>NC_142135.1:60407500-61032500 GCF_024610735.1 Ursus americanus
GCTCAGGATACCACCTCCCCAAAGTGATAGAATGAGAGACATGAGAAGACCTTGCTAATAAATTCAGAAAGAAAATTTTTCTCTATCAAGACAGTAACTGGATTTTGGAAGGAAATGGAGAACAGTTTTGGGGTAATCGTCTCCTTCCCTGTCTCTGTGACTCCTGGGGAGTCACGTGCTCTCTGGGATCTGCCCAGGTTAGTTAGGTGTTTCTGCATCTTACGTCCATTCCCAACACACCCCACCTCTCTGGAAGCTTCTCCAGGACCCGCAGTCCTCCCTCCCTTGGGCTGTGTTTCATTTCTGCAGCTGTGAGTGTGCACCTCTCTGAGCCTCGACAGTGCCGGTGATGGTTTCCACCTGCTCCCGAGGCTCCCGCAAAGGTAACTGCAAGGGCAGAGCTCCGTGCCTGCTAAGTTAGGGTGTGACGGAACCACTCTGGCTAAGCTCCCAGCTCATCAGCCTTCATGTGAAACTGAACCCAAAGCATGTGTCCACACGTACGACTGTTGGGACTCCCCCTTGTTTCCTTAAACCCCAGTGGTTTTGTGGGCCAGCCTCCGGACCCTGTACGGCCGAGAGATATCACTGTTTATAAAGCAGCAAAACAGTGATAATGGGGAGGGGGGGATGACTGGGAACTCAGCCCCCATGAACACCTAAAGCCTTCCTACTTGTGAGTCACTCGGACGGTGGTGGGCAGGCCCAGGGCATTGTCTCTGTCTGCCAGCATCGCGTCCCCGTCGCCGGCAGCCTGGGGACCTCCGGGCCCCCCGTGGCCTTCATCATGGCGCTTGGCAATATTTCTCGGTCGCAACACTTGCAATTCCTCTTCTTCCAGGTTTATGTCATAGATTTCGCCTTCAAATTCGACTGACAAGGAACGTGTTTGCCGGGTATGGACAAATCTGGGCTTGTACTCTGGAAATAAGGGAAGACACATGAATACGGATGTCTGGGTGTAGTTTAGGAGGGAGGAAAGGCACCGCCTGGCTCAGCATTCTGGGAAGGGCAAGCAGTTCATACTGGGTTGTTGAGGGGCCTCGGGGAGCTGCGCGCAGCCCGCTGGGATCCACGTCGGGAGGGCTGGGCTCTTGTCTGGGCCTGGGCGCTGCATAGCAGCACAGTGGACGGCGTGGTCCTCGGGACCCCAGCCCTTCCTCCCTCCAGTGAGGGGGTACGTCTGGGGGACCCCTAAGTTCCTTTGCACTCACGGCAGGCTGTGAACTTCCACATCGCGTTTTCAATGTGGACTGCTAAGGATAAAGCTATATTCCCAATCATGGTATTAATCATAATACTGACTATCATTGACTGGGCTTTTCCTATGTACTATTCAGCTCATACTTATCTCTAATCCACAATCTTGGAAGACCTGTATTATTATAATAAATCTTTATATTAAAAAAAACTTATTAGATTTTCAGAACAGGCTCATAAATTTGGTGTGGTGATTCTTAAGGATGGGAAAACTGAAGCTCTGAATGCTACCTACATTTCGCAATGTTATGGAGCCAACAGCTGTGGGACCTAGGACCCTAATCTACCAGATTCTAAAGGCTACAGTCTTTCCACAACATGGGCCGCTTTTTCAAAAGGGTAAGTGCTCTCGACACCTTCTATTTGTACAAAAAATAGAGAAAAATTAAATTTTGCAAATGCTTTCTATCAGCCAGCTGACTTTTAACACCTGGCAGATGGAGGGCAATGCCAGGGGGAGGCCAGCATGTTTTCTGGTCACCGTAGACCACGGTCAAGGCTCATAGTGTGTAGACAAGAGCTTTAATGTGCAAACCTCGGCCCCTCCTTATCAGATGCACTTTGGCTCTGAGGGGGCATACTCACGGGGCCTCCTTTCTC
The DNA here is from genome assembly GCF_024610735.1 of Ursus americanus. Taxonomy (NCBI): domain Eukaryota; kingdom Metazoa; phylum Chordata; class Mammalia; order Carnivora; family Ursidae; genus Ursus; species Ursus americanus. Next base: position 60,409,361 of record NC_142135.1, read on the forward strand.
CAGCCTGCTGCTAAAATAGGAAGAAGGGGAGCACCCAGGCCGTGGGATCAGAATCATGCTCGCCATGGGATCCTGCTGTGATCCAGAGGAGGAAACGCCTCTGTAACAGTCAGCGGGCCACTGAGTCTGCTCAAGAGCAACTCCTGCCCTCAGATATGTGAGATATGACGTGCCTTGAAAGAGAGGCCCCAGACATCTCCAGTTTGTGTGCAACGTTGAACAAAATCCGTGTTTACGGTCACTGCTGTGGAGTGACATCTAACCTCCGGGGACAGAAGAGGCTGCCCCTTCCTCCAAGTCCAACACGCTAAGCAGCTTCCGTTAAGGGACAGTGTCAGGAATCTTTGTCCTTTTCTGGATTTCCATTCGATATCTTTGTGTGAGTGGCATTTTCTCTCAGGGAAGAAAAAAAAATCTCCCAATCATTCTCAGCCTTTGGGTTCTGGATTCCTTTGATTGTGTTGAAAGTTACGGACATCCAAAAATGTGCACATACACAGAATAGACTTATCATTTTGGATAAAATGTTAGAAGGCTCATAATCTCTTAAAGTCCATCAGTGGAGTCCAAGATAAAAAAGCCAGTGCTAAGAGCTTTTACTGTTCTAGAGATTGATTTGATTTCCTAATTTACAACGTGGGGGGCACCTGGCTGACTCAGTCAGTCAAGCGTGCGACTCCTGATCCTGGGTTTGTGAGTTCAAACCCCACGTTGTGTGTACAGCCTACTTAAAAAAAAAAAAAAATAACACAGAAAATGTATTTTACTCATTTCCAAACCAGTATAGAAAAGAATTGCCACAGAAATGAGTCACTTTTCCTATTCTGCCACTAGATGGCACCAGACTCTCATTCTTTTACGGAAAGTGCCACACCGGGTTTTCACATCTGTAAAATCATAGGAATTTTATAGTTAACCTGATAGAGTTTTTATAAAGAAAATGCTAGGCAGTGCTTTTCACACTGAATTTGGCTAGTTTCACCCTTCTAGTCAACCATAACTAAAAAAAAATACTGTCCTACAACAGATGCATCTTTAAAAAAAGTATTTATACTTTTCTTATTAGTTTAATACATAAGCAATGAAACCTCGAATTTTAATTTTCCTTTTTTTTTTTTTAAAGCAGCTCAAGGCAGACAAATCAGGACATTAGCATTCATGTAAAATAAAACTGACCTAAACTATACCCTCTGCCTCTAACCACACCTGTTACCCCTTCATAGCTCTTTCACCTGTGTGTATAGTTTGGTGCTTTTACCGAATATATATTCAGTCTATGCTTAAGTTCAAATGTCCACAAACCCCAAATTTCAACTTAGCTTTGCTCTTTTAAACAACTTAGCTTTGTTCTTTTCGTGCTAAGCCTAAGCATAGATAAGATCTCAAATGTAGAAGGAGCAAGCCTTTTGTCTCCCTGTTGTGCATTCGCAAAGCACTCTGCCGTCCATTGAGAGGGTCCCTGCGCAAGCTTACTCGGGGTCCCCTGGTTTCTCAGGAACTGCCTTTGACTCTTCCTCTGGCTTCTGCCCGTGCGGTAACCCGGCTCTCCGCAACTGCATTCTTTGTCCTTGTCGGTGAAGCCGCGAGAGTAGAGGTTGCGCGTGCTCTGCCGGACCGTGAGCAGGTCACCGGATCCTTTACACTTGTGAATTCGAAGCTTGCCAGATGTGTCCTCGATGCACTGCCACTTCTGCAAAAGCCAACGCGAAAGCGGGTTACCCATCCCGCTCCAGGTGTTTTTTATTAAGGACTGCTGCCTTAGGTTTTGGAAGCCCGGGACCCCGCCACCCCGCCCCACGTCAGGAGAGCCGAGGAAGCAAGGCAAGCTTTTATCTGACCCTGCCTAAGTCGACCCCCGGTTCCTTGAGCTCTTTCTTTCACTGCAGGCAATTGCAAATGACAACGAAATCATTGGAAATCAGAACCACCTCCATGACACTAGAGCCCAAAATTGATCTATAAATCTCCAGTACCCAGACTAAACAGAGTCTTTGAATGAAACATGTAAAAGCCCTTAATTCACCAAGCCACAGAGCACAGCTGTCAGGGCTGTTTTTGCCAGACCCCTGTTTCTCTGGAAAAACACACTTGGCTGCTTTGTTCTCCGCACCCTCCCAACCCCCCAGTTTCTGCCTCAACCCGGGGAAGAGTGGCACATGAGGAAGACAGACATGAGTTTAATCGGAGTCTACCACTGAGCAGGCCAGCTTTCGCAAGCCCCAGGCATTGGCCAACATGTCAGGTTTTCTCTGTGCCTCTTCTTGGCCTTCTGTGGACCCTGCACACCCAACAGAACGAGCTGCTCGGGAGGGGACATCGTTCACCTTCCCAAGAGATGAGCACGGGGGGAGCTAGCCCCGGGGTTTTCTCCTTCGAGCCTTCTGCCAAGCCCCCTGCACACACTGCAGGCTCAATTCTAGAGCAATCGGACCCAGCATTGAGCTTCAGTGTCCCTCTCACTCCCTGCCCGTGCTTCTCGGATAGCAAACGGAATGAAATAAGAACACTTCACCTTGGGGGCATTTCATGGGATCCTCCGTATCTTACTGAAAGACCTAATAACCTTCCTCTTCCTTTTTCTCTTCCCCTCAATCGCTCCCTCAAATGGTAGTTTGGGAAGAACACTGACCTGGATTTGAAGTCTACCATGGTTGTTACAGCATGCTATCGTGTAGTGTTAGCAAATTTTTGTCTTTTGTTTTCCTTCCTTATATGACTATCACCTGTATACAATTACTGATACTTTTCTTAAAATGGACACATTTCTAAACAATGGCCAAAGCAACGGTACCTGTAAAATTATGTATTTGTTGTGCCAGTTACATATTTTCAGTAAGAAAAAATCATCGAATAAAAGATGGTTTTCCCTGCACCACATAAAATAATCTCAACACTCCCCACCCCTGGTACCTATACCCTACTTTGGGTTACATTTTAATCTCAAAGTGACCTCATGCAAGGTAAAGTTTAGTCAAGGGTCCCAGGTGTCTTGGTGAGCAGACAAACGACACTCGTGTACAAAACGGGGTGAAACTCTTCACAGTGGACCGAGGTGCAGAGTCTTGGCTTACTTTCTCTTACTGGAGCCATATGCCCTCCGTAAGTGTTGAATTATCAGAGCTGCCTTGCGCCTCTGCCATAGAGTTCCCGCATCCCCGGTTCATGGGGCTTGTTCTGTGATCCTGCGTTAGCCCCCACACGCTCTTGGTGCTATTGCATTGGTTAGGTTACAACGTTCTTTTGTGGCTTGACCAGCATATCTTGGATGTCCATCACCTCCATCCAGAGAAGCAGGCTCTAGAGACAAGGCAACTAGCTCTGTTTACAAAGCCATGAAAAGGCAACACAGACAAGAATAGTTGAGGACTCACTAAGTTAGAGATGATTTAACTAAAAAAAAAAGAAAAAAAGTAAAGTCCACTTGATTAGGCCCTGGTGAGTTATGTGAGCTCAGTGGTTCTCACACACGGCTGGGCACTGGGAGTTTCTGAAGCTCTCCTGGTGATTTTAATGTGCAGTTGGTGTTAAGAACAACTGCTTTCGATTTGCAACTGGTTGCTGGACCTTGTTGCAGCTGGAACCCATGGCAGGGGCAAAAGAGATATGTTTAGGTCTAGGTAGTTCAGATGGATAAGTGTTTGAGAGGGATGTGTGCCTATTGGGGCGCGGGTATGCAAAGGAAGCTGTGTCTAGAAATGTCCTGATGTAATCAGGTCAGAAGATGACTCCAGCTGAACAGAGGAACATTACCAGCTGGGCTCTACAGGCAGGACTATGTGCTCTCTGTAAGAGTAACCAATTTTCCTTACTTTCTCTCCACAGTTAGCTGACAAGTGAGAGAACTTAGGCTTTGTAAAGGTTGACCAGACAGCTGTGTGTGGCCTGCTCCATGGTTCTGCCATTCAACGTGGAGCGCAGTGGTTTTCGAGCCTGGGTTTGTAGCACTTCCAGACATGTCCCATTAGCTTGAGGAGATGCCATGAAATTCGCAAAAAGAGTTCTCAGAAACTGATATACAACTCCGTTGAGAAATAACTATATGCTATATGGAATTTCTGCTGACGAGAAGTGTCAGCAAAATAATCCTTTTATAGGTCCAAAAAGTTTGGGAATTCGTGCTTGAGTGTCATTCTAGATCTGTATTTGTCCTAAATCCAAATGCTTTAAGACCTGTCCATCTGTCTGGGTAATCTCTAACTCACACCTTCAAAAACTAAGAGTTCACTACTTAACGTCTATGGTAGCAAAAGAAGTAGCCAGTGGATCCACAGTTCACAGCCTACTAGCATAAGAAGTACTCTATTTTCTACGAGAGAAAAAATATGGTTAATGTTACTCTTGAAAAATAATGGCCTTGTGTCTTTTTTGGCTCAAATTTATTTCAATTCTAGTACAAACATTAATTTTTTAAAACACATAACTACAGTGAAAACCTTCCTTAGTTTTATAACCACAATGCATTAAAAAAAATTTTTTGGGGGGGGCCTGGAATTGCTGAGGGTACAGGTAGATTCTTCTAGAACAGAAAGCATAGGCAGAATTTTTAGCGATTTGGTCTATTTGGAATCCAACCTGCATTTTCCCATTAGCCAAGTTTGTTGCTAATGTCCTATGGGGCAGAGATGAAGGGAAGGGGTGTTTCTTTCCTGAAGAGATGAATTCAACCAAACCTGAGATCTGGCACCATCCCGGGCACTGATGAGGTATCTCACAAGTCAGATATGCATATAGATATGAATGCATTGGCGTGCACACACGTGTACCCACATATACTAGATGCACACATACGCTATGCACATGCTCATATAAAACAAGAGCCACCAAGAAAAATGCCAGTGATCTTCTATCCCGTGGACCCTTTGAACAAGCCACAGACCCTATTAGATAGAGTAATTAGCTAGCGGCTTTGAAAATCTTCTTAGGGCAAGCATACTAGGAGTTTTAATGAAACGTAACTACCACACATTGGCCGCAGTCATTTTGGGGTTCGATATCATGACAATTTTTATGGCTGAGCAATAAAACCTCGAGGTCACTGCAACTACAATGGTCACCTTACTTAGAGAGTTTATCAAGGGAGGCGAAGGAAGAGAGCCTTCGGGAAATTGCTCTGAAACTCATGCTACCAGGCACTTACACGCTCAGAAGAAAGGGAGGACATGACTTGGCATTGCAGAAGGAGCTGCGGCAATGAGATAGGAGCCCGGACTCGGGAGGCATCTGCTCATGGGCCACGGGGTCAGCCTCCGAACTGCGCTTTGGGACACACGCGCCCGCGCCGAGACGCAGATAGCCCACCGGCTCTCTCTTATCTACTCTCTTGAAGTTTATCAGTACATCGGTTAACTGCTGGATCGCCTGTCTCCATCTTCCCTGACCACTCGCCCCTACTGTAAATTCCTTTGCCACTTCGTGGGACATCATCCCAGTTTTCCTCCTGCTTCTCTGACTCCATCTGTACCAATCACTTCACATACGTTCATTCCACAGCGATTTCTGCACACATTCGGCGAGCAAGGGGCTCGATAAAACTATTTAACTAATGTTGTAGGTTATTATGATTTCGTTTTAGCCTTTCCAACCACACTGGAATTTGGAACTGAAGGCAAGGACCACGTCTCATACTCCTGAATTTTTCCCTGAGGTTAGCTTAGCATCAAATCACTCTCTTTATTAATTACGTCTTAAAGGTTTTGCTTGATTATATATACTTATATGCAAATAACACGTGATGAGGAAGAGAAGGCCGGCTCTTTTGACACAAGGATTCATGTGTGCAGCTCGTTTGGCGGAATCGAACCTAATGAGAAATAGGACGAATGCAAACAATTCCCTTCAACACCATCTTTATCACTATCATTATCACCATCTGTGGAAGTCTTCCTTGAGGCCAGGTACTGGTTTAGAGCCCTTTATGTAAGTTAGTCCACATAATCATCACTACAACCCACCGTGCTACCATAATCCATTTATCAGAGTAGGACTCCTAGTGGTGAATATCACCTGTATTCCTCCCGAGACTTGAGAACGGCATTTTATATCCCTATTGATGTGGCTCAGTGGCAAAAGTCTGGACTTTCAAGCTAGAAAAGTCTGGATTTGAATATCAGCTTTCTCACATCACTATGTGTCCTTGAGCAAGTCCGCTCTACAGTCGGAGCTTCGTCAGTACTAGAACTCATTCATGAGCAGGAAGAACTCAGTACATGGTAGGCACTCAACAAAGGCGGTTCTTCTCCTTCTCCTTCTGCTTCTCCTTCTGCTTCTCCTTCTCCTTCTCCCTCTCCTTCTCCTTCTGCTTCTCCTTCTGCTTCTCCTTCTCCCTCTCCTTCTCCTTCTGCTTCTCCTTCTCCTTCTCCTTCTGCTTCTCCTTCTGCTTCTCCTTCTCCTTCTGCTTCTCCTTATCCTTCTGCTTCTCCTTCTCCTTCTGCTTCTCCTTCTCCTTCTCCTTCTCCTTCTGCTTCTCCTTCTGCTTCTCCTTCTCCTTCTCCTTCTGCTTCTCCTTCTCCTTCTCCTTCTCCCTCTCCCTCTCCTTCTGCTTCTCCTTCTCCTTCTCCTTCTCCCTCTCCTTCTCCTTCTGCTTCTCCTTCTCCTTCTTCTTCTCCTTCTGCTTCTCCTTCTCCTTCTCCTTCTGCTTCTCCTTCTCCTTCTCCTTCTGCTTCTCCTTCTCCTTCTCCTTCTGCTTCTCCTTCTGCTTCTCCTTCTCCTTCTGCTTCTCCTTCTGCTTCTCCTTCTCCCTCTCCCTCTCCTTCTCCTTCTGCTTCTCCTTCTGCTTCTCCTTCTCCTTCTCCTTCTGCTTCTCCTTCTCCCTCTCCTTCTGCTTCTCCTTCTCCTTCTCCTTCTCCTTCTGCTTCTCCTTCTGCTTCTCCTTCTCCTTCTCCTTCTGCTTCTCCTTCTCCTTCTCCTTCTGCTTCTCCTTCTGCTTCTGCTTCTCCTTCTCCTTCTGCTTCTCCTTCTCCTTCTCCTTCTGCTTCTCCTTCTCCTTCTCCTTCTGCTTCTCCTTCTCCCTCTCCCTCTCCTTCTCCTTCTGCTTCTCCTTCTGCTTCTCCTTCTCCTTCTCCTTCTCCTTCTGCTTCTCCTTCTGCTTCTCCTTCTCCTTCTGCTTCTCCTTCTCCTTCTGCTTCTCCTTCTCCTTCTGCTTCTGCTTCTCCTTCTCCTTCTGCTTCTCCTTCTCCCTCTTCTTCTCCTTCTGCTTCTCCTTCTCCTTCTGCTTCTCCTTCTCCTTCTGCTTCTCCTTCTCCTTCTGCTTCTCCTTCTCCTTCTCCTTCTCCCTCTCCCTCTCCTTCTCCTTCTGCTTCTCCTTCTGCTTCTCATTCTCCTTCTCCTTCTGCTTCTCCTTCTCCCTCTCCTTCTGCTTCTCCCTCTCCTTCTCCTTCTCCTTCTCCTTCTGCTTCTCCTTCTGCTTCTCCTTCTCCTTCTGCTTCTCCTTCTCCTTCTCCTTCTGCTTCTCCTTCTGCTTCTGCTTCTCCTTCTCCTTCTGCTTCTCCCTCTCCTTCTCCTTCTGCTTCTCCCTCTCCTTCTCCTTCTCCTTCTGCTTCTCCTTCTCCTTCTGCTTCTCCTTCTCCTTCTGCTTCTGCTTCTCCTTCTCCTTCTGCTTCTCCTTCTGCTTCTCCTTCTCCTTCTGCTTCTCCTTCTCCTTCTCCTTCTGCTTCTCCTTCTCCTTCTGCTTCTCCTTCTGCTTCTCCTTCTCCTTCTCCTTCTGCTTCTCCCTCTCCTTCTCCTTCTGCTTCTCCTTCTGCTTCTCCTTCTCCTTCTCCTTCTCCTTCTCCTTCTGCTTCTCCTTCTGCTTCCCCTTCCCCTTCTCCCTCTCCCTCTCCTTCTGCTTCTCCTTCTGCTTCTCCTTCTCCTTCTCCTTCTCCTTCTCCTTCTTCTTGTTATTATTATTATTCCACAACCCCCTCCAAAACTGAAGTTAAGTTTATTACTTAATTTGGTCTTATGCAAACTTAGCGAGAGGTAGCCATTTTTAATGGAAGTAAGTGTTGGGTTAGGATGTGAAGACCTCTATTTTCATTTTGTTTTGCTGCTAACTCTACGGCCTCGAGCAAATTACAGAATCTCTTTGTTCTTCCAGATACCGCATATGGTAAAAGAATACTTGCTCCTCCTGGCCTCAAGGATATGTCATGTGAATAAACAGTTGAATGTTTTTGGAGTTCTGAAAAAAAGATACACTATATAAATCCAGACCAATACTATTATAATTGACCTTTAACAATGGTTATCCAATCCATGGGCAAGTTCATGTTTCATGCTTGCAAATTGTATATAATACAGTAATTATTATTTAGTGGGGAGACTGCGGCTTTGAATCACACAGATCTTGGTTTGAACTCAGACTTGTCACACCTCCAGCTATGTGACTTCGGTCAAGTGACTTTCTCATCTGAGCTTTAGTCTCCTTATATTTAAAATGAGCATAAGATCTCTTCTATAGAGTAATTTTCAGGTATAAAACGTTCCATGAAAAAGGCCTACCATAATATTAGATGAAGATAGAACTCTGATTATGTCCTTTTCCCAAAGTAACTACTAGATAATCGTGATAGTTTCTACATTTTCAATTGCATATATTTCTCAGATTAAGAATGTTCTATATTCTTATTTATGCCTACTTATGCCCATATTCAAGAGCAAGAAACAAAAAATGTGGCTACAACTTTTTCAAAGGTACACTGCAATGAAAGCTTAATTTTACACATAAACACACACACACACAAACACACACAAACACACACGGATTAGTTCTCCATTATTATATGTCTTATTATGTGGATTTGGCCATGATGTAGGTCAAATCATGTTCTCTGAAATGTAACAACCATATAGTAATTTTTGGATAAACTGATTATCTTTCAGGCCAGTACCAACATCATGAAACACAGTTACCGGGCGGTGGACGTGTGTTTAGAATCATCATCTCGACATTGGGGATATAAAAATACCATATAAACATCCTCATTCCTATTGCTACTTAGCTGAAGCCACTGTCAGATTTTCTCACCAATGTAAGTAGAATTACTTGGGCTGAGGAAATTTATCTCCTGTCTTCTTTGAGATGGGGTGAGATGGGAGAGGGGAGGGAAAGTGGAAAGGAAAGAGAAGTAGAAGAGAGTGTTTCCTCCTTTAGATTTTCATCTGGATAATCCTTTGCAAAAGTCAATAATGAAATGTTAAAAGAAGTATTGTTCTTGCAGTTTGGGGAAACCAAAATTGGTAAACCGACCTCGGCCAACAAGCGATAACTAGTATTCGTTGAGTGCTTATTATGGGCCAGGTACTGGTTCAGATGTTTAATATACTTACCTCTTATAATCTTTGCTGCAACCCTGTGAAGCAGGTGCTATTATTAGGCCCATTTTCAAGACGAAGAAACCGAGGCAGAGTTCGATTAAATAACTTGCCCATGGTCACATAGCAAACAAGCAGTGGCCCCAGGGTGCAATCCCAATTGACTAGGACCCCAATAAAAAAGAGTGGTTTGGGGTAGAATGTGAGGCTTCCAGTGAGCCCTGGTGGAGGGAATAGCACTTGGGAAGGCAGAGGCAACAGCTTACATGCAGGCGAGAATGCTACGTTGACGAGCAGGGAGGAGGGGATCCCGCCCAGGGCGGGCTGTGTTCCAGATGAGTGGGAAACAAGAGCATAAATTAAATCGGGTGTGGCCACATTAGGTAGTTTATAAGTAAAATGTCCTTGTGTTTGTCTTTTTCTGACTTGTTTGGGACATCATTAAATATGGTTTGACATTTAAGCCCGTGATTTGTACTTTGAAAAACGCACAGAAGCCAAAACATCGAGCTGCACCAACTATTCAGAAATGTCCTTCACTGCAGGTTGCAGAGGGGAGGAGGCAGGGTTTTGGGGCTGGGCTGTCCATGCTGAGCTCCATGCAGACAAGTCTTCAGCCAGAGGGCGGCGCTGGGGCTCGGTCCTTCTGGCCTGTCCCTCTGGAATAGGGAGCCCTGCGGGGAAGTGTCTACAAGCCACGCTGAAATTTTAACCAGGGCTCAGTGAGTTTCTGGAAACAGGCTGTCAGTTCCTGGCAAACTTGCCAGATCCTACTGGTAAATGCCTTTTTTTCCTGCTCTGCAGCTGGTCACAAAAGGTCGAGGGATCTATGGTCAGAGGGATAATTTAGGGATGAGAACATAAATCCTGGAGCTAAACCAGTACATTCAACAAGCTACATTCTAATTTCCCAAGCAGTATCCGCTTGCTCGATCTGGGGTTCTTTCATGATGTTAAACAAATCTTTGACTTCATAGCGATGCAATAGTAGAAAGGCAAACAAAACTGCAAAGTTGCTGAAATTTAACAACTCACAAAAGACATGAAATTTGCTTTATCAAAGAAAAAAAAAAGCTGTTTTTTCAAATGACAGAGAATACATGAAATGTACTCCAAAACTGAACGCCTAGGGAATTTCTCTTTAATGTAACTCCTTTTTAAGGAGTCAATCCCTATACCTAGAAGACGCAAAATAGAGTAACGCTTTCCTGGCATGAACGATTCTCAGTCCTGCCTGCTCAAAGGAATCACCCAGGAGCTGGACAAAAATCACTGACGTCTGGGTCTCATCCCCAGAGGTGCTGTTTGCCTTTGTCTGGAGTGAAGCTTGAACATCAGCCTGTGTGATTCTGATGTGCAGTCTTGCTTGGGAACCACTTCCCTACATGCTGTGAGTGAGTCCTAAGCTAGTGGCTTCAGCCAGGCAAATGCCATTTATAATTTCAAAGAGAAAATCTACCGTGCTACATTTTTGTAGAGGCAACATGCTCTGGGGAAGAAAGGATTGAGCACAGAGTGAAGAGTTGCAGGTTCTGACTTTGGTTTGTGGCTTAAGTTTTCTGGATCTAAATTTCCTAATTAGGAAAAGGATACCATTCAACTGGAAGCTTTCTAAGACTCCTTCCAATTTCGCCATTCTCTGACTCTAGACCTGTGGTTCTTAACCTTGTTAACAAATACAGATGCCCCGGTCTCACCTTTAGACCTGTTAATCTGATTGGTTTGGGGGGAGGCTATATATCGGTATTGTCTTTCTTTTCTTTTCTTCCGTGTTTTTTTGTTTTTTTAGAGAGAGAGGGGGCAAGAGAGGAGAAGGGCACAGGGAGAGGGAGAGACTCTTAAGCAGGCTCCACGCCCAGGGCAGAGCCCAATGCAGGGCTCAGTCTCACAACCCTGAGATCATGACCTGAGCCGAAACTAAGAGTTGGACGCTTAACTGACTGAGCCACCCAGGGGCCCCGACGTCAATATTTTCCAAAGCTGCCCAGGTGATTCTAGGGCACAGCCAGAATTGAGCATCGCTGATGGTGTTCTTTGTTGAGCCAAAGTCTTTTCAGATAGAAGCTGAGATTTGCTTGTGTGTGTGTGTGTGTGTGTGTGTGTAGTGTGTCCTACATAAATCTCTGTAATGTGCTTGGGGGTGTAATGCCAGCTGAGAGAGTGGTGGGAATTCATACTCAGCCTCATATTAATTCAGGAACACAGAAGTAATGCAAACACATATGTCCACGCTGTCTTAATTAGTCCCTGCTGGTTGCTCTGTTCACCAAGTGAAGAAGTATTGCCAAATGTCTGGGATTCCAGCCCATTATAATTCCCTGTTGGCTTCATAGGACTGAAAAAGCAGGTACGATGGCCCAGAACAGAAATAGCACCCAACATTCACACATTGCCTTGCAATGCATCCAGCACTTTACATATATGATAGCACCGAAGCCTCATGAGACGGAGATTAATTTTCTTAACTTTAGCGTAGAAAACCTGAGAATGTTAAGAATCCAGTCCCCAAACACAGAACTGAAAAGTAGCAGATGCCAATATTCTAACCCAAACTTTGTGATGTCATTTTTCTCTTTCTTTCATTTACCTACTTCATGCATCCACACTGACCCTGACGAACAATCCTTAGGTGACCAGGCACAGGGGTTTGGTTGGATGGGGGAAATACATGATCTCTTTGGGGGTTAAAGGTGAAGAGAATGGGGCTGATAGTGTGGGTTTTTCCTCTGTATCGCTTACAGAGTCAAACCAAAGAGAAGGTTGTGTTGTCTTTGAATGCAGGCAGTTAACCTTGGTCAGAGGAGGAGACACAGGGCACAGGCCAGGTGTGAAACCAGTGTCAAGAGAAGAGATTGCTAGCAAATTAATTCTAGCCTTAACTGATGTCTTGATCCAGAACAAAACAATCTCATTATTCTGGGCTTTCTTCTTCCTTTTTTAAAGTCACTGATACTGTAACTAAAAGGATACCCTTCAAAGTAGCCGGAGAGAAAAAGCAAAAGGCCAAACCATATAGATTTGGCAGAACACAGCAGAGCTGTCAGGTTTGACCCAGAGATTCTATGACCGACCTGAAGAGGCTTAAAATTTTCTGGAAGTTCTCGGATTTTTTAAGCTACGATTTGATCTTCACCTATAGAAAGAAATCGCCATCTGGGGTATAATGTAATTCTCTGTTCTAATAATGCAGGCACTTCTAAAAGAAACTGTTGCTAACATTTTCATATATCCATGTGAAATAATCGAAATTCAGACTGATTCACATCAAAATAAAACAACACAGGAGAATCCCAGGGAACCCGATATTAAGGCATTTCGTGGGGGCAAAACAAGCTTAGAAAAATATGAAAAAGTGAAGTGAAGTTCTTAACATAGTTAGCATTCAGCACAAGAGTGAAGAGCTTGTGCCCAAGTTCCATAATCTAGTTTATACTACATTTGCCCTTTAGGACCTGTATTAAAATTTCAGGGCAGGCCCTATGGAGAGGTTTACAAAATTGTATACTGAAAGGTAGGCAGTGTACCTTATTCTCAAATGGCTGTAAGGCTTGCCACTTAGAAGGCTAAAATAGTAACAAAATCACCAATTTGCATGAGACACATTTAACACCAAACATTTCCAACTCCCAAAGAAAAGGAAATTAGTCTATTGAGGCTGGCTCATAAAAATCATTTCAAAACTACTAAACAATTCTGAGGTTTTAGTCATAATAATACTTAGAGCTTCCTTAAGAAGGATTTGAAGACATCGTATTAAAATATAACGAATAAGTCTCAGCTTCTCCACTAAACACTTGAAAATTAAGACCTACTAATATATCATGAAGTCCTGGTTATATCCCTTCCTTCACCCACCTCCCTCCCCACCTTTTCCTATTTCAAAGGAATCCCTGAGCACAAAAAGGCATGAGGAAATGCAGAGTGTATGAGGATCGAGCTTTTTATCGTGAACGTCTGTTCAGTAAGAGAGATACCGTATCACGAGTGTAAATGTGAGGCGCCCCACGTTTCTGAGCCATTTTAATGATGACTGCACTATCCGTTTCTTGCGCCTGATATCCTGAACTGGCGTGGGCTCATTGTGTAGCTATCTACAAGTCAGATAAATTAAAAAGAAAAAAAGACTCACAAAAGATGTGAACTTTTCTTTGCCTCGTTCATGTAACTTACCTTGGAAGGCAGCAAGTGGCCTGAGTTTTGAACCCTACGACTCACCTGGATCCCAGCTGCCCATTTATAAATGGGGACAACAATGCCTACCTCATTGGATGGACGTGAGGATTAAACTGAGCTAATACGTATCAAACTCCATGTACAGGGTTTTATATAAGACAAATGCGTAATAACTATTATTTTTCACTTTCCTTCAATTTCGTTCCAATGGCTTAGGCAGTTTCTCTCTCATGATGACACTATACTTCTTTTAGCTAGCACAGATGTCAATCAAGAGTGTTCAAAATAGTTAGTGTTCATATGTTCTCACTCTCCTTAGAAACAGGCCTGTGTTAATTCATCACGTGGTATTTCTTTAGTTCTTATTGATAGTTAGTTGGTGTTCCGAGTTGCCCTGAATTCTACAGTGACATCTCTCTTTTTTTAAAGATTTATTAATTTACTTTGGGGGGGGGGCACGGGGAAGGGCAGAGAGAGAGAGAGAAACTCAAGCAGACTCCCCATTGAGTGCAGAGCCTGACTTAGGGCTCGATCCCACAACCTCAAGATCATGACCTTCGCGGAAATCAAGAGTCAGAAGCTCAACCGACTGAGACACCCAGGTACCCCATCTGTAGTAATATCTCTATTAGAAAAAAGAATTCATTCTAATGAAATAGTTCATGTCAGAAATTTTGTGAGCAGAAGTAGAAACAATAAACACAATATGGCTTCCCTTTTCATTTCCCCATCTTGGTCACGGAGTCTATCCTCCTCTGTGGGCTAGGTGACATCTGATTTTGGTACGGGAGGGGAAGACTCCATCACGTCTCTTGGGTGGTTCACTGCCCAGAGGCTCAGCATCTACCCCTGACCTTGACTAAGTAGATTCTTGACCCCTCTTGATAACCAGTTAACAGGAATCCAAGGGGTGGTGGCTACTCCTCAGATGGAACCAAGTTTCTGATCTTTCTAACCTGGTTATCCATTTACATGTCCGATATATTGAACTGGTATTGGCTAGTTGGGTGGATATCTAGTACTCTCTGAGGACACCACCTTTTTTTCACTGAAGGGAGCCCAAGCGGTGATGAGGATGCCCAGCTTAGACCAGTTGGATAATTCTCAGAGGAGAGCTGTCAGCAAGTGCTCCATGACCACTACGAAAAGCTTATTTATACATAAATGTACATTATTTTATATGTTGAAATTTTAAAAATTAGAAGTGAAGACGCGTGTGACATGTGGTGAACACAAGCCATGTCACTCACCTGCCCAGGCTGTTCACAGGCTGTCTGGTACCTGGCCTGCTGGCACAATTCTTTGACTCGCTCGTATTTGGGCAAATGATTTGACTGTTGGATATTCTTGCTGGATTCTTCTTTCTTACGTAAAAACTTCCTTTGACAGAAAAGAAGAAGTTTCTGATGTGAGAAATGATCAGAATTACCCACCCAGAAGAATCCACATTCTTCAAATGGCATGAAATAGATGGTAAGATCTCGTCCACAGGAGCTCAACATTTGCTGAGTCCTTTGTGAAAATTATAAGCTAGGCACTACGAAGAATCATGATCTCCCTAATGCATTAATTTCAAAACTTTGGGCATAAATGTTTAGCTTTACACTCATATAAATGCTTTTCTCTCAATGTATGTATGGAAAAAAACAGGACAATGAGGATTATGAATCAAAAGATAAAACCCAGAAGGGACTCTGGAAATGACAGTCTCATATATTTGTGTCTTTATAACTAGGAAAGGCACTTAGGGAAAGGAAGGAGAAAGGAGAGGGTCAGGAAGGACTCGGGAAAGAAGGCTGAGGAAGTCAATGGACTGGTCCGAATAGGAGCCGAGGTGGAAAAATGCAACAGTAGTGCTTTCGTCCCATCGTACGAAAACTTATGTTTTACAATTCTGATGCAACAGTCATTTCTGTGCTGGCCAGTGGAGAATGAGGAGCAAACCATTCAATCTTGTGACTAGGCTACGAAATCTGCATGCTTAGTAAACCGGAATAAGGGGGAAAAATACCCAGCAGGGAGAGCTGCCCACTAGGCCTGGTTCCCAGAAGCACCCCAGGAACCAGTAATTACCCTCTTTCCACGAGGAATGTATCACGCCAAATTCTGGCTTTCTTGTTTGTTCGAAACCTGAAAGCAAAATAATAATATTTACTGTTGGCATCTGGACATTTTTCCCCATGGATCTGTGCTCACAGTTTATTTAAAGAAACACCTCTCACTTCCCGCAGACCATGACTGTGTCTCCATCAATACGCTGTTCACAAACAGCCCAGAAATTCTTAGCTTGGGGTGATTCTCACGGGCCAGCCGTACTTTGCCTCCACTCCTTTCAGGGGCCGGCTGGCTCTGGGCGCCGGGGTGCTTGGGGCGGGCTGAGGGAAAGCAAGTTGACACACCTGTTACCTGGCTTTTCCAGGTCCAGAAGCTTGAGCACGGACTTGCCGTCCACATCAGATGGCGTGTCGAGCCCAGCGATGTCCAGGATCGTTGGGGCCAGGTCGATGTTGAGAACGATCTGTGGGACTCTGCAAAGGGACAGGTGGTTATGCCCCAGATTAAACCCGGTGGGGGT
This sequence comes from Ursus americanus, assembly GCF_024610735.1. Lineage (NCBI taxonomy): Eukaryota > Metazoa > Chordata > Mammalia > Carnivora > Ursidae > Ursus > Ursus americanus. Next base: position 60,425,400 of record NC_142135.1, read on the forward strand.
GGCACGGAGCGCCACTTTCTCCACACCGGGACTCATCAGTCTTCAACCTCCTCTTCCTCTATCTTAGTCTTTCAGGCATAAAACCCTCTAACCTAGATCGGACAATTCCCAAAGTGTTTCCCATGAGCTGAAGAGACATAATAGCGTTATTCAAAGAAATCCTTCTACTGCCATCACCTTCTCGCTTCTCCCGGGATGTCGTGCAAGGGAGCAGCAGATAAAGCACACGGAGGAGGTTTGGAATATCTGGGTTCTGGGCCCCAATGCTGCCACTTCCAGAATCGGGGACTCAAGAGAGGCATTTGTGCCGTGCCAAGCTTCCTCCGTGTTAGATCAGGAGTCTGGGCTGGGGGCGCCTGGGTGGCTCAGTGGGTTGAGGGTCTGCCTTCGGCTCAGGTTGTGACCTCAGGGTCCTGGGATTGAGCCCCGAGTGGGACTCCCTGCTCAGGGGGGAGCCTGCTTGTCCCTCTGCCCCTCTCCCTATTCATGCTGGCACGCTCCCTCTCTCAAATAAATAAATAAAATCTTAAAAAAAAAAAAAGTCCCAGCTGGAAGCTCCTGAAGGACCATTCCAGATTTGGAATTCTACTTGCATTCTTTTTCTTTAACTCTTTTCGTAACTGTTTCATGTACACAATCTTATCTTACATAGAACATTCTGAGGTGGCTGGCAGGCCATGTAAAACCCATTTTATAGTGGGATAAGAGAGATGCAGAGGGAGGCAGTGACTTGTCTAAGGAAGGCAGAAATAGGATACCAGTCCTTTAGGCCTTTTTTCTTCTAAAAGAAAATCATGCTTTTTAAATTTTTATTTTCTTTAAAAAAATTACTTAAGTAATGATTTTAAAAATCAACTAAAGAGCCTAAACTAAAAAAAATTTAAAACTAAAAAAAATTATTTAAGTAATAAGTTTAAAAAATAAACTAAAAAGGCCTAAAAACAGCGACGGCTTTTTTTTTTTTTTTTTTTAAGATAGTGTATGTCTGATTCAAAGAAGGTACAGATGATGTCCCTACGGATCACATTCTGTGTCTGTGTGCACAGTCCATGGGATGTGGATTCTGGTCTGTTTGGCAGAATTAGTCATTGATAGTTAATTTTCCTTTCTCTTTAAATAGTAGACTTCAGTTAATACAATATGTGGTAGGGGAGAAAACAAGGTTTTCATTTTCTAAATTACCAACCTCCATCTACCTACACCCTTTTCTGTTTTGGATGAAAAGAAACCAGCCCCTGAGATTGGTAATCGAATTATCTCAGATATACATGAGCCACGACAGCCAAATGTTGCGAGCATAGCAAGCAGAGAAATACGTACATTGATCCTGGTTCTACACTTGGACCACGAATAAAGAAAGGTACACGGATATCAAAGTCATACGGCATGGATTTCCCCTTGACCAGTCCAAACTGCCCAATATGGTAGCCGTGGTCCGCGGTATAAATGATGTAAGTGTTCTCCAGCTCCCCCGTCTCCACGAGCATATTATACAGCTGAAATACAACGGATGCAAGAGGGCACGATGACAATAGCGTTGCTGTGATTTCCCCCGAATTTCTTCCCCATTATTTTTGAAAGGCAAGAGCCACTTTAACAAGGCTAAGAAACACGATCGCTATCTACGTTAATTCTAGTTGCTTACAGTCCTGGAGGGGAAAAGTCTAATAATAGAGTAATGTAACTTGTTTGAATCTGGCACATTGGTCTTAAAGGTTCTGTGTACCTATTAAAAAAAAAATGACACAAAACTTCACAAAACAGCCTCTACCACCTAACTTACAGGTTTTATTTCGAAAAGTTCACTGTTAAAGCAAATGGTATCATCACTTTTATATAGTTATCAAAGGTTAAGAATAGGCTATTTTGGAGCCTAATCCAACTAAATCTAGCCTTTAGGCATTTTGTGTAGCTTCTGTTGCTTTTTTTTAAGTTTAGGAAATTTCAAATAAAATGTTTGTATTTCTGGTTTCCTTTAAAAAGTCTGAAGATCTCATGATACTGGATCTGTTTTCCTACATGGCAAAAATTCGCTGGAGCCAAGCAGTTGCTCCTTGGTATAGATGTGGGCATTCAAAGTTTACCATAATCCCCACCATGCCTTATCGCTTTATACGAAACCAGCTTTAGGTATTTACATTATTTGCTTAATTCTTGAAGGTATCTGTGAGTGTAGCTCTTGACTTATGGTGTTTTGATTTTTATCTCCTCTTTGCCTCTGGCTCCGAAGAACCAAGCCTGGAGAAGTAGTAGAAGGGGTCAAGATAAGGGAGGGAAGATAAAGTCACTTAACACACACTCACGTACACATAGTCACACACAGACTCTCTCCCTCTCTTAAAAAGAGCAACAACAAGACAAAGAATAAGCAAGAACAGATCTAAAGAAAGCTGGACCAAAACCTGTCACCGAGCCAAGTTGGTGTGCTTACCCTTTCCACAGAATCGTCCACTGACATCAGAGTCTGAAGCCTTTTGCGATGGAGAACGTTTGTAAATTCCATGTGGATGGGCAGCATGGGTCCCGTGTACTGCATAATCCAGTGCTTGTCCATATTTGGTGCGTAGTTATAACTGGGGGTTCTGAAAATATCCAGAAAGGGCTCTTACTATATATATATTTTTAGTCAGTTAGAGAAAGCTCTCAAGTTGAAGATTGTGAAATAATCATGTAGGAAAGGTAATTTAGACATGCTATGTTTTTCTCCCATGTGTCTTCTGTGTTTATAAGAAGAGCTACAATCTTTACTACCCCAAACATCACACATCCCCTAAAGGCATATGGATTCAAATTGACAAAACCAAGACAGGCAGCTAAAAAGGTAATTGGTGCAAGTTCATTTGGATTCATTGAATAAAATGGGTAAAAAGACATCAGATGATCGTGGTATTGTAACATCTACAGACAAAATTCAGTGGTACAGAAGGGAATGTTTTCATGGTGATGTTAACTCATAAATTTTGTAGTTAATTAGGCTATTAGGTATAGTCAAATATGTGGAATAATGATGAATCATCATTTCAACATATTTTTTCTCTTAATTTTACGGGGCTATTTTACTGATTACTTATAAATCTAGTCTATGAGTTTTTCTCATTCCTAACCTTCTCTACAGATACCATTAATTTAATAGGATATGCTGGAATTAAAACCAAGTCTACTTGTGCAATATACCTGTGTATCAATAAAGCTATTTTCTTTATAGACAATTCGATACAGGTGCAGAGCACAATTCTTATTAACTGCAGGGAGGTGGGTCCTAATCCTCTTGAACAGGTGGGTTCAAGCTTATATTTAATTTATCACAGAAACTCAAGTGGTGTCTCATACCATCCATTGGGGACCCACAAAATATGTCCCCTTCTTTCTGATATCTAACCCCAATCCCTTGACCATTAGATGCTGCCACCTCATACTCCCCAAGTACGTATCGATGCTAGAGTAATCCTCACACTGAGAACTGTCTATTCATTTTTGACCTCTCCTCCAGACCCTTCTCCTTAGATGTTATTAAGCACGTAGAAGTTGTTTAATATTAAAAATTTAGTATTTACCATGTGTTGGGTATTGTGTTGTTTTGTATCATTAACTCATTTAATTATCTCTGGAAATTGGTTTATCATTCCCATTTTTTAGTTGAGAAAACGGAGGTGTAGCAACGTCAAATAACTTTCTCCGATTAACGAAGTTACTAGGTAGCAGATCCAAACCTCGATTCCAAAGCCCATTTGTTCTAACAAAACGAAAGAAGATGGACGCGTGGGGTGCTTCCTATGTCCCAGACTACTTTTCGTAGGAGCCACAACTTCACAAGTAACTGGTCTCACAGAATAAGCAACGATCTATGTTGGTTGAGAAACGTGATAGCCAGTGCCTGTTCTGGGGAGGATCCTATCAGTGAAAAATTGTGGATAATGACAAGTGTAGGTGACCCTGTGCCATCTTTTATATTATAAAACTAGAGAAATAGGGGCGCCTGCGTGGCTCAGTCGGTTACGTGTCCGACTCTTGATTTTGGCTCAGGTCATGACCTCAGGGTCCTTTTGCTTGGGATTCTTCCCCCCCCCCAACACCTTCCCCTCTCCTCTCCCTGCTTGGTCTCTCTTTCAAGTAAAAATAAATTAAAAATAAATAAATAAAATCTTAAAAAAACCAAAAACCCCTAGAGGAATAGTCCCTGCGAGCCCAGTGACTTCCGGGACATCTGCCGTGTCCTCGTCTCGTCTGTGTTAGAGCAAATTTCCCTTGGGGCAAACCTGGCGTTTCCGAGCTACACGATTATACACCGGGCTATTTCCATGCATGCTGAACTATGTAAATGCTGCCTGTTGTTGTACGTTTTCTTCTGCCGGTGGGTTTGCAGAACCTCTCTTTTGATAGTTGAAAATGCTGTTTTGGTACTGTTGACCTTCTTGGCACAAAAGAAGGTCACATCATAACCTGATGGTCAGGATGGATGCTGGTTAACTAGCAGAAGTACAACAGCACAAATACCAATATAAGACTGAGCACAGAAGACATCGTCCCTAAAATTGTATAAATTGTGCTCAGTAGTGTAAGTCAACTCCCTTTTAAAGGGGCAGATCTGCAGAGTAGGAAAAGCAGGTGTGGTTTATTTTGCTCACCTGTAAGTGGGGATAATAGTACCTTTCTTTAAAAGTTCTGAGGAACAAATCTATTCTTTTATATCTATTTACGTATCTATCTAATCATTATCTATCATTTATCTATCCATCTATCACCCATTTATTATCTATCTATCTCTGTCTCATGTAAAAGAGCCTAGTACAGAGGCACATGAGTTTCCTACACAAGCCAATAGGCAAATACATTCTACATGAGTGGGTTGAAAAATCCTATCACATTAAAAACCAAACAAGCTCTTCAGGCATCGCCTTCCATTCTTTTTAAGAGAAACTTTCAACATAAACTTTCTTCTGCTTACCCAGTAAATGACTCATGAACCACTTGGTCCCATGTTTTTGGCCTGAAAGGGTTCCTCGTATCTAAAAGTGAAGGCGGGCAGAACCGGCCTCTTCGATCTCAGGGGCTCATGCCGTAGGAAGTAGGAACGGATGTAAGCCCTGTTTCTTATTCTTCACACAGCATGTTGTGGTACAAACAGGATTAGAGGCTGAGGAGGATGAGAGAGGGGCTTCTAAACCCCATCGGAGAGGGATTTTCACCCGTGGGGGTGGCTAGAGGTCAGAAAAATATAGCAAGTGGGTCACGAAAGGTCCCCTAACCATTTACTGGTACGTGCCCCGAAAAAGAATATGGCTATAAAAGATTACACAGGGTTTCTTTATAATACCTAAACATCTTCCTTTTACTGCCTTTGATGTTGGTTTGCCTTAATTTTAAAATAAATCGAGCTGACTTTTTTAAAGCCGCAAAACCTCAACACAAATAAAAATTAACAATAGGGAACCGAAACGAAGGCTCACAGCGGGCAAATTACATCTTCCACCAGCTACCTTGATGTGCTTGGCATAACTCCACCTCACTTTGAGGAATGGAGAAGGTCGCAGCAAATTACAAGCCTCAAATTGGACTCCCGGATTTACAGAACAACATATGTGAAATCTGGCTTGTATTAAAAAGGAGAGTTCAGGTCTGTTGTCAAAGCTGTCCTTCCCCACCCCCAACCTCCTTCTTCTCCTCCCGTAATTTCTCCAAGTGGGAGCTGACCCCCAGCTCTGGGGCTGAAATCCCAGGTGGGGTCTCAGCAGGGGGCAAGGAGGGGGGTATGCATTTGCCTTTTAAAGGAAGACAAACTGCCACCGCTTGCCACAGAACAGCAGCTGTTGGGGGGGGGGGCTGCAGGTGGAAGGTGGGGGGGGTCGCTGGAACTGACGATGTTGTTGAAAAGTGATCTTTTGCCAAAGACCTGTGGTTGCCTCCTGCTGGGGTCTGCCAAATTCCTGGAAGATGCAGCCTTCTGTCCCCCAGTGATAATTAAGGCTTGCTTCCCTAAGAATTGACTCACAATGACTCAGACAGCGCCTGGAGCCCTCAGCTGGAACAGCAGCCACTGAAATGAGCAGGTAACTGTTTTGGGGAAAAGTGGAAAATCACGTGTCTGATTGTTCCAGAATGTTTGGGGATCGGACCTGAAATCTCATCCCAGCCCTGCTAACTTACTAAGTGTGTGATCTCGGGCAACTTTTTTTTTTTTTCTCTAAGCCTCTGTTTCTTCATCTGTATAATGGGAATAAGGACTTCAGAGCTTTGTGAGGGTTTAAGGAAATTTCAGTGACTCCAGAGAACAAATCCTGGGACTGCATCATACCCATCCTCACAGGTAGCTGGGAAAGATCTTATCTGTTAATAGCTCTTTTGATTGAGGTGGCAACCCTGAGGAGTAGGCAGGACACCTTATTTCCATTTTACAAAAGAGAAAGTAAAGTGCACAGAGGTGGCTCAGAAATTTTGTCCTGGGTAGGCGCTCCTTCCACAACATCACAACGACCAGAGTCCTGCACCACAGTCCCCAGGAAGTGCCTCAAAATCCCAGTCATTCGAAGAGCTGATACATACATTCCTTTCTCTCAAAAGTCGGTCCTAAAATCCTTAGCCTTCATCCCGATTTAAAATATTAGCCTTTTCTGCTTCCTGTTCAAGTGCGCCCACCAGCTGCCCAGGGTCTGCTTTTGCTGACAGACAAGATAAAGTCGGACCCTGCAAGGTGAACTGGATGCATCAGTGAAAAGATAGATAACACTGGCTATTTGCTTGAAAACTGAGAGGACAGAGGACTCAATTGTCATTTCTGAGTCTCTGTTCCTTTAAAAAGAAAAACAACCCCCAGTCAGGGCTGCAGTTGCACGTGCCTGGTCTGGTACGACTCGACTCGTTGTTGTCTGTTCCGAGAAGGGTTTCACCCAGTAACTGGGCATTCCAGGCCTTACACTCTCCCCAAAACATGCCTGGAGCCCGCAATAGACTATTCTCATAGTTTAAAATGTTCACTTTTCCCCGGTGGGGCTTCTCTGCATACTGCTTTTCTCCAGTCATGACTTGGCTGGATTTATTGCTCAGCACTAGATTGCAGATCCTTTCGACCACGTGTTTTTGCCTCCAACCTTTGCCATCAATGCCCATTCTCTTTGGGCTTTGATTTTCTCTCCTCTACTGCATATTGGCATAACGAGACTACGAATCCTGATAATCAATAATGTCACCTTTCTTTTTGATGGGTGGGTGTTTGGGGAGACTAATTCTCACTAGAAGAGAAATGGTTTTAAGATATGCATGTGTTGTATATTAAATCCGTATTCAGGGAATTGCAAAGAACTTAGCAGTTCATTTTTACTGCTGATGGCCTTTGCTGTCACCCAGCGAAAAGAAAGACGTTTCTAGTGTTTTATATCTGAACATGTGTTTTCTTCATTTGTTAGTTAATCTCGGACAACAACAAACACTCTAATGATCTGACTCTTAAAGGGTATTGGTAGTGGGACCGTCGTTCTGTAAGAAATGGAATAGGTTTCAATTCCCAGAATAAGCCCGTTATATAGATTTAAGACACACACTCAAAGCATTAAATTGGAAATTCTATCCTTAATCTCCCAAGCCACACCATCTCAGCTTTCACTCAAATTGAACTTATTTAATTGACTTTGTAGAGATATTCCCCACCTGAGTTCAAATGTCTTTAGGTAGGTAACATTTGAACGCACGCTGAAGAATATCAAATGATCTTGATTATAGATACCGCAGGAAACTAATTTAGAAAGTCTTCTAAGATGCTGCAAATTCCAACAGAATTGTGCAAACACACACACGGGAGCCACTTCTGACATTAACTGTAACCGCGGAGTGTACTGAGCAAAGCCGGGGCAGTGCAAAGATCACCTGGGGCCAAGAGAGCAGAGTTTCGTCTCCAGCTTTGTCCCTATCTACCTATGTGACCAGGGCAAAGCCAACTGGGTCTTTTATTTTTTTTTTAAATAGAGTTTGGGCCTTCATTTTTTTTAATCTAAAAATTTATGGCATTAGATGATCTCTCGGTGTCCTTTAATTCATAAAACCGACTGCTTAAATATTTTTATGCTATTAAAATATGTTTTAATGTCACCTCGGTGGTGGGGTTAACACACTTATTCATTTGCTAAACAAAAAAGTATCTGGCAAGGGATGGGGCAGGAGCCATGCTCCCAGGCACCAGAGGGAGAGATGTAACACCTGGCCCTGTCTTCAGGAAAGAGCTGTCTTGACTAACTCCAGGGCCCCCTTCACACGGTATCCTGTGTGAATGCTGCCCCCTGGAGGCGTGCAGTTTGACTTCAAGGGTCTGGGTAAAAAGCCAGTGCCATGGGATATATAGTCAATGACAGAAGAACGAAGTGGGAACATAGGAAAGGAGCAATGAGTTCCACCCAAATGAAAGATTTTTTTTTGGAGAATTAAAAATTCTCTCATCTCCAAAAGCACTTTCTTTTATGGTTCTGTGGAAGAAATGAAGTGAGACTGTGCAAATTCTTTCAAGGAAAAACATTTCTTTTCAACTGCAGCAACAAAAGTGTTTCAAAAACTTCGTTCTGAGGCTGACGCAGAGGTAGTTGTCCCTTTAACACACCGAGTCATCCCCAATCTCACAAGCTATCGGACCTGGATTGTTCTACCAAGATTTTATATTTCACTCGAACCCGTGTTGTGTGTTCACACACATAATCACACACATTTCCAGGAATGGGGAGAAAGAACTGATGAACAACAACAAAATTTCAGTTGATAGGGGGATGGTAGGGGGGATAAGGGGATAAGGGAGTCTCTTAGCTGCCCCCAGAGTCCTCGCGTAGGTGAATGGAATCTCCCTTCCTGTCACCACTGCCCGTTATTGCATCATGACGGCCAGGGGAGCAGAGCTGTGTCACAGCGAGAGTGAGGGTACAGCAGCACCATGAGGATCCTGGGACCTAATTTACCGAAAAGCGCACTAGGGTCAAAGAGCTTTATGGTAAAGATTATGATATGTGGTGTTAGATGGAGGCTCCCTCAGATGCCACCGAGGCCGAGAACAGCTGAGCTGCTTCTGATGAAGCAGCCTCTGGTCACAAGGGGTCGATAGCTGTCCTCGTTCTTAGTCGGTTGGCAAAACCTCCAGCCTCGGTGTGTAAAGCCAGTGTTGGCCTGGCTTCCTTCCTCTGATGGGAATGGAAAGCTCCGCGGAAACACGATGCATTCACTCTGGTTGGAGAGGGCCAGGTGACTTCCCCCTGAGGCGCCAAGAAAGGCATCTGCAGACTGCGTGACCACCAAGGAAGGCGACCTCAAGGCACCTGTTCACGTGACTTGCTTCTCCCAACAGGGGAGCGTCTATAGCTTCTCACTGTTTGCAGGGGGCTTGCCAAACATTTCTGCAAAGTACTTAACTTCTTACATCCCTTTGCTCGAATGGGTGGCTCATGTTTTCGCTGAGGAAACTGGCCATTCGGGAGCTCCATGCACCACGATGAGCTGCCTGTCTTCACCTGTCTCACTCCTTTTGTCTACACACTGAACTGTGGACCTGCGCAGTCACTCACAGTGACAAGAGCCACACACACGGACTCTTGCCGGCCCCCTCCTCCAGCGAGCGACAGCCGGGGAGGCCTGGACAACTAAGATGTGGGCAACTCAGGCCTTGTAAGGCCCGCAGGAGACACAGCAGATCTCTCCGTGCTGGGGGCACCTAAGCCCAGGGCTTAGCAGCAAATAGGAGCTGAGGCGCTAACCAACCGCATGGACTTTCAGTTTCTATGGCTCTGAGGGTGTCCTCACTGGCACTTGCTCGCGGCACACATTTTGCACCTGGAAAATATAACACAGCCAGATTGGTGCTTATCCTGTCTGGGTTTTCAGAATGGCCAGGTGCGAGAGGCTCGTCCCACTGCGAGTCACCTTGTCAAGAGAATTGTCACGTCACAACGGACACGTATCGACTTGTCATTTCTTCAGCTGCTTCCCGTCAACATTGAGCCAAATGAAACCGCACTTTTTGTGGGTCAAGAAAGATGGAATCAAGAAAGAGCAGCTTTAGATGGGTCATCTTAAGAGAAAGAATCACTAAGAATCAGCATCTGTGAAGTGGCTTCTATGGCCCAGGCCCTGTGTGGGGACTTGACCCATGCTTCCTCTCTTCATTTGTTCATGACATCACGTCAAAGTGCTATCATTATCCCCATTTAACAGATGAGACAATGGAGGTTCCTAGAGGTTAAAAAAATTGCCCAGGGGCTTAGTGGTGAGAACAGATGAAAAAGGAACCCATGCTTGTTTGTCTCAAAGACCTAAATACTTTTCACTCTGCCATGTGTGGATTTTGTTTTACAGAGTCACTAGGAAGGCACACAGGTGGTTCATGTGAACTCAAAAGGAATAACCGAGAAACAATCTGCACGTGAAAATGACCAAGTTACATATTTTGTCACTACCCCACCAACTGTCACTACCCCACCGCTGACTCTCTGCTTACGGTTACGTACAAATTCATTCAAGTCCTCAAAATTCTGCTAGTTCCCCTTTCTCGCTTTAGCCCTTAATGCCTTCCTTGCACTCCATTCTCCTAGGTCACATCTCAGATCGCCTCACTTAACGTGGCGGTCACTTGTCTGTCTGCAATTTCTTCCTGAAATCACCTACCCAATCTGTAGTATCAGTGGCAGAAACTGTACCCATTCTTTGAGGCCCACTCTGAATGTCTGCTGGTCCATGACTTTTCCATGCTCCCCTAAAAGATGTGAACGCTTCTTCCGTCAAACTTCCATAGCCCCTTGAAGGCCTGCCCTAGCACTTACGCCTTCTGTTTCGACCGGTGATAAGGCTATTTGGACACTGGCCCATCCTCCCCCCACCCCCCGCCTGAGTAGGGGTTGGGGGCAAACTCATCCTATAAAGGATCAGAGAGCAAATATTTGGGGCGTTGCAGGCCATACTGTATCTGTCACAACGACTCTGCTGTTGAATTGTGAAAGCGGCCACAGATAACACATTACAGATGAGTATTTGTTGAATTGTTGTTGTATTTCAATAAAATTTTACTAACAAAAGCTGGCGGCAAGCTGGATTTGGCCTCAGTGTGCCAATCCCTGTCTTTGCTCATTGGTTCCTGATTGTGAGCTCGTGTTTTCCTCATGCCTACATCCCGGCTGCACCGGAGAGCGCCGCTCATAAATACTTGTGGAATCAAACAGAACTTTTACTTGCGGGGCTCAGAGATGCTGCCGTTTAGCTGTCACGAAGGCCCTATCAAGAAGTCTGCAGGTCCCCCTCCTCCCGCGATTGTCTGTGCATGCCACGGAGCTGTCAGAACCTCTTGACCTGCGGCTGATTTTTCCATAGGCTCAGGACCTTGCCTGGAAGCTTCAAAGGCAGGCTGACTTCTAAGGAGCCATAAAACACCGCATTTTGTCAGTCCCTTCTCCTCAAGCTCGGGAAAACACCAGTAAGGGTTGCAGTTGTAGCAAAGCCACCTTAGGCTGAGAATCTGCCCAGGCAACAGGAGAACCGACGCAGAGTGATTTTCTGATTCAAAAGGAAAGAGAAAGGTGGGCCCCAGGGAAGGGGAGAAGACTGCAAAGAACGTTCTCTTTCACTGAACCAGCATGTTGCTAAATCTGTAAGTGATCTGTCATGGAGAGCCCCTCGCCCCTCGTGGGCTCGGCTCATGAATTTAGTTGCATGGCTGTATGTAGGTAGACCTCCAGAAGCTTGTATAGCCATCCACAGCGTTCTTTCCCGAACACAGCGGCTCACCCAGACCACAACCCCCAGGTGCTGGGGCAACCTGCTTTCTTTGTTGACAATAGTTTATGCATTGAAACGCTCCCATCCTTCCATCCTACTGGGCGTGTTCAGCAGGGTATCTGTCCTGCTTTTATGTTTACTGTTAGTTCCTGTCCTCAGTCGGCTCTGACCTCCTTCCTTCTTTCTAAAGCACTCGATATGATAGAGACGACCTGAATACCACTGGCCAAAAGCCATCAGTTTATTAGTTATAAGATAAAAGAATAAGAATATAAGGAAAGGTTCTTCAGGGATATGTAACGACCAGCAACTACAGTGCCTTCGGTATGTCTCTCTTTTCATAAATACATTTACGCTATTTTCCTTCTGTCTGGGATTGCGGCTGGGAGATCAGTGTGGATGAGAAGAGATGATACTTACGCATAAACAGATTAAGAACCAATTTTGGAGGGTTAGTGAGAAGGAAACATGAATTCCTGGGTCCCTATCTGTCTGATGGCCGATCCTTCGGCAGAACACAGAGCCAGCTGCTCTGTAGGGAAGGCTGCATGTGATTGGGAAGGAAGCGAGTCGATAGAGTAAAAAGCAAATTCATGTTCTTGCTGCCAAAGCGTCTGGACTTTTCCACTCTTGGCTAGTGAGAGTTACCGGCATAACAGGGCTCTCTGCTCTCTGCCTCAGCCCCCTGCACCATCAGCCCCCTTCCCTGAGCCTCCCCTCCCCTCCTTACCAAGGCTCCTGCCTCTCAGAAAGAAACATCAGGTTATCCTAAAGCCGTGACCTGAGAAGGCCTCTCGGGCAAGCCCGTGCAAGCTACTTTCTGCAACAATCCTAATTGCACAGCTGCGGCAAAGCTGCCCCCGGTATTCACCTAGAAGACAAACCCATGTTGCTACAAGCCGACCAGGGGGCGCCGCTCTGCTGCTACGAGGAGCAGACCATTTGATTGTTATTTTTATGAGATCGTGCTCAGGAATATTATTTAAGACAACCGAAGGGAACGCTTGATACAAATTTCCCCCACTCACCCTATGTGCTTCTCCTCCTTTCCATTTAGCTACTTAACAAAGGTTGGAAATGTGATTCCTAATCACACCTAGACCAGGTCCTTTATGCCAGGCCCCGTGGCCAGCCTGCCCCGTGGCCTCATGGCAGGAGCTGGTGTTCCTGCCTCTGGAGACACAGCGTGGAAGGAGATGGGGTGAGGGAGAGGAGAGAGGTGGGGAGCAAAGGAAAGGCCTGTGTTCAGCAGGTCCCGGAATGACGTTATTACTCACATGTGTTGGGAAGCATTGGGGTACAGTTTTGAAAACTGTGGGGCCGAGTCCTCGGGGCCATGGGGCGCAGCATGGCTGATCACCATCATAATGGGCCTATGGGGATACATTCTCTTAGACATTTTGAAGTAATTAATGCTCTCGTTAGTGATTAAGTCTGTGAAGTAGTCCTGAAACATACATTTGACACAAAACAAAAATTACAAAAGGTGACATTCATCAGATCACATTTGAATACTGCTTTCTTCAGAAGCATCTCACTGAATGAAGGGATAAGGTCTAAAGCAGGAAGGAAGTTGATACTTCCCAAAGCAGCAAAATACCTTCCGTAACAGACAAAATCAGTTGCCAGTTACTTTCTAGGGGGGCTAGCTTGGTAACGTGCAAAAATTTTACTTTAAGTAAGGCACAACTTAGCAATTAGGAAAGAAAAGTCCAGTCCTGTTTGCCCAAGATAATGATCAGATCTGGCAATCCAAACGCTAGAGCCCATGAAACACCGGATACATATTTCATTCTCAGGTTTCATTGATGTAATTCGTTGACAAAAAATTTAATTACTTCAAGGGCAGGAAACACCCACGCCCACTACAAATTCACAGTTGCAGAACACACATACACAAACACGCGTGCACGCACGCACAAACAAAAGGTCTTTTCTTTAAATTAAAAATTCACCTGTGGGAATTACACAATAATTGCTAACGAAAGCCATGGCCAAATTCCGGGTGCACAGGGAAAAGCTGCAATATTTTATCAATTAATTCACTTGAAACACTAAGTATGGGGAGCATTTGATTTCCTGCAGATTATACTGTTAATTGCACAACTAAAATGATACAGCTGCTGGGATTTGAGCCTAACTTGTTAATAAAATGACTTAAGCTGCCGTCCGAGGGACTGATGGAACTCTGTAAGGGGGAAGGAAGAAATGGAATGAAAAGGAACGATGAAAACTTAAATTAAACCACCTGCTTCCTCTAAGCGGGTATCGTTGGCCTGGAGCTCCAGCCCAAAGGTTATTCAGAAAGTGCCCAGACAGCATTCACAGTGTCAGAGGCTCCCAGGCATGACTAATCATATGTAGAGTCAAGGACCAGCACAGCTGCGAGAGCCGTGCCCAAGGGAGGAAATCTGTGTCACATGTCATTGTGAGGACAACTCCACAGGCCCTCACCTTCTTCCATGGGAGTGTCTGTTTCATTCCTTCTCTCACTAAAAAAAAAAAAAGCCATATATTCTTTTTGGACACAGTTGTCTTTGACACTTAATCAGCTGTGATAATGGGCAAGTTACGCTAATTTTAGTCTTTGGAGGGAATCTTGATTACTTTGCTCTCCTTAGGACAACAGGGAAAGAAAGGTTAATAGCTTGAACAAGGAGCATGAAAGCATCCCCACAGATCAAAAATGATAGCGGTGACAATTAGCACACTTTGTAGGACATTGCTCAAATCTGCCTCCAAGGTCCCCACCAGCTCTCGACTTTGATGAGTCTGGAATCCTATTAGCAAAGTTCATGAATTCATTTGCATTCATTGTTTTCTGAAGGGGACGGAAGAGCCAGACTTACACCTTATCTCCTACCAAGTTCCTCGAGCTCAAATCGGGCCACGCGTGAAGGCAGCACTGTGCCAAAATTAAATCAAGTTCCCTCTCTGATTTCTACCAATGGCTCTTTCGTCATGATCTATGCTGGCTAGAGCAGATTGTCAGCTTCTTTTAGATAAGTGAGGAAGAGCTGGGCCTGGCTAGAAGGGACGAGGATATTTCAGGCTAATTAGCAGGCTAAATTCGAAGATATTTTCCCCTTCACTCTTGTCATCTGAAAATTGTTTTATTTTAGGTTGGCAATCACAAAACCTTTGTGAATTTTAAAAAGTCTAATCTGGGATGCATTTGTTAGAGACACAGAGGGACGTGTCGATTTCAGTTTCCATGAACTGATTTGGAAATCCGAGGATTGATGGCCTCAGTGACTTTTGTGGACTCTCGCTGCCGTGGGGCAGGTGTCCTTGTCACACATCAATGCTGGGTCAGGCAGGAGGAAAAGCAAAGAATGTGGTTTCCCGAACTTCGATTATTGTGCTTGTTGCTCTAAACCTGAAGCCACAGACGAAATGCACTTTTATGCCAGTGAAAAGCAAGATGGTATAAGATGAACATTTGATTATGTGGACAAATCCTCTGGGGAGTAGAAAAATAAAAAAAAAAATCACAAGACCGAGTGGAGGCATCTATGATTTTCTTGATGATACTTCATCAAAGGCTGATTGCCTTTCATCCTAATGAGGGAAAAAAGAATCACTATTCAAAGTCAGTGTTCCTTGAAAGTCTTTTTCTTGCCTGGAGTTTAAAATTACCTTAAAATTTCTCATTCTAACATTGTGAGAACATAGAAAGCCAATCTCGTGGATAAGTTAACTCACTGAAAATGGCTTTTCCCCATTATGCACAAAGTAAATTGATGCAGGGTAAAAGTGCCTGAAAATTACCTTTGCATAATCAAATCCATGCTTTTCTTTGATGCCATTGCGACAAACAGTGTAATTATAGAAACGAGAATTCTTGATTAATCCAAGCCATTCTCGCCACCCAGGAGGGATGTAGCTGCCATTGTATTCATTGAGGTATTTTCCAAAAAAGGCTGCAAAGGGAAAAAAAGGATTATTTTCTCATATGAAATGATTAATCACAAATAAATGCATAAATGCATAAGCATGAAATTAGGATTTGAAAAAGGGGCAGTAAAACAAAAGTAAACCTTGGTAACAGTGGACGCCAAAATAATAGTGTAATACTCTGCTTCTTTGACAAAGAGACACACATACGTTTTCCTTTTGAATAAATAAGCATAGCACCCACGTACGGGGATTATAGCACAATAAAATCACCATAATGATCACGGGACTCTGGGTGCATCTATCTCTTGTGGTTCTGCTGGGATGAAAGCAGATGGACCCTTTTGTTCCGCTGATGTAACTGTCAGAGAGGTAGCCAGTGGAAATGTGGAATGCTCTCTCTGCCCAACACTGCGAGGCTGAAAGTTCAGTCTTGGTGAGAAAATAAGTTCTCTAACTTACTATTTGAGAGTTATAAATTATAAAAACACCATAGAAAAGCTTGTCCTTGTGTTTGCATAACCAGAGTACAAATTTTCCAAGTCAAGGAACCATGGTAAACTCCATTTCTAGGGCACATGGTGAGGGGTTTTATGTCACACACATTTTATGGCATCGGTGTTCACGTTATGTGTGTTTTCTGAACGTGTATGTCTGTTGTTGATAATAAAAAATTCTGGTGACACAGAATTACTACATAGATGACAAATTTTCATAGAATCAGAATCTAACAGAAGTACATGGGACACAGACACTCTACTGCTCATTGATGAGGCCCCTGGAGGGACTTCACATTTGTAACGTTGGCATGTCCCGCCCAAGGAAGGCCACGGTGCGACAGCGCTTACCGATCCTTTCAGAGGGAAACTTTGGATTTGGATTTGTTCCTCTGCCAAAGATGATGAGAGGAGAAGGGCAAAGAGGGAGAGTAGGGCAGGTTGGGGTTTTGGGAACAAAATGGGTTAGATCTTGAAGTCAAATGCCTTGTAATTATCAGACGGGTAGCCAAAAATGTATTGTCAGCACACTTTTGAGAAAGAGCGTACTATTATTTTCCCTTTTTTTCTTTCTTTTTCTTTCTCTCTTTTCCTTCCTCCCTCCCTCCTTCCCTCCCTCCCTCCCTCCCTCCTTCCTTCCTTCCTTCCTTCCTTCCTTCCTTCCTTCCTTCCTTCCTTCCTTCCTTCCTTCCTTTTCTTTTTTGATATGTTCACTTACTCTAATCACACTACATACACCATGTTACCACCATGGAATGTAAATTCAGGTTAGACAAGAGAGCTTTGCAAGGACAATAAAGCATTCTGGAGTCTCCCAAAGTTTGTGTGTAATGTCTGACCAGATCACCTTGCTGATAAATCATTAACCACTTCAATTACAGGTAATGTATCAACATTTATGATTCATACAGAGAAAATAAGCAAACTGCATTACATTTAGGAAGTGTTTTTCCTTTACCTTGGCATTAGTACTTAAAAATCCACATTTCTATTTCAAGATGACATTCAAAAATTATTCTGATACCCCAGCAGCATAACTTTAACCCTGAAATTACAGAAAAGCCAAACTGGGATCCATAGTTAAGGTATTCTCATGTTTACATGCATGATGCCGAGATAAATCCTACTTCTAAGCAGCTGTTACCAGTTTCTTAGGTTTGGTTTAAACACACACACATTTTCATTTGTGGGGAAAGTGCAGAATGTTATATCCCGTGCACTGTTCTGACGGGGTTCTTTAAAAACCAACCAGCTCTCAAAACTGCAGGACTCAATCAGCCTGCAAGACAAGGAGGGTACTATTTCTAATAGCTGTAATTTCACCAGGAAGGCAGGCATAAACAAGCACTATTCTGGGTAACCCAGACGTTTGGTCACCCTGGTAGCCATATACGTAGCCTTCCCCTTAAGTAGGAAGGAGTAGAGAAATTTTTATGTATGTATACACAGGTGTATGTGTGTATATGTGTGTGTCGGGTACACACACACTCACACCTATACACACATGCACATGTAATACACACATGCATGCAAGCTTTAGTTTTTCTGATTTTTAAAAGGCTGCCATCTCTGGTTTTAGAGAGAAACTATGGCTGGCCAGACGCCTTCCCTGTGACAGCCAGCGTGCATCTTCAGTAAGCTGGTTTCACGGGTACACGCCCGAAGAAACATAGTTCCCAGATGATGGCCCTGGGGAGATGAAAACAGATCCCAGAATCAGGCACTTTCCTGGTATCGTTCTCAGAGCACACATTTCTGGATCTCAACCTCGTCCACGGTACATCATTCCTGTGTCTTGATGGGCTAGCTAGCTCGCCCTCATCCTTGATACACAGCTACGGGTAGGATACCTCCAGCTGAATGTTTTCCTCGCTCTTAATACAATCGTCCAGAACGGAATGAATCCTTTTCCCTTCCCAGTTTACTTCTCTCCTCAGATCCTCTCTTCTTCTCCGAGTGTCCTAATCATCTTCCTGGTCGACCAGGCTCAGCATCCCAGAGCCTTCCCTGACTCACCTGCTCTTTTGGTACCCTTGCTAAGCAGGCACCACTTCCTGAAGGTTCTACGTGGATAACAGCTCTCGAACCTGCCCCTCTTTCTGCAATTACTCGACGCCCCTCGTGAATGCTCACAGTCTCCTGCCAGCATCCCTAGCCAGCCTCCCGGGTCTTTCCACTCCCAGCGCCACCTTCCTGAAGACCAGCTCTGGTGACGTCACCTCGTTGTCGCAATTGTGGACGGACCCCCAAATTTCACTTGATAGAATCAAATTCCATTTGATAGCATGTCATCCAAAGGCCACCTTTGGATCTGGACAAAATCCCTCTTTCCAACCCCAGCCCACATTTCTCTGTTATTTGTCCGTCTCTCCGGAGAATGCATTTTCTCCATTTGCTCTGGTTTTTGCCTCTCGCCTTTGCCTGTGCCATTTGCCTCTTCTCCCCGTCGTGTATCAGGCCAGATCAGGTGCCATGCCAATCCCAGTCTTTGCCCAGTCCCACAGCGATTTGTCTCTGTGGCTCAAATGCCATCTTCCCTTCCTTCCTTGTGCTATAGTCATGCTCATATGTAAGGTAATCCCCCTTAGCCTGTGAGGCTCTGAGGGCAAACGTTACCTTTGTCTCATCTCTGTACTCCCCCTGCTCCCCATCCTTGTACAGAGCATAGGGGCTTCATAGTTTTTGTTTCTTGCACTGGGGTTCATGGACCTCCATGTATTCTGGGGATTCTAAAAGTTCTAGATGGATGTTTTCGCTGGGATTATTAAGGGGCTGAAGTTGCTATTTCTGATGAGATTTATTTTCTTCAAAGAATTAACTCAAGTCTGAGACACATAGCAATGTTTATTTGTTGAATGAATGTTATATGTTGAGTCTGCAAATGACTAAATCAGCCAAGTGGTCAGTTGGCCAAACGCCCGCTGCTTGATTATCCTGCCGGGGCCCCAGAGCAGATTGATGGGTGTGGGACAAAGCGTCAGAGGATCTCAGGTCAGACAGGACTTGGGATTTCCCTCTGAGCTGACGAGGTGCAGTAGGAATTCTAACGAGGGGTGCTCGTCTTCAGAGACCAACCACCTTTCTGCAGAGAACCACAGGATGATTTTCCTTTCTGACCAAAGGCCATAGGACTTCGAGTCAGAGGCAGCAGATGAGGGCCACCCCTCGTCAACGTGACTTCAGAAGGGGACTATTTTCAGGAACTTCTCACTTACTACCCTCAGGCTCGGCTCTTTCCTCCGGCCTGCTCCTCATCCCCAGGGTTTGCTTTTTTCCCACTTTTCTCTCCTTTCATCTTAAAAGAAGTAGAAGAGTACAGTGGTTTGGAATGTAGACCCCGGAGCCGGCCTGCCTGGGTTTAAATCCTTTGTTAGCGGTGCGTCCATGACAAGTCACCTGGCCTCTCTCTGCCTCCAGTTCTCCATCTGTAAAGCCGTGAGGATGACCATAAGAACAGTGGTAGGGTTGTTGTGAGAATCCAATGGATTAAAACGTACGTAAAGCGCTTCAAACAGCACCTGGCACCCACCAAGGGCTTATTAAGTGCGCGGCTGCTTGTATTGTTATCAGCAGCGCCGTGGCCATCACCCTCCCAACGCTGGGTCCTGATTTGAAGTACTGGACCGTTCTGCACTACGAGGACATCTTGTCTGAGTTCTGCACTCTGCATTTGAAAACATTTCTTGAGAGGTTACCTCTTTCTCCTCCCTAGTCAGACTCCTTTTGTGGCAACCCGTTCCCATTTGGCTTACATTTTCCTGCGTAATTAGTTTTTAGATTTTTTCCCCTGCTACGTTCAGTTTTGTTCTCTGTTTTTTTTCCTCTGGGGGCAGCCATGACAGGTCATTCCTGCCCTTCCCTCACCGTTGTCCTTGTTTGGTTGGTTAGTGCTGCTTTCTATCCATTGCCATGGCTGTCACCCCTCCCTTAATCCTCCCCTTATAAACTGTTCCTTCAAGTCTCTTAATAGTCCTTGTTACTGGCTTCAGGTTTTCGGTGTCTTTGCACTAATGGAGTGTAAAATATGTACTCAGGATTCCAGATGTGCCCTCACCCATCACGCTCGTTCCAAGAGACCAGGACCTCATGCGTCACCACACGGCACCCCCGGTGCTACTGGCTTCAAGTTACTCTGGCCTTTCTTGTTGCCTCGTAACATTGAGACTCATTTGTAATCACCCCTGGCCTCTTTCAACATTATGCTTCCTGGCAGCGCTCTGCAATTGATTATCTGGGCTTCTAATTATTTTCCTCCAGATGTATTAAATCTCTTTGTCCCTTCCTAAGGTGAATTTCGTTTTCTTGCCCATAACGCCATTCTATTATGTGTAGTATGACGTTTTTCTTATCCTTTGGCATTGGCAATTCAATCAATTTACTACTACAGGAATATATCTCGAACACACCATCTACCTGTCTCTCTGTGTCATTCTCTTCTCTGAGACACCATTAAACACTTGCCTTCACGGCTGTTTAAGAAGGTGGTAGAGGGGTCAGGTGACAGGGAGAAAGATCAGAGAGACCTGATCATAATTTCTGTTGACTTTCGGCCATGCTACTTCTGTCCAGGACTATCTGTTACATAATACTTTAAAATTCTCCCTTCAACTCTTTTGAAGCAAAGGCCTTTCAGTCAGCAATAGGAGCTATACAAAAGATCTCTGATGCTGTGGAGAAGTTAAATTTTATTTAATGTAGCAAATGATACGCTAATTAAGCTTTTACTCCATGTCATTGATAGACTTGGGGTCACAGGATTTTACTGGTAGTAACTAGCAAACTAACAATATACATAATTTTGAACCAAGTTAAAACTATAATTCCCCAACTAGACTGTAAGTCTAATGAAGACAGGCATCTTACTTTATATCTCTTCATATCCCAGCATTTAGTCTAATTCCAGGCATGTGTAGTTCAACAAATGTATGCTATACCTCATGTGACTATCTAAAATCTGTAAGACTATGGTCTTCATTAAAATAAGAATATTAGTGTATCTTACTTTAAGTCAACTCTACATTTTAGAAAAATCCCATGTTGGAGGATAATATATATATATATATATATATATATATATATATATATATATATATATATATATATTTGCTGTAAGTAACATAAATACAATTTGTAAAATAAAAAGACATGAAATCAGAAAATTGATTCCTTTGTCCAAATTATTTTGGTATAAAAGAATGTTTTACAAAAGAATTTACTGCAGCTCTCCATTAAATATTGCCCCTTCTGACCATATGATATGAAGTAAAATGAGTATGACTAAAATTTAATTCACATGCGATTTTATGTATCATGTGTTCTGATTCTAATTTGAACACGATAATCTTTAAATGAATCAATATAGAAATTATAGGGATTGTAATAAAATTACAGTATAATTTTGGACAGGAAAGAAACTCAAGGAGTCATTCTAGTTTAATCTCTGCGTTACAAATACGAGTCGAAAAACTAGCCTATGCAAGTTCTCCAAACAAATTAAAGGCAGAGATGGGACGTGGCTGCAGCTGTCCTCAGTCTCGATTCAGGGATTTTTCTGACATGTGATGCTATCTCTCAAACGTGGATTTACCTTAAAACTTAGGCCAGGTTTTACATTCAAGTCTATATTCTCACAAGAAATTCACACTAATTTTTTTTTTTTTGAGCAGATAGTCAGGCAGGATATTCATTTTTATGATAGATAATCCAATATCATTCCCACTTCACTTGTCAGAACATAAAATGCAATAGACATGTTGCTGTATTTTCCCCGTTTGAACATTTAAGCTGTTGGAGAGTCATATTTTCCATGAGTAAAGTTAGAAAAAATTCAGGCTATAGCCAGTCCAAAAATAAGCCTCAGTTCTGAGAAAGAAAAATCATGTCATACGATGGTAAACATAATATTGGATCAATTCAGTTCATTGAAATCCACGTATTCTGGATGCCTCCCAAAATCAGCCTCTTAGTAATTTGTCTTCTCGGAGTTATTCTTCATGAAACTGATTATTGCGTTGTGCTTTTCTCTAGATGAGTATTTATGTATGACATATATTTCAGTTTCTTGCATTATTTTTCTTATGTTCTCAGCTAAGCATTCCAAATAATATATTCATTATTAGAAAAACAATAAAATATTTGTATATTGACCTTTCCCCCTCTCGTTTAGTGGTTTATAAATAATTATGCTGGTTTAATACCTCTTCGCTAATTGTCTTAAATTCTGAAAATACCTGTCATCCTGATGTGCTTATTTGTGTATTTTCAAATGGGTCTCTGTCCCTGGTTAGATCAATAAACTATTGTCACAAAGGCGTCTTTGCCTCCTAACTGCCTGAGACCTTCAGTATTTTCCCATCAAAGATAAATTTACATTGTACAGCTCTCCATCACTGCCATGCCCGTCTTCTGGTTTGTACTCTTGTCTGATTCACTAAGGAGCACATCAACATTTATTTTCTTCTGCGCAGATCATCCTCCTTCTATTTCTAACTATTCAGAAAAGTCCTTGTTTCCTTTAAAGAATTCCTTTTCCTCGGTACGATGACTCACTGCAAATTCAATTATTACCTAAGTGTCTAGACCCCTGGGCAGAAAGAAGGTTGGCCTCGGAATCAGGCTTAGTTTCCAGAAGCACGTCTTCTATCCCCGGAGAAGACAACTGACTGAAGCAGGCAGCCGAGCTGCACAAAGAGCCTGACAGTTGTCATCAGACAGCCTTGTGGAGCACAGCATCATTCGAAACCTGACCCGTACAGGTAGGGCAGCGCACTGGCAAGAACCCCGAGGCCCAATGTCCTGACACCTGCTCTCCGCATCGGAACATCTGATGTGTCACTTTTGATCCTGGCGTAAATGTGCTCACCTGAAAATAAGGGACTTGAACTAAATTCTCTCTGTTTTATCCAAGCTCTTATATCCATTGTAGGGTAGATACAGCACAGTCTAATTGAACCAAGTACCAGGATACACTATGCTTCTTAGAAGCAACCCATTTATGTCTATCCTGGTGACCCAGTAAACTTTGCAATGGATGGCGTTCCGATTTTTGCTTTTGCCAATCGGAAGCTTAGTTCCACACAAGCACCCCATCTCCACAACTCCACGGTGTGCACTTTGTACATCAAGCTTTGCCTTGACTTTTACGGTACGACTCTTCATTTCCATTTACCAGAGTCCTTACCGTGCTGTACCCTGTTATGTTTTATGTGTCTCTGAAGGCACTCTGGGATGAGGCAGGACAGAGACGTATGTGACGAAACAAGATGATGGAAAAAGGAGAGAGTCTGGAGTCCAATGTGTGGATCCATCCTACCACTGGTTAGCCTCGGACCTGAGACAACTCCCCTGAGTCTCTGTTTCGTCTTTGGTAACACAGGCAAATCCTTTCTTTCAAGGTTGCCGGAAGAATTAAGTGAGACAATTTAGCTAACGTGCTCGCTGAGATAGGTAAGCAACAGATACTAATTTCTGTTTTTTCCCTCTTTCTTTTTTCTCCCTAGTTTTATTGTGGTATTACTGATAATCAAAAATTGTAATATATTTGGGGCGCCTGGGTGGCTCAGTTTGTTAAGCGACCGACTCTTGGTTTCGGCTCAGGTCATGATCTCAGGGTCACAGGATCAAGCCCTGGGTCGAGCGCTGTGCTCAGTGTGGAGTCTACTTGTCCCTCTCTCTCCCCCCATTTGCGCGTGCTCTCTTTCTGTCACTCTCAAATAAATAAATAAAATCTTAAACAAAATTGTAATATATTTAAGGTGTACAACCTGATGGCCCGAAATATATAAACATTGTGAAATATTCACCACCATCAAGCCAACCAATATATCCATCACCTCATACCTCTACTATGTTCCTTTTTTTTTTTTTTCTTTTTCTTTTATGGTGACAACAGCAAAGATCTACCCTCTTAGCAAATTTCAAGTGCACAATACGATATTGTCAACTAGGGTCACATTGCTGTACACGATTTCTTCAGAACTCATTCATCTTCTTGCTTTTTCTTGACTTGCCCTGAAACAAATTAGCAAAACCTAGTGGACCGCTCTAGTCTTGGCAGGATTCTCTGTGTCACCCTGCGTCTCCATTTCTTATGACAGACATCATCCATATCACTCTGGATATGGGGAGAGTACCGACCTTTCAAGCTCTATATCTGCTACTAGGTTTTAAATTATAGGGAGCCTGGGAATCGAAAGGCATCGATTTCACATGATGCTTCTTGTGAACAAAACATAATGTGGTGGTTAAAATCAGGAACCAGGCATTAGGGGAACATTTCTGATTTTGCTTCTGAGCTGGTCACACAATATTTGAAATCCCCACCTTAGTTATAAAACAGAGCCAAGTACATTTGCTGTCTCCAAACCCTACAGGGATGGTTGATGGATTTGTGAAGTGCCTTAGAGCTCTCAGATGAAAGGTGCCATAAATTTAAATCACTTACGTGAGAAAACACACTTAGGATAAGGCACTCTGAGTAACCCAGTTTCTTTCCAAAACATAAGCAAACACCCTTGAGAGTAATGGGAGGAGCTGCCCTTCTAAATGGAGATCTTGAGATGCTTGCGAATGACAATACTATCATAGTCAAAATCAATGTTTTTATCCATAAATAACAAGTATTAAGTGCCCACAGAATGCTCTGCAAAGAAGCAAATGGCCTCATATTTTTCAAGTCCAGTGGGAAAGATTCATTTCATTTTCTAAAGGTATTTAAGAGAATACATTTGTCGGAAACCCTTTACTTTTAAATCTTCAGAACAGAGAATCTGCAGACCTAAAAATCATTTCCAACGAGCTTTAATGATGATATCTTTAAATCTTATAAGTCTAGGTGGCTCTGAAAAAACCTGTTTTTGCTCTGCAGCTCTTCTATAAACATCCTTGTTGCCTTTCATGAAGAAGCGTTCAGAAAACCCAAGGAGAGCATTGACGTGCTGAGAATTCTCTAGGCCTTTATTCAAAGGCTTTGGGGGCTAACCTTATCAGAAGGAGCCTTGCTTCTTTCTTAGAAAGACTGGCATGACATTTATGACTTCTCTTGAAAGAGAACCCCAATTTTCAAAAGACCAACTAACCAGAAACCTCTTCTTGCCCTACGTAGGATTGGGGATGCCTTCCCTTCTTGCAAGATGGGCGTGACCATCTGGGACGTAAAAATAACTACAACCTGAGCTAAAGAAACTCCGAATTCTATCAATTAGGAATGAATGAGTAAATGAATCAATAAGGTACACCCTACTGGTTTCTTCATTCGGTTATTTATTAATTCAAAAAATCATTTTGATCACCTATTGTGTCCCAGACCTTGGAGTAGATGCTAAGCAGCTCCAAAACATTTGATGATTTCTCATGGCAACAGTCAGCAGGAATTTACCGACACCTAAGACAAGCCTCAAGCTGTACCCAGGATCCCCTGAGATCTGGGAGGTTGAGGTTGGCAAGTAAATGGGGGTGAAACCTCTTCTTTTGTGGATCCTCTTAGAAAAATTCCAATCATTGGGTGCTCTGATGAATATAGCATTTTCATAATGTGCCCATTGAGAATCACTTTTTTCTAAGGGATCTCGCATGGGTACATTCTTCAGCGTAGAAAAGGATGGGATGGGGAGGATATTGATAGAGAAGAGAAAAGCCTCCATTACTTCCATTTATTGGAACTTTATGTATTTCATTACACAGGCATTTTCCTGTTTCTAAGAAGGACCACCAGAGGTTCATTGGCTATCGAGCCCACCTTTACCTGTTCTGTAGCCAGTGTTGTTAAGATATACAGCAAAAGTCCGAGGTTCGTGCATCGCCTGCCACGAAGGTGAGGAGCAGTTCTCATTGTTGGTGTAGACGTTGTGGTTGTGCACATACTTCCCGGTGAGCATGGAGGACCGGGAGGGGCAGCACATGGGGGTGGTCACGAAAGCGTTGGTGAAGGTGGCCCCCCCGTGCTCCATAATCTTTCTTGTTTTGTTCATGACTTGCAGGGACCCTGGAAGGCACAATTCCAGCATTGTTTAGCAGAGAGCCCCACACCACGAACGCCCATTTATGTCATGTCACTCAGTGACTCTGTTCCCCTGATTTATTAATTTCCCTCCATCGGCTGGAAGGAGTCGATAATTTGACAGCTCTCATTTCCAGAACAAAATTAAACATTTGGGATCCTACCATCTCAAGCACTTTGCGGAATAATAAAACACATTTCAGCTTCTCCTCTCCTTACTCACAAAGAAAAAAAAAATGCAGGCTAATCTGATAATTAAAGCTAGAATTTTAGATATGGAGCAAATTCAAAGGCCAGCAGCCTTTTGAAGATTACCAGGGAACAAGAGCCCGTTACACAAGGCATCAAAACCCCAACCCACCGCGTATGCACAGTGCGTGTGACAGTGCAGAGGTTACTAGTTACAGTGTTTTCATCATAGGAAACGAAAGAGGAAAACCATTTTTTTCCTGCTAAGTAAAAGTCCCTCCAAAATGCCTGTCTTTAATTAAAAAACAAAAACAAAAACAAAAAAAAACTTCATTGTAACTTGATATCCTCTAGCAAAGTCACCAAACACCTGCCAGTTTTTCTATCAGGATAGCTCTGCCAGTTTATATTTTTACCTGTTTACATGTAATATTAAAAGATAGATTGTTTGCTTCTGAAAGAGCAATGATTCTATTGCACTCAAAAGTATTTGCATAGAGTAAAATATCCCATTTTGACCGCAAAGGATGAAATTGTAACATAAGATTGCCGAGGAAGAAAAAAACGACTTCGATTACTCTATCCAGCCAAACACTGCCGCTGAAACACAGCCAAATACTGTAGAAAAAAAGCACAGGCTAGAATTCAATAGTCTTTTCAGGACTTGTCAAGAAATGCACTACAGAGCACCACAGCCAAGCCCATTGCATTTGAATCCTGGAGCCTCACATTTCCAACAGGTCCCACTTCTTCCAAAGAAAGGGAAAAAGTCTATGTAGTTTTCCAGCAAGGAAGGAAATCGTAATGCAAACCAGGCAAGCATTCAGAGCAGAAGAGAAGTGTGCAATGGTCCAAAAAGCCACAGCTAGCCTGATTTCTTCACGTATTAGCTCTTACTGTTCACATGAAACAAGAAAACAGGAGGAAGGGTTCTAATTGGGTCTCATTAGAGCTCCCGAAAATAGGCTTCGGTTAGGAGGATTCCTAACTGCTTTTTCTCCTCTGGTTGTCTTCGGGGGATCAAGCAACCTTTTTGTAATTGGAATAACGTGGAGTGAGAGCCCACTTCATGCTGAACATTCTACCAACCTCGGCACTCCGGGCTGCTCCCCAAGTGTAGCATTAACAAAAGAAACGGCAAATTCTCTGCTGCCTTCGTCTTCAGCCATAAATTATCAAGATGAGAACCGACATATAGGAATCACTTGGGGATAAGAGTGTGGAGATAGTAGTAGCGGGACAAATAAGGTTGGAGAGGACCGAAGGGGATGTTTGGTGAGAGTTCTGAGACAAGAGACCGGGACAAATGGAAGGAGAGTAGGAAGAAAAACACAGGACGGGCGAAGTGCATTCATGGCAACATGGGGAGGACGGTGTGTGTGCTCTGGAGGTGGGAGGAAGGTGAGGGAGGAGTGCATCACGTTGATCTCCTATGATGAAAAATCATACGGGAATTCTCTTGGTGAAACGTAGGAGGTAGAGTTAATGAATGGTCTGGCGGCTGGGCAGAGATATTTGGATTTCATGGACCAGCCAGAATAAAGGCAGAACAGGGTCTCTGTCAAAGGCATGAATGACGTGATATGGAAAATGTCTTTGAGGGATGTTGCTGTGGCAATGGGGGATGGAGGTACGTGCACTGAGGAGAAAATAGGCTGGTCCATCCAGGCTCCAGCTGAGAGGTCGCTGAAGTCATCAAGCCATGAGGTGATACGAACTTGAACTGGATCGTGCCTCTAAAATGGAGGCAGCCTCAAAGAAACAGATTCAAGAGATGCTGTCACGCATCGGGAGGTAACGAGTTGAATGATACCTCAACATTTCCAGCACAGGAAGAAAACTGGAAACGTAATGGTTTCACTGTTGCTCAAGCAGTAACTAAAAAAACAGATGCTTGTAGAAGATCAAGGAAGTCCATTTCAGAAATGTGTTTTATATTTACTGATCAGATGGGGGAAATGTCCCGGAATGGAGATAAATAGATGGACAGGAGAGAGCAAAAGGCAGATGTTCGCGTCTATTCACTTTTTCCTCTCTCCTCTTTACATCTCTGTGGTGCTTACTTAGTGCAGTATCTTGAATTTTGGGAAAACTCAGCAAACACTACTGATAGATTTTCATTGTCTACTATGCTCTTTATTACAAAGAATGGGCTACCACTTTCCTTCACGAGCCTTAGCTGAACTCATATTTAAAAAAAGCACTGTTTCCATCCTTCAACATCCTGAATCACCTGCAATCTCTTGTTTACAGACTCATTCAGACTGCAAATACAAGATGGTAGGCGGAAATCAGATCCAAGGTCAAATAATATACAAACTGGTACTAAAACTTAGCCCAATTCATAATCCGGACTTGCCCCGGCAAGGGCTCCCTTCCCATTCTAAATGTCACTCTTTTAATGAACTAAGCAGATTATGTTGAGGTCCTAAACAATCTGTCCACATTCCAACCAGTCCCCAAGTCAAAGGGATTGATGAGGACATTTGGTCCCTGGAGTTGCCGTGACCACTGCAGCCCCACCATTAGGATTCGTGAAAGTGGTTGTCTGGCCTGAAGTTTCTCAATAAAGAGAAGATTCTGAGACAACGTTCTTCCAACCTTAAATATCACTTGGAGAGCATGTTAGATCAGAATTCTGGGCCCGCCCTGAGATGCTGATTTCAGAAGACTTGGGGAGGCACCGGAGAATTTGTGCTTCTAACAAGCTCCCTGGTGAGGCCGCTGCTCCCTGTGCCTGGACCACACTCGTGCTCACAGAAGTATTCCAGGTTGCCCCCAGAAGCAGGGAAGCCTGGAGCTGGGAGAGACTTTAGCAGTGCCCCTAAGTGGCTCAGCCCACTCCCGAGGCTGGATGGTACTGCAGACCGGAATCGGAAACATCCACGTCATGCTTACTGTCTGCCAGGTTCTCTGCTGAGTGCCTCACACCCATCAGCTCATTTAGTCCTGACCATAAGCCTTCGTAGCAGGTGCTCTTATCTATTTTTCCCACATAAATATCAAGATGATAAAACTGAGGGGCAGAAGGGCTAAATAACATTCTGAGGGCCACACATACCCTAGCTAGCAAAGCCTGGAAGGCAATCGACTCCAGAGACTGTGCTCTTAAGCTCCATCCAGGCTGAGTACCAGCTGTGACATTGATGTTTTCAAGACTGAGAAACAGAGAAGGTATCTGGTCATAGTCAAGGTATGTCTCACTTTCTGCAGTCTGATCTTTCGCTTCATCTAGCCTCTTAGAGGAAACGCTGACACACACGAACGCCTGCCTCCCGCCCACCCTCCCCACAAGGCCCGAAGTGATCTCAGGCGCTCAGGCCCAGGGAGGGCTGAGAGGGCTGCAGATGGGTCTGTCTTCACAGCTGGTGTGAAATGCTGCCTCTGATCTTGGTGGGTCCTCCGTGGATGATGGAGCACAGGAACCCTACCTCTTCACTCAGAGTTAGTATGCCGCAGGGAGAAAAGCACGAAGCACCCTCTTTTCTGTGGCTGTGCGATGCTTACTGTCGGGCAGTAACACCAGCTCGCAGTATCTCCCTCACCACTGAGCCTGCACTACTGACTTTTCCTTGGGAAACGGTCCCAAAAGCGAGTCTGGAATGAAACTCATCATTCTGCACTTAACAGCTGTTGAGATGAATGAACGGGCCGATGTCCTGCCTCACTGTTGGAAGAGCTCAGTGCTGTTTTAAGCTGCAATGGCTCACCTCTCTGAGTTTCAGCCCTCCGGTGCCTAAAATGCCAATCGTGCTGATTCTCAGTTAAGAACAGTTCTTTCATAGGAATGAGAAGAAGCTTAAGGCCGAAGACTCAACAAGATTCACAAGGCAGGGCTTGTGAAGGAGACGATAAAGAGCCCTGAGCCTGAACTGGTGGGAAAGCATCTGGATGTGGCCATAGGTCAGCTTGAGCAAGTCACCTACTCCTTTTGGTCTGAATGTCTCATCTGTAAAATGGAGCTAAGAGTCGTTCCCCAACTAGATCTCAGGGTTGTTGCGGAGCAGACGGCATGGCGCTCGCTGTTAGAGCGCTTCACGCAAGCAGTGCTGTCAGTGGGGCTGGGGTTTCACTGTGCACTCCCCTCCACCCACCACGGCAATTTTCTCCTGCCCTTTTCATCCCTCTGTCTATAATCCACAACTGAATTCCAAAAGCGGGGATCAGAGTAAACAGGTTGCCATAGACTGAATATTCACGTCCCCCACAAAATGCAGATGTGGAACCCTAACGGCCAGGAGCACGGTATTAGGAGGCGGGGCCTTTGGGAGGTGATTAGATGATCAACGTGGGGCCCTCATGAACGGGATGAACGCCCTTACATAAGAGACCCCACTAGGCTTCCTTGCCCCTTCTGCCATGTGGGGACACATAAGAAGATAGCCGTCTGCAAGCCAGGAAGCCGGCTCGCACCAGACACTGAATCTACCGGCACCGTGATCTTGGACTTCTCAGCCTTCAGAGCTGTGAGACGTAGACGGCTGGTGTTTATAAGCCACTAAACCACCCAGTCTATGGTATTTTGTGATCGTCTGTTCGGGTCAGCGATCATTTCTATGCTTTAGGACTTAAAATGTTAATGCTGGCACGTAGTTAAAAATATCAGTTCTCTCCCACTCCACACACACTGTCCCCCTACCTCGCCTTGCTCAAGAAGCCTGACTTCATTATCATTTAAAATTGTCCTTGGAGGTGGAAGCCTGACAAGGTTGCTATGAAGTGACTGTCACTGGGTTCAGTAGCTGCTGTGGGGCACTGCTGACTGGCCTGGCTTGAGGACAGAGAAGGTCCAGGCCGCAGCTGAGTCCCAGGTCTGCCAAGAAAAGCTGTCCCGGCGCCAGAGGTCCAGGTGGGGACTGGGGATGTCTGCATTGCTCCCGCCGGGCTGGGGGTGTTGTAACAGCAATCGGCTGTAGATGAGGCTACTGCTAGCTCAGCAGTGACTGGGAGGGGAGGAATGGCACTCTTCGGGAATCCTGCACCATCTACCATGTTTGAAATTTCAGTGGAATTTAAAAAAAAAAAAATCAAGGCTCCAGGAACAGTACTTTGGATGGAGTATGGGATAGATTACTGGGACTGGATGGGACCAGGGCCAGGAATTTAAATCGTTCTACACACTCCAACTCATTTATTCTCACATCATCTGTGTGAAAAAGGTCAGTGGAGAGAAAATGTCCAACTTCTCTGAATGACTTTTCCAAAATTACACAGAGAGCTTGAATTACTTCATTTACATGTCAAACTTCACAACAAAACTTTATCTTTCTTGATTCAAGTGTCTTAGCGTCTGATTATTCTATGTTTTGTACTATCAAACATTAAAGTTTTCATCGAGCCTGTATATCATTGTCTGGAAAAACTCACAAGACCAGAAATGCAATAATAAATATTGCCATCGTCATCCCGTAAGGAAACTCCAGGCACGTGGGATCCCAACACACCTGGCTTCCTAGAGTGACACACCTCCTTGCGGACCGCATTGGTTCGTGCTTTGATGAACGATAATGACAAGCCAGCACAACTCTTATTCATTGTGCAAGGCTCTTTCTAGACAGCATCATTTTATGATGAGCTACTGTTAACACTTTAAATATATAAATGGTTTGTACTAAATACATCTATATTCTATTGCTATTTTCTCACACCAACAGTTAATTTTATAGTAAAGTATGAAACCCTAAACAGTGATATTTTCCGTATTAAAAATGGCTATATTGATCGATGGAATATTTTGATTCTGAAAGTGTAAGAAAAAAATAGCATGATAAAAGAGTATACCTTTTTCTACCAAAACCATGGGATGGGTGGAAAAGATACCCAGACATTTCAGCAAAAACTGAAGGGAAGAAACAGGATTGGGGAAGAAGGGACCAAGAAGCAGATAAATCCATCTGGAATGTCTCCAGGTCACTGTGACTCATTACTTTTTTTTCCCCCCAAAGAGCAAAAGGCCATTAAAAGCAAAGACTGGTTTCTTGGGGGAAATGGACTGAAGATGTTTACAGGCTTGGATAGAGAGGTCAAGTGAAGGCAGCCAGGTGTAAGAAAAATCAGGAAGCTTTCCTCTTTTCCATTTTTCACATTTGGTAGAGATGCGTGTGTAGATCGCTTTCCCCGACCATGAGAAAAAGAGCAGTATGGGCATGATGGTAAATGGCTCCTTGGCCGAAATGTTGGGGAGCATTGGAGAGTGGTGGGGACCATGATGACCTGAGGACATGCTCCACCTAGTGGGGTAACTTTGACTTCAAAGCATCTACCTGGTTGCTGTCTCATGGGAATGCAAGCTCTCATGCTTCTGGATTTTCAAGAAAAGTCAGAATCTGGATTTTTTTTTAACATGAAATCATCTGATTTTAAAATGTCTTAATTTTAAAAAAGTACACTGGTCAAGCAAAAACACACCTGTGGGCTAGCTCGGGCCTACAGAGCCCAATTGTGACTTCTGATTTAAAGAAACAAAGTATTTCCATGTATTGATGGTTTCTTAATTCCACGTATGATCTATAGAAGCAATGGGCCAGCATTACTGAGACGTTACCATCAGCCCAGTTTCCTAAGAATTTAACAAATGCCACATTGAGTCAGATCAGCTCCACAGTTAGTTTGTCAGGGTGGCACCAAGGGACCCTTTGGGAAAGATTTAGAGCTTAATTTCTTTGACTCTAGGCTCAGAAAGTTTGGGGAGTTCCATAAACATTTTTGATTTTGTTCTTTTTGATTTATAAAATACCGTCAGTGCAGGATAATACTAGAATAACATGTCTCCTAGCTTTAATATTTTTATTTTTTACTTTTTTTCTCTTTAAAAAGGTTTACTTTTTACTGGATCTTTCTCTTTTTTTTCCTTTTTAAAAATTTAGTTAAATTAAATTAATTAGCATATAATGTATTATTGGTTTCAGATGTAGAAGTCAGTGATTCATCAGTTTCATATATAATACCCAGTGCTCATTACATCCATGCCCTCCTTAATGTCCACCCCCAGTTACCCCATCTCCCCACCCCCCTCCCCTCCAGCAACCCTCAGTTTGTTTCCTATGGTTAGGAGTCTCTTATGGTTTGTCTCCCTCTCTGATTTTGTCTTGTTTTATTTTTCCCCTCTCTTCCCCTACGATCCTCTGTTTTGTTTCTTAAATTCCACATGAGTAAGATCATATGATAATTGTCTTCCTCTGGTTGACATTTCTTTTAGCATAATACCCTCTAGTTTCATCCACGTCATTGCAAATGGTAAGATTTCATGTTTTTATGGCTAAGTAGTATTCCATTGTTTGTGGTGTATCTATCTATCTATCTAGATAGATAGATATCCCACATACTAGATCAAATCAGGTCTCAACCAGTACCAAAAGATTGGGATCATTCCCTACATATTTTCAGACCACAATGCTTTGAAACTGGAACTCAATCACAAGAGGAAATTTGGAAAGAACTCAAATACATGGAGGCTAAAGAGCATCCTACTGAAGAATGAATGGGTCAACCAGGAAATTAAAGAAGAATTTAAAAAATTCATGGAAACAAATGAAAATGAAAACACAACTGTTCAAAACCTTTGGGATGCAACAGAGGCGGTCCTAGCTTTAATACTTTTAAATGTTAAGCTTTTAAAAAAAGTTTAATATTTGATGATAATTGCTTCAGATGTTGTTTTCAAATTTTAAGGCAAAATGCGGAAATATCATTGATATTCTTGGTTACTGCTCCTTCTCCAGAGGAAACCATTGTTCCAGACTTCATGCTGATCATGTCCATATGTGTTTTTCTAGCTTAAAAGAAAGTGTAAATCTTCTACCTAGTAATATAGTCTAAAAACCTGAGCCACTTACAGGTACAGACACGACCTAAGCTGCTTCCGAAGTCGTGCAGAAAGTAAACCCAGAAGTAAGGGGACCAGTGGTGAAGGCATTTCATCTTTCCACAGACGAGCTTTTCTCCCGGGATAATGATCTTTGTCCTACTCACCCAACTTGGGTGGGATGAAAACAAGCGTAATAATGAGAACGAGTGTTCTTTGGAAAAAGATAACACGCAAGGTTCTAGCACTTTCGTTAATAAATTCCTTATGTGTCTTACTCTCTTCACAAAGTGCTAGTTTATTTTATTTGTTCTCAGACAAAGTTGAGGGAGTCGTCCCCATTCCTATTGAGTCAGAGCTTTCTTTCTGAGCTTGATTTCAGAAACTCCCACTACGACCCTTCTCAGCCTTTGTCTTCCCAGACAAAGAAGTAGAATAGTTTTCTTCTTTCCCCGAAAGAAAAGCATTCTATTACAATTTTCGTCATTGTTCTTCTAAGCCTTTTCTAAGTCTGTTATATCTTTCTGGAGGTACAGTAGCCAAAATTGCCTGCAGTATTACAGGTGCAAATAGTTTTGTGATTCTATTCTATTTAAGCATTCGGCAAGCACAATTACACAGAAGTAAAAAAACAAAACAAAAACAAAAACAACCCCAAAACAAAAACAAAGCAAAACCCAACCATATTAAAACCACAATGAGATACCACCTCATACCCATTAGGGTGGGTATTATAAAAACAAAAACAAAAACAAAAACAAAACGCCAGAAAATAACACGTGTTGGCAAGGATGTGGAGAAATTGGAACCCTTGTACACTGTTGGTGGGAATGTAAAATGGTGCAGTTGTTGGAAAACAGGATGGAGGATCCTCAAAAAATTAAAAATAGAATCATCAAATGATCCAGCAAATCCATTTCTGGGTATTTATTCCAAAGCATTGAAAGCAGGGTCTTAAGGAAGTATTTAAATACCTATGGTCATAGTAGCATTATTTACAATAATCAAAAAATGGAAGCAACCCAAACTTCTATTAACAGATGAATGGAGAAACAAAATGTGGTATATATATATATATATATATATATATATATATACAATGAATATTCTTCCTCTTCAAAAGGAAGGAAATTCTGATACATGCTACAGTGTGGGTGAGCCTTGAGGAAGGGTATTAGGCTAAGTGAAACAAATCAGTCACAAGAAGACAAACCCTTCGTTTTTGTCATAAGTGGTATAATTCCACTTATATGATGTATGTGTAACAGTCAAATTCGACGAGGCAGTAGAATGGTGGTTACCAGGGGCTGGGGGTGTGGAGAGTTACTGTTTAATGGGTACAGAGTTTTAATTTAGTAAGATGAAAAGTTCTGGAGAACAGTTGCATAACAATGTGAATATACTTAATACTATGACCTACACACTTAAAAATGGTTTAAAGATGGTAAAAATATAGAAATAAAAAAACAACTAAAGTCTAGAGCAGTTCGGTTCAAGAAGGATTATGAGAACATTACAGAAGGCTAGGTAGACGTCTCCAATAGGCAGTGTCCTCTACCAAGAGCATAATTGTTAGGGCAGAGAAAGGAGGTCTTTTCTAAAGTTCACTGTGGTTCATCATTGCGTTCTGCCAATGAGATAATAAGACCCATTTTATGCTTCTGTTATCTCTCTCTCAGAACCTAGAACATTACTCTGCATTTGTGGTTTGCTTTAAGGAAGGCCTCAATCAATGTCTGTTGAAGGACTGATGGAAAGCATCATGATTAAATGTTAGCTGTGGAGACCTTGTCTTAACAAGGGTCCTAGTTTCACCATTGACTGGTTCATCACAGCCTACATGACTTCTCTAAGCCTCATTTTACTTATGCAGTAATTAAAGAGAGTAAGAGCAACTACTTCATAGAGTTATTGGGAAGATTAAATGAATGAATGCTTAGCATTGTGTCTGGCTAGAAAATCAAGGAAGGAGGTAGAGACAAATATACAGGAAACAACTGGGTTGACTGAACCTGGTCTATGAGTTGTATCCATTATATCTACATGTTTCCACTTAGTGATTGCTCAGAAAATATTTACTGGATGAATGAACTAATTATAGGGTGAATTCTGTTAAAAAAAAAAAGTTGTCAAATGAGTCCTTAATTTATTTTAAAGACAAGGACTGTATATTGAAGTGGCAGATTTTGACAGATACCTGTATTGACTTCTGAGAACTTTGTTAGCTTTTTCAGGCCCCCGTAGGTTCACTTCAAATTCACTGAGCACCTACTATAGTCCCCGCATGGTCTCAGTATCAGGAATGCACCATAAACAAAACACTACCTTGCTCTCAGGACAGTGGAGGAGACAAGTATGGACGCATATGATGGATTAATGGCCATGCTGGAGGCATATCCAAGGTGGTACAAAGGAAAGTTCCATCTACCCTGCTGGAGGGGAGAATGGTTTTTGGTAAAGAAAGACCCCCTAGGGCGAGGCATTTGAACTGGGTCAAGAATAGGTAGGGCTTCTCCAGGTGGAGAGAGGGAGAGGGGAAAGACAGAGGAGACAAGATGCACAAACGCATGAAATATAGGTGAGGGAGATGAAACCACCTTCAAGAAGCATTAGTTATTTCCATGAAGCACTGAGCAAAAGTGGGGGGGGAAAGGGAATAGCCTCATAGAAATAAGCAGGGTCCAGATGGCCCAGAGCTCATTTGCCTACGGAGGAGAGTTGCTTAATCCTCTTGCCAACGGGAAACCATGGAGAGTTTTCAGCAGAAGAGACCTGCTCAGATACTTGCATGATAACTCTAGTCACGGAGTGAAGAATAGACAACAGGCACCAAGACTATGGGGGAGAGGTGGGTCAGGTGACTAATCAGTTAGGGAAAAAGTAGGAGACAAGAGGATGGTCTGGAGATCTTGGCTGTAGTGAACGGGACGGATATGAGAGA
This sequence comes from Ursus americanus, assembly GCF_024610735.1. Lineage (NCBI taxonomy): Eukaryota > Metazoa > Chordata > Mammalia > Carnivora > Ursidae > Ursus > Ursus americanus. The sequence goes on from NC_142135.1 coordinate 60,462,455, forward strand.
TGTTAAGGAAGGTGAATTCAAATGTGTTCACTTCATTTTACTTGCTCTGTAGGTAAATGAAAACTTAAAGCACGAGCTATGTGCATACTAAAGTCGTACCTCCGAGACTTCATCTGGGCGTGTTGCCTGAAAATCAATACTCTTCTTTAAAAAGTGAAGTGAAGGACAGCAGACTCTGCAAGTCAACTTCAACAGTCATTACCCGCTGCTGGTTTTTAGTGCATGTGCTTCCAGCTAAACCCAAGGGGTTAACTTTGCTGAGATTCCATGACTTGGTTTGAAACTGGAAATTAAAGTCCTGTTCCATGGAGACCAGGTTCCAGCATGGAGGGCTTTATCCTCAAGAACCCCAGCCTGCGGAGCTCTGTAAGGAAGCCCAGCGTGCTTTGCTAGTGCTAAGTCTAAAAGATATCAGATTGAGTGTGATGGGTAAGCCCAGCTGAGCGATTCCTGAGAGCCAGGAATTTGGTTCTAGGAATGAAAATGAGTGCTGGTGACAATTTGTAAGGACAAGCTTTATATCTGTCCTAAGGTACCGTGGAAGGTCATTCCTAGACTTGGAGACAAAACCATAGAGCTGGGCCACTAGAGAAAGCGAGAAGGTAAGAAACAGAATCAGACGGTGCAGCAGCTCTGTTGGAACGGCCAGAATTTGGCAGACTTTCCAAGTGTTCTGGAATGAATCCACATCAGCTAATTCTTCAGAAAAGCGACATCTCCAAGGTGGTAGTAATGCATTACCATCAGAAGATACATAGAATACTGTAACTTTCAATTATCTAACAGTTATCATAAGCTCTGAATATATCATTCACTTTAATAATAATAACAGTTAAAAGAGAGTGATTGTATCTATGTTCATATACACTGCCTAGAATTACAGCCATAAGCTCCTACTCTTGGAAACAATTTTGCCCAAATATTTACATTTCTTGATCAAGAGCATCCAAGGTGCACAATCGAACCCGTGACGTCTATAGTATTCATGCTTGCTCTTTTTCCTCTCTCCTCCTCTTATTCTAGGACCCTCCCCAGACGGTTTCAAACACTTAAGACCAGAAAAGTAATGTTGAAACAGAAACCGAATGCCTTATAATCAAACCCAGTTCATTTTATAAACTCATTGCTGGTTAAGATTTACCTCCAGTTAAGGGCCAACCCTCCAAATGTTCACTCAGTGTTACTGATCATGTGAAAGGTCAGCAAATCATTTGAGCAAAAGAGACTAACAAGTGAAAAATCCAGTGTCTCACCCAGCTCCACATCTTGATCATCGGTGAGCACAAGAATAATGTTGGGTCGGATGTTTTTTCGCTCCTGCTGTATCCGTCCTCTGAACCTCTGGGATCTGACAGTCGAACAGAGGCTCCCCAGCAGCTCCGTGCCCAGGACAGCCAAAACCAGCGCACAGCAAGAAAACTGCATTGTGTTTGGTCCAATGTTGCGAAACCGACAGAATGTCTCAGCCTCCTGGGTTCTGCAGGTCTGGGCAGTCAGAGAAAAAGGGAGAGGGGGAGATGAAAATGAAATCCAAACCCCAAACACAGTTGCAGAAAAAGGGCTACAACAAAGTGAGAGCTGGCACGTGAACTGTGAGAGAGAGGGCTGCACATGAGTCAGAAGTGGCAAACTCTCCCAGGAGCTGGGGGGGGGGGGGGGGGGAACGGTTAAGCACTTGATTATTTTGCAAATTCACTTTTGTCTTTTATTCTCATTCCAACTTTTCTTATTTCAAAATTCATTGCCAAAATAGAATTTCCAACACAGAGCTCAAATGCAAAAGCCTTCTGACAAGAGCTAATACCTTGAATTAGGTATCCTGGTTGAATAATCAATTTCTGTACTCAGAGGTATTCAGAACATCTGCAGATGGGGTCCTAGAGGGGGAGAAGAAATAAGAAGGACACGTCAGTCAAGGGTTTTGATACAGGTTTTGGTCTGAAGTAGTCTCTCGAAACAGTATATATATATATGAAACTATATATATATATATATATATATATATATATATATATATATATATATATATATATATATACTGTCCATACCCCAAAAGGGAGAAACAGAAGAAAACGATATTCAGAGCTGCTAACAAATGACTCAAAAAATATCTTCATTTCATAATCAGCTCCTTAAAGGGTGACATGGGTACCATCCCTGCTCACACTCTGACAGTACTTGAAACATCCCCAAGAAAACTCATGATTGACCAGGAAACGCCCGCAGCACCTGTGAAACCACAGTGGGTTTGCAGAGTATCTGCATCTGGGGAGTGGTTGGCACGAGGGGGCGTGCTAGGGGAGCGTTGACTCACCTGCATAGACACTGAGTACTTATCAAGCAGAATAAAATGCAAGGCTGTCATTTGTCATCTGCATTATGTCACTCACGACCCAGGAGAGTTCTTTCTGCTGACAAAGACTTCATAGGAAGTGACTGGGAGGGCAACCTTTCCCAGCCCCCGAAAAGCTCCTAACTGTCCTCCATCAATCACCGGGGGGAAGGGGTGCTTCCTCCGGGCGAGGCTCGTCCCTGTCCCTCCGGCCAGCCCGTGTCCTCAGCACGCCAGCGCCTAGGGGGACAGAGCCCTCCTTCAACTGTCAGCACCAGCCTCACTCTTAGCGGGACCTGGCGCGGTGCCACCAGCAGAGAGGTCCTGCCGCAGCACTAAACCTGCAAAGCGAAATGATTGATTGGCTCGGAAGCTGGAGGGTAGACACTACGCTTCCACATTACAAAATAAAAATAAATCAGATCTGGAGGGGAGTGCTGCAAAATCTTGGCAAATCTGCCCAAGAGGAGACTTTCGAAAGGGTTGGAAGAACGCCCCTTTCACTTTAGAGCTCCAACCTGCTCAAAGCGTTTCTCTTGGACTTCTGATAGTAAAGGGCTCATTAAAAACAACAAAAAAAATCTTTCTTTTGGACGTCAGGAGGGAATGTCTGTATGGGAATTTAGGCCGCCCTAATATTAATTAGATAGCAGCCCGCTTCGTCAGCCACTCTGTCCCCACACACCTGAGGGTCTGTATTTTGAATTGCAACAATAAACTGGCATCAGATAAAGAAGCATAACGAATCAAGTGTGAGAATTGCAAGGCAGAAGGAAAGGCACTCCATCGCTCATTTCCATGCCTTAAATTCTGGAGGGTGACATGGGGCAGCGGGAGAAGAAAGAAGAAAGACTGTGGACTGTTTACCCCAGCCACACACAAAATTTTGTTTTACACAAACACACACACCCCTATTATTTTAAACTTTATGAGCTGTTTTGTAAACAGTTCTAATGCTTTTCACTCTGCAGCCTGTAATTACTTTGAGAGAGAGAGACAGAGAGAGAGAGACTCTGTAAGAATAGATTTTCAACAAAAATCTAGCACTGTAGGAAGGCAGAGCATCAAACCAACCACCTCCGACGGACCCTGTGGCTCTGAGAAAGTCAATATGCAAGGTTGAGTGGGGTTTTTGTTTTGGGGGTTTTTTGGGCAATAACGCAGGGTTATTTCGGTGATTGCTGTGCGTGCAGAACACTGACAGCCAGCAATTGTTCTGCCCTGACTGTTTGGTTTCTGTGCATTTGTTTCAAGTCGTGAGAAAACTGATACAAGCAAGAAAGACAGGAGAGGGAAAGAAAGAAGTCAAACAATGGCTGTCCCCCGCAGAGGAGCATCGGGCTAAAGAGCTACCTGCAGACATTTCTTTAGAAGCTTGGTCCTTTAAGTAGCAAGAGTTTGCTCACCTCTCAAAGCCTGCAAGGGTGTGCGAAGAGAGAGTGAACAGGAGCTGTTTGCATCGGCTCGAGTCATAAGCCAGCGTCTGCTGACAGTAGCACCCCAGAAAGTACAGTCAGCTGCCCAGAGTCGCGCACACAGGAGCGCTGGGAGTTTAAATAATCAGCCCCACATGCAACTGAAAAGTCCTCACAATTAAGATGCTGATAACATTCCCTGGAACCCGATCAACATCACTGGTTATTCTTTTCTTTATCTTATTTACTTTGTCTCTTCCTTTAGGAAAAAGAAAATTAGCCTTAATGATACCTTGAATAAACTACATCGAACTACATCGAAAAGCATTTCCTAATGAAGAAAAGGGACAGCCAAGTAGATGCATTTTTTTTTCCTATAATGTGACTTTCCTTAGAGAGTTAAAGGTGCAGAAGAAGCCTACATTTTTTTTTTTTTCTGCCACAGTTTATTATAGATTCAGGGAGTGCGTATGCAAACGCGGAGAAATCGAATGGCTCGGAAAACTGGACTTTCAGACAGGTCTGACCATAGCAGGAGCACGCTATCCCTACCCCTTCTCCCTTCGCTAACACACAAAACACACCGCTCGGAAAAACCTGCACACAGACAATTCCTTATTCAAAAATGACCTTTTAAAACCTGTCATCCTCTCACTGCCTGGTGTCCAGCTCCCGAAGGAAAAGAAGTAAAGAAGAAGAAAAAAAATTGACAGACAAATACAGAACTTGACAAAGGAGACAAGGATGCAATGTTTGAATTGGATACTTTGTGGTGGACGACAAGTGTCCTTAGAGACTAACAATTTGTCCTGAGAAACAGCAGAAAATGGGAGAAATGGTAAAAGGGGTTTTTCTCACACAAGGAAAGTGAGCTCGAGGAACGGTGTTGTATTCATGAATCAGGACCAGAATACAAGTTGCCTTTTCTTCAAGCCCTAAAATGAAAACACCATTGTAGCTATGGCCCGTTGATGTGGAAAGTTTTTCGGGCTTTGTTTAGGGCAGTCAAGCCAAACTATAAATGTGACATTAAAAGTTTCAAGTCACACATAAAGGGAAAAAACAGACCAGGGAGACTTCGAGCCAACTGGATGGAAAGTCCACCTCACATTTGCTCAGTGAGCAACACCCCACACGAAATCAAGACCCTCATTGCCTTGGCGGGTAGATGCCTGTCTTCACCATGCTCCCCTGTCTGGGCAGCTGGTGCTGAGGTCCAAGGTGGGTGGCAACACTGCTTTGTCCACTGCATTGGTTCTCAAGGTGTAACGCAGGACTTTGGGGAGTGCCTGAGATCCTTTCTGGGGAGGGTCCAAGAGATCAGCACTGTTTTGATAGAAACAGTGACTCATTCGCTTTTGTCACTGTGTTGACATTTGCACTGGTGGGTAAAATAAATCCCTTTTGTCCGAATCAAGGGAGAATCACATACAGTTCAAAAAAAAAAAAAAAAAGCCAGTTTCATTCAAAACGAAACAGTAAAACGACTAGTTATATTAAATCCTGACCCTCGAACGCACATCTTTTCTTTTTAATTTTGTTTTATGAGAGAGGAAGTACATGGAGAGCTCCTTGTCGCCTACGGATCTGATGATAGTCGAGGAACTGCACTTACGTGACTGAGTTACAGGCTCCGCTAGACACTGCTTTTGGCTCCTGGAGCACTATTTTTACTTGAATGAATTATTTGGACTTGGGTATTTGGCAGACATTTCTTAAGGAATAAATGAAATGAGACTGTCATTTCAAGGAAAACAGCTGACAATATTTGTTGTATTTGTTGCCAATGGCAGAAATCTAGCTTCCCAGCTAAACTCAGAATTTTGGAGAACTTGTATCTGCCACCATGAACTTGACAGCTTACCAATATGTAAAACCTTTCAATGACATTGATGTCGATATTAGCAAATGTTAGTTTTTGATATTGAAAAATGAAATGTGTCAACATTTAGCATATTTGCATAATTCAGTGAGCCAATATTTCCCAAATGACCAAATAAAATGCTACAAAATCATGCAGCAGCAAAACAATTTCAAAGTGCAAGATGACCATTGGATTTTAATGTAACAGAGTATGAAAGCTCATTGATGGGGTTTCAGATTATTTAGGACTACTAATCTTTAAGAAGTCACTACTTGTCAAGTTTTGGCATAGTATCAAAGGAGATCTACAAGTGTCTGAAAAAGCCATTAAAATACTTTTCTTTTTCCAGCTACTTATCCATGTGAGGCTAAATTTTATTACTATAGTTCAACTGAAACAATATATTTCAACAGATTAAATGCAGAAGTAGATATAAAAATCCAGCTCTCTTCTATTCAGATACAGATGTGTAAAAATGTAAAACAACGTCAGGACACCTGGGTGGCTCAGTTGGGTAAGCATCTGCCTTCAGCTCAGGTCATGATCCTGGGGTCCTGGGATGAAGTCCTGCATCAGGCTCCCTGCTCAATGGGGAGTCTTCTTCTCCCTCCTCCTCTGCCCCCTCCCCGCAACCCCCCCCTTGGCTTGTGCCCTCTCTCTCTCTCTCAAATAAATAAATAAAATCTTAAAAAAAAAAGGAAATTACAACTGAGGGATTTAAAAAATATTTTTAAATTCTTTTGAAAATAACAATAATAAATCTATTACATGTTAAATGATATATTTTGTGAAAAATAACTATATTTTCCAAACCAAAAAAGTATTGGTAACTAAAGTGGCATTCTTTTACATTTTTAAAAAAGATTTTATTTATTTATTTGAGAGAGAGAGTGCGAGCAGGGGGAGGGGCAGAAGGACAAGCAGTCTCCCCGCTGAGCTGGGAGCCCGATGTAGGATTCGATCCTGGGACCCCGAGACCATGACCTGAGCCGAAGTCAGGTGCTTGACTGACTGAGCCACCCAGGCGCCCCCCCCCCAGTTGTAATTTCTAATTATCAATAGCTATAATCGACATAAACAAAAGCTCGAGAGTCTTCAATAAATTTTAATAATACAAAAGGATCCTGAGCCCCAGAGTTTGAGAATTGCTGGCCTAGCATATGCCCAGCACCATAGTTAAGCCCTGATTTTCACCTCTAAGGCTGTAGATTTGGCCCTATTCACAAACATTTATTTTTTTGTCCCTTAAAGCCCTGAAACTGTCCTAAGTTCTAAGTGCCTTGTATACACAGAGGCTGTTGATGAGTGAGGACACCCTGTGTTTTGTTTGCTTGTTTGTTTTTAAAACGGAGGATAACAGAATTGTACAAATGCATGCCCACCCATCTAAAATATGTTATAGACAGGATCAGAACCCAATCAGCACAGAAATAAACCTCTCAGGGATGGGACAAAGGAATTATTTCTAGTACAAAGCAATGCCACCCCATAGTTAAGGCAGAGAAAAAAAATAGGGGACACCATAACCAATCAAAACAGCAGGAGAGATTAGGCCAGCATTATGCAATTATTCAAAGCTGAATTTAGCCAGAACACACTTAGTTTATCCTAAGAGTGAAGTAAAATACAATTCTACCAGCAAGAAGCTGGTATCCACATCCCACCCCCTCCGCCTGCAGCCAATCTACATACTCACATTTCTAAGGGTCTGTTTATGTGGCCCCTTTCCCTTAATTTTGGCTTTCAAGTTTCCCATACATTACTTCTTTTCTTTAGGGGAAGTCTTCAGGACATGCTATCTTCTTTATAATATATGGAAACTATGAAGGAGCTAATTTCTTCTTTTAAAAACCCCATAGCTGGCAAAGTTCATCTACTGTTAATCCCCAGAAACCATATTTCCTGATCTAATTTATTACAACTCCAAGCAAAAGAGATAGACAACAGTCTCCTTCTGGTGCAGTAACATTTTTATACCCCTGTAATAATAAATCTCTTCCAATAACCAGTGACACGTGAAAAGCCTTCATTGCTGACCTGGAGCACTTTTGGAGAAATACTGGGCTAAATAATGAAATCCTCCTCTCACAATATTTGCTTTCCTTCCCTTTCTCCCTTTCTACTGTTTTTCCTGCCAACCTGTGAATCCTGAAATCGACAGGAATCTTAAGAAGTCATCTATTCACAAAACTGTTAGTGTTGGTTTTCCCTGGGGTATGGTGAGGGAGAGGAACAGGTTTTGTTTTTATTTCATTCCTGTCTATATTGGATTTTTTTTCAATGGGTTGTTGCATTATAAAAATAGAGATAAATGTACGTCTCCTACATTTTCCCTCTGTCTTCTCAGGGAGGAAGAGAATAGATAGAAGGAGCAGTGATAAGCACAAAGGGAGAGGTGATAGCAGGAAATGTACTTTTGAGACTTGCCCCACAAAGGTAGGAAGTAAAACCACATAAAATGAGTTTACCAAGGGCACTTTAGAGAATGCAAAAAGTCTAAGACGAAGATTTGTCCAGCTTCTTTCAAATAGGAATTAGCAAAACAAAGGAAAACAAAGTGGTCTAAAATTTATGAAAAGAACCAAAAGGATCTCATATTCCTGAAGCAGATGCTGCGAAGTGTCTGAAGGGTCTAATAATGGTCACTGGTTGCAGTGGTGGCAGTGAGAACAAAGGGATTATTGGGGTTCTAGAGAAAAAGGAACATTGGGAATTTCAGTTCAGATGGGCCTGGCGAAAGACATCAATGTCGGCAAAAAGAATTACAAATGTGGCCTTAGACATCTTAGCTAGGTCTTAAAGTATATGGTTTATGACGTGAAATTCTTTTCAATTCCCCTGCAGTTTTAGGTATTTATAGCTTATTTGTTTTTAAAGATTTTATTTACTTATTTGAGAGAAAGAGAGAGCAGAGGGAGAGGGAGATAATCCCTAGCCGAGTCTGCACTGAACACAGAGCCCAATTTGGGGTTCGATTCCAGGACCCCGAGATCATGACCTGAGCCAAAACCAAGAGTCGGACGCTTAACTGACGGAGCCACCCAGGTGCCCCTATAGCTTATTTATATTTAAGTATCTTGAGGTATTGCATTAGTCAGCAGAAGTAGTTTGTTGCAATAAGAAATAAGCCCCAAATACCAGTGACTTAACACAATGAAAGTGTATCTGTCACTCAGACTGCAATCACACACAGGGTGGTAGCAGGGAGCTTTGCTCGGCCCGGTCATGCACGGACACAGGCTGACGGGCACTGTGGTCCTGTTGCTGGGCTGGACCAAGAGAGGCAGGAAAAACCCGACAAAACTGGAGCATCTTGCTGGAGAGCTTTTCACCATTCCGACTTGGAAGAAGCTTGGCTCATACCTAACACTTCGTTCGCTGTCATTATCACATGGCTCCACCCGGCTGCAAGAGGGCTGAAACTTTGGTGGAGCAGACGAAGTGTTTGCTGAGCACTCCCGTCTATGCCACAAGCATCAGGTTTCATCAGCACCTTATGTATTTGTTTTGTTTTCTCTCACAGGCGTGTGCATGTGTGTATATGCACGTACTTAAGATACGTGTATACATATATTTAGACATACGCAGACACATATTGCAAGCAATGAAGGAACATAGTCCTTGTAGCTTAAAGTTCAACCATTTCTAGGGACTAGAAATGTACCTTTTAAAAGGTTTCTAGATTTTTGGGGGGACATGTTTCATTTTAGTTTGTTTCCCTGACGTACATAGTCTGCCACAATAAGAATTTATTTAAAAGTTCCACAATTCTTTTTTTTTTTTTTTAAGATTTTATTTATTTATTTGACAGAGAGAGAGAGACAGTGAGAGAGGGAACACAAGCAGGGGGAGTGGGAGAGGAAGAAGCAGGCTTCCAGCAGAGGAGCCTGATGTGGGGCTCAATCCCAGAACGCCGGGATCACGCCCTGAGCGAAGGCAGACGCTTAACAACTGAGCAACACAGGCGCCCCTAAAGGTTCCACAATTCTTGCAATACATTTAAGTTGAAGAAAAAATATTCTTTTAAAGATTTTATTTGTTTATTTGAGAGAGAGTGAGCATGAGTGAGCGGGGCTGTAGGGGCAGAGGGAGAGGAAGAAGCAGACCCCTTCCCCCCCACCCGCCGAGCAGGAAGCCCGAAGTGGGACTTGATCCCAGGACCCTGAGATCATGACTTGAGCTGAAGGCAGATGCTTAAGAGACTGAGCCATCCAGGCGCCCCAAAAGAAAATATTTTTAAACGACCAATCAGATGCTAAATCTATACTTCAAAAGCGTTTCTCCAAATATTTTCTCGTAGTTAAAATCTATGTGAGGAAAGAGGAACACCTGACTTTACGATATTAATTAAGCTGCAGTCAAAAGAGTTCCACTGGCCTACTTTCTATGCCATCAAGCTCACCACCAATATAGTGCTCGTTAACATTTTCTAAGGGATTCAATACAGCAGAGTAGAGTCACAAGAGATCCTGCTGGCCCCACACAGAGTGATGACCAAGAAAGCAATCCTGGGAAACAGAGTGTGAAAGATGAATTCGCATTTCAAAACAACGCTCGTTCCTAAAGACAAGGGGGGCATATATGGAGAGTAACTCTCCCCCCCCCCCCACCAGATGTATTACTTACAGGAGAACCTTTTAAAGAAATCAGACATTCGTGTTTAGGTCAACTCCTTTGCTCAGAGACATTTTCAAGGAAACGATAAATGCAGATGACTTCATGTATTGATATTTCAAAAATACTCCTTCACAAGTTGTACGGGGAACTACTATTTTGAGATTTCTTTGTACTACTGGCTAAAGACGTAATTCCAAGTCTTTTAATGACAACATTGTCTTCAACACGTGCTTTATACGTACCGAAATCCTTACGCGATCTTTAGACTGTCCTCTAGCTATACACGTACCTCCAAACACTAACGAGCATGGCTGCGTATTTATCGAGCGAAAAGAGCAACTCTGCTTAAGTTTCAAGTGAGATGCACGCCTGCAATCATGGAAAATACTATTACAGGAGAACCCACTGAGTAACTAATAGGCCTACCTAGGAAAATTAATTTGGTGATCTTAGCCATACTGCATGCGTGAAGCCTATGACGAAAGTGAATTGTCCATTCTGGTTGACATCCTTCAGATACATGGCATTCCTGTCCAATCAAATTCATCCAGCGACCCTCGAATCATTAGCTGGACATGAAGATATTTACCAACGTTTTCAGAGGGATTAGCACGTGGACGGATACAGGAGGCGATTTTTAAGACCATAAATTCACTAACGCTTACTGATTCAAATGATGCCGCTTGCATCAGAGGCCTGTAGTCCCTTGAAACTTAAACTAGGCCTTCTGTTGCCTGGACAGAAGCTGAGAAAAACCGTAGCTAATAAAAAAAGAATGTTTGGCTGCATTGTTACGAAAGAGTAAACTTTATGACACTTTAAACTGAAGGATTTATAGAATGAAAATTCTGAGTCATGTTATCACCTTAAACTATTATTTGTCATATTTGTAAGATAATCTTCCTGCAAAGGCTGAGATGAGGATCTCTGCCTGTAGATGTTTGGGGCAAATTTATGCTATTTTCACGAGAGGTTCTTTATACACAGATGTTTACAGTTGGACGAGTCCTAGATTTCATCTAGGTCACAAGTGCTCAGTGGTGTTCCACTTCCAGAACTTATGTTCTCGCTAACCACTCTACTTTGTTTTAAATTTTCATTTCTCAGCACACACAAAAACAGGACTTGTCACACAAAGAAACTGATATAATTAAACCAGATGATGTGGCCCGCAAGTAAAATCAGCCATTCATGAAAGCTGGTCACCAGAGGCCATTTCAAACAATGCGTATTTCAAAGTAATCTAAAGTAATCCCATCTCTCTACTGATTTGGTTTCCATGAAGTCTTAAGCACATGTGTGCTCCGAGAAGGAGGCTTATTAAAACCTGATGTGATATTAGAGATTATAATGCAACAGGGTTGGGCTGATTTTAATACCTGAATCTTCAAAAAGAAAGCAATTTTCAATGATATGTGTAAGCTTACTAAAAACATTCTGCATACAAAGGTAGATGGTGTTTACTTACTAGTTAAGAAAAAAAAATAAGGAATGGTCCCTGTTATCTGAATGGGGTTCATATTTATATATAAAATTGGCATATAAAAGTGGAGGAGAATGTGGAAATTAAGAAACAAAACAGAGGAGCATAGGGGAAGGGAGGGAAAAATAAAACAAGACGAAATCAAAGTGGGAGACAAACCAAAAGAGACTCTTAATCATAGGAAACAAACTGAGGGTTGCTGGGGCGGGGGGATAGGGTAACTGGGTGATGGACATTAAGGAGGGCACGTGATGTGATGAGCACTGGGTGTTGTATACAACTGATGAATCACAGAACTCTACCTCTGAAACGAATAATACACTATATGTTAATTAATGGAATGTAAATAAAAGAAAATAAAATTTTTAAAAAACTGGTGGAGAAACTAAAACAGTTTTCACTGATGGACAAATAGGAAAAGCACAGTAAATATCTGCAGCTATGCATAGTGAGGAGCTTGGATTATTTAGAAAATTCTTTATAAAGCTGGGAATCTCTAGCACATCATTCTTGTGGCTCACCATGGTGAAACATTATCAAAATGTGTCCTAGAACAGCATTTGACAACTTAAAAATAGTAGCTATCCTTGTTAGTAGGACTGGATTCTTACAATTACTGAGTGATTGCTTATGTTTACCAATACCTCCAGACCTGGAGGATCTCTGGGGATTTTATTTATTTTTTTATTTTTTTAAAATTTTTTTTAAAGATTTTATTTATTCGACAGAGATAGAGACAGCCAGCGAGAGAGGGAACACAAGCAGGGGGAGTGGGAGAGGAAGAAGCAGGCTCATAGAGGAAGAGCCTGATATGGGGCTCGATCCCATAACACCGGGATCACGCCCTGAGCCGAAGGCAGACGCTTAACCGCTGTGCCATCCAGGCGCCCCTATTTGTTTGTTTTTCCTGATCCTTTTTCTATTTTCTAATTGTACAGTTGACTCTTGATCAACGTGGGTATGAACTGCATGGGTCCACTTATACATGGACTTTTAAAAAGTAAATACAGTACTGTAAATGTATTTTCCTTTCCTTATGATTTTCTTAATAACATTTTCTTTTCCCCAGCCTACTTTATTATAAGAATACAATATATAATACATACAACATAAAACACGTGTGTTAATTGACTATGTTATCAATAAGACTTCTGGTCAACAGTAGGCTATTAGGAGTTAAGCTTTTGAGGAGTCAAAAGTTATACTCAGATTTTTGGCCGTGCAGAGGCTGGTGGCTCCAAGTCCTGTGTTGTTCAAGGGTCAACTGTATTTAGTTTCAATCATGGATGAAAATATAAAGGATTAGATTTGATATGTTTCTATCCATTTCAGGATCTTCTGCATACAGCTCTAGATCCTTGCAAAGCACATAAAAGAAAACATGTAAATGATCATGAACAGGTTTGTGACATTAGCAAAACCCAACACCCTGACACACGGAAAATGTGCTATTCCTCACTGGAACAGTGCTTCACACACTCGATTGTATATGAGAAAGGGGGTTAGCAACTGCGCTTAATGGAGTTAATGTGCAGGACAAAAATCTAGAAAATACATTGTCAAAATTTCTTAGTTTAAGGGTGTCATAGACTGAACGTTCGTGTACTCGCCTCAAATTCATACGTTGAAATCCTAACCCCTAATATCAGGCGGTGGGGCCTCTGGGATGTAATTAGGTCATGAGGGAACCCTCGAATGGGATTAGTATCCTCATACCAGGGATCCCAGAGAGCTCTCCCACCCTTTTCCATGTGAGGACACTGAGAAGACCACCCTCTGTGAACCAGGATGTAGGCTCTCACCAGATACCAAATCTGCCAGCACCCTGACCTTGAACTTCTAGCTTCCAGAATTGTGAAAAATAAATGTTTGTTATTTAAACCTCCCCAGCGTATGGTATTTTTGTTTAAGCAGTTCAGGTAGAAAGACAAAAGGGATCTTAAAGCTTACCTAGATTAACTCTGAACTAATGAATAAAGTTCTCTAGAAGTGAAAACCTGCTTACCTGGGTAACACAGAACTCACAAGGCCACCTGTGTAGTTTAGGGAAGCATTTAAGCTTAGAAAATTCTCCCTTTTATTGAACTAAATCCTGTCCTCCTCTCATCTAAATGTTTCATCATGTTCTAGTCTACTAAGCCACACAAAATAATTCTATATTCTTCTCTATAACAAATGTATTGATATTTGAAGATGGTCTCCAACTGACTTCTAGATCTTCTCCTCTTAAAAGACATATTTGTGTGCTGGAGAGAGATGGGAGAGCAGTGGAGGGGTTATTTTTGAATTTGGCCATTCCTTGGTTAAGCACTAGATCAAGAGATCCGATAAAGCTGCAGGTGTAGAAGTAAGAAGCCAAAGTATTTAATGCCTTTCAGGCTCAAAGGAATTTTGACGGCTAGACTGCTAATCAATGCTTTCCAAATTCACGAAGGAAAATTTCCTTATGTACGTACTTTCGTGCTTGGACCAAATTCAACTCGGAAGTCTTCCAAAATTTGCATAATTAACTTGTTAATCAGTTTTATCGGAGAATAAAGTCAGACAAGAAAGATGAAGATCCAGGCTAAGAGTTATAATCCAAGTACTGGATTTTTTTTCATCCCTTGACAATTTAGTCATTGATTTCTCTCCAGATTTTGATGAAGCGTTCCTTCTGAGAAACATCTTCTTAGGGGAACCCTCTTACACTGTTGGTGGGAACGCAAGCTGGTGCAGCCAGTCTGGAAAACAATATGGAGGCTCCTCGAAAAGTTGAAAATAGAACTACTTTACAATCCAGCAATTGCTCTACTAGGTATTTACCCAAAGGATACAAAAACATAGATTTGAAAGGGTACATGCACCCCGATGCTTACAGCAGCATTATCAATAATAGCCAAACTATGGAAAGAGTCCAAGTGTCCATCGACTGATGAATGGATAAAGACATGGTATATGTGTATAAAATGGAATATTATTCAGCTGTCAAAAAGAATGAAATCTTGCCATTTGCAACAACATGGATGGAGCTAGAGTGTATTATGCTAGGCAAAATAAGTCAGTCAGAGAAAGACAAATACCATATGATTTCACTCTTATGTAGAATTTAGGAAACAAACCAGATGAACATATGGGAAGGGGGGAAAAGAGAGAAGGAAGCAAACGATAGAGTACAAACTGAGGATTGATGGAGGGAGGTGGGTCGGAGATGGGCTAAATGGGTGATGGGCATTAAGGAGGGCACTTGTTATGATGAACACAGAGTGTTGTATGTACATGATGAATCACTAACTTTTACTTCTGAAACCAACGTTACACTATATGTTAGCTAACTAGAATTTAACTAAAAATTTGGAAGGAAAAAGAAAGAAACAGCTTTACCACATTTGGTTCCCAATTTCAGAATAGTTGGATACTTTTAAAGAGCCATGGAAGAGAAAAACAATCATTGTACCATCACACAAGGGCCCCAAGCTCAAGTACTTAAATCACAAGGTAGAGCAGGGGTTCATCATAATCACCTGAGGGCTCGTTAATTACTCCGGCATTCCCAATTCAGGGATGGGGCCTACCAAATTGCATTTTTAAGACGTTCCCAGTGATGCTGATGTGGATAGTGCTGGTCCAGGGTAGAGCCATCAACCCACTAGCACTAGCGAAAGATGAGGTGCATGGAGCCAAGTCTGGAGAAGGTCTTTCAAGTCTTTTCATGAAGGTTGACCCCTCTGGGTTTTGCACTGGCTAAGGCAGCTGAGATTCACCAGCCAGGGCTACTGAGATTGGCAATTATTTCATAGCTGATGGGACTCTCTCTCTCTCTCTCTCTTTTTAAAATGATTTCATTAATTAATTTGTTTATTTTAGAGAGGGGGGAGGCGGGAAGAGCAAAAGGGGAGGGAGAAGGGGAGAATCTCAAGCAGATTCAGTTCCATCTCAGAGCCCAGTGTGGGGCTTGATCCCACAACCCTGACATCATGACCCGAGCTGAAACCAGGAGTCGGATGCTCAACTGACTGAGCCACCCAGGCGCCCCTGATAGGACTCTTTTGTAAGAGCATTGTGGAGTTGTGGAGAAGGCAAACATTCCACACGCTCAGACTTCAGTAGGCATGGACAACAGAAAGAGTTATCCATTGGAGAGCATTACACGTTCCTCAACAAATAACCAGAAGTAGCTTTCAAATGACCCTCTGATATCCCTTTCTATACATTCTCTTTCAATCTGAAAGACATTGGCATACGGGAGCTCCTGGAGTCTGACAGTAGCCCAGCACAATGTTGAAGTTTGTTACATTTTTAAACAATTGTTATGCACAAAGATAGGTTTACAGCCACTACATTTTATTTTGGATCTCTATGTAGTTATTACCAGCAATTAAGGAGGCAGAGCAAGTAGCTTGCTTTTGTTTTAATGAACCACGCCCCCCCAACCCAGTTTTCCAATTCTGCCCAGCTCTCTCTGCCAATCACGCAGTCTCGGCCTTTCACCCCATCCATCACCTCTTCTTTGAGGCACTGTCCAATGGAGATGCAGCAAAAAAAAATGAACTCTGAATTACACAATATGACCCCCAAATAGACCAACCCACCATGATGTGCAAGGCACGTTAAGTGTTCTGGGGACCCTAAGCTGAGTTCTCCTCCCCACGAAAGGGAACTGGGAAGATTGGACAGAATTAACTGGAGCAAATGGCAAGGGAGCAAACTTCCAAATGACTTCACGTGTCTTCATTCTCGTAACAGCCACTTCTCAGAAGGAGACTAGGTAGTCCTAGCTGAGAAGGGGCAAGAATTTTGGGGTCTGAGTCTTCCAGTTGTCTGACTTCAGGGAGAATATTCCACCCCTTCGTGGACTGCTGTGGAGACTGAAGCATGCCTGAAAAGTGATGCATCTTGAATTGGGGGCCTTTTCTCCTTCTTCCCTTCCCCTTGCACCCCTTCATGTGATTGCTGCTTCTTCATTCCTCAAACTCTACTGCCCCATGATCCCCCACGCCTGGCCCTGACTATTTTCTTCACTTTCTTTTTCCTTTTGCTCTCCCGAGTCTCTAAATTTCTTCCATTTCCAGCTTGTGGATCAAACTTTCCCTTTTATCAAGAAGTAGCAATTCGCACTATTATAGATGAAGCAGTTACCAGGTATCAGACCATTCATAGTCCTTACTTCACTTTATCCCCACCGCATCTCTGTGAAGTAGGTCCAACTCCTACTCACTTTTTTTTTCTTTAGATTTTATTTATTTATTCGACAGAGATAGAGACAGCCAGCGAGAGAGGGAACACAAGCAGGGGGAGTGGGAGAGGAAGAAGCAGGCTCATAGGGGAAGAGCCTGATGTGGGGCTCGATCCCACAACGTCGGGACCACGCCCTGAGCCGAAGGCAGACGCTTAACCGCTGTGCCACCCAGGCGCCCCAACTTTTTTTTTTTTTAAATCAGGAAACCGAGATTCGGGCTACTGAAAGCATCTGTCCAAGATGGCTCAGCAAGGGGCAGAAGCGGGACTACCCCACACCAGAGTCTTTGTTAACTATTTGGTGTGTGGATTGTTTTTCTCAAGTGTCTTTTCACTTTAAAAGATCTTGCATGCCTGAAGAAAGTCTGAACTGGCAAAATTAACGGGGAGACTCTTTTTGGGCAAAAGAAAAATGGGTGTCAGGTGTTGCTGGTGTTTCCAGGCACCTGCCCCTGTGCCTTACAGTATCTACCCCAGGAGAACACAATGGGGCATCAGCATTGCGGCCACATACCACGTACAGGCCCCCTTTCACCTTACAAACAGAAGGGGACCCCACAGAGCTCAGTAAAACAAAGAGCCGTTGCTGGGCGAGACAGTGGACTGGTGTGGCCGAGCATGAATATTCAAGACCACGAGTCACGACTCGGTGAATTCGAGGGTCTCCTCTATTTGTATTTAGCATTGTGTAGTTGTGAGACAACTTGCAATGATTAATTAATCCTTGGTGCCGAGGCAGAAGGTGAAATAATTTGTGCACAGTCACGCAGTTGGTCATTCTCAGGCGGTGAGTGAGTACTGGAGTGCTTCGTTTTCCAGAAAGAAGATTGGACTTGACTTTCTGCTTTTGTGCCTGTGATCCAAGAGATCCACCCCCCCAACCCCTGAAATTTTCTAAAAGGAGGGCAGGTGGCTGCCAGCTGTCCTTAATCCACACCCTCATGACATCATCCTCAATATCTCCAATCCCTGGAAATTCCACCCAGTGAGATCCCACACCCACTGCGGGCCTCGTGCCCCAGCCCCAAGGAGGCCACGGGAGCCCTCCCTGAGGCTCGGCTTCCTGGCTCGCCGGGTGGAGGAAGCACAATCTGGTTCCTATATCGCACGTGGCTGCTGGTGACTGTTTCCTCTAGTGCAATTTTAACCGAGACTGTTCACAGTAATACCTCAATTATCTAACACAGTAGGGGGAAGGCGGGTCTCCAAGCACTTGAATTTTCATGATACCTTACTTTAACTATTTCAAGGCAGAAACAAACAGACGCAATGGAACCATTCTAAGGCATACTGACTCTGCACAAAGAACTCCCAAAACTCATTGGCTTATCACAGAAAAAGGGTTATTGCTCCCTGTGTTAGTTACATGGCGGCTGCAGAAGGGGCTGGCTCAGCCATGCTCCACAGTGTGGCTCTTTGAGTCTCCTGTTTAGGACTCAGGCTGAGGCAGCAGCTCCTGTGTGAGATACACTGTTCTCCTGACCGACACCAGGAGCAGAAGAGAAATTTGGAATGGCGCTCAAAGCATCTGCTCGAACTTGGCATCTGCACACCTGCTTACGCACCGTTGGCCAATGGAAGCCATGTGCTGGAGCCCAGGCTGGGTGGGGTATGTTCTGCTGTCTGGGCAAGTCCCACGCAGTGGGCAGGGACGTTGAACTCTGGTCACTTCTCTGGTGGGGGACGGGCGGCAATAATTGGGGATTATGAGTTAATCTACCACGCACACTTTCAAAAATTAATTACATATTTTCTAGCCTTCAAAGAATACTGGGAATGAGATCACCGTTTTGTTTTGTTTTTATGGCTCTGGGTCATCGTCATTAACAATTCAGACTTTCCCTAAGGGGTGTGACGATATGAAAAGCTGTTGGACCAATACGTGAAAGACACCAGACTGATAGTGTTCAGAATTCCTTTGGATGCTTTTCACAGTATTGTTTTTACCTCCTTTGCAAATATCACTTCTAGTTACTCAGTGTATTTGCCTCTCATAACTCCACTTTCTTTCTTCTAATACGTTAGGGAGGTACCAGAAAGATGGCTTGTTGGACCTTGTTAGATCTGTGTTTAAAGTAAGAGTGAAGACATGCAGGTCTCTCTCAAGGGCAGTATGTTGGATTCTGTGCACAGATGCTGTGACAAACATGTGGGTGTAGGGGCTTCATGGGGGTATTAGATTCCTCTCTGTTTTTGTCTCGTTCGTTGAGGTGGTGGGATAAATGAAGTTAGGGCAGACCTGGCTTTGGATGAAGGTCCATAGGAGAACCCTTGCTTTGCCATTTTCCATATTTAACAAGAATTCTTTTCCAGATAGTTGACCAAGCATTACCACTACCTGCCACTTCTTGATTAATTCCATTTCATTTTATTTTTAAAAAAGATTATTTATTTTTTTGAGAGAGAGCAAGCATAAGCATGAGTGGGGGGAGGGGCAGGAGGAGAGAATCGCAAGCAGACTCCCTGATGAGCGAGGAGCCCAACGTGGGGCTCGATCCCATGACCCATGAGATCACGACCTGAGCCAAAACCAAGAGTCGCATGCTCAACCCACTGAGCCCCCCAAGTGCCCCCCATTTATTTTAATTGCCATACACACTGCATCAACAATCTTTTGTAGAGCCCCTGAGAAAGGCACTTAGTTAGGCACTATTGGAGGTAATGGATGAATGAGAAAAGAGCCCTGCTTTCAAATGCATAGTTACATATGATGTTAGGTGTAATTCAGTTCCAGAATGTGGGCAACTGTCCTCTTTCTAAAGGTAGGACAGATAGGACACTTCGAAAGGCTCCGGGACTCCCTAGAATGTGCATGCTACTCACTTTGGGTTCATACTACCTTGAACACCACAGTGCAGTCTGATCTACATCTTTTTTGGATGAAAACAAACCCCTAAGAGCCATATTTGCCGGTCAAGATAGACGAAAGTCAAATGTCTCCAACCTGGTTAGCGGACAACTATTTCTTAGCTAAATGTAGTTATTTTCTTTTTTTTTTTTTTTAAAGATTTATTTTATTTATTTGACAGAGAGAGAGACAGCCAGCGAGAGAGGGAACATAAGCAGGGGGAGTGGGAGAGGAAGAAGCAGGCTCCCAGCAGAAGAGCCTGACGTGTGGCTCTATCCGAGAACGCCGGGATCACGCCCTGAGCCGAAGGCAGACGCTTAACGACTGAGCTACCCAGGCGCCCCAAATGTAGTTATTTTCTGAAAGCTTGACCCTACGTTGACAACAATTCAACTATGAATAAGATTTTTCATATGTTTAGGTGTTTTCTTGTATCTCACATCCCATTAGAAGATACATTTGTTCTTTCGTGAATAAAATAACTCCTGTGTTCACAATGCATCCCGGTTCAGGAAAAATTGTCATCAATGATCAAATGTGCTCTTCCCCAGACCTTAATAGGAAGGAAGAGCCAGCATTGCTACTTCTTCTCTACTGCAATGCTACCCCCCATAGGAGGTTCACACGGCTGAAGCTAAGACTCCCCGCACACTCAGGCCTTCTGATTCTGCTGCTGGTGGCTTTTTCCCCTAATAAATCAGTTCTTTTTCACTTTGCCTCATTATTGTGTGAATAATTTCCAACTTGATTATCCATGGGTCCTATGTTAAAAATAGAAAGACTAAGGTAACGTGCAAACAGGCAAAGAAAGAAACGCGTTTGCATGAGTTGTAAACCTTCCGTTGCTACTGTTTTCTACCACTCAGTCAAACAGAATGCTTGTATGAAGTTTGTTTATTCTTTCTGCACAAACCCACTGACCTGTGAAAATACAAAGAAGTAAGAACGTCCCTAGTAAGAGGAATAGAGTGAGCTAACATGTTAATGTTGCTTTCTAATATTTTAGCAATTCTATCATGTTGATCAGAGTATTCATAATAGAATCACAGGCTTAAAAATATGGGAAAAACAACTTTTTGGTAAAAACGTGTCTATGAGATAATTTGGATTGGATATCTTTTTTTCCCCCAAGATTTTATTTATTTATTTGAGAGAGAGCGAGAGACAGATTGAGCGAGCGAGCGAGAGAGAGGATTAGCATAGAGTAGGGCAGAGGGAGAGGGAGAAGCAGACTCCCCACTGAGCAGGGAGCTTGACTGGGAGCTTGATCCCAGAGCCCTGAGAGCATGACCTGAGCCAAAGGCAGACCCTTAACCGACTGAGCCACCCAGGCGCCCCTTAAGTATTAATAACTTGAGGAAAGTCCTGAAGATATGTTCATTTTAACAGTCTTTTCACAAACAGACACTAGAAAGCTGGATTGATTACACTGCTGAAAATGCATTTGTAGTTCATGTGAAACTTGAAGAAATAAGAAAGGACTGCGTAGTAGGGAGAGAGCACCTTCTCGGGGGGCAGCGGCCGCAAAGCTGTAGTTTTCCAGGTGGGAGTCATGGGAGAGAGGGCAGCAGGGCGGGACAGTTATTCCTGGAAGTTCGCCTCACCTTGAGTCATTGCTTTGCCTGACTACGGGGATGAAGGAAGATTCCAAAAAAAATTCCATACAGTGATGACAAGGTTCAACACTGCTTTATTTTGTCTCTGATGGAAACAACCTGTTTTCCTCCAGACACATTCTGAGTTCACAGACTTTCTGTTACTATGTGTTGAAAGGAAAAAATACATTTTCATTTTTGACTGATGCAAATAGTCCTAACTTATTTGGCAAGGACTTCTCATTGTCTACCTCATCATTCATTCGCTTTTCCATTTATGACAAGATCCTGGTTTTATTTGGGTGGCAACGTGCCCGGCTTTAGGTGACATCACTTAGCTTCCCTTGCAGCTCTCTGCGCCCACCCGACTGACCCTTTTCCAATGAGATGTAAGGAAAGGGTTGTGTGAGACTTCTGGGAGTTTCTGTATAAGAGTGTGAGTGGCCATCTGTCATATAACGTGGCCGGAGCTTCAGCGGTCATCCTTGGACGGTGAGATGCTCTCAATGGTGGAATGTACCGTGGTGGAGCAGAGAGAGAAAAGAAGCCTGGGTCCCTAGTGATCACTGTCCCAGCCCTGCCAGCCTGACTCTGAATTTCTTTTACTTGAGAGAAAAAAACCTTTCGTAGCTAAGGCACTCCTTGGTTTCTGCTACGTGTAGTCAAATTCCCCACTACATCTAACCAACATTATTGCTTTTCAAACCATCCTGGATTTGAAATGTTAGGAAAACATGGCCTTTTAAATCAAACCAGAAGAATTTGGTTTATATTCAGAATAGGAAAAAAAACCTGTGGTTAATGAGCAATTTAAAGACACAAAGAACTACACAAATAAATGTGTAATTACAAAGTATGGTAAGTGCTATGAAATCCATAGGGGCAAGTGGGAACATGATATTCTCTCAGCAGGCATTAAGCTCCAAACTAATATTTAAGGCAGTATAAGGTTTCTGGGTCAATTAAAGAATGTTAGAAATCTCTCATTAGCTATGAAAATGAAAAATAGAAATAGATTCCTCTATCTTTTGGTAATTTCCCAGGATTCAAGTGTATTTTATTATGGTACAAATTGCTCTTTAGCTTTAAAAAAAAAGCCTTAAGTCTTTTATGCAGACAACATACCAATACTATACTTCAGTCTTCTTTTCTTTTTTTTTTTCTAGTATGAATACTTTTGTATAACTAAAGGAAACTAAGCCACATATTTTGAAAATGAATAGTAACGGACATACTACTCTTAGATGGTGAGACTGATTCCATAGCAATTACTAAAGGCTAATTCAAAGTTATCATTGATAACTAGCAAAGTTGAGAAGGAAAAAAATATGAATCTACAAACCAAAATACCTTAATTCAATTTGATTTATGTTCAACTACCATGAAATGGAAATTACTTGGTAAATTCAGTTAATCTAGCTTATGTTTCCCCAAACAGTTTCATGACATGGCACACAAAGAAAATAATAATAATACTGGCTATGAACAGCAGACAAGGCTGCTCATGGCTCAGAGGGCTTCTCATGGTCCCAAACCTCCCAGCCATCCTGAGCTTGATGAGGAAGATACCTTGACACCCCTGTTCTAGATTTGTGGCCCATTGCCAATGCAGAGTGACTGCTAGGATGTTGTGGTCTAGAGAGCCAAATCGGGCTTTGAGGGTTTTTGTATTGACGTGGTTATCTGCCCAAAAATGTTATGTAAAGATAATGACAATAGAAGATTAAGAAAAATCAAAGGCTTAATTTCTATACTTGTAAGAATGTATTCTATATGGTGGGATTTCTTGGAGTAATTAAAAAAAAATGAAGAAATTTGATTTGACATCTAAGAAGAATTAACTGGATGATCACTTGAATCTCTACCTCATAGAACCACAAAAATCATAGAAGTCATAGACTCATCAACTCGAATTCATAGACTCATCAAGTCAGGAATAAACTTTAGAAATCATCTTTTTTCCCCCCTTAAGAGAGGTGGGGGAGGGGGAGAGGGAGGGGGAGAGAGAGAATCTTAAGCAGACTCCTTGCCTAGTGCAGAGCCAGACTCAAGGCTTGATCTCACAATCCTGAGATCATGCCCTGAGCCAAAATCAAGAGTCAGATGCTTAACTGACTAAGCTACCCAGACACTCCGACTTTAGAAATCATCTTATGTAACTTCTTTTAAAGTTGAGGAAACTGAGGCCTTGAGTGACTGATAGTACCATTTGCATAGAATTACACTGTCTGACGATGTCACATACTTTTTTCTAATTTGAATCTTCCAGCAGTCCCAGGTTGCACTGCTGTTATCCCTATTTTTTCATGGGTGGAGGCAGAATCCGAGAGGCTACATGGCTCGCCCCAACTTGCTCTTTCTCAAAGTGGAGAAGGAAACCTGCGCCCTGTACCTTCCTACTCCATCATGATCACATTTGAGCTACACATTGCATCCGATGCAAAACTAACTTCAGGCGGTTTCCTTCGAGTTCCACAAGTATTTTTGCCTAAATCAACTCTGTCTCAGGTTAAGGAACTTGCTGGAATGATGAACTGCATTTGTGCAATGAAGAAATGTCTTCTGCCCTACCACACCCACATACCTAAAATTTGTGAAACCCTTTCCAACATTCTTTAGTGTGTGTGGAACTCCCGAGATTTGAAACCAGTAACTCCCAGAATGAAAGAAGAATGAAGAGGAATGAAATGTTCAATGTTTTCAGTGATCTACAAGCTGGTGGATCCATAGTTTTGCTCTTAAAACATTTCCATCTCTACACTTTTCTTTTCTTTTTTTTTTTTAAACTAAGTCTTGTATCCTCTGCTCTGGAAATCAAACATCACTATTTAGCCACACATGCATCTCCTCACAGCATTCACACGTTTTATCAAATGACTTGCTCTCCTCCCCCAAAAATATTTAGAAGGAAAGACTTTGTTCATGGGTTCTCCTCCCTTTGACAACTTTGGGATCCCATAACACCCTAATTAAGTTCAAGGATCTCTATGCTTACTTAAAATATGTTAACAGTTAAGTGGGTATCTTTTCTTTTTACTTTATCTTCCTTCTATTCATTCCTCTGATTGAAAAATATCCTATGATTCTCTTTTTAGAGCCAAATCTCTAAGTGTGTAATAGCGACTTCTCAAATACCATGCTAAGGTAAACAAGTGGTATGGAAAGTGAGGATGCATTTTCCTTAGTTCCACTGCCTCCGTTTTTCTGAGTAAAGACACAGAAAAAGTTCAATGATCTTTCACAGTGCCCTGAAAACACTGGGCAAGCCTAACTGGCATTGTGCTTCTCGGAGGAAATGCCAAGTTGCCCTTACCTAGGTTAAGACTAGTTGGGGTCTGCTCTGGTCTCACAAATAGCAGTCATCTCAAGTTAATCTGCTTTACCATCATATTTCTGTAAAATATGGATGCCATTTCTATTGACTGAGTTGGGTTGAGTTCAGTGGGAAATTACATATGGGCCTGGAGATGTCATCCTGTCTTCCCCGTAAATCTTGCCCTGTCCTTCCCACTCCTGACCCATCATTCTCTACCGCCCTTCCCCAAAACACACACTTCCATTCTGTTTCTTCCCTTCTCTTTTCTTGAATTCTTCTTTTCAGGAATCCTTTAGCTGTGCCATATAGAAAAGGGTATAAGCTTTTTAGGTTATAGATTCATATTGAATCGTGGATTGCTTTTTTAGTCCAGTCCATTCGGGTTAGTTTAGAGTGATCCTAAGAGAGGTATTAATAAGCCTCTACTGATTTCATTAATGAAATGCTTGCCATCACCTATGTGACAGGTCCCGTGAAAGTTACAAAGAGCCTATTTCCTCCAGGAACTTATCATTGGTCTTTGTAGAACCATTTGTGAGTTCTAACTGGCAAAAGGAGAAAGAAGGTATAACGACTACATATCTAGAGTGGAGCTCTCAAATGTCTTCCTATAGCAAGAATGTACACTCCTAAGGAAATCACCAACAGTGTGAGAAGGCAACCTACTGAATGGGAGAAAATGTTTGCAAATCATAGATCTGGTAAGGGGCTAATATCCAAAAAATATAAAGAACTCATACAAGTCACTAGGAAAACAACACATAATTCAATTAAAAATGGACAGAGGATCTAAATAGACATTTTTAAAAAGAAGGCATACACATGGTCAACAGACACATGAAAAGATGCTCAATGACATTAATCATCAGGGAAACGCAAATCAAAACCACAATGAGATGTCACCTCACACCAGTCAGAATGGCTGGTATCAAAAAGACAAGAAATGACAAGTGTTGGTGAGGATGTGGAGAAAAGGGAATCCTTGTGCAGTGTTGGTGGGAATGTAAATTGGTGCAGCTACTGTGGAAAACAGCACAGAAGTTCCTCAACAAATTAGAAATAAAACTATATGACCCGGCAACTCCACTTCTGGATATTTATCCAAAACACCTGAAAACACTAATTTGAAAAAGACATATGCAACCCCATGTTTATTGCAGCACTATTTACAACAGCCAAGATATGAAAACAACCTAGGTGTCCACTGATGGATGAATGGATAAAGAAAATGTGACACATTGGGGCGCCTGGGTGGCTCAGTCGTTAAGTATCTGCCTTCAGCTCAGGGCGTGATCCCAGGGTGCTGGGATCGAGCCCCCCATTGGGCTCCCTGCTCTGCTGGGAGCCTGCTTCTTTCTCTCCCACTCCCCCTGCTCGTGTTCCCTCTCTCGCTGACTGTCTCTCTCTCTGTCAAATGAATCAATAAAATCTTAAAAAAAAAAAAAGAAAATGTAACACATATACACAATGGAATCCCATTCAGCCCACAAAAAAGAATGAAATCTTGCCATTTGCGACAACATGAACAGACCTTGAGGGCATTACGCTAAGTGAAATAAGTCAGACAAAAAGACAAATACCATTATATCCTCACTTATGTGTGAAATCTAAACAAAACAAAACAAAACAAAACAAACATTTCCCCCTCCCCGAAAAAATAAAACAAGCTCTCAGATACAGACAACAAATTGGTGGTTGCCAGAGGGGAGGTGTGAGTGGTGGGAGAAATGGGTGGAGGTCAAAAGGAACAAACTTTCAGTTATAGAATAAATAAATCATGGGATGTAATGCATAGGATCATGACTACAGTTAATAATACCATACTGTATGTCTGAAAGTTCTCATCCCAAGGAAAAAAGAAAGAAATCTGTTTTTTTGTTTTTTTTTTTTAAGATTTATTTATTTGAGAGAGAGAGAATGCGAGTAGTGGGAGGGGCAGAAGGACAGAATCTTTAAGCAGAGTCCCCACAGAACACAGAGCCTGACGCGGGGTTCCATCCCACCACCCCGAGATCATGAGCTGAGCTGAAACCAAGAGTCCCACGCTCAACCGACTGAGCCACACAGGCACCCCAAAAGAAAGAGAAATGTGTAGCTATGCATGGTGACAGGTGTTCACTAGACTTACCGTGGTGACCATTCTGCAGTATAGACAAACATCACTTTATGATGTTGTACACCTAAAGCTAATACAATGCTATATGTCTGTTACACAGCAATGCAACAGCAACAAAAGAATGTACACTCCTCCCCGTGGTCGGCACTGCATAGGACCAGGCACAGAAACCTGGGCAAGAAGTCAAGAAACGCCGTCACCTCGACAGAAACAGCGTGCGCCTCTGTCCTGGCACAGAGACAGCTCCTTGCAAAAGAACAGGGCCTGCTGCTGGAGGAGGAGGGGGAAGTGGATTTGGAAAGAAGTTCCGAACCTGAGTTTCTGCTCTCCCACTAACTCGTGTGACTTTGATGATGACACCCTCTCCGACTCATCTCTGCGATGGAACAGCCCTGTCTGCCTTCCGGAGTCTTGCTACTAGCACGTGATTTAAAATCGGTGTACTGCTTGATAAACACGAAAACGTATAAAAATTAGGCACTCTAATATCTTGGTCTCTATTTACAGAAAATAATCATGCCCTTGTGTGTGTGGGGGGGAAGTGGCATAGGGGCTTATCACTGTCTCTATTTCAGTTGGTGGCACAGCAATCATTCCACGAATGACAGAAGGATCTGGAGGCTGTATGTAACTCTTTCTCCTTCTATTGTGGCATTGTCCCGACCCATCAGATCTGATCAATCACGTATGGTGCTACTTTTGTCATCTAAATGTTTATCAATTCTGTTTCCTTTGCTCCCTTTCTTTCTTCGCTAACACAGATCACGCCTTCATCTCTTTTCCAGATCATTGTAACAGCTTCTAATGGTCTTTCTGTCTCTGTCTGCTTCCTCTTAAATTCATTTTCAATTCACTCAGGCACCACAGCAATCTTCTTAGATGCCAGCCTGCCTAACCTTGTGTCTTCCCTGCGCAAAATTCAATGCCTGCCCAGTCAGGGCCCTACTATTAAAAACACTTTCTAGATTCAAGCACTTGCTGATTGTCCAGTGGAGTATTTGCCCAATTAACTCCACTCCCACAGAAACAGTGGACCCCTTTTTTATTTGCTGGGAAGTACAGACATCATGAAGCCTTTCTTAATCTCCCCCTGCCACTCGAACTTATTTTCCTTCCCCAGAAATTCCGTGTTCCTCCTCTGGACTCTAGTAACATCCTGTACATTATCTCCACCTTTGAACTATCATTTCCCCCTCTAGAGCCCACTGCAATCTGGCACAGCATCGGGGCTTGGGAAAGGTTTGTGGAATGAAAGAACGGATGTCAAGATGGTAATGCACTTACTCCCTTATGGGCATTTCCGGAACCCAAACGTAAAATATTTAAAAATATATATATATAGGTTATGTCACACTCTGGTCTTTTCAGCCATATCTAAACATCCAGTTAGTAACTGCCTAGGGCAAGATGTTTTCATATTAGCATATCATAGTATCATATGAGAAAAATTAGGACATTAAATGCCTTTGTCGAATAACATGTGATCTTTCATCTTTAAAAGCCTTTCCTTTTTCATTGAGCCTCAATGTCTCCAAGAGGTCATTTTCATTCAGTAGAGTCAAAAAAAAAAAAAAAAAAAAAAAGGAATGAAAGTTGTGACAGTCTGACTTTATTCCCAACCCATTTGAAAGCCGTTCTGTAGCTCCCAAGTTGGCCTTTCTGAGCACAGAGGCTCAGGTATTTGGATTCAGAAGCGGCCCCTCGGCCTTGCAGCGTGGGGAAAATTCCCCATCAGATGTGTGCCCTGTGCTTTTCAAAGCCAGCCCCGGACACATAACAGGTATCCCGCTGCAGGGCTCAATCCTGGCTTACCTCACTGTGTTTTGGAAATAAATTAAAGCTTGCAAAAAGAAAGCACACTGGAGTGTGGGAAGGTTCAGACCTGACAGGATTTTCTGTTTTCTCTCATCGTCCTGTTTTTGCTCAGGCCTTTGTTTCTGAGCCCGGCCCTGCAGAAACCGACACGAAGCATCCCTCCCTCACCTCCGAGACAAGTGCTTTCAAAACTCACTGAACTTTCTGACGCTGTGGGGTGGACTCCTGAATGCTGACATATTCTAGAAAGGGTTTCTGGCCCTCGTGCACTGGCAATCGTAGCCTAGAAATCTCAAACCAAATTTCTAGTCACCTACGGCAGGCAAACGGGAGTGGCTTTTAGTGGTTAGCGTCCATGGCTTTGTGCAGCAGGTGAGAGGGGAGACACAGGGCTGAAAAAAAGAGCTCAATGGTTCAAAAAAGGCAAAGCAAGCCCAGAAACACATCGACAAACAGACAAAGCAAAGCAAAAGCAGGCTGATTACTTCTCCGCCCCCCCCCATCGTTTTCCCAGGTTGTATAATGTTTTAATTCTGTGCATCTGGAATGAAATGAGAGTTCTGAGATGACATAGCCTCAGAGGAATCGGAAAATGAGCGAAGGAAGCAAGAAGCTGAAAGTCAAAGTTGCTGTCTTATGTTGCACAAAGAGCTACAGGTAACGGATTTCTCATTTCAAACGCCCCGAGCTTGCCTTGATGTCCCTGAGACTCTGGCAGGGTATTAAGCGTTTCTGCAGGCCACTCTGTCCTTTGTGGTAAAAATGGGAAGCACATAACTTTAATATCAGGGAATGGCTTAGTCATGAGGGAGAATCTTCGTGAATGGTTCACGTTCCTGAAGTGCTTTCCTAAGATGCCCGCCCCCACGCTGAGAGTGGAGCGGAGACTTTTTATATCTATTTAATATAATATACTCTTGGAGACCAGTAGCTGGATCAAGAAAGTCTTTTAACAGAATTATGCATATTTAATGATAGTTTCTGGCAGTAGAAATCCATTCATAGGACATGAGGTTGAGGTTATTAAGAAGAAATGTATGAAACTTCCAAGCAATCGCTACCTTAGGGGATGAGAAGCAGTTTTCAGCTAGGGTATCCACATTCACCCAGCAAACCTCTAAGGAGCCCCACTGTGTACCACAGGCTGTCAGGAATGCCCAGAAATCCGGGTATTTGTACCTGGTTTGCTAACTGATCTCTTTTCCCCTGCAGACAAAAACCGAGAGAACGCCTGGAAAGGCCCAGCTCAGGGTTTCGCTCTCTGCCAAGGGCTCAGGTGCTCGATGCAAGTCAGAGATGCTGGTAATAAAAGCTTACGTTTATTGAGCCCACAGTATGTGCCAAGAGCAGTGCAGGAACTCCCCACGGAACAGAGGAGGTAGGACTATTTTCCCCATTTTCGGTTGAGGAACTGAGGAGGAGAGGTCAAATAGCATTCCCAAGGTTACGCGACCCGTCACTGCAAAGTCACCAAGGGTAATCATGGACCAGGACGTCACGGTGTCTCCCTGGGACGGCCACGGTGGGCAGCTTTCTACTATCTCACCAGACTTCCTGGCAGTTACCCTTCTAAGTCTTGCTTCTGTGGTTGATTCTTCTGAGACGCTGGTATAAAAACTAGAAAATACCTCCGCCACACTGCTCTAAATGAATAGGAATTAGTGAATATTAGTGAATCGCATACCAAGCATCCCTAGAAAAAGGGAATATCCTCAAGTATCCTCATTCTGGGGCTTCAGCCTCAGTGATTTTATGTTTGTCAAAGGATTACCTTAAAATGCAACCCACTTTAGCCTGGAGAATGTGGCTTATGGATTATATTCTGCCACTTTCCTCGGCTAAATGTACTTAGTAGCGGGGTGTCCCGTTCATCACGGCTATTAATAAACATGAATAGCAGGCTGCAGAGAGAGTTTGAATATCCTCTGATGTGCGGTATTAATGGAAGGACATCAGCTATTTTTAATTTAAATTGCAAATGATACTAAGGATGATGGAGTTTATATAGAGTATAAACAAAATGAGTTTCTGTAGCATGTCTGATGAAAGGTAACAACGTTTACTTTCTGATCCTCTACACACTGTTTGAATAAGGCTTCCTAGATGGAGCCTTCTTTATGGGCTACGAGATGAATTTACGCAGGAGGCTTCACCGGCACCCACATGGACAGTTGCTTATAGTCTTTACACCAAACAGAAAATGGGTGGCAGTGCCAGCCAGGAAACCAGGAGGACCAGGGAGATGATATATATAAAACACTTGGGCATAAATACTATAAAAACCATGATGGAGTCAGATTGATGGAGGTTTCTATTATTTCTATTTCTATTATTTCCCCATGAAGAAGAGTGAGGTGCTGGTGATAGCGTACGGGGCTCTCGCGGGTTCTTCTTGGACAAGGGTGGTCATGTGCTTCCCTGACAGGTTGCATGTGTTTCCCCAGTCGGCTCTATTTCATTGGAACCTTCGTCCTAGCTAAGCCAGTTTCATGGATTGTAAATTAATAGATACACAAGGCTAGAGACTTACTTCATGTATTGTGGTATTAGAGGGGCTATTTGCCTTTTTCCGATCCAGGACCTTTCCCTAGTTTTGTAAATGGCTCTGATTTTTGGCTTTGGAGGAATCCTTTCTCTCCCTTTGGTATACACCATGAACTTGCAGGGATATTCATACTTTCCTCACCTCCCCCATGGGGCACCCTGTCTGGAGTGCATTCTTTTTCCCTTCTCCTCAGCAAGAGTGATCGTTTCGAAGACTGACCATTGACCGAAGCCAGATCTTTCAGAGCCGTGAGACTTCCTTCAGAGGCTTTGTTGTTAGATATTGGAGGAAGCAGGTGCTCTGTTGTGCACTGACTTAAGACTGTGAGGATGAGACGCTGGAGCTCTAGCAGCCACATTGTACACATGAGAGCATAAACATGTCTAAACATAGCGCTCTCCACAGCAGGCAGAGCCAAGACAAGGAGGGAAGAAACACAGCAGGTGACTTTAACTGAGCACCAGGATAGCCCTCGCTGCAGTGAGCAGTATACCCTGGAAGTATTATTTGTAAGACCAATCATTCCTTGTTGCCTAATGCAATTTGGGCTGATTTTTTTTTTTTCTGTTTCAACCCAAAGCTTTTAATGGATACATATGATATGGTATCATATATTATATATCACATATATGTATATGTCAAACTTTAATTTAAAAAATAGCTTGCTTTTGTTTAGAATGATCCTTATGAAGTCTACTATTATTTCACTTCCAATTCAGCACATTTCTATCTGAATTATTTAAAATTTTTTCACTTAAGTCTTAATTAATTATGAATGGTGACTTTGTGTTTAGGACAACTTAAAAATACAGTTCCTGTTAAATATGTATGACATCAATTGTATCAATGTAACCCATTCATTTCATAGGCCTGCGAAGTTTGTAATCTTGCCAACCTCATCAAATTGCTTTTGGATACTGTTATCCTGTCTCATTTCTCTTAAGCCTCAAAAGAGTGGTGAAATGAAATCCTATAACTCACTCATTGGTCGAGGAAATGCAGTTCATGACATATGGAAGATCAAGGCTAGCTCACCAAGGTTGAAGTTTGAACTGGTAATAAAATAGATACGTGCAAAAGGAATGTAATATTCCTGCTTTTCTGGAAACTGTTTCCATGTATTATAAAACTCAAGTGACTGGTGATGCTTCTAGAAATATATTCTTATTCTTAGGAGTTGGCATCTTCAAGTGCACTAGATTCTTGTTTCTTAGGGCATACAAGTAATTCCCTTAAAAACTGAGTTGATAGTAAGTCACCCAGATGTTGACCATGCATGATTCAGTGAAAATGGCTATTGTGTATTGCTTAATTAAGGAGTTTCTCAAAGAGCCATTTGGCTCTAAAAACGTAATATTGTATTACAGACATTTACACAAATTATTTGTAAATGCTTCCTGAATTTTTCAATTTTCATCTGGTCCTTGGAGATTGCCTATTTATTTATTTATTTATTAAGAATTTATTTATTTATTTGACAGAGAGAGAGACAGCCAGCGAGAGAGGGAACACAGCAGGGGGAATGGGAGAGGAAGAAGCAGGCCTCCAGCGGAGGAGCCTGATGTGGGGCTCGATCCCAGAACACCGGGATCACGCCCTGAGCCGAAGGCAGACACTTAACGACCGAGCCACCCAGGCGCCCCGGAGATTGCCTATTTAATTAGGAGCTACTTCCTGGAAGAACAGCAAGTGAGCAAACCTGAGGTGTTCGATAATGTGAAATGTACATTATCAAGTATACTCAGCCTCGAGATGAACTTTGATCACGTAGCTCTCATTAAAGTCATTAATAGAAGATTTTCCTAACCCATCAATGGCTTCCTTATCATTCCCATTCCATGTCACAGTTTTTGTCATTTTCGTAACTGCTGAGCATAAAACTTCCTTAAGCTGGAAAAATAGTCAACTTCACAACTGAACCTCGCAAATATTTTCTCCTGGTCTGTTGTTTGCCTTTTAACTTTGTTGATAGAGTTTTAAGCTATTCACAACTGGTCTCTGATTTTAACATCATAGTAGCACCAGACGGGGGGTAAAAATAACCACATACATTTCAACTGGTTTTGGAACAAATGGCCCACGGGCCATCAGAGTTAGGTTTTACCACTCCCCACAGCCCAGTACAACCCTCAACTCTCTGGGATTACAGAGATCAGTGATCAGGTTTTTCAATAGCTTCTGCCCAAAACCAAGCATGGAGTAGAAACAGTGAAGAGCCAAGGGAATGTTCTTAATCACTTGACCAATCGGGCTTTTAATCTGTGATTTTCCTAGTATTAGTACATCCAGATTAATTCGTTTCCATATCTAAATCTTGGTTGTACTCACAAATATTCGAACTGGTAGTAAATCTATGATATCGAGTCACCCCCTTTCTTCTTGCATTTTTTTTTTTCATTTCCTTACTGCAGAATGCATTTAAAGATCACACAAGGCACTCTTTTTTCCGAGGGTAGTGAAAGCACAAGCTTCTTTCTGTTTACGAGCAGACTTTTCTAAAAGTTATTAATAGCAGCAAAGTATTTGTTGTTGTTTTGGAAAAAAAAAAGGAGTTAGTGACCTGTTTTTCACAATGCTAATGAATCTATTCTATTCGTATTGCTGTCCGTTTTTTCCTTTTCTCAAAGAATTGAAGGTTGTGTTTTTTTCCCCCCTTAAATACTGAAAATTCTTTAAAGGTTCAATGAAGCTTAAAGCTTTCTCATGTATCTATTTTGAAACAATTATTTTAAGACCGAATGACTTGTTTCCTTAAAAGACCCTCGGGCAAAAAAAAGACTTTTCAATAAAAAGATATAACGTTTGAGGTTATATGGTGACTGAGGAAAATTCTGTGATCTAAATGGATATGTTCCTTCATCCAGAGGCTCGTTTCTCGGTGACCTTGATCGCGTGGAGCAGCAGTGACTTCGTGAACACTCTTGCTTCCTAACCCCCACCTTGCTCGCCTTGCAGGGCCAGCAAGCCAGAAATTATCCTGCCGTAGGTTATTTGCTGGCAAGTGAGTCTCAGATCTTCAGCTCAAGAGTGGCACTGCCATTGAGGCTGTGAACTCCCGTGATGGGCGGCAAAGCGTTCCCTCCGTAGAGCAGTGGTGGTGTGTTTAACCAGCCTCTTTTTCCTGCGGTGCCCCTGAGCTGCGGAATGTGGAAGCCCCCCCTCAGCAGAAACAAAAGAAAAGGTCTTCGTGGTAATTACAGAGGAAAAGAAAAGGCATGGATTATAATGTGCCTGCATGTAAAAATTGATTCCAGAATAAAAAATACTTCTACGATGATGTTAAGATGTAGGGTCCCCATAGGGCTCTCTCTTAGTCACAGTGCAGTGGACTTGTCAGCTTCCATATTAATTACTGTAATCACAACTCTGAGGCAAACGTATGTATTGACTAAGAAGGACTTTTGTGGGGAATATAATATGAACACGTTTGGGGGCAAAATAACATGATCTTTAAAAATGAGAAATCATTTTTTTTTCCCCACCAGTAGGAGTGAACACTCAGTGGGTTGGGATGGAAAAGGAGGAGAGGCGGGTGATGGCTTGGGTGAACATTTGTCATGAGCACGAAAACTATCTTCCGAGCTCCCTGTGGGCAGAGTGCCTTATTGGTGGGGAAAGGGAAGTTAAAAAGGAATACTGTTATTAAGGAGGTAATGATATGTTTGGAAGCTCTCCATATACACACACACACAGAGATAAAATAGCTTTTCCAAGATCAACACTTACAAAGCTCCATGGGACAATGTGAGGGGACAGCATAGGCACGAGCTAGGCCTCTTCATTGAGAAGTCAGTTTCCAGTGGGATCTGGACAGCTTGGTGGGTAAAAGCAGAGCTCAGGAACACCTGGATTTAATTTTCAAATCTGTTTCTCGCCTCCTGAGCGTTCTTGGGCAAGTTCATTACCTTCTCAGTTTTCTCTACTGCAAAGTGGGATAATAATCATGCTGATTGCCTCGTACCATTCTTGCGGGGATTACAGAATTGGTACAGGTGTCAAAGTGCTTACATTCTGCCTGGCATCCAGGAGGCCCTCAACAAGTGCCTTCTTTTCTCCCTCTGTTCCACTCCTTCCGAGCACCTGCTTATGCAGGATATCAACAGCTTCAGTTGTCTAATTTGATACGTTGGTCCAAGGGGATAAAAGTGTTGATTTAGGTATGGGTTAAGGCCACTACTGAGGTTTAGTTAGATTTTCCTCTTTCTAAGATAAAGGAACCAGATTAGGTATCCATAAGCAACCTATGACTCTCAGCTGAACGCTAGAAAGAGGTACGATTCATTCAAATGCTTCATCTGGTGACTGGAATAGGGGACAAACAATGAAATCTGTAAGAACCTCTAAAAACAGTTTCAGGCAGTTATTTTGATTGTGATTTCATCAATGAGAAGGCACAATAGGCAAAGCCATGTAATAATAATCAAGTTTTAGTTTTCTGGAGACCAATTTTCTCATTTGTAATAAGGGGTGGCGGTTATATTTAACTGTCTCTAAGATTCATTTTAGCAAGGAGTCTCTAAGAGTAGCAGACAGAGCCTCCCCAATGGTCCATTATGTCTCAGATTCTGTATAGACTGTGGTTCTGACCATCAGGTAGCCAATAATGAATGTGTTTGGAGAATAAGTCCTAGACATGCCTGCTTTTTCTGTCTGCTCAGACTGCGTGATGGGCGAGTGCCTTGAAGAGCCTTATACTCAGACACGATTCCACTTGCTGTCGTCAGCAGGGCAGAATGAATGGGGCTGAGCGTCCAGCAAGACTCCTCAAACTCTAGCTCTCCTGGGATGAATGGAAAAGCAGATTGCCTGCTGCAATCAGAAACTGAATGTATTTACTGCCCTTATTTCATCTCTCTTTTGATCTTTCCCTGAAGTAGAAAAACGAACCCAGAACACTAGACAGTACTGTTAATGAACTGATAATGTGTGACAGCCAGCCCTCAACGCAGTCCCATGATTCTTGCCTCCTGGTATTTAACACCTTCACATCATTCCCTCCCACACTAAATAGGGTGGACCCAGGTAACCAATGGCACATGGCGGAAATGATGGTGTCACTTCTGAGGCTAGGCGCTAACAATCATTGCAGCTCTGCCTTGATGTCTTAGATCACCTGCTCTGGAGAAAGCAGCTGCCATGTTGTGAGGACACTGGAGTAGTTCCATGGTGAGGACCCCTTGGCAAGGAACTGAAGCTCCTCATTAACAGCCAGGACCAATGTGCCAGCCATGTGAGTGAGAAATCCTGGAACAGGACCCTCCATCCCCAGTCAATCCCTTGGATGACTGCAGGCCTGGTCATCGTCTTGGACTGCAATGTCATGAACAACCTGAACCAGAACTTCCCAGCTACACTACTCCCAAATTCCTGACCCACAGAAACTATATGAGATAATTGATGTCTATAATTGTTTTAAGCCACTTACATTTAGAGTCATTTTTAATGCAATGACAGATAACTAATACAAGAGGCTTCTGATTCCACGAGGGACTGAAGTGACCTTTGGTTGTGACAGTGCTAACTGCTAATCATTTATGACAATAGAGAGTAGAGGGGTACTGAAGTTTGGTAGCTATACCAGTGACAGTTTAAAGGCATTTTCTTTTCTTTTCTTTTCTTTTTTTTTAAGATTTTATTTATTTATTTGACAGAGAGAGACACAGCCAGTGAGAGAGGGAACACAAGCAGGGGGAGTGGGAGAGGAAGAAGCAGGCTCCCAGTGGGGCAGGGAGCCCGATCTGGGGCTCAATCCCAGGACCCTGGGATCACGCCCTGAGCCAAAGGCAGATGCTTAACGACTAAGCCACGCAGGTGCCCCCAAAGGCATTTTCTGATGGCTTTTTCAGAAGATCCTCCTTTCTTTCTCCCTTTCATATATACAAGCACACTTTTAGATCTAGCACTGTGGCTTATAATAAGCATGGCTTTGGGGATCTCGTAGCTGGGCTCCAATGTGGGCTCTGTGGCATGCTACTTCTTAGAACTTGCACAAGTTATGCTTTCTGGACCTCAGTTTCCCCAGTAATAAACTGATGCCATAGTACACACCTCATGGATATTGTGACCTAATATATGTGAAGTTTTTTGGAGAACAGCTGGCACAAAGAAAGTTCCCCGTATTATCATTCTTACTACTGATTTATTTTCACAACTTAATATTTTAACCGTGCCATAGTTTCTTCTTGTTTCATGATCCATGAATTCATTTATGCTGTTCATTTAGTCAACTATGATATTTTCCAAATTGAATCTGGAACCTGAGACGAACAAGGAAGGACTATCAGAGAGCCACTGTGGCTGGTCGGCTGTCCTGCCTGGCCTTCCTCCCTGCCCTCTCCAGCACTGATAGCTCCAAGGCCATGCCGTGTTGTCTTACTCCCTTCCCACTCCCGGACCTAAAAGACACCCAGTCTCAGGGTACGTGGCTATGACTCTGTCTTCTAAGAGTTGTAGATCTGAAAGTTGGATTTTTAAAAGAAAACTTTAGAGAGCAAGCATTCCAGGGTTCTACTCAGAGTTTACCAGGATATAATTAAGGAAAGCCACGTATTGTTAGGAAAAAAATCAAGAGTCGCCTCAATTTCAAAGCCCAATACTAAATTGACTAACATTTTGAGAATTTGGTCTAACTTTTTCACTCTTCTTTTTTTGTGTGACAGAAGAAATCAGAATCCACTTCTGTCTGTAAGACGTTTCATTCGCATTCCTATTTGGGTAGTGCCGGGAGAATTATGAAATCCAACAAATCAAGACTGCCCTATCCTACATGAACTGCTGAGCTGGGGATTGAGTGAGCTTCAGAATATTAGCATATTCATGCATTCAGCCTTTCTATTTGAATTCAGTGCAGGGAGGGGGGACCGAATAGAGTAGAACAGCAGGTGGTTTCATCAAAGTCTCCCTGAAACTCTAAACTCCTCATTTTTAAGGTTAGGAGGCAATGTGCCAAAGGTCCTTTGGGGGCAAAGGGCAAGAAGACTGAAAAGGATTAGAGGAAGATAGAGACTGTGCAGTTGGGACATAAAAGAGTTCCTGGAAAGCAGGCAACTGGCTGGATATACCACATTTTTGTTACTTAGCTTTACTCATTTACATTATTTCACTGAAATAAGCAAAACTAGCTTCCCTTTAGTTGACCGCATTATACTGGGCAGGGGGCGGGAGGGAGGGGAGATGTTTAATCAAATTCTTCAGAAATTCCCTTTCTCATTGCCCTCCTCCTCCTCTCTCTCTGCCCACCCCAGAGAAACACACACAGATTTTGTTACCGAAGCATCATTTTTCATCATGCGTTTTCCCCTCCATTTTAAAGGACACTCAGCTGTGTGCCTGTGCTATGCGGGTGGGAACCACACAACGAGAAGCTAATTCCTTTTTAAGCCTTCAGATCTGTATGGACAATGGTTGTTTGTTTTTTATTTATTCTATCTATCCTTCTGTCTATTCTCTACTTACTTAGAAACGTGTGGAGAAATACATCCTTTCGAGACACCTGCGATCCGGTTTTGTGTGTAACTGGTATTTTAAGTAAACCAAAACCCTGTGCCTGCTTCGATCCTAAGCTGCCCAGGAATCCCCCGCTGACACCAGCCATCCTGTCTTGGAGCATCTGGAATGAAGTCTTTCGTCCCCTCTGCTGAGCCCTTTGTCCTTTCTGACCTCCGGCTCTTTCCTCTTGCTCTACTGGTCATTCACCTTGTCTTTTCACTTGCCCCCAATGACATGGCTATTGTAAGGGTTTTGTATTATTTTGGTTTCTACTACAAGGCCTTCTATGCAACAATCTGCTAGCTAGAGGGTTTTCTCCCCTGTTATTTTCTCTTCACATCATTTCGTGCATAGACAATGTACAGATTGAGAATATGGTCACAAACTGTTAGACATGAGGCTCTGAATATAAGCTACTTTTGCAGTTGCAGGATCTGCCCTGAAGAGTGCTCATACACCCTGCCTGCCTGTGAGGTCAGTCCTCAGGCAAGCAGAAGGGTGTCAGCAAACTGGAGGGGAATTCTCGAGAACGTCATCAAGTTACCAGCCGAAGCCAGACAAGAACTGTGCACACTGACATCTTATTATTTTTATTTCTGAAGTTCCTAAATTACTTTTGAAGTAGTTCTATCTTTCAGACACAAGAAACCGTTATTAGCACCATCATTATTATTGCTATCTTTCTCTTGAAGCGAATTCTCTAATTTGAGTGGAGCTCAAGTAGCCTCTCACTCTAAGCTTCAGGAAATGAGCATTTTGAAATAGAAGCGTTTTTTAAAAAGATTTTATTTATTTAGAGAGAGAAAGAGAGAGCGTGGGCATGCGTGAGTGGAGGTAGGGCCAGAGGGAGAGGGAGAGACAGAATTTCAACTAGACTCCCTGCCGAGCTCGGAGCCCAATGTGGGACTCGATCTCACAACCCTGAGATCATAGCCTGAGCCAAAATCAAGAGTCAGATGCTTTACCGACTGAGCCACCCAGGTGCCCCTGAAATAGCATTTTTTAAAAAATTGACTAATAACGAAAGTCAGTCATTTTACCAAAATGACTAATAAAATAACACTTAAGAAAAGATAGGTTGATGTTTGGGAACACAAGTCCAGAAATTCAAATTCTCTTTTGCACTAAAGAAGAGCCTTGTGAGGAGGTTGTTAGTGTTGACAATATTCAGGAGAGCTCTCTGGATATTAACTGCACTTCTAAAATGGCCACATGAGGAAAGGGATTTTGTTGCACTCAAACCCCTGGCTAGTGAGAAAGTCTCTGGGAACTACTCTCTGCCACCGTCCCAAGCGTCCCTAAGCTGGCAAGAGTGGGACAGAAGCCTGGCATTTGGTTATATAGCAATGTTTACTTACAAACTTTACAGTTCTGGGGAGGGTCTAGTGAATTTACAGTATTATCTTCTGACCATTTTTTCCTGAAATATATTCTAACAAACAGTAGGGTGGGAATTATCCACTGAAGAGCTTTAAGAAATACATCCTCTATCTTAGAGCATCTGGAATGATGTCTTCTGTCCTCTCTGCTGAGTGCTTTGTCCCTTCCAACCTCTACCTCAGACTGGAGTCAGTGCTAAAGACTCTTGTTACCCCTCTAAAGACACACAGTTTCTAGCAATCACGCAGACAGAAAGCGTCAGTGTGCGTTCCTTCCGCTCACACGTGTGGTCATCTTAGAATGGGAGATCTCTGATAATTGAATTTAAATAAAATTTTTAAAAAATTAAAAAGGTAAATAAATAATTGAAAATAAAATGAAATAGAATAAAAAAAGAATATAAGCTCTCTGAGAGCAGAGCCTGTGGGTCACATCCAACATTAGAGCCTCAGTGCCGAGACTAACATCCCGCATGCGTAAGGGACGCATTGACGTTTGTTGAATGAATGCATGACTGAGATTTGCCACTTCAGATAAAGTCCACAAAATCCACTTCACACGATATCGGCTGCCTGAAGAGCTTATTACAATTTACAACATTATTGTCATTTACAGTAAAGGTATAAGCAAGATCCTAATTTATCAAAAATCCTTTGACTTAATGGTCTTTTCCCATTGGACTATTTCTTTCTCCCCACCTGATTTCCTAAAAAGTACCAGGAATAGGTTTCTTCTGGTTTACTGAGTTTTCAGACAAGTCACCTGGTGTCATCCTTGCCATTGCTCACCAAGGCAAAAGACATGACTCATAAACATGAAAGGGGGAATGACAGCAGGGCAATTCTACCTGGCCATCCTTCTCAACTTCACTCCAAAGAAAATAGAATTCCTTTCCACCACGAAATTGAATTTACAACGGGATTAACGGTCAAGTACCTTCGTCCCAGTGGGTACTTTCTGAGTATCTGTGGGCTCACACTGGACACAATCTGACCAAGGTGCTGTTCCTGACTTTCAGGAATTTTTTTTTTCCAAATGTTCTTATGGCATCAAGGATGGAATATGGCTTAACTATGAAAGTATTAAAATTTGATCATATCCTCTGAGCTGTCACCAGGACAAACACCATGAATTACTTTTGCAGGAGTAACGCCTGTATAGGTATTGTTCAAATAAATTCACATCTGAACGATCTTTTGCCACGGTGAGGAGAGGATGCAAAGCCATAAAAGGGGGTAATAAAGCCACCACTCTACATAGAAAGAGCTATCCAGCATCCTTCAGAGAGTTTGGCTCTGTTTCCCAGAGAAGATACTTGGTTTATTATTGCCATAAAGCAAGCCTAGACCATCGACGCTTAAATTGGATTCCTTCTTCTGGGTTGTTGTTGACACCTTCCTAAGGACTTTCTTGTTTATTTCACTGTAAAATAAGAAGCAGCAAGTTACTGTGCATCTTGATAGCTTCTGGTGGGGAAAACATCTCATTTTGAGAAAATGTTACTTTATATGAAATGTAATGATTTATCCAGGTTTGTGTATAAATACGTTATCCTTGAATACTATAGTTCCAGAAAACGGAATGTAAATTTGGATACACCCATGAATCAGTGTTATGCTCAACTCTTTCTTAAAGACCTCCAGCCTGTCTTCTTGCCTGCTCTCCTTCCTTCCTTCTCTCCTTCCTCTCTTCTTTCCTTCCTCCCATCCTCCCTCCCTCCATCTCTCCCTCCCTCTACGCTCCTCCTTAAATCCATACGTTTTCTTATTTCTCACCTTGTTAAAAATATTAGCTTACGTTATTCGATTACATAGCCTACTATTTCCATAGTTATCAACTAACCCCAGGACATTCCTCTGCATTTCTAAGTGATTTTAGCATCTTCTTCATCCTCAATCTCTCCAATATTATGCCTGCCAGAA
The DNA here is from genome assembly GCF_024610735.1 of Ursus americanus. Taxonomy (NCBI): domain Eukaryota; kingdom Metazoa; phylum Chordata; class Mammalia; order Carnivora; family Ursidae; genus Ursus; species Ursus americanus. The sequence goes on from NC_142135.1 coordinate 60,504,408, forward strand.
TGCTTGCAGATTTCCAAGTTCACGGATGTGAGCTTCCCAGAGCCATTGCCTTTTCCTTTCTGGTCACCTCTCTTCTACCCTAGTTACTCCCAAGGCCAGCTAGTCTATCTGTGGCCCTGAGCAGTACTGGAAATTGCCTCTTGCCCTGCCATCTCAGTTTCCTGCATCCTGCCCTCTGCCATTACTCAGTCCTCCAGTCGGCCAAGCCCAGCAATTCCTTGACATGGCAGAGCTCTTCCGTCCTTTGATCCTTCCGCTATTACTGGCCCTCCCTACCTTGGTGTCCTCACTCCCCTCTTATCAGGTTAAAATTATTTCACACAAGTTAGTCACTGTAATCAGTCCTTTGTGAATATGCTAGACCACCCACCTCCCCCATCAGTCCGCCACCCTTGCCTGGGACACCACAGCCCTGGTTAAATCCAACTCCCTGCCTCTTCCACTGCTCCATGCCTGGAGAAAGGCATGTCACCCACGGGAGCTCATACTCTCCCTGCGCCGCGAACCTCGAGGAGTCCCTAAACGCTGCCAGGCAACCACACTTTATTTCCTTAGTCCAGCTACTCTTCCATTCCCTCAGATGTCTGTTTCTCATTCCCTCCTTCCTACTTACACCCTCAGCACTCCTTCTTCACCCTCGTTCCGAGCAGATGACTTCAGTTTCATGCTTCACTGAAGACACAGAAGCAACTGGAGAGAACTTCCACAGGCTCTCTCCCAACCGGTCTGCTCACCCACCAGCATCTACTCCCTTATGTTCTGCCTTCTCATCTACTTGAGTAGATGAATTCTCCATGTTGTCCCAGTCTGGAGCCAATTCTTCCACCACTGTCCTAGGTTCTTTTTCTTCTCACCTATCAAAAAAATCATAGCCCCAGCAATGCTCTTCTCTCTTGCTTGGATCATTTTTCTCCCCTAGTTACATCATTCCCATCAGCATGTAAACATGCTGTCATTTCTTCCATCTTGTAAAAAATGACCTTACTTCTTTCACCAGTTACCGCCCCTTTTCTTAGCTCCCCTTGCAACAGGCTCCTTGGAAGAGTTGCCATATTGCTGTTTTAGTATTGCTCCTTCGTTCTCTCTTAGACCTACTATAATTGGGCTCTCTCTCCCCCTATTTCACCAAAGTTGCTCTCATGCACAAAACCAGTGACTGCCAAGGAGATAAATCCAATGGTCAGTTCTCTGTCCTCATCACATTGGACCTGCCCAACATAGCTGATCATTCTTTTCTTCCCGAAACACTGTTTTCATTCAGCTTCCAGGAAACCAGGAACTCCCTCACCCCATCATCTTCCCCCTACTTCGCTGGGCTCCTTCTCACTATCTTGTGCTGACCTCTTCTCTTCTCTTTGATCTCTTACTGTGGGGGTAACACAGAGGCTGGTCTTCACTTCTTTTCTCTGTTTATACTCACATCCTTGTTGATATTACGCTTATGACTTCCAAATGCTATTGTCTACGCAGTCTGCAAATAAATCCAACTGCCTATGCAATGATAGTTCCTCCCCTTGGAGGTCTAAAAGACACCTCCAACTTGATTCCCAAAACTGAACTCCTGATCTTCCTTCCTAGAATGCTTTCAACTGCAACCTTTCCAATCTCAATTGATGGTGACTCTATCCTTCCAGTTGCCTGGGCCAAAACATTCGAAGCATCTTTGATTTTTTTCTCCCCTCTGCCCCCATACCACTTTGAATCAGTCAGGCAATACTGTTGGCTCTATCTTCAAACTTAGCTGGTATCTGACCACTTTTTGCTACTTCCACTGCTTTAGCCAAATCTGAAGCACTCTTATCTCTTTCAGTAGCCTTGCAGTAATTCTTCTTTTCTTACCTTTGCCCATCTACAGTCTGCTCTCCATGAGACAGATGGAGAGAGCCTTGACAATGTAAATCAAAGTGTCCTCCTTCTTTGTATGAAACCCTGCGATGGCCTCCTTTTCATCTGGAGAAACAGACAAAGTCCTTCTCATGGCCTACAGGTCATGTGCTGGCCTATTGTTACTTATTTGACCTAATTTTCCACCACTCTTCTGTTTGCTCACTTCATATTTGTCAAAATGGTGTCACTATGGTTCCTCCAATATGTAGGTATCTTGGGGCTTCTGCTCTAGCTGTTTTCTCTCTCTGGAAAGCTCTTTCTCAAGATACCTAGTTGCTATTTCCTCACTTCTTTCAAGTCTTTGTTCAAATCTTACCATCTCCATGATTTCCTTGTGAAACCTCTTCAACACAGCAACCCACCCCGATTTCTAATTTTGCTTTACTTTTCTCTTATTTCATAGTACATACCACTTTCACATATACTATATATATTTGACTCATACAGTATATTTAGTTTTATTTTTCTGTCTTCTGCTACTAGAATGTAAGAACCACAAAAGTCAGGATCTGTAAATATTTTGTGCACAAATACGTCTTGAATACCTAGAACAGGGCTTGGCACATCATGTGATAAGTGCTCAATGAGGATTTGTTGAATTAATGAATGCAGAAAATAAAGGACGGGACAAAGGAAAGGTGAATTAACCTGGTGTCTCTGAGCTATTTACCTGGAAACCTTTTTGTTAGACTTCAAAAGAAATTTTCCCCAAATGTTATTCCTAACACTAGGGCTTCTATTACTGAGTCTGCTCGGTGTCCCAATTAGAATGAGATCCAAGTAGCTGAGAAATTCTCCCCCACATTGCACTAAAACAAGGTGTTGCCGCCACACCTAAGCCACTTGTAACTATTATACGCACTCTGGGGACATTACACATGTGCTTTTTAAAAGACGGAACTCGGTAAGTGGCCTCATTTTAGGGTCTGATATAAAATCACAACTCAGGCAGGTTCATCTAAAGCTTGGCCAAATTTTATGTAAACCTGGCTCAGGCTGAAAGAGAACTTAAGCTGATATATCTTTTCAAATGGAAACTATGCAAAATGCAGTGGCTTCATGTGGTTTTAACCCCAAACCAGGTGGAACCGGAGGCTTTGGCCAAGGTTCACTTTAAATTCTTAACTGGGAAATAGAAACCGGTAAATGTTGGAGAAAAACAAAGTGAAATAAAACCTTTCGTTTTGAAGGGTTCTGGAACCACAAACTTACATCACTGCTCTCAAACGTCATCTCACTCAGGCTTTAAACAAGTACAATCATTATTTTGAAAATAATGAACCGTTTTCTTGGTTAACCTATATTAGAATTTCAGGGGTCCTTCACACTCATGTGGAGATCAAATTATTCTTTCCATCTGGTAGGTGTGTCATCAAAGAACAAAGATGAAGAGGTGACTTGCCAAAGGTAACCTGGAAGAATGAGCCAACGGAGCTGACATCTCGTTCACAGCTCAGTTCCTTAACTTAAAAAACTGCTGTCTTCCAGCGAAGGTAACCAGAAATAGAGTCGAAAAGAAACAAAAGGAAACTTTAAGAATCCTGTGGATCAAATGAGATTAAGTTTTAAAAGGCGGTGCTTTTGATAATGACAGTATTGTGTGAGCCCTGATTTGACCTATGGAGTAGGAATAATTTATCAGTCATGTGGTTTGCGTGTGTGTATGTGTGTGCATGTGTGTGTGTGTGTGTGTGTGTGTGCATGTGTGTAGGACAAGAAAAGGTCTGAATTTTAGGAACCCTTTAAATAATTAGATGAAGATATTCTAATTATAGGAAATGTACCAATATCCAGAGACTTTTAAGCATCAGAGATTTTAAAGATATTTCCATAAATCTTACATTCTTCCAGATATAGATATTTCTTTTATGAAACTTGTGCAGATATTATATTAAGATTTCAGAGAGAAATCTTTAACATGCAAATGCAGGACTCCTTTCCCACTCAATTTGTGTAGTTTACAGAAGCTTGACTGTCATTCTTAGTTTATAAGTTGACTTTTTGATCACAGAAAGAAAGCGAGATAGACTTTTGAAAGACCAACTCAATGCATTTTGTTATTTAAACAAAAAGGCATCATGGTCCCTTCAAAAGATGAAGGTAAATGCAACTACAGTCTGGACATTTATAATCCTGGCATATGCTTAGAGGCAGAAATCCCCAAAGGTAAATATTGCATTTGCCAACTTCATGGACTGAATGTTAAAAACAGCCACCGCTACTTTTGATTCTACAATAAGTTGCCATTACTATTCTATAGGTACTTGAAAACATGTGATCTCTGTTTCTGGACACTGGCATACTACAGCTATTAGGAATGTTAAGTCAGCTTAGCATAGAATTTGTCTACCCTAGCATTGATCTCTAGCTAATGTGAATTCAGCTGGTTGATAGATTTTTCTCTGTTGCTTAAAAAAGCATATATTAAAGTAGTGCTTAGAAATTTACATCAACGTCTCAACTAAATGTAGATACTTTAAATATTGTGGATCAGTATAACAATAGTCATTCATTCTTTCCTTCAACAATATTTATTATGCCTGCTACGTGCTAAACTCTATGTTAGGCATTGGAAATACAGAGATGAATGAGATCTTGTCACTGCCTTGAAAGGTCTTAGTGATTAGTGGGGAGAAAAGAAAAAGAAGCAAGGTTTGAATACAAATGTGGTGGGTCTTGTATTTCTAATCAAGATGGAGTAACTGGTACTAGACTAGTCCTCTTGCTATAAATAGTCGGAAAACTGCACAATGTATATGCAGCAACTATCTCAGACACTGGACAATAAACTGTGATCCCTGAGAGAAGGAATGTATGGGAGGTATGTCCCACTAGACACTTTCCGGAAATGTCACCAAGACGGATACCCAAGCAGAGCTGAAGAGCCAGTGTAATTTGGGGAGGGGAGTGGAATTTGTGGGATAGAATATGAGAAGAGAGAGGAACACAGAGAAAGAGCTCTAGAAATCTGTATGGGGTCCCTTTGAGTTATTGGCTGAATACTAAGCTGTGGATATGTGGGGTGAGAACCCACAAAGTTGGGCAAAGGATAACCACCAGGCAAAGAATTACTGGGGAGCTGTAAGATTAACAACTGATACTATGTATGGCTGAGATACTTAAGTTCTGACCAGCCATGGTAGAAAGAACTCATTGAACACACCTGGGGCATCCAGTAGAGACCTCAGAAAGCTCAAGCCTAGACGGTAGGTAGGGCTCACTAGCCCTAGAGTGTAGATCACCCCAGATCTGATCTAACTTATAAACAAACTTTAAAAGATCCCCAGCTGATCCTCAAGTAAATTAATTGTCTTGCCAAAAGAAAATCCAATATTCTTTAGAAGAAGACACCCAAATCCAGACATTCAACAATGTAATATTCACAATATCCAGCAGCCAATCCATTATTACTGGATATGTGAAAAAGCCAGAAAATGTGACTCCTAACAGAGAGAAACACTGGTCATAGAAAGAGAAAAAAAAAATCACAAGAAAAAAATAAATTTGTGACTATGCATGGTCACGGATGTTAACTGGATATACTATGGTGATCATCTTGTAAAATATACAAATATCCAATCATTACATTATACATCCAAAACTAATATGATGTTATGTTAATTACACTTTCATAAAAAAGAGAGGCAGAGACTCAGAATGACAGAGATGATTGAATGAGCAGATGAGGAATTTAAACAGCTATTCTAAATATGATCAAGGATTTGAAGGAAAACGTGAACATAATGACGAGCTACGTGGAAACTATTAAAAAGAACCCAGTGGAATTTCTAGAGCTGAAAAATACAATAACTGAAAGGAAAGGCTTTTCAAAAGTGAATGCACTCCCCGTGGCCTGTGGAACAATTTTAATATCAAGTAGTCTAACATGCATGTAATTGGAGTCCTAGGAGGTATGGTGGTAATGGGAAAATATGTGAAGAAGTAACTACTGAAAAAAATTCCAAATGTGCTTAAAAAATGTAAGCCCCCAGATCCAAAAAAGCTCAGCTAACTGCAAGCATGAGGAATACAATTTGATGAATGCTATACCAGAAACACACAAACGTAAGCCTAGGATAAATTTAAATCAAATACATCATTCTCCTTGATCAATGTGTGTGTTAATTTCTCCTTCCATCTACTCAGAATGATCGTCAACACTCTTCCCCCCCCCAGCCTGTCTTACCAAGTGTCAAGAATTTTGGTTGGGAAAGAAGGTGGGGTTTTACCACGAGGCACTTAATATTCACAATATCCAGCAGTCAATAAATTATTACTGGATATGTGAAAAAGCCAGAAAACGTGACTCCTACAGGGAGAAACACTAGTCATAGAAAGAAAGAAAAAAATCACAAGATGACCGGGATCTGTGGTGAGAGGGAATAGAAGGAGGCAGAAGCAGATGATGGAAATTCAGAATGAGGAAACATAGAGAAACTCTTTCCTATTCCTTCCTTGTTGTCCACTGGCTTCTTATTCACGAGACACTTTTTTCTCCTACTTTTCATTCATGTCTTACAATTAACTTACCCCATACTTACTGTTGAAAGCCCTCGGGTCCAATGAACCTTACGCTCATTTGGCCCCATCCCTCCACCTGCTTTTCAAGTGCCTCGGGGTAAAACCCCAGCTCCTTTCCCAACCGAAATTCTTTTCATCTCTCCTAAAACCCCTACTTCCTGGTTCCTTAATTTATTTCTCATCAGAATTTCAGACTTGAATAGATCACCGGCATTGGCTTAGGAGGAAGGAGAAACCCTAACTTTTCTTACAAGGGCTGGGGAAGTAGGCCGGGGGATGAGGAGCATAAATGTGAAGATAGGTTCTCGGGTTTACAGATTGTCATGTGAAGTACCTTGTTTCCCACCAAAACTTAATTTTTTTTAAAGATTTTATTTATTTAGTTGACAATAATAAGAGAGAGAGCGCGTGTGTGCACAAGCGGGGGGAGCAGCAGGCAGAGGGAGAAGCAGGCTCCCCACTGAGCAGAGAGCCTGCCGCGGGGCTGGATTCCAGCACCCAGAGTTCATGACCCAAGTTAAAGGCAGACTCTTCACTGACTGAGCCACCCAGGCATCCTTCCCACCAAAACTTTAAACTTCAAGCTTAGATTTCTAGGCAGGCCTGCTAAGGGTAACTGTCCCTTAATGGACCTGTAAAAAAATATAACATTAATAATAATACTACTAGATAATATAGATTGAACCACTGGTAGACTAGTTTATAAATGATCATTTTTAACATTGTCCTTTTGTAACTAGGAATCTACCCATATTTATAAATATCCATCTCCACGAACATTTCATCTCAGTTCTTGAGAAAAATCTCGAGTCAGTCTGAGTAAAGGAAGATAAAATGAAAATCACTTATGTTTTCATTCTTTATTCTCATTGCATCATTTTCCCGACAAAACTCAGGTGAGAAGTATAATCCTTGTCTGAGGAGTGATGCAATTCTCGGGAGGCTATAGTAGGCATAACTCGTAAAATCTGGTTGTGGGATCTCAGAGCTGGAAGTGAACACGTACGTCATATTACCGATGAGACAATGGAGGCCCAGAAGGGTTAAGTAACTTGCCTAAGGTCACACAGCCACTTAAATATAGCTGGGACAAAGCTCAGCTTTCCTGGAACTTTCCCTTATACTGCCACCGTCTCATTATCTTTATAGTCAACAACAAAAATACATTCTTGAACCCCTTCCTAGAAAACTTATTAAGGGCGTGTGTTCCCACTGGTCTCTCAGATGTTAGCATTTGCTGGAATCCTTTCCCTTTCTTTCTGTGTCTCTGGCTGACACGCTGCGAGTCTGCCAGGAAGCCCTGTCCGCACCGAGCGCATGGGTAGGCTGGCCTCTAGTGCAGCCACAGGGGGTGACAGAACACCACGAGGTGTGGTGGCTCTGCCTTTTGTCTCCTGGGTTTCACAAGGGCTTTGTTCGTATCGAATCACCTCATTTCAGGCCCCCAGCCACCGAGGGGGCTTTCCTGCGGCCTCCATCCTGCTATTTCTCGGCCCTGAATGGTCACATCATGAAGCTTGCTGCTGTCTCTGCAGTTCCCGTGTCCAAAGCAGTATGGTCTTTCAGAGTGATCCCTTGTAACAAGCTACTCTGAAGAGACATTGATGTATGGCGAGGAGCTTTGGGGATCATTCATTCATTATTTCATAGGATCCTGTCTTTTATAACAGCTCTGTACCCTACAAGACAGATGCGAGGCCACGGGCTCCTCCTCAATATTTAATTCTGGATCTCTTTGCACAATAGCGCCTTTAAGTACTCAAATACTTAGGTAGATAGAAGAAAGATCGCATGAGTTTTAAAATTTGCCATTGGGGGGGTAGTGGGTGGCTCAGTGGGTTAAGCATCTGCCTTTGGCTCAGGTCGTGATCTCGGGGTCCTGGGATCGAGCCCCCCATCGGGCTCCCTACGTAGAGCTGGGCCTGCTTCTCCCTCTGCCCTCCCCCCCCCCACTTCTTGTGCTCTCTCTCTCTCTAGTAAATAAATAAAGTCTTTGAAAAATAAAATAAAATAAAATTTGCCACTAGGGAATTGGCCTGAATTGGCCAAAGTATGGATGCCTCTTTCTGGCAGTTCACAAAATTCAATATTTTTAAACCAAAAGTTGCAACTTTGTTTTTTTGAATTAAAAATGAGCATTCCTTGTGCACTTAACTACTCGCAAAGTACTGTGCTAAATGCAGTAAGAAATGAAAGGATGATACTTCAGTCTCAAAAAGCACACAGCCTAACGTGAGGCACAGGAATGTAAATGACAATATGGTACCAACAAGACTTAAATAAATGTGAACCATAATTACAGTATAAAGTCCCCGGGAGTGCAAAAGAAGAAATAATCGCTGTGAGGAAATCAAGGACTATTGTACATGGGTTATGGCATTTAGCTTTTGCTAGAAAGTGGTAAAAGAATATTCTGGCCCCATGACTTTCCAGAGCTCTGCCCAAGAAGGGTGTGTAAGGGAGTGTGAGCAGTCTGGATCCGAGTGTTGAGGGTCAGGGGCATGGGGATGCTCGGAGGGACAGGGTGGGAAGTTAGGTAGGGCCACAGCATGAGAGGGAAGGAGGAGGAGGAGAAAGTTCTGAGCTAAGACAAGTTGAGGAGAGAGATGAATGTTCCTGGATGTATGCTCTCGGCTCGTCTCTGCACTTGCTGCTTTGCACACACCTGCTCTCTGAGCCCCTCACAGTAATACTACGAGGTAAACGCTGTTACCCGTATTTCACCAAAAGGTCACCTGACGCTCAAAAGGCCACACACCTTGCCCGATTCCACAACTGGTAAATAGCAGAAAATCTTTACTAGCTTTTCACTATATCATCTTTCTGGAGGTCCTTGGATGGCCTATAAGGTTTGCACTTGATTCTTGACACAATGGATGGCCACGGCTCTGTCATTCATTGATTGCCGTGTGATGATAACCTTTAATTTTCACTTGGGAGAGGCTGAGGGGGATGACGGAGCAAACACCACTCACATTTTCTGTAATCCCTTTGGTGCAAAGGCATGTGCCAGTTCCGGGCACACCTGCATACTTAACCATAAAGAAAGAGAAATGGAAAATCAAGCCCCAAGTTTCTATTTTAAGATGCTGTGGCAACATTGGGTACACAAATGGAGTTTTGAATTTTATATATGAAATGTCGTTTTCTGAAGTATCAAATACAGGCAGAATTAGTGCTCTCCACTGTGTGAAAAATATCCAAAATACTCAGGAAAGCTCTCTTCAAGAGACCTCTTTTATCATTCTCTGAGGACATACATATTTTTTCCTCTCCTTTCAACAAGGGAATCCTAATAATGGTACAATTAGAAGAACAGGTGCCTCACAGCTGCCAGTCCGCAGCTTTGAAATGATTTCATTTACACCATGAAAGTTATTTAAAAAAAAAAAAAAAACAAACCTCCATCGAATGCATATTATTTATAAACAAAGGATTAAAAAAAGTTTTCTGGAGGCAAACCCCATTTACACTTCTGTGGATCTCAGAATGTAGACTACAGAATAAATATCCTGGGGGCGCCTGGGTGGCACAGCGGTTAAGCATCTGCCTTCGGCTCAGGGCGTGATCCCGGCGTTACTGGATCGAGCCCCACATCAGGCTCTTCCGCTATGAGTCTGCTTCTTCCTCTCCCACTCCCCCTGCTTGTGTTCCCTCTCTCGCTGGCTGTCTCTATCTCTGTCGAATAAATAAATAAAATATTAAAAAAAAAAAAAAGAATAAATATCCCGCTCTTTGGGGTCAGAATCTGGGCCTGCTGAGTCATCTGGGTCTCTACAAGGAGAATCTTTGTCTTGCATCAGTGACTATCCGTTTTTATCAGTTAGGATTTGCTAAATCATGGCTGGATGGGGGAAAAAGCTGAACCTGGGTCTAAGCCAACCGAAAGGGAAATCAGAAATTAGAAAGTTAAAAGCTGGTTTTGTCACTATGCTGGTAATAGACTCCCGAAGTACTTTTCCAGGTATCACGTTATTTGGCTTTCAGCAACTACGGCAAGTGCACGAACGTCCATGGCTAGCATGTATGCAGAAGGTGTTACGATCGCTGTTATTGGTGAGGCACTCGCCCTACTCCTGTGTGGTGCCGGTTCCGGCAGGGTGGGAGCTGGGGCCCGTGACTGCTCTCTCTATAGTGTGAGTGTGTGTGTATGTAAGTGTGTCGGACTGTGGGCAGACTAACGTCACGGGAACTTATTGTCTACCTGGCGCATTTCTGGATGCTTAACATTTCCACGAATAGTAATATTTCTTAGCACACATAAAGCACTATATCAAGTGTTAGGCATCATTCTGAGCCCTTTATACAGAAGGAAACATCTAATCCTTGAAACAGCAAGACAAAGTCAGTATTATTGGTGGCCCCCATTTTTCGGATGAGACGCAAAGAAATGAAGTTACGCAGTTAACAAAGGACACGGCAAACCATTCAAACCCAGCAGTCTGTCTCCCAAATCTGTGTTCCTAACCAGGTTCTACACTTCTTCCATGTAACACTATAGATTAGAAACAGAGCAGGAGCTTTCCACTTTAAGAAGACAGGATCACCTTGGCTCGTGATAACTCTTGAATTCCCAAAGGCTCTCTTTACATCCCATCAACACACCACTGTGTCTGCTTTTAGACATCCATGAAGGCCAAGAGCTCAGCCTAGTTATTATCAGGTTGATGCATGTTCTTACTGTCTTCCTGAGTCCGGGAGAAAAAAAAAAAAATCAATGTTTTGATAGAATCATCGTCTGTCCTGTTCAGGAGTTGGTTGTCACTGGAAGAGTTACTCATATACATATATACAAGTCATACCATACAAACTCGGTCTTAGAATTTCTACAACCAGAGAGAAAGTTCTTCAAACTGAGATGGACTTCCAAATGTGAAATGTAAATTACATTCCTGTCCCTTCACCCAGAAGGGACACCTCAGTGTGTGCAGAGGACTAAGCTGATACTGTATCGGCCATTTAAAAGAAATTCATGGGGCGCCTGGGTGCCTCAGTTGGTTAAGTGTCTGCCTTTGGCTCAGGTCATGATCCCGGGGTCCTGGAATCGAGCCCCACGCCAGGCTCCCTTCTCAGCGGGGAGCCTGCTTCTCCCTCTCCCTCTGTCTGCCGGTCCCCCTGCTTGTTCTCTCTCTCTGTCAGATAAATAAAGTCTTAAAAAAAAAAAAAAAAGAAATTCCTGGTGGAAAAAGCAACCAGAAAATTAAGTACTTCCCTAAGAGAAACGCAGTCTTGTGACAGACAGCAGAGGGATGTCACCTTTTGTCCCTGGCCTCTGAGGGGATGCAGATGATGGCGATTTCTCGATCCACTTCAGAGCACGACAAGAGCCAAACAGCAAGATACGAAAAGCAATAGCACCCATCCCCAGGGAGTTTATCTTACTCGTCTTTTTTCTCCCTAATCATAAAGATTCTTGGGAGTCAATCCTTAGTTGAATTCCAACAACTACAAGTGTATATAATACAAGCTATTTTTTCACTCCTATTTTTAATGCATCCGCCAGTAAAGATATTTCATTCTGAAGCTTTTCTGAAAAATGCACTGGATGCCTAGTTAGAATCCAAGTGATTCTGTAGCCTTCCTCCTTCGCAAAGCATTTTTGAATTTTTGCCAACCATCAAAAATACACACTGGGATTAGTTTACTGGCAGAGACATAAAACTAAAAGAATAATGAGGGAGAAGAAAGGTGCTGGGAATAGAACAGTATAATGGGAACTAATGATTGCCATGCCATACCTTAGCCTTTTAATAGTACAACAGTAGCACGAGATTGGGCTTGAAGGGTCCATACGTCTGCTCCTCCCCCCAGATGTACTTTTCCAGGCTTCGTCTTACATTTACAACAGCCTAATGAGGGAATTGGGACAAGTATATTCTCATTTTGTAGAAATTTACGCAGTCAACAAAATGCCTAAAATTGGAAGCAACTCTCAGTGCGGTGTTCTTTGAACAGCAGAATTTTGTGCCTAGCAATATTCTGGCAAACTTATCATCATCAGAGATACTCAATGTACCTAAATACCTTACAGCATGGGCAACTGATGGCTCAGAATTGTTCTGGTCCCTCTCCTGTGGTCACTGTGCTTTACTGAGCATCTTCATGTCTGGCTGGTCTGGATAGCCCAGGCTCCTATGAATATTTTTTTTTTAAAGATTTTATTTATTTATTTGTCAGAGAGAGAGAGAGAGAGAGACAGAGCGCACAAGCAGGGGGAGTGGCAGGCAGAGGGAGACACAGGCTCCTGCTGAACAGGGAACACCATGTGGGGCTCGATCCCAGGACCCTGGGATCATGACCTGAGCCAAAGGCAGATGCTTAACTGACTGAGCCACCGAGGCGTCCTGGCTCCTATGAATATTATAGAATAGATTTAATCTGCTGGGGCATTCTTACTTGATGTAATACATAAATACATTTCAATGCAGAGAATGCATCAAATCTTTTTCTTTTTCGTAACTATAAAAGTAAGTAATTTTTAAATTAATTGTATGGTGAATCCCATTGTAAGAAGCCATGCTTGATTTACCTGCTTTGTTAATAGTGGATTTGCTTAGGGGTGCCTGGGTGGCGCAGTCGTTGGGCATTTGCCTTCAGCTCAGGGCGTGATCCCAGCGTTCTGGGATCGAGCCCCACGTCAGGCTCCTCTGCTGGAGGCCTGCTTCTTCCTCTCCCACTCCCCCTGCTTGTGTTCCCTCTCTCACTGGCTGTCTCTCTCAGTCAAATAAATAAATAAAATCTTTTTTAAAAAAAATAATGGATTTGCTTAAAGTAACACCTGCATTTTAGATGCTATTGTCAACTGGCTCTGGTTAATGGACTTAGATTTCTTTAAAGCCTGCTAGAAAAGAAACAGAAAAGAAAATTAAACACCATCTTGAGAACTTGAGAGTTTCTGATGATGCCGATCATTTGTTTGGAAATGTTTTGGTTACTTTTTATTTTTAAATAATTATCTTCTCTCAAAGGTCCTGTAGCCTCACCACCTTTTATTTAAAAATAAGGGATAGGCTGGTGATGGGTAGTAAGGAGGGCACGTATTGCATGGTGCACTGTGTGTTATACGCAACTAATTGATCATTGAACTTTACATCAGAAACCAGGGATGTACTGTATGGTGACTAACATAATATAATAAAGAAACTTTAAAATTAAAAAAAAAATAAGGGCAGCAGAAACCACTGAGGTTTGTGTTAGAATCTGCACCCCCAAAAGGATTCCTTCAAAATGTGCCTCTTTGTCCTGTAACAGCCACAATCCACAGCAACTTTCCAACACCTTTGTCATGTAGATACACACCACCACTTCCCCTACACCAGAGATGACCATGCAAGAGTCCCTAGTAATTTGAAGGCAGAATCATAAAGCAAATATGAATTCTATCTGCAATCTCATTTTGCTTTTACAGTTTTGTAAAGTCTACAAAAGAGAGAAGGACCTTGTCCCTGAATATACACACGCACTGAAGATCTGTGGTTTACCAAACTGAACATTAAATTTTGTAAATTCTGTACCCTGCAGATGTGAATGTAAAAAGCCTACAGTGTTCCAGTTCTACTATGGTAAATACTCGCTCAGCAAAGATGGCCTAAAAAAAAAAAAAAAGCCTCAGTCAATGACTTATTTGTTTTAAGCCCTATAATGTAATCACAACAGAATCTTAATAACAGGATTTGACCCTCTCACCTAATTATTCCAGGGATGACTTCTTAAAAAATCTAACCTTCATTTGTAATTGTGATGCCCTCTTGTGAAATCGAAGCAGATGAATGAGGTTAAATTAGGACATCATTGAGAGAAGGAGCCTAAATTTGAATACATCTGCCACCAGCGACTCTAGACTCCAGGGATTCAACATCGACACAAATCAAATGCTTCCTATGTAAGCAGAGTTAATCAGTCCTAAAAATGCTCTAACATAGTACAAGGCAGTATTTCTTTTCAGAAAATGCAACTTTATACTGGGAAATATATTCCCCTTAACTTTAAAATGCCATTCAAAATCATCCTATGAGAAAGGGCATCAGTTTAAAACATCTGGCCTGAAACCAAGATGTGGAGTTGCATCTGCTTCTTAAAACTCACTGTTATATAAGAATCCAGACTTTTTCTATTCTAAACTGTGGCTTCGTGATCTTAAAACAAATGTTGTGCATCTCGTGTGGGTCATTTCGGCACTGGATGGGATGATTCTGCCCTTCTTCCCCATCCGAAAGATGTCTTGGGGGATATCTTAATGTGAGCACGGCCCTTAGACCCTTCCTAACAAGCATTGCCACAAAGTAATCTCTTGTAACACTTACGGTTGCAGGCATAGAACAAGACCATTGTGTGTGACCTGATTTCATTTCAGTGACTGTCCCAGTAAAGAATGACATCATCCCATTCTTTTTTCTTGATCTCCACTTGTGACTGTCCCCATCACCCCGCCCCCACCCTCATCATAATTAAACTGCTCCCCTCCCTCCCCCTCCGCACTCCTCATCCCCAGGGGAGTAGCTATTTTCCTCTTAACTTCCTGCCTGAATGTATCATTATGGCAAGAGCAAAGGGTTTTCCTCTGGTCGGTTAATATCCCCGGAGTTTGTTTCCTCGCCATATTAGACAAGGCTCTATTCTCTTGGCAGCCAAAGCATACTGAGAGGACCATCTGCTGAGCCAGGTCTCAGTCAGATGAGAAGGGAGAAAAGCCAGAGAAAGGTGGCACAGGCTGGTGGGCGCGATGTTTCTCATCCTATTGAAGTTCGGTGTTTTCTTTCAGCACAGATTCATTGGCTTTGAGGCTGTACTGTCTAAACAGCTCCATTTAGTGATGTGTGTGCACGTGTGCACGCTGGTACGCTTGCGCATACTAACGCTTGCTCTATCACTTAGATTTGTATTGATGACTCACAAGTGAAAGTATTTCGTTTCGGAGGGAGGAAAGGACGACGCAGAAGACATTAGTTTCAAAACCGGCATTGGAAGGCAACTAGACAAAAGGGCTGTGTGAAGAAGGTGTGGGTTAGGTTTTTTTGAGTGTTATCTCTAATAGGGAAAAAGCAAAATCCACTTAATACGCCCCACATCCACGTAATAGAGAGTGATGCCCAAATTCGAACTAATGAACTATGAAGACACTGCAGAAACTATAGATTGTTTCTATACAATAGTGAAAAGAATCAGAATAAATTGTATATCCTCTGAGTTTCCAATTATATAAAATATTAGGTTGTACCATGTGAAATTGCTGCTTGGGTAGGTCAAAAATAGTCAAATAGTGGTAATTTTCTAGGAGTCCTCACTGCATCTATTCATATACAAAAAACTGAATGGGCTGGAGTTTGGTGCGTCTGTGTTTTACCTCAAAGAAATTTCACATTTGAAAGCTACTGTATTGTTTTACAACAAATGCATTTTTAACTGAGAAATGTTAAGGGCGAGAGTGATCACAAGGGAAAGGAGTCGGCTTCTTAGCACCCCCAAATTCAGCCGTTTATATTCCATGGCAAGCTTTAAATGCTCAGTGGATACCCAAAGATAATTTTAGCAGTTTTTAGGGTCTAAATCTGAAGCTGATCCCTAGAAAAGATGTAGTTTACTATTACAGTCCATGGACAATTAAAAAAAAAAATCTCTTAAATTTAAATTAAGGCATTGAGTATCACTTAAATTATTAAGGTCATATAAAAATATAATAAAGTGCCAGGGAGGCCCAGCCAAGACATGCTTATGATAAAATTTTCCATCCTAAATGGGCATCAACAGGGCTAGGAAAGGTCTTAGTTTCCTTACAAACAACATAGCCGCTGTTCTAACTTATCCCATCTGTGTGCCCCAAGCCTCGTCTGACAGTGCAGTTTTTGAGTCCAGAACGTACAATAGTGGCCATTCAGATTTTGGCAGGTGTATTTCAAGCTGAAAACCAGGCTCCACAAAAAATAACAGTCTGTTCCATAGGTGTGAACATTTTTGACAAGAACACTCACAATCCACCCCACGCTGTGAAATTTAATTGTCTTTTTGTTGTCTTATTGTATGTGAATACAATCTATCTTTCCTTGGACCAAGAGAGAATCTTCTGGCAGTCGGACAGTCAGGAGATGCTTAGGCAGCTTCTGAGTTTTGCTTATAACATCCCCTGGTTCTGTTTCTCGTGTTATGTATTTTGGAGGTGATGCCAAGTTCAATGAACTGCAGGTAAGCAGTTCTTAAAGCTGGAAAAATATTAAATGAATGAACTTTATAGCCAGATGACAGGAGCAGAGAGGCAATCAAAAATGCACAAGGCAGCATTTTGAAGCTCTAAGGCTCATTAAAGTGGTCCTTATTTTATAAACCTGAGTGTCTGAGCACACAAAGAAAGGCCTGATTTCTTTCTACAAAATTTGCCAGATGGGAGGACTGTGGATCTATGAATACAGATGTGGTGGTGAAAAGTGACTCAGCTGCCTATCTAATCCAGCTCCAGTGAGGGATGAGGAAGGGCAGAGATTTTGAAACTGGCACTTGGTGGGACTTAGAATCTGAATTTTCCAGTCCAAAGACAGAAAAAGGAGACTAGACACTTCTCTCAGAGGGGGCTTACAGATTTTTAAGAAGTGAGTGTCTTGTGTGTTAAATATCAGCAAGTGATTCTAACTTGATCCAATATTAAACACATTTCTGTTTTCTCATAATAGGAATATGCTGAGAAATGAAGAGGATATAATGCTCAAAGTAAAATTGCCCATTAAATGGAGAATTGACTCAAGAAGATGAAGAATTCTTAAGAAGTCACAGTTCTACTGTTTATTGAACTAATTTCTAAACAGATACCTTGTTTAGTTTCTGTTTTAGAATATTTCCTCTCCTGTTTGGAGCTTTGAAGGAAGGAGACTAAACTTCAACTTGTTTTCTCTTATTTTTGATTTACCTTGTGGATAACCAGCTTCCAATACATTTCTGGTGGTATCCCAGATCATCTGCACACAAAGCAGTGAGAATTACAGGAAAAAAAAAAGGCAATGCTCATGATTTTCTGTCAAGGAACTAACCCCAGACTTCTGTACACTTCCAGATATTTCCCTGCTAACCTTGCCATTTGTAGTGTGGACACAAAATGCTTAATTCCATAAGTATTAGAAAGAGAAGCTGGATAAATCAGTCCTCAAAAGATAAACCTGAAATTCAGGCCAGACCTGTTGAAGATTTCATTTTGTTTTGTTTGTGTGAGGTTCACGAACTTTTTGGTGATTAGAGGACTTTATCCAAGACAACCTGGGCCAACGCAAGGCTTAGAATGCAATGCAAGCGAAGGGTAAAGATTTCGAAGAGCTGCAACTTGAAACCAACAGGAATTCAACAGTTTCCATTGCATTAGTTTGGTTGGGGTAGAAGGGAAGAAATTCCAGTGTTGACATTTGAGAAGACACACATGGGGCTGTAAACTCTCATGAGTCAACACCCCTAAGAATGTTTTTGCAACTAAGGTCATATTGCTTAGGTGGGTCTCTGTAACTCTTCCTGGCCCCGCAATACCCTGGCACTAATATTTACTTGGCCAAGGCAAGACACTGTGAAGGCAAAGCAATGAACAAGATAGGTGACATCTGTAGTTTTCACCTGAGACTGTGGATGAAGTCTGGGTGAAGATGGCCTGCCATTCGCTGTGCCTCTAATTCCCCTGAGCTTCCTGAACAGCTCATCACATGTCAATAAAGTTCTTTACACCCAACGTGGGGCTCAAACCCACAACCCCAAGATCAAGAGTCCCAGGCTCTACTGACTGAGCCAGCTGGGCCCCCCTGATTTTTCAGATGCTCATTGTTCGGACGGTTCTTTTGCCATTCCTGAAGACGAATTTCATGCAACGCCTCTACTGCATTCAAGGCCCCTTTTAGCTCTCTCAGCCAGGAAGGATGAAAATGCTAGGGGAAGGTGCAAGGCTGCTCGGTTTCCTACAACTCCCCATCCATGGAACAGTCCCTCTTCAAGTGACATGGGGTGCTCGGGTTTAATTAGCGCCTTGGTTTAATTAAGCAAGAGAAACATGTTTGATACAAGTACCTTTGAAGATTTTCTGCAATTACTCTGTCTTGGAGAACCCGCATGTCATCTGCCAAAATCGCCTTCTTCAGACGGTGGTGGGTGGCCGTCAGCACCTACAATGGAGGAGAGCAAATGTGCCCTCAGTTGCATTTTATCAGTGGTTTCTCTCATCTGTTAGATGGTGCCCTTTCACACACTTCAAAGGGGAACATCATTAGGCATAATAGTCTCCAAATTTTATCCACACTGCTTTTCTTACAATCATTTGCGAGAGACTTTGAAATACGGTGGGCAATTCAGTGCTTTTGTAGGAGGTTCCATTCGTCTCTCTCTTCATCAAGGGAAAGACTTTCCCTTAGATTCATTTCATATTATTCTTTGACTGGATTTCCTAAAACTAATAAAGACGAGTTTCTTTTTAAAAGTTTACAAAGCCTTCCAAGTTTAAAAGTTGAGCGACATCAAATTTCAGGTTATGAGACCTGTTTGGAAGGAAAATGTGCCGATTCAGAAAATCTCGTCAAGCTGCTGCAAGCTATTATTTGATGAGTAGCAAAGTAAGCACTTACAAGTGGTTAAATTTGTTTCTATTTTGCATTTATGGCCGTTGAAAAATGAAAGTAACTAAAATCAACTTAGCTACTTCGAATAAGAGGAAACACTCAGATTAAGGCAGTATCTGATGATGCAATCTTGCCGCCGTGAATAGCACTTTTTAACATGCACACATTAGAAGGCATATAGTATAGAAGAGGAAATAGAAAATATATAATATGTATATCTTATGAGAAAATATAAGCTATCAGAAATATGAAAGAATAGGAAAGCAATCCACACACTTTAACAACCCCAAATTTCCTTTACCTTTAAAAAGTATTTCTCTTGTCCATGTAAATATTAGAACATTTCATTTGGAGCTTTCTTACCTCTTCACTGGTGAAAACAAGTGTCTGTTGGTATGCACGGAGGGGACTCTCAGAGGTAATGGGCATAGATTATTTCCCTCAGTACAATAGACCTGGAATCTCTTCCGGCCCTGGTGATTCAGGTTAAATGTAGACAGTAGCAAGACCTTTCTGCTCTGCTCTGGAAGCTTCATTCTTATAGCAAGATTGCTGCAGCAGGGCCTCCCTCTGGCTGGCCTGTTGTTGCAGGACCCTTCCTCCCACGCCAACCTTATCATGTCTCTTTCCATTCCTGACAGAAGCTCAGCTCCTCCACCCATCTACGCCACCCTCTGTCATCTGGCACGCCCAACGCAGTTGGCCTTTTGACTGCTGCCCTGTGCTTCCCATCCTGGGAGGTTGCTGAGCTCTCGGAAAACTTTTACATTCTCTGTTCCCATGTCTCTGATAATATTACAAATATTACAAATTATTATAAGCATCACACAGATGTCCACTTTTTAAATATGTTCCTGGAGGACATGGAAATGTTTATCTTTATAATTACGCATGACACCTTGCCATCTCCCGAAGTAAATGTTTACGGCTCTAAGTATCTGACTGTGGGCACGTTGGCATAGCCTAATGCCAAAGAACACTCTTTTTGCAATCATTCTGAATATGCTCCTGGGGGTAGCAGACCCTGGAATTGGATGCCTGAACTCCAGGCTACAGCGCTCACTGGCTTTGTGACCTTGAGCGAGCTAATGAATTTCTCTGTGCCTCAGAAGCCTCTGAAAAATGGGGACTGAAGATCATAGGGTTGATGTGAAAATGACATGATAGCGAACCACGTAAAAAATTTAGAAGGATTTGTGACCCATCGTAAGCACACCATAAACACTGGCCATCATCATTACTTGCGTTAACTTTTTTTAAACCTGTAATAAAGATACAACTGCCCTTGCAGTGGTAATGTGCAATCAAAAGGTATTTTCATGGAACGAGATCAGAGTTTTCATAAATTTTATAAACGAGGGCTCTGATTTGTCATCGTTAAGATGATAACGTGTGGGAGAATAACGTAACAACTTAATTGCTTTAGGCTATTAGAGGAAGAACAGAGGCAGCCTGACTACCTAGCTGATAAGTACGTGCCCACGAGAGGCATACGCTTCCAGTGGTGCTGTGTGAAGTTGTATTGGCCAGAATAGAGCCAGGAGATAGGCTGGCTGAGCCATCAGGTTCTCCCCTCCCTAACCTGGACCCGAGCAGAGGTGCCCCCTGGATCCTGTCCTCCTTCACACGCACCTCTTGTAACAATTCATTATAAATAGTACTAACTGTGCAATAGAGATTTTTTATTAAAAAATTTTTTTTACAGTTTCATGAATGAACATGGTTAAAACAAATTTATTCTTTAATTTTAGCAAAACGGCATCATCTGGCAAGGAAAATTAACATTAAAGAGAATATTATTGGTTTATGGTTTTGTTCCTATTTAATCAGCAATTTCTCTTGGATTTTCAATGATAAAATATAATGTTATTATTGAGGATGTATAGGCATATAAATATAATTCAAGTGATTTACACCTATGTTTTTTAGGGTACATATTTCAGTAACATTTTAGTAGATAATAATATATGGAAATACTGGGAGCTCCATGGTTCGTTGGTCCAGTTGGGAAATGCTATAGGGAAGTACCCACCAGCCTGGCTTCCTCAGGGTCCCCCCATTCCTTCTGCCCCCTCCCTTGACCCCTATGAGATTCTCTTTATACTTTCATTTCTGCTGTTCTTTACTTAGAAAGATCCGCCATATTCTCCCCCACCTATTCACATTCTAAGCACCCCTCTGGGATCAGCTGAAATCCTGATGTTTCCTGACAACCTCCATTTTCATTTCTCTCACCAGCACTCCAACACCCAAAGTCCGTGCCACGCAATGTAGCATTTAGTTATACGGTCCCCATTGCTGTCACTGCTGTCTACATGGGTGAAGGCTCATCTCTCGATCGGGTTTTAGGATTGCTAAGCGTGAGGGTTTTCCCCGGGGCTTCGTGTGCATCTCCTACTCTCAGCATAATGGGGCCGCTGGTAAGGATAAATTGTCGGTCCCCACGGCGCCGAACCTGGGCCACACAAACTTGACTGAAGCAGGCAATCACTGGCCTGGCTCTGGGTCATTTTGCCCGTTCTTTTTTTAAGCCAGATTTATGATATTTTCTGTAAGCAACGACTCAGCACAAGACTCAGATGTGTCTTGCGCAAACGTGTGTGGGGAGAGAAAGAGAGAGAGAGCGCGCGCAAGAAAGCAAGCACTCCTATGCATCTCAGTTCCTCTGTTCGTAAAAGACACAGATAAGATTGGGAGACATCCAAAATCCCTTTTTGCTCTAAAATTCTATAAAATGTTGGCACCTATGCCTATTAATTTGACATAAACAGCCACAAATAAATGCGGCTGTGCCCCAGAATTTCACCTGCTGATAATATACTGGGAGCTGAGTTTGGTAGTTTAGGAGCTGTACTTCAAAAGTTCAGTTTGGCTTCTCTCTCTCTCTCTATTAGTGCTGTTGTACTTAGCACTTATGAATCCATGCTACAAAGCAGGGAGGTGATTGAACTTAACTCTCTTGGCTTTCAGTTGTTCAGAAACTGAGCTGCATTTCCTGGCTCCCAAACTTCATAAACTCATCAGCTTTTGCTGCAGAGAAATGCCATTAAAATAACAGTCCTCGGTGGAAAACACTAGCACCATTCATAGTGAAACGCTGCAACAGTAACTGATGTTTTTAAACTGTGAATTGCAGGCGTTTTCCTACACCGTACACACATGTGCATGGAGATAGATGTGTAAGGTAAATGTGTAGTTTTCTTCAGCAGTTGTCCTTTAATTTCTCCTAAAAGTGGCATTTGGTCTTGCTGCAGAAGTGCACTCTGTCTTTGCTTGTTCTGCCTTGGAAAGTAGTCATAGTTCCAAACTGCTTTCCCTAAGGAGTTGCTGGAAGGTCCAAAATGTCCTCGTTAGAAAACTTGCACTGAACTACACAAATCTTGCCATTGTGGACGGTGCTCGCATGTGGGACTATTACTTCATGCACAATGACATGAGACCAGAAAACATGTGAACAGGAAGCCAAACCCAAGAGAGAGTTGGGGAGCGTCCAGCTTTCCGAACAGCACAGAAACGAAGCACAGTTCAGCAATCTTCTGCACTCAGGTGCCTGGGGGCCCGCACAGCTGCACCCTGTCCCGCTCTTCAAACACTGGGCAGGAGAGCACAGTGGCTCAGGCAGCACCCAGCCTGGAGTAAATCATTATGTCAGCAAACCCAAAAAGACTGTGAAGAGTGTAGCCCTGGCTTACGGAGCCAAGCCTTTAAATGGCTTGAGTAACCTACATGCAGAATGGCCAGCACCATATATGGAAGCTCAGTATATTCCTCATGCTCTCTATTGTGCTAATGGGAATTCCCCCAAATAGATCCCTCTCCTTCTTTAAATAATAAACTTTCCCATGATGCCAGTCCATCTTATTTTAAAATATATATATGGTGATTATTTTGTATAACTGATATAGTAACTGTTCCTTTTTGGAACTTTTCTTTTTTTTTTTATGGCGGAAACATTTTGGTAAAAATAGAAACCTTTTTTCATGATTTCAAAAGCCCAAAATAATTTCTGAAGTTTGGGGAATTTTGAAGTGAACCATCAGAAGCCGGGTGGAATTCAGCTTATAACCAAATATTATCTTTCTGATGAGCAAGAAACCTTTTTCTATTTACAAGTGGAAATAGCTTCTTAAATAAAATATGTTGATAGAGTTTGCCTACCAGAAAGAAATATTATGCAACTTTGTGTGACGAGTCATGAAGTCCGGGGCTAAGCCCCTTTCATAATAAATGGTATTTGCTCTGAAGTGTTCAGGTGGGGAAGGCACTCTGAAATGCAGGAAATCCAATCAAGGCTTTGCCATAGAAGTTTAAGCGCTGAGTGCAGAAAGGGTGAAAGGTATAAGAAAACTAAGGTTATCAAGTAATCAGACCTCAAAGATTTCAAAAGTCACAGCTTCCTGTCTGCTATCAGATTGTTTTCTATTCATTCTAACTGTGAAAATTCTTCCAGTGGTCATCTTTTAAAACTTCTCCAATGCTATCCCCCCAATTCCTTTGCAATGACGCACAGTTCAAGCATACGGGAAGAGCTTGCCGGTCACATGGAAGGAGGAGATGGTTGTAGGCTAAGGAGTGGCCAGGTGGGAAATCACCAGCTTTTCCTTAGTTTTAGAAATGACCTCCTTTTCTCTAGTCTCAGAGTGCATCCCCTAATTCATGGGCAGTGAGTGGAAAAGTCTGCTAAGGAAGGGCTGCTTCTTCATGATTAAATATTCTTTGTGAATATGTGTTCTTCCTCAGTAAGTATTCTACTAGCCCACAGATCTTTTTTCCTAGTCTCTCCTAATTGCTGAAGGCTCAGAGGAAGTTCAAATTAGTCTTTTTAAGGGGATGCTTGGCTATTGGCAAGACTGCCCTAGACATGGCCTTCCTGTTGAAAAGTTAATGGAAAAACAATCTGCTCAACAGCAGGGATGCAAGATGAAAGCTCAGAGCCCACTAAGCCCAGATATTGACATTTTCTTGGGGGCATCAAGCACAAGAGGGAGAGCTTAAAATCGCCTCCCCCCAAATCTGGCCGTTTTATACTTTTTAAAACACTTTTTTGATTTTTTAACTCAATGTTGCAGTCTACCTTCTTACCGACACTTGAACTCAACATCCCTCCCCCCTCACTAACTCAATTTTCTGTTATAAAATTGTGCCTCCTTCTGTTTTAGGGTATTCCATCGTAGTTACCCAGTTGAGCCCAAAACTAATACAGACCCTTCCCTTTCCTTTCATTCTCCCATTCAGCCCCCAAGTCGAGAATGTCTTACCTTCTAAATATTTCTGGAATCTGTGCCCTACGGTCCACCTACATTGCTCAGGACCTCAGCATTTCTCACTGTACACTTTGAACCGGTCTCCTAGTTTATGGCATTGTCAACCCCCTTGGCTTTTGCCCACCCCCACTCCGTACTGGATACCAGATACTCTATGTAAAACCTTCCTACGACAAAAATCATATCTACTCTCTGCCTTCTTGCTCCATGCAGATTGACTCCCATTGATTAAAGAGTGATTCTGACAGTGCGGGTGCTGGTGAGTTAAGGAGCTGGTGTTGCCATGCTTCCATCACTGGGATGGCTTTGCTACAAACATATACATTGTCTATTAAACCCAACAGTGTCTTAATGATGCAGTTGGTTTACATTTCGGCCCAAGCTTTTTTTATCAGTATGAATCTATGAAGCAGACTTTTTGAGGATCACGAGCTGGTCCATGCATGAGTTTGAGTTTTACTAGAGTAATAGGTCTAAACACAGCACGAGGCACCAGAATATTCATGATTAGGCACCACCTGAAATCAGCTTCTGACCCCAGGCTTTCTCGCATGTTCTCCTCTCCAGCTCTCCTCTTCTGCAAGGTCCATCCACACCTTTAAGACTCACGCAATCACTGTCATCTTTGTGCAAGTTCCCTTGACTGACACTAGGCAGAAATCATCCCTCTGGCTTCAATTCTGTCACTTAATCTTAAACACACTTCTGTTTTTGCAGGTAGTACGCTGTTAAGAAAATTATCCGTTGTTTTGAATGGTCGCCTCAGATTATAAACTCTTCCAGGGCGGGATATTAATCTTATTCACCTTTGCATCACTAGTGCTTAGTGTAGCATGTAACACATAGTAGATGCTCAATAAATGAACTGAATCAAAGATGAAGATATAGAGTAAATGGAAAAGCCCTAAAACAGACCGAAACGCTGTTATTTTCAGACACCATGCTAGGTAGTTCACATATATTATCTCCTTTCAGTCCTTTCAACAATCCTGTCTTCGGGGTAAGTAGTACTGGTCACATTTTATAAATGTGAAACCTGAGGCTGCAAATCTTAAAGATCTTGCTTCTGGTCATATAACCAGGTAATGGCAAAAGCAAGCCTCAAATCTGGACCCCATCATGGTTTGTATTCTTTCTACTATGACTGAGTGTGCCTTTGAAGCTAATGTTGAGATTATGCGGCTGATCTTTGTAATTAAATTAGCTAGCATATAGAATTTAGTGTTGACAGATCACTTTTAAATTCAGGGGTAAAAGCAACTAGAATCCAGTCTCATGTTCAACTTTAATTACGCCTTAGAATTTCTTGGAAGCCACAGAGAATTCTAAGTGGAAATGTCATTTAAAGAGATTCTTTAAAATAGACACAATTTTATAATGTTTCCTATGTTTGCTGAATAAAGAGCTCTATTGCATTCTGAAATTTGATATGAAATCTTTCCACTTGGCCCATTTTGGATATTATAACATGTAAAATTCTGAGCACCAGATAGATACCAGAAAAGTAAGAGTATATGTATGTGTAAATATATATTTAATTATCCTGAACTCTTACATATATTTGTATGTATAAACACACACATTTATACATACCCATTATATGTGATTTTCACATCTGCTTATCTAAAGATAAAGACAATCAAGCTGAGTGGATTTATCAGAGCACTTACAGCATTAAAAGTGAGAGGGCTTGTCAATTTATATTTCTTAGTTTTCTTACCCGACTAGACAGTAATTTTCTATATCCCATAGTGCCCCAAGTTATCATCATGGTTTTGTAAATGCAAGTTGTACAAATACCCAAAACGGAACTGAAATAAGTTCAGAAATTGTGTCTTTCTTACTGTTATTCTCAGGTTTTAAATTCACTTTTTGCTAAAGACAAGTTCTCAACACAATGAGCATCATCCCTGAGAAAACTACTCTGTTAATTCAGCATTCTTTACGAAAACGCAGTTTAGGGGCAAGAGCTTTGGTTGTTGCCGGGGCTTAAGAAGTTAGCATCCACGTTCCTTTAATATTTAGAGCCTTCAGCTAGGCAGTGGAAAACTTAATAACAATTCACATGTCCACTAGACTTACAGTGTTTTGTAGAGTATACAAGCCCGTGCAAGTTTCAAGGCCACACCGAAAGATGGGATTTATTTCATAGTGTGGAAAGAAACTTCCAACAATTCTATTTGTCTGAAACTGGGAGACTGCACACAGGGAAACCGAAGATTCAAGTCCTGCCATCCTTTCTGTTTTCTAACAAACCAGGTGAATAACCAGGGTGAAGAGATGTGCGTAGTCCAGTCAGACCTGACCAGGACGCGGACAAAGTGGGCACATTTCAGCACCTGGCCTGGGTGCTCTTTTGTTAAGTGAATTATCTTCCCACACCCCTTTCCCCTCCTATTACTTTTAGGAGGGACCCAACTGGGTGGAGGACTTTGGCCAGAAACACACTTTCCATCACCTAAGCATCCGAGCGAGGGAAATGCTTCTAACGAATAGATAATATGAAGTGGACAAGGGCAGTAAGGAAAGTTTGTTTCCTTCCTTTTTAAAGAAAAAGCAGAGCATCATACTTACGAAAGCCGCCTTCCAAATCTTCTCTAGAGAACCAGCTCTGGGAACTGGGAGCAGGCAGAGGAGCAGAGATAAGGTGGCAGCGGGACTTCCTTCCTCCTCCCCAGGCCGAGAGGCATTGTTCCTTATCTGCCCTGACCTCCGAGGCGCGGGGAGCCAGGGAGGCCTGGCCTCTGACCCGCACCGCCCTCCCCTCTGGCCTCGGCGCGCGGGCTGGGGGTTCGCTGGCCGCCGCTACAGCCGCCCGGCCTTTCGGCGGCCCGCAGATTCATTAGGGACTGTCTGCGAAGTGCTTGCAAGATGAAGAGGGTTATATAAGCCCGCGTACTATTATCATCGCACACCCCCATAGAACCAAGGCTGCCAGACAAACAAAAGGCAGTTCCAAGAAGAGGAGGAGCAGAGGCTGAAGTTCCACTGGGGGTGAATTTCGGGACACTGCTGAACTGACTGGAAAGAAAAAAAAAAAAACAAGGAAGGCAACCCAAGACGTGTATGCAAACGTCGGCAAACAAACAGGGAGCCGCAGCGGGCCGGCCGGCCCCGGGGGCAGGCTCCGCGGAGGGCGGGCGCGCCGGGCTCCCCTCCCCGAGGCCGGCACGGTAGCCGCCTGTGGCGGGACGGAGTGCCTCAGGAAGATGTGGTATTTGGAAAGGCAGGCGTTCCAGAGACCAAGTGCTTAGTAAACCCTGATGTTTCTGAGACTCAGACCAGGTGCTTCTGGGCGTCTCTTTCTTCCCGGGCTCTCGTCGGGCCAGCGATGGTTTGCAGGGAGTTCCCCGAGCCGGGGCTCAACCCTCTATTTGCGTCCTGGAGCTGGGGGTCTCCAGGGGTCTCACGCCTTCCTCTGTGGGAGCGATGGACGCGGCCAGAGGGTTCTCCACCGCCCCCCCCCCCCCCCCGCCCAAGCTCGGGTCTGAGAAAGTTGTGATTCACCCCGAGCATCAGTCCTTCCTGCTTCCCTCCCTCCCCAACTTCGCTACCTCCTCTTTCCTTGAGATGGTTGATTCTGCCCGGTTCCCGGCATGGCTCCCCGACTCCCCCAACCCCTGAGGAAATTTCTCATCCTGGTATTCAAAACTTCCACGTGTCTCCGCACTCATTACCAACTTCCCAGGCCGCCCTCAGCCTCACCTACCCCAGCACATTAGAATATGAATCATACTCTAAAGATGGCCTTTCAGTTCCTTGGCTTCCTAGCCTTACTCACATCCTCCTCCTCAGCCTGGAATGTCTGCACACCCGTTTCCTTCAAAGCTTAGTTAACTCCCGACTTCCCCACAAAATCCTTCCCAAATCTCCCCTCTTTTGTCTCTGCTGCTTCTGCTTCTCTGCTGTCATTCCTCCTGTGCTGTGCGCCTTCATAGGTTCTCCGCGCCTTACGTGGTTCCCCAGGACTGCCCAGCGCACAAGGGGGCCTGCGCCAAGCCCGCACTTAATGAGTGTGTACTGGATTTAACTGCCGGCCGCTGGACCTGATCTTACCTGGGCCGCCAGCCCCGGAGTGCAAGGGGCCCGGGCTAACACCCGCAGGCTCAGGTGAACGCTGAGGCAGGGTGGAGTATTGATCATGGCGCCGGGCCATAGGCTTACAGTGTGTGATATCCTTTACTTTTGTGTATGTTTGGAAATTTTCATAAATTTTAAAAAGAAAATGAAAGTTTCATAAAACGGGGAGGGGAGCATCCAAACTTGACTTGAGTCAGCTTCCTCTGGGTTGTAAGTTCGTGAGGATAACCAGATGGGGGAGGCGTCTACCGAGCCTCTGCTACTGCACGTTTAGAGCACCTATAAAGTGGAGCTTACTTAATAGAATGCCAGGAAAATCCCCCAAAGGTGAGATTTTTCAGAAATCAGACTTCTGGGATGCATTTTATGGGGGAACCCCTCCACTACTGAAAGAACGCAGCCTATCACAACAGCAGGTCCACGAACGAACGAACAACAGCTCTCTGGTGAATTGTTTTATGATACGGGGTGAAACAGACCGTGAGCTGCCAGGTACTGCATTTCTTGTGGCTTCGTACTAAAGTGCTCTTAATAACATTTCCCCTGTTATTCTTTGGTGAAAACAACGTGCTTTAAATTCCATCTGTGGTGGTTGGACTGACCTTGGTGTCATTTAAGAGACTTGGGGAGTGTCTACACAGTACACGCTCTCCAACACATACAAAATGTTCGGTCAATTAGAAGAATGTTCCCGCCTCCACTAGCTTGGAACAATAAAAACCAATTCAGGTTCTAAAGAGAAATGATAGCCTCAAGTTCTTGGGGTTTTGGCTGCAGGAATGACAGAGGTCTCATTCCAATTTAGCAGTTCATGGATAGGATCTTTCCTTACTTTGTCCTGCTCAGGTAGGAGCCGTAATGTTTATTATAGCTACCATTTATGAGGCCCTCCGAGGTTCCAGGCACTGGCTAGATGCTTTACATGCATTCTTAATGTAGCACTTGTCTGAAAAGAGAGCGATTTTTATCTTCACTTTTCAGATGGAGAAACTGGTAACACAGCTAAGGGAGTGAGACAGGAGGAAGATTTGAACCCATGTCTATCTGACTACACAGCCTACAATTTTTCCATTCTGCGGAAAGCTGGCAGGAACTTGAGAGAGTAGCTCGTCTGCTGGTTTTCAGACTGGATTCTTAGGGACCCTAGGCTCTTGAGGAAGTGATTTAGGAATCTTTGGGGAGGAACTGGGCAGGAGGAAATGTGAGGGAGAGACCAGGTCAATTGGGCTGGGGCTACTCTCATTGGACTCAAACAAAAAGCTTCATTTCTCTTTTACAGAGTGACTTTAAGTTTTGTTTGAAATGAGGGTTTTGCTACTAAAGAAGTGTTTTAAAACTCTTGATCTAGTTTAACTTCCTCCTGAAACAGTGTAGAACTTGGGGGCCACAGAGATTAAATACCTTGCCCAAGATTTTATAAACAGGCCCAGCATTAACATCAGATGTCCAAGCTTCACCTGAAACCATTGGTCTCCCCATATACTTTATCTTCCCAGTTGTTAAGTAGCAGGGAAAGGGAGAGATAGTTTGACCTGACTGTGTTTCCTGACGGAATTCTTCATGACAAGTGGAAGGCAGAAACACCTTCACTTCAGCGAGCTAGACCATTCTTGGCCGTTTGGCTCTAAGTCTCAAGTTAGTCAACATTCGCCTTGTGACAAATTAAAATCAAGTGAGGAATTAAATATGTAATTTGTCTGGATGATTTCGGGCTCTCTTCCTCTTTTCATTCAAATCAGTGAGTAGCAAAGGATACTTCTTCATGAATCATCTCGCTAATTATATAGGCTTGGCCTGAGAATACTCTCACTAGAAAACCGTTTGCATCTCCATATTTATTAATCCAGTCAGAAGCAACTCTCTTCACATGAGACACAGTATGTGCGGCAAAGACATTACTCTTAGAGGGGCCAAATATAGCCAAGGGAAAGTGAACTCCCTTCCCTCCCGAGTGGGAAAGGCTCCCCACCTGGCCAGCTTCCTTGCTTCCGGACCAGCTGCACTCCACCTGGTCGTCAACCTAGTAAGTTTCACTTCCTGGCCAGGCCACACAGTCACTGAAACAAGCCAACCGTATCCCGCCCTGGGAATCAAGGTACACCTCACCCTCTTGTTACTACAAAGCCTGCAGCCCTTTCTTGTTCACTCTGTTCCCGAATGCAACCTCTGTGTGACTCCACAGGCGTGCAGTGTCTTCCTCCCCTGGGCTGTGAGTGTATGTGACGGACAATACGCTGTTGATCCCATGTGCGCAGTGTCGGATGTCCCGTGTTTGGCCATTCTCGAACCTTAGGTCAGGACTTTCCTCACCGTCAGGGTGAAGAGGAGGTGAACAAAACAATGACCAGACATGAACACGAATACTAAATGGAATTTTCAGAGAACTACTGCCAAACATCACTTCCTTTGGAGTGTTGCTAAGTGTCAGGCTATTTGCAAATAGGAATGAATTTTAACTGAAATTATGTCGGCCAGAACTGACCTTTATTAATTTCAAGGCCCTAGAGCTTTCCCATCTGCTCGTTTTAATTTTTATCATTCTCACCTGGAGGTTTTCGGGAGCAACAGTACTGTTCTCTTTCCTGAGATGACTTAAGTTTAGCCCTGCCTAAAGGCAAAAGAATAAAAAGATGACCCTACCGTTCCTGTCATTTAAATCTTTACTAACTGCATTCTTTCTGTAAAATGTAGCAGAAAGAATTTTTCTCATCTCCACAGACAAGAGATTATAATAAACAGATCTTCTTTCTCCGCATCAGAAACATTCCAGTATTAATATATTTCCAAATTCTGAGCCCTAGAAACAAAGCTTTAGATGTAATTTCTTTTCCTATTCATGAGATTTACAATAGGAAGGTCATGTTTGTACTAGATTTCGGCTTGAAATTAATCTTCTTTTCTCCTCAGCATTTCTATAGAATCCAGGCGCTTCATTATTTAGTCATTTCCAAATATTAAATGCTTGTCATTCTTGAACAACGATCTAATCTTCCCTTTATGGGTGGAGAAACAAAGTTGTGGAACTTGCAAATCATTGCCAGGGCATAGATCACTCTAAAGGTTATGGCTACCCATTGAATTTCTTTCCTCCGTGCATTCTTAAGACTACGAAGTAAAAGTGTAAATTGTTTCGTAAGCAGCATGTATGGCCTCCGCTGACTATTAGAAAGTAGTCACTAAAAGCTCATTTGCATTCTGCCTTACAAGAGAAACTTTATGGGGCAAACAAATATATTCAAACTCCACAACCAAGCCTAATGCCGAGGCTGTGCTAAAGTCACCCCCCCCCAATGCCCCCTTTTCTGGCCTGGGCCTCACACGGATCAAAATATATTCTTAGTTCAGTTGAACAAGGGTTCATTTAAACCACATCTGCTGCTCATCAAACCTCTATTTTAGGAGTGGGGAATTCTTTTTCAGAGATAGATTCTGTCTGGAAGGTCTATGGCAGCAAATAGTCCTCATTAAATTTCACAACATTTTACCAACATATATACAGTACCCGCTTTTATGTGATTATAGAACCCGGGCAAAACCCTGCACCCCCACTTCAAAGGATTCCTCACTTGACTAATTCTAAAGAGTAAATTGATTTTCTCATCATTTGTTGTATTTGACAATAGAAAAGCTGACGCAGCAACATTGCTAACATAACAGCTCATTTCTATTCAAGGGGAAGGAATTTGCGTTAATATTCTTAATGACTGGCATCTTTATGAGAAATGTGAAATCATTTATCCTTAGCAATAACCTGACTAGGATTAAAAAGTACTTGGTACTTAGAACGGAAGTCATCTGTCAGGAAAAATTATTTAGACTGATGCAAATTAACTGAATAAATTGGCTTCCTAATTATGGTGTATATATTCAAGTTTGTTAAAATTGGTTTGAACTAAAGCATTTGGAAAGGATCTTTCAAGAAGCGATCTGACATTCTGTTGGAGGAGAAGATAACACATTTATTTCATATTTCCGAAGGATTTCTGGAAATGATTTAAGAAGCAAGGGCATGTAAATCAAAGGAAAACACATTAAGTAAGCATGTGTATGTCTCGCTTCTTTGCAACAGCGATAATGCCGTACAGAAAGCATGGAGCAGCACGTGCACCGCGATGCCCTAGATTCGAAATCACCAATAGTGTTTTCCTGGGGGGTTGTTTCCCGCCCTCTCCAGGCTGGCTTGGGCATAAGCCCGCCAGGCAGGTCTCAGAGATGAGCACTTCGGCCGGCCCTTAAGAAGCAACGTACAGACCAGTCTGTATTCTGGAGGAGTCGTTCCACCCTTAATGGGCACAGGGTTGCACACCAGTTAGCAAGTTTTTATTGGAAGCTCAGTCTTCTCTTCCTCACCAGCTTCACAGCCAAACTTCATTTAGCTTTTTACCAAAAAACCTAGTAAATTGTGGGAAGAAGCACTTTACCAGAGTTGGAGATTTAATTAGTCTGCGGGGAAAAAAGGTGTAAATTGCAGGAAAAAGTAAACCGCTTTCACGTAATTAATGACGGGGTTTTACCGTTTAGCATTTATATAGAACTTTCTTTGGAGACACAGCATTGATTTTGAGAGAGAAACTGACTTGGGTCCAAGTCCTAGCTTTACAGGTGTGTATTATTTTCATCTAGCTCCTTTACTCAGAACTAGAATGACTAATAGAGCCTTAGTGTGAATAGCAGGGTCTATCCTGTGCTAAGGACTCAGTATCCTTTGGTTTCTCTTCCCTTTTTCTGAGAGTCTTTTACAAAGTTCATGTCCTAAGCATGAGTTTGGTATCATTTGCCCCAGCTGAGTAAAAAATATATTCCTTTTTCAGTAAGCATTAGCCAAGGGGTGATCCTATCAACAGTTGCCTAGGTTTCTGTGTTTAAATATGAATATTTAATTATATAAAGGAAAACAAGCGGGATCTCTGTAAAAAGGCAGTGATTGATAATCACTAGCAGTAACACGAATGTTGTTGTGACTTCAGCCTGGGGGACAGTTATTCAGGGGATCGGGTAAACTCAGGGTGTTGGGGTTTGTGTTAGAAATCCCAACAAAGCTTTTGCTAGAAAACAGTGGGTTAGAGAGATGTAGAAAATATGAACAGAGGGAACACCATCTAGGAAATTCAGTATGTGCCAAATTCAGATTGTCCCCTCCAGTGTTTTTGTGAGTAGGTGGAGGAATAAATTGCACATACAAAGACGTATACGCCAGAGAGGGGAGCTGGGGCAAAGCGCGGGAGTGCAGATTGGGCTGAGAAGATGAAGAGAAAGCAGGAGTTATGTGGGACGGAGACCTACAGAGCATGTACTCTTCGAGGGATGCTGGTGGAGGATGTGTGGGGACAGAGACAGGAAAAAACCTCGTTCTGCAGAATCTGCAAGTACCCGTGTCTGGGGCTGGCAGGTGCGTTAGTAAGAAGAATGAGAGGCTAAGAGCCAGAGCCTGAGGCAAGGATGACGGACAGCAAAGGGAGTGATAATGGGCCGTTTCTGAAAGGAATCGCTCTATGCTTTAAACCGGTGCCAAGCTGAGTAACCTGAGACCTGATATGTGACTGACTTCCATGCATGTAGTTTTTACCCTGAAATTTCCTGACGCTGCAGCAAGGTTAAGTTGTGCACTTAAGGTATCTGTGTGCTGTGCTCATGTGAGGGGGCCAGGACGGGGGTCATATTACTAATGGAGGAAGGAAGAAGGTGAATGTGGTCTTCTCACTTCTCAGCTCATCTAACCATTCTTATTTGAGGAAAAACATATACAGATGAGTATTACTGAAAACTTTGGAGTGGGAAGAAACCACAAAAGGGAGGGCCGAAAGTGTGGGTTGGAAGAAGAGAGGGAAAAATGTATGTTGTATATCCTACCGCTTATCCTGAGCTCCCCTCTTCCCTGACTGGTCCCTTCCTGCATCATTGTTCAGTGGGTGCCTGTGAGGGCACCTTATTTATTTTATTATTTCATTTTGTGTTTATTTGACAGAGAGAGAGAGGAAGGAGCAGAGGGAGAGGGAGAAGCAGACTCCCCAGTGAGCAGGGAGCCCGATGTGGGACTCAATCCCGGGACCCTGAGATCATGACCTGAGCCGAAGGCAGACGCGTAACCGACTGGGCCACTCAGGTGCCCCCTGTGAGGGCACCTTAGAAAGTCAGCTGGGTTTACTTTTTATCCCAATTGGTTAGAGCAAAAAGAAAAATCATGAAGTCCAATCAGCAGTGAGACTGAGCATTGCTTTTTGTCATGTAGACAAGAGGTGATCCTCTAAGAGGTTATCCAGACAGTCAAATGCCACGTCTGCCCGATCATCGACAGAGCAGTTCAACTTCTGGAAAGGCCTTTTTAAAAATGTGAAATTTGTTTGCTTTTATTATTTCTTCTTTCTGGCTTTGAAAAGATGTGCTTTGCTATAAAACTGAGGTTTGGCGAATTGAACCAATTTAATTTTTAGGTTTTGTGTTTAAGTATTTAGATCATGACATCTTAAAAGCTTTTTAGAGCAATCTGAACATCATTCATTCACTTGGCAAACATTTATTGAATGCTTCCTGTGTGTCAGGGGCCGCTGTTGATGTAACTAAGATGTGGTCCTGCTTTTTCATCCATATGCTTTTCCATACAAACTATGTTCTTGGAAAGAATGTTGTCACTCACAGAATTTAAAATTACTGGATATATGATAAAGAAATTGGTTAAACTATCAACCAGGCTTAAAGAAAAAAAAAATAGAAATGTGGAATAAGGACGATTTCATTAATGATAGGGGGTCTGGAGTGGTCCAGGTGCTGACTTGGTCCCTGCAGCTCAACTCTGTCAGTCATGTGAGTCAAGCTCTCAGCTCCCGTTTCCATGTTTGCATGATGGGGGCTCCAGGTTATAGAGTTGTTGAAAAAAATTAAATTAGATGATGTATATAAAGCAGTTACTTGTACACGGCAGGCAGGTACATAGTTAATCTCAGCTGTTATTATATGTAATATTAGTAAATAAAACAGGCATCTTTCTCATTTTGTTTTGTTCTTTAAAAGAATGTTCTTTTTTTCTATTGCTAAATACAACATGAGCCCAGGAAGATTTAGATATGATCATCAGGGGTATAAAAAGGCATTGGAACATCAAGAGGATGTATTGGAACGAGTACTGGTTCTGGAATTTTAGGACCTGAGTATCTGTCTGTAGAATATGACTCTGCCATTTAGTGGCTGTGAATAATAATGATATGCTACCTTCATAACCTGTTTCTTAACCTGTAAAATGGGTCCATTTCTGCCTGTGTTATCTACTTCATTCAAGGAATTAGGAGGATCAAATAAGTAGGGTTGTAAAAATGATTTACAATGGGTAATGTGATAAGTAAGTTACAGTTAAATAATGAGTGTTCCTGGGCTGTGTACTGATCCTTGATGACTGACTGGAGAAAGGTGTGGTTATGCTTTATAGATACTTGACGTGGGAATTACTTTTCAACTTATGCAGAAATAAATGATAAGTTTGGAGGAAGTGTGGAGAAATAGAAGACCTGGATTCTAGTTCCTCCCGGTGCCGCAGATCAGCTCTATTTGCATATGTGAATTCTTTAACTCCCCTGTGTCTCTCTAAAAAAATCTGTGTTTGAAAATAATTACCAAAAAACCCCCACTAAGGTTTGGGGAGTTGAGCTACCTTACAGAAAAGTTGCCAGAATAATTTACTCAGGTTCACCTGTTGTTAACAATATGCCCCAATTCCTTTATCAATTGCTCACTTGCTCTCTCTCCCCTCCCTCACTGAGAGCGAACTTTCGAGTCTCTGGGGTGAGCGAGAGAACAGCAAAGATGCTCTCACACTAGGCGACAGAACTTTGGGTTATATTCCTCCTGCAAGGACTTGAATCTTTATGCTGTTTTTTTACTTTACCCATTTGCGATTCTGGGGTGGTATTTTTTGGTGGGGATTATGAGCACGGTGGAGAAGGCCGAACTAGAGAGCTGTAAGGAGTTTAGTTAGAGCTCAACTTTACTTCTTTGGGTCCTCCCTTGAAGTAGTGAACGTGCCCTGCTTTATTTTCATTATAGACAACGGCTCGAAATACAGATAGGAAAAAGGAAAGCGTGTTTACAGAAGTGTTCAACGTGCAGGTTTAGTCGAAGATAGTATAACCTAAGCATTTTCATGAACCAAAGAAATAATTTTCATAGAAACCCTTTTTGGCGTTCGCTGTCATAAGGTTTAGCTCTGTGACAAACAGGTAATTACTCTGCCACATTATCTTTACATTCTCAGCAGAATTCTCCCTTTCATCAGAAGTTGGAATACTGGTAAGTTTGATTTCTTTATAATTCCAACCAGATTTGTGATCACATTCTCCAGTGGAGTGAAATACGACCAATAACTTAAAAATATTTGTACAAATACTGCTTTTCCACGCACATATTTCTTTCATTGCCCTGAAAATCATAATGGCTTCCTTTAGATACTTACGACAACAACAAGAAAAGGAAATCTAGAACACGTTTTAGAAACAAAACTGTTTTTCAAAAAGTCAAAACCACACTTGAGTATTCTAAATTAATCTTTTATTTTGAATTATTAAATTGTTATTCTTTATAATACAACACGAAAAATTGTAAGTTAACGACTAAGAAATACATTTATAACCCAAGAATGATTGATTTTACTTCCCTTATAGATAAATCAGTTTTAAACATAAATAATACAGATAGATAATGGTATATACACTCATGTAACTTATTAAGCTATGAGGAATATTGCTTTTCTACTTCTCTTGGGAAAATTCCAGTACCCGAGTAAGAATTTCAAATGTTTATTTCTCAAGGAGGTGCTGTTTCTGAGGAACAGCTCAACTGTTCTAATGCAATAAGGTTTCCCCAATAGTGAGAAAATGTGATATATTTTGAATCGCTTGAAGCACGGAGCAGTGAAATAGAAGTTAGAAGACACGAATTCTGATGCTGATTATTCCATTCACCACCTCTTCAGAGTTGGGTTGGTCCTCTCTCAGTTTTATGCGCGCAGATAGAGTGGATCTGCTTTGCTTACCCAAATATTGCAAATTCCAATGATTTAGTTCAAGTAACGTTTTCCTCCAATGTTTTGAAGGAATAATGATTACTATTGTCATCATCATTTGGGTAGCATCCTTTGAGCACAGGTTAGAACATGCCTCCACAAAGAAGGTTCTCTATACTAAAGCTACGTAACTTTCATCTGTAGCAACAGGGCCTGGGATTTGTGTGAGAATGGATTTTCTGCAAGGAATATACCTGAACAATAAATGCTTTTTCTTGTATTTGTCCCAGTCTCAAGAATTCTCTACAATACCTGATTATTTATCTTAGCACTCAGCAAGAGGGCCCACGGTCACAAACAGAGGTGGGCTCATACCTTCGCATTCTTATTAGGTCCTAATGTCCAATGGACGCATGAACTCCCTTTGCTCTTGGTAGAATTTCACTGACTTGCATTTCTTGGTGAAGCCTAGCTTGTAGAAGTTTCTCTGGTAAGAATGAGTTTTGTGATTTTCGGCGGGTGTCTGAATAGCCACCAGGCCTCAGTTTCCTGGATTTTACTTAGATGATCTCTAAGCTATACCTGTAACATTCTGTGTTCCACAGTAATTTATGTAACTTTCCTGGAAAGGGAAATTAGGGAAATTATCCCGAATTCTAAAGTATTTTTAACAACTACAAGAAAAAAGATCCAGTAGCTTTGACAGAATGTGTGTTAACTTCCTTTTTCTTTGGCGTAATTTAAAGCTTGTCATCTGACTGGCTGATTGTCCTACAACTGAGAATTCAATTCCTAGCCAAAGAATTTTTACGATCAAATCCTAGTACAAAATAAAAAGAGAGAGAGAGAGAGAAAAGCAGGATGATTTCTATGGAGTTGATAGGGCATTTTAATTTATGCTATGCATCAGGTAGTGAATATATTCATTCAGACGACACGAGTCTATGTATCTGTCGCTATCTCTGAAATTCTTGTCTAGCCATAATTTTGCAGGTCCTTAGAAACAGAATTGTCACAAACTCCTCAGTTCAGCTCTCAACAGAAATTAATTGATAACATAGAATCCTGAGTGGCTGGCATGTGAGTGACACCCAGCTATACAATTTCACATCTGATCAAGGAAGATGGGAATTCTAGTTGGCCTATTGTCTATTTGAATCTGTTTCTGGAGGGAATCCAGCTGGCTCAAATGCAGCCCTGGAAAGTGATGTAGGCAGAAGACGGAAAAAAAAAAAAAAAATTAAGCCAGAGAAGCAGCACGTAAGATAGTGCCTTCCACATTATCCAAAGAATTGCCTGGTGTAACTATGGATCCGCTGCTGATTGGTTGGCTAAAATTGCTCAATAACCAAAATGCAATTTTCTATCCCGATTGTCCTTAAAAATCTACGAAGAGTAATAATAAATGCAAAATTGTACTTAATTAAGAGCTAAAATTATATGACAAGATTTTAAGTGGTGAGCACCTATGAGAAGGAATAGTTCTATTATGGGAATAGTTAGGAAAAGAAAGTTCCATGAAGGGAATGGGGGTGATTTTTCTTCAAGACTGGGG
This sequence comes from Ursus americanus, assembly GCF_024610735.1. NCBI lineage: Eukaryota > Metazoa > Chordata > Mammalia > Carnivora > Ursidae > Ursus > Ursus americanus. The sequence continues at coordinate 60,543,276 of NC_142135.1, forward strand.
TGAAATTTGGACATTCAGAAGCGTGATGGGAGGACAGCCCCAGCCCAGAAAACAGTATGAGCAACGCTTAGTAGTAGAAGTAAGTGGCGTGAATTCCAGAGCCAACGCACCAGCTTTAGTGAAGAGCAGGAAGTATAGACGTAAAGTGGTTGGTTATAGTGGAGACGATTATGCAGGTCCCTAAATGCTGATATTTGCTTTAGACTGGACGCTGTAGAAAACGGAGAGATGGCTGTTTCAGGGTAATAGCAGGACACGGGGAAAGAGCGCTAAAGGAAGGTCAGCTTAATGGTGGTGTGTAAGATGAGTGGGAATAAGGAAAAGATAAAGAACAGCACTCGATTTAGCATGAGGTGATGCAAAACTGGATTAAAGTCCTTCCCCTTGCCCCCCCCCCATGCCTTTCAGTTTCAAGGGGAATGTTTTCTTCATTTAGGCTTGTTTTAAGGGAAGGGCAGAGTTTGCCAGTAAAGAATAACGTAATCTAGATGGGGGGCTGAGGGGTGGGGTGTGGGGGAGGCAAAATAAAGGCAAAGAGGTGGTGGGTGGCATGCTCCTGAAAGGTTAGCTGGTGTGTTCAACATCACAATACTAATGGTAGCCCAGTTCTAGAATCCAGGTTTTCAAGGTTTTTCCCACTGTACCACCTTGCCTCTTTTTCCTAACTATAACACTACTGCCTCATTCAGCGAATTTTATTTCATTGCTAATACCATTTAAACTTATTACTTGCCCACCATGAAATATGGTTTACCTGAAGCCAATGAGGCAGTCCAGTGGCATGTTCTAAGCTTCCATAGGGGTTATGACAGTGGCAGAAGCCATCATAGGAACACCTCCAAATCCACTTCCGGAACTACTATAATGGTTGATCGGAATGGTCGATCAACAACGGATAGCTATTTTTGGAGCAAAACGGCTAATGAAAATAATAATTGCTATGTATGAAACTATAGTGTATTTTCTTTCTGGGTTTTTTTTTTTTTTTTTTTTTTTTGGTCTTTATTTTGGTGTCAAAAAAGTGACTCTCTAACAACATATTTTGGCTACATTAATATTTTTTCCTCTTCCTCTGAATTAATTTTTTTTTTTTTTTTAAGCAAGGGCCGCACTTCAGGAGGTCTTTGTCCCTCTGAGGCGGGCCTACAAGTTGACCATGTAGGGGTAGAATCCTGAATTGAAATCAGAATTTAGATGGTCTGAAGTTAAGAAGTTTAGGGATATCAGCTCGTGTTCCACACCCCAATCTCCCCGCAAGCACACTAGCCCACTGATCTAAGGGGGTACGAGATGAAGAAATCTGAGCCGGTCTTAAGCCTGGCAGCAGAGCCCAGCTTTCGTGCTTGCTGCAGACGCTGTTTGTTGATCTAACTATGGCACTTGTGTGTTATATATTTTCCCCTTGGTTCATTAAGCTGGATGTCTCATGGAGTACCAATTAAATCATTAGCCATTAATAGCTCTCAAATATCAACTGGCTCATGCCAATTAGACCATGATGCATGGCAACCCTGAATGAGAAATGGATTACAGGTGCTGTGACTGAGGCTGGCATTTCTCCCATAGGAACCAGGGAACGTGGTTCAGAAAACTCAGTTGAGTAAAATAAAACAGGCCAAAGTCTTCATTAAAAACTTGAATAGCACCCAAGTCTCTTTTGAGGAACCAGAATGCTGTCAAGTCTCCACAGGTCAATGCTATTCCCACAAATTTCTAGTAATAAGACTACATTTTCATTCCAAATCTTGCTGACTCAAGTAGTGTATTCTCTCAGTCATGCTGCCCCCAACATCTAGTGTCAGAGTTGGAAATGGCAAATACAATCTTCTATGTATAATAAAATTACACCTAATCTATTGACTATTCATTGACTTAGTTTAAGGAAGTGACTAAAGCATGACTTCCCTATTTTGAAGAGGATCTTAACATAAAGTGTGGCTGAAACAAGTAAAATAAAAGGGCGAAGTGAGAGGGGATGCAAAGAAAAGTAGGGGGGAACCTTTCCCAAACCTTAAAATTAAGAATGATTTGTCTTTATCGTGAATGCAGAAGGGAGTGTCTGTATCATTTGTAAAATAAGTCATTCATACATTCTGCACAAGGATGTCCAACTCATCTCTTCTAAGGTAGGATCTGAAGTTTTATGAACAGAAGCAACATCAATATCTCATTTTGTCTTGCTTCTAGACTCTCTTTAAATTATACGTCCCTCTCCACCAGCATTTTCTTAGTCGAAAGAAGAGAATTATAGGTATTCAGCAGAGGTGATTTGTTATTCTGAGTTGAAAATTCATTACCTCCCCCAGCATTTAAAAACACTAGAATAGTTGTTTGGCCAACCATTTTCTTAATCTAAGAGAAGATCCTTTTTATCTAAGGAATATATCGTTTTAAAAAAAAACAGTTAAGGGGAGCCTGGGTGGCTCAGTAGGTTAAGTGTCTGCCTTTGGCTCAGGTCATAATCTCAGGGTCCTGGGATTGAGTCCTACATGGGGCTCCCTGCTTAGCGGGAGCCTGCTTCTCCCTCTGCCCCCCTCCCATGCTCACTCTCTCTCTCTCTTAAATATATAAATAAAATCTTTTTTAAAAAGACCATTATGCATTCTATCTTATGAGTCATCGATTTCATGTTTAAATTATGTTATGGAGCATTTATATAGACATATATATTTGCCATGATTGTATTATAAAGTTATCCCAGGTGTAGTTATTAATTTACAGATACCAGATAAACATTTGTTCCATAATGACCATTGTCATGTTGGAAATTTATGGTGCTACAAAATGAAATTCTACTTCCAGGACCCCCGTTTTCCTAAGGTGGTGTCACCATCCCCGTTTGCTGGGTTTGATACTTCAGTGTCATTTCTGTCACTTGTCTTTCTTTTGTCCTCTATTTGACCAATCACCAAGTTATTGATACTGTTATTTATTTCTTCATAACCTTTCTTACATCCGTCCTTTCCTCATTCTCAACATTGTCATCGGGACTAGGCAATGTTTTTTTTTTAGACTTTTGGTACCCTCCCAATTGTCTTATTCTCTCTCTTCTTTCTCTCTCTCTTTCAATCTCTCTCTTTCTTAATCTGTCTCCCCCCATTCTTGAAAAGCATACTGCTTAACCTTCCTAAAGCACCTGTTTAACTATAAAATCCAACTTGTCTACTTGATGTGTCAGAACACTCCAGAATCTAGCCTACTGTAGCTCTCACATGAAATGCTTGAGACAGAAGAGAGTGCAGAGTAGAAGCATCAGAGAACCACACTCTTTCTTCACCTCCCTGTTCTTCTTTCTTCTTTTCTTCTATCACTCCTCTTTTCTACTTTTCTCCCTTCCTTTCTTCCTTCTCCTCTTTGCCTAGTGCCCGCCTTCATTGTATTCCCAAAGTGCATCCATGCAAATGCGCGGATTCAAAAATGCTGTGTCCTAATGTGAAATTGACAGACCTGGCTTAAGTTCAAGTCCTCACCCAGGCGGAACTTTCCTCCATCTTGGAAAAAGATACAGCTGTGGGAGCGCTCACTATGGTCTATGCCTGTGTTAAGCATCCTAGTTTTATTATTTCATTTAACCTTTATAACAACCCTCTGTGGTACCCATATCTCCATTTTACAGAGAAGGAAACTGAGTGAAAGAGAGGGTAAATAAATTGGCCCCACACAGTTCTGATTCATCTGCTTATCGACCTTGAGCAAAGTCTTGCCCACCTCAGGTTCCAGTTCCTCCCACAGGGGGCTCTGTTGATGCCCTTTATATTTAATTAGAACAAATAATTGATACTTAATGACCGCATTCTTTGCATTACTACTAAACAATTGTTTGTGCGCATGTCTCCTCACACCTGAGCTAGATATTCCTTCAGGGCGGGTATGGTGTCCTGTATTATTTTGTATTCCCCTCCACTTTGGGATTGGGATAGAAATACACAGGAAGCTCTCAAATACCTATGGAATAAACGAATTAACAAATCAGTGGCACTTTCTTAAGCCTGTTCCTTCTGGCTCCGACTCTATTTAGAAGGCGCATTAGGGCATCAGCTCAACTGCTAAAAAGTCATTTAAGCTGTTTGGTATTGACTATATCCCCCAAATCTCTTCTACTAAATATAGATCTTATATATGAAAAAGATGGTGACAACACACGTGAGGCCTCTCACGTGGCGTCTCAAATGACAAATACTACATCAACTATGCTTTTATTCATCTGCTATATTCAGAACACTTTTCTTTCTCTTAGCAGCATGAAGCTCTCAAGAGGAAAAAAGGAGCACGTGAATTGCAGGGGCCTCTTTGCTGGGATGCACTTCTTACGCATGAAAGTTAAAAGCTGAAGTTAAGAATATCTGGATGCGATGCCAAGCACATCTGTTTACGCGGAACTTCTATTCAGGGGAAGATTGATTATTGGCAGGTGAAGGTTAAGGGGGAGGCTTTAAACTGGCAGGAAGTCTATTCAGAGGACATGTTATATTATAGAAAGGTGATTTTGGTGCTAAGCCATATTAGTGATATGAGTTTGAAGATAATATCCACAGGTGCACACTTCTAAATTAATTTAATAAATGCACACTTGGCATGCAGTTAATCTTTTCTCACCATGACTGTGGTATAGCTAATATCTTATAAGAGCCGAACTTTCAGTTTTATTTTAAAGTCATACAGCAGGTGTTATAACGATATGCCTGAGCCATACAACACACCACGAAACTGGACAACAAAGCTCTCTGCAATTCGGATTTCTATTTTGTTCATTAGGAGTGTTCTATTACTGCTCAGAAAAGTGGGACAACTCTTAGGCCGGTATGTTTTGGGCTTCTTTCATCAAGCGAATGGATTGAGAGGGATTCTCCTGAGTTCTTGAGGCAAATTGATTTTCGGTTTTTTATGAAGTGAAAAAGTTCATAGAGGATTAGCTCTATTTGCAGATGGGAAAAACTGGACCACAAAGTCATACTAGTTCGGGGTTTCAGTTAATTGTGGCAACAGAAGAGTAATAGAATAGAGGAACCTGTAGCTAAACTGAAGACCTGGGTAACGCAAAAAAAAAAAAAAAAAAAAGATTAAAACTGAGGAGAACACAACCGAAGCAGAAATACGTGAAGGTCGATAAACATCTATGTCGGAGCCAATGGTTTAAGAACAGAAAATTCAATTATTGTAGTTTTATAACATACGGGGATATGTGATAAAAACAAGTCCCCATCTTGCTACGGTCCTCTTCTCTTACAAAAATGTCGAGGCTGGCTCATGCGTTTATTACCCAGGTGAACTTTAGAATTCTTCTTTTACATTCGAGCAGAGTCATCTGTGCTCTTGCCCGTTCCCCAACTCCGCTCCCACTGCCAGTCATCTCACCTTGTGTGAAAATGTCACTAGGATTACACAAAATGTGGAGATTAATTTTGGGACACTTTACCTCTCACAATGAGTTGTTTTTGTTTTTTTGTTTTTTTTTTTTACCCAGAAACATGGTGTGTCTGTTCATTTATCCAGCATAGCATTTTAATATCCATCTCCCCCACTATGGTTAGATAGCGGCATGTCCGAGTCCTTTGGATTCACATTTTCAAAAAATGTACAAATAGTGTCTCACAGATTTGTAGCTCTGTGGTTAAAAAGAAAATCAGAGTGTAAGGAAAAGTTTTACCTTTGAAGGTGAAGTGGAGAGCTAATTTTCTTTCTTTCTTTTTTAATTAACAAGGTTTAACAGATGACTGTGCAGTGGTACAAGGATCACATAATTTGAGGGCAAAGAGAGTGCGGTTCGTTGTTGCAGCTGAGGGGAGGTCGGCAACATAAGTGTTAAGGAAGGTTCTCGACCTGTTTGCGGGAAAGGGAGGTATTTCCAGAAATACTGCCTTGTCCTTTATCCTAGAGGAGTTCCAATTTCTTTCCTCTCCCTGGCCTGGGGCAGGTGTAGACCAGATGGTCAGGATTGGAAAGACTATCCTTTGATCTGTCCCAAGATCCTGAAAACTGCAACCGAATGACCAGTGTCCACGGACATGTTTGTGAGATGGCATTCAGTGCTTTGTGAGATAATTTCTCAGTCAGCTGCCCTGCTGGGGAAAGGGCACAGAGAGAAGGCTCAGTGTGTGATGGTGGGTGCAGAGTTTGGGAACAGAACGGAGCTCAGGCTGATTGCTTTCAGCTTTTTGTGAAATTTGGTTTGGAGGTGAAGGACGGCAAAGGTCCAAGCCCCTTGTTTTGTCTAAATGGTATCTTGCTTTACCAATTATTTCTGGAAGCTTGACCTGACTCCTACAATGTTTTGCCAAGTTATTATTTCTTTCTAAATAGTGGGTCCGAAGGAAGGAAGAGGAGCACATGACCCTTTGGTGAATTCAGCTCCCTGCTGGGGTCCACTGCTCCGACCCTTTGTTTCCCCAGCACTGCAGCCCAGGGCCTGCTCTTTATTATCTTTTAATGCAGGACCCAGGACTCTGCTCCTCCCTGCGAAGTGTATTCAACTGTCACCATTGTCCCCACAGATCCATTAACTCAGTTGCTCCAAACTCCTAATGCCAAAAGCGGCCACCCCTCCATCTCCCTCTCCCACTTCCTCTGCTCTCCCCTCCCTCTCCATCTCTCCCCACGTCCACCAATCTCACACTTTTGAGCTTTCTTCCCCTTCCCCCTGCCTTTGGTGGCAGAAAAGGTTAAAGACACACCATAAATACACAAAATTAATGACTAACAAGAGATGTGTTCATCTCAGCACAGCCATGCAGCTCGGATCTATATCTGTACCTACCAACTTTTTTTCTCTCGCATTATTGTCATGCGCCAAGCCACGCGCTTTATGTGTTCTCTTCACAACGTCCTCAACGTAAGTATCTTTGTCTCTGTCAAGACGCTGGATGGTAAGTCACCTGTCCAAGGCCACTCAGCTACTGAGAGGTGGTCCCTAGATTAGAACACAAGTCTGTCTAAACCCAAGACTCTACTCTCCTGCTTCCAAAATCATAGTTGAAATTCTATACCATAAGGGGCAGCTAATAGATGTCATTTCTACCATAGTTACAGAAAGCTGAAATAGATGGAGAGCTGTCATTATAATACTCAAACTTAATTTGGGGCAATAATTTCACATTCTAAGTGGAATTTTTTCTAAGCTATCCCCACATACAGCCAGTCAGGTGTTATCTTTTTTTTTTCTTTTCTCTCATGGGCGGAGACGGCTCTAAAGTAGGGTACCCAGAGAGAAAAGTGTCTTGCATGTTGGAATGTCCCTGTGAGCTAGTCAATACACACTTATTAGTATCTTCCATGGGAAACAAAAGTGGACCAAGCCAGTCCCTGTCTTAGGAGACTTCACCCTGCCTCAAGAGTCAAGGTAGAAAACGGCAAAGTAGACAACAAGACAAGAAGGCAAATGTGCCAAGTGCCACCCATGGATCACTAATGGTCAGCTTCAAGGGAAGGAAAACATCACTGTGAGATGTGGTAGTCAGGGGAGGCTTCTCGGAGGAGATGGGACTTAAGCGGACATTTTGAAGGATGAGTTTAGAGAGGTGATGAATGTTCTACGCACAGTCTCACAAATGTAGAACCGGTAAGAACAGTGCCCATGAGGACAGATGCTCATTTTGCAGACAAGCTTGAAAGCTAGAGTGGTTGGGTTAGGAGAAGAGACCAGGAGGGGGTGGGAGCCGAACAAGCCAGCTGAGCTGCAGGTAACAGGAGACTTGGGCTGCTGTGTTGATTTGGTGGAAGAAACACAGTTGGAGAGTTGGGACCAAATAACAGATGGCCAGCATGTCCTGTGAACTGCATTCTGTGGGTAATGAGGGCCCACGTGGTAGGAATTCTCAGCTCAGAAATGCTTTGACGGAAGCAGAGTTCTAGGAAGCTCAGTCTGCAGGGGTGGACAGAAGAGGGAAATGGAGGCAAGCGGACCTGCTAGGAGGCTGCTGTAATGACCCACACGTGACGTGATCCTTCTGGAGCGGTGGCTGCGGGCCAGATGTGAGAGATGTTCGAAAGGAAGGACTCACAGAATTTGACGACAGATTAGCTATGGGGGTGAGGGGGATATTAGAGAGAGGGAGAAAAAAAAAAAAAAAGCTAACAGGCTAATTCCCCTCCTTCCCAGCATATTGAGATAGAATTGAAAATACTTCAAATAGGAAACACATTTCAGGACAAACTTTTTCCAAAAATATCTTCTTTCAAATGCCTCCCCCTACCCAAGGATCTAATCTAAAGTAAAGGTAAATTTACCATATGATCATAGAATTAATTTCATACATGAGCTTCTTTTCCCTCAAAGTCAATAATGATGATAAAAATAATAATCTATTTAGAGTCCGCGCCTTAAACATTTTAATCCCCTTAAACGTACTTCACGCTTTCTACACAAAAATATTGTACAGGGAAAAAAGAACCAGATGTCCTGACCTGACCCACTGGTTGGCCTCATCCACATGGCAGTGGTTGGAGAAAGCTCAATACTGAGGATCACAAACCTTGCTTTATGGATTCGTAAAGAGTAAACCGCTTTAAATCTAAAATACAAAAGGCACAACCCCCTATGCATTCCCACATGGATACAGAGTCAGGAGAGGAAATGCAAGGTGTCACCCTTGACACTTGTCCCTACTACTAACTATCACAATGGAAAGGACCACAACAATGTCCCTGAAGTCACATAAATTTCCTTAGAAGGAAACAGAGAAGAGCCCTTTTAATTCTTTAATGAAGATTCCCACTCATAAGCTAGCACCAGGTCAGTGGAGATTTGGACTCATGTATTTGAGTTTTCCACTCCGCCATAAAAGTGGATTTTGCAACTTACTGAATCGAGCTTTCAGAGGGTTTTTCACCTCTGAGATAGCTCACTGCGCGCCTAGATAGCAGGACGCATCCGCAGTGCAAATGGAGATCTGCACTCCCGGTTATTTTTCCCTTCACTGGGAGGGCCCGCCTTGGCGCTCAAACACTTTTCCAGCTGTTGCGATACTGATGGGAACTTCATGTGTGTTACCAGCGCAAGTGCTGTCAGGAAGAAACCAAATGTCAAACGGAGGTATGCAGAAGTCACCATAAATATGTCTCTGAATGTTTACCATCTGGAACGGTGGATTTAGATTTGACAAGCACTGGGATTGCCCTGTGGGCACTGTCTTTTAAGCAGAGCCTTTTAGTGGAGCTAAGAACTTCATATTACTTTAGCCCGGTGGGGGGAGGGATGACACACCCCTTTGCCTTCTCAAGGTGTGAATTTATTATTTCTCAGCCTTTCCTTTTTTGTCTCCATCCTGCCTAATGCTGCATACAATGGACTTTGGTGGGGGGCGGGGCGGGGGGATGTGGAATTCTCCCGGGTTGTCCAAGTCCTGGGCCGGCAGCCTGGTGGTCAGTCTGCAACGTGAATGACATCTGCTGTGGGGCTCCCACCGCTACACGGAACTTGGCTTTGTTAGATGCCATCACACCGCACCTCCCCGTCCCGCGAGGAGGAACTTTACTTTCTCCGACATACTTCTGCGACAGTGAAACATGGCATGGGTGGTCAGCACCATACCTGTTACGAGCTATGCTTGGAGCCCTCAGCCTAGCAGAACCCGAGACATGAGTTTGCCTCTCTGTCTTTATTTTTTTAAGCCCAGTTCCATTGTAAAGCCATAATGGAATGACTGGAATTCCAGAAGACTTCAGCTTATGAACTTAGTCCTATTTGGGTTATGTAATATTGGGAATCGGATAATACTCGGTCGTAATAACTGCCTGGTTATTTATGAGGAGGCTTTCTCATGGAAGGCTTGGAGACCACAACCAGAGAACCTTGTGAATCGCAGCTAAACACCATTCTGAAATGTTGGTTTAATCATCACTTTTTAAAGAGAAGATGAAAAAATATCAACTGTCTGGCTGCAAGAAAAAATGTATACTGCGAGTGGAAACATAATTTTACAGGCATCTTCATACAGCTGAATACAAAAATCACAAAGCTCTCGCCATAAATCCTGTTGTTAAGCCGATGAAACAGCTCCTGTTTCAGAATAGCTTCTATACAGTGTTATTCATCGAATGCCTCACCTGCAAAGGGTAAGGGCAGTGTTGGGTTTCTCTACCAAAGGTGAGAGTCCAGTAGGAGCGAGAAATCTTGAGCGCCACGGGCATATGCACCTGGGTGTAGGAGGGCGAGTCTGCCAGGGTGCAAAGAAAGTAGCTCACTGACTCACCTAGCGGGACCAGAAATTTGAAAAATGAAGATTTTATGTTTTGATCCCTGTAAAAACAAGGCATCGGTTTGAAAGGCCTTCTTTATATCACACCTTCAACGTAGTATATACGCCCTGTTGTTACATTCAGTTCGATTTAATTCTGGTGTGGGCTTCGGGCAGAGGGGCTACGTGACCAGCTACTCACATGCACGCTGACAACTCACTGACTGTTGCTCCGGCACCGGATGACCATTAATTTCCAATGACTAATTTATAATTGAAACCTTTTTTTAATGTTTGTTTAGAACCCAGCCAGAAAATCTATTTCCATTTAATTAACACTTCAGATAGCCTGTTTAAAACCTATAAACGGAGTGACTTTAATGATCCATTACAGAGATGCTACTTTAGTTTTCAATGACTTGTAAAACTTTCACAAACAGATCTGCAAATGAATTACCTCCATCTGCTCCCCTGCAGCTGCAAGAGGATAAACTCCGTGAAAGAGCATTTTCCTACTTCCTCCTTTTCTGCTTTTCTTCTAGCTCTAAGCATTTTTGTTTTAAAGCCGATCTATCAGCTGCTCAGAGGGCAGCCTCTTCTCTTAAGGAGTTTTCAATCTCCAAATTTTTGCTAAAAACACTTGGGTCCATCATAAATCAGACATAATGTACATTGAAAAAACCGGTTAAGAAAGCATTTCCATCTCGGCTAGCCAACTCAGAAATAGACTCCTGAAAGGATCTTTATAAGCTGAGTGGTAAAAATGCAACAGTTTGAAAGTGCATTTTAATTCTGAAAGCTAAAATCAATGCTTTCCTGGCCCGATCTGTCCTTTATGAACAATTTATAGCTCCTGTTTGGGGTGGGTACCGAGGATATTAAAGAGTACAAATACCGCTCCAAAAGACATTTTCCTAGCTACACCTTCAAGAGCAAGGCATGGGGAGTGTTAGTTCTGTAAAGACAGCCAAGCACCGAGCTATGCTCACTGTTATCTGTCCGCCGTACAATAGCAGCATTGATAGGATAGTAACAACTGGCTTTGACAAGTGTGCTGTACTAGCATTCCATTCAAAACTATGTTGAGAGAGAGAGAGGGAGAGAGAGAAGCATTCGATGTCTTTTACTTTACCTGAAAAAACTGCCTTTCTTGTGGCTGCAGAAAATGAATTCCTCCTCTTCTTCCAAAAGCAAAGTAGTTTTCTTGCCTGCAACTCTCACTTGGAGAAGACCACACAGCTCCAGCAAGGCAGCCTTCCTGCTCCTAATCCCCACTCGAATGTGATGACACACACTAACCCCAACCATCTGGTGAAACACGTCCTCAAGCACTCAGCACAGTGGTGTGTCAAGACAGGCTGCCCAATCCAATCGCTGGGGCTGGGTGTCTCTCACCGACTGGAGGCTGAGGGCAGGACTGAAACTGGAGGTCTGAGAACTCCCAGTCAAGTAACCTGAGATTTCAGAGAGAAAGGACGGCTATAAAGAGAGGAGAAGTGGGAGGTGCTAAAGAGAAGGTGGAGGGAATGAATTATTCTTGCGGCCAGTTGTGCGTTACTTTTCACAACTCCTGGTGCTCCCCGGGGACGACTGGGACCCTCCGAGGTATGCACAGAAACACTAAAAATCTTTTCCTGCCAACCTGGTGAGGGCAATCTTCTGAGCGAGGCACCCCCACTCCCCCCCCCCACATACACATACACCACCACCACCTCCAGGAGATAAAAGATTCATCCTGACACACTGATAACGTGTTAATGTAGGAGTAGCTTGCACTGAAATGTGACATCTACATTTTGAGATCTCAACTCCTACCTTCCTTTGATTAGCTCATGGCTGCCTCCAACATTCCAGGGAGAAAAGGGGTGGGGGCACGGCTAAGAGCCACAACTCGTCTATTCCCACATACAGCTCCTCACTGTTTGCCACAGGCTGAACTTCAGAAAGAGTCAATGGAAATCATTTTAGTTTCTACTCATGTAAAATAGCACACACTCCCATAGATAAAGGTGGCTTTTTTAATCACTTGCTGCTTTCACAGACATCTCTTTGTAAAAGCACTTGGTACCAGAGGGCTGCACTCTGTCATCGATTATTTTTATTGGCTTCTAGTTAATTGCACTTATAATGTCCATACAGCTCAAACAGCCCATTAACAATTTTGCTTTGAAATGTTTTCAATTTTTGGTCATTTCAATACCTCCTTCTTAGGTGCGTTTCTTTCCTTCTTTTTTCTTTTTCTTTCTTTCCTTTTTTTTTTTTTTTTTTTTTGAGTTCTCTCAACTGTTTTACAGAACTAATTACTTTGATAGCAGTCTGAACCAGAACATGGCTATACTTGTTACAATGCTTTAAGGAGATATCTGGAAATAAATTAATTGCTACAAATCTCACCACTTCAAAAATGCCATCAGACTTCCAAGGAATTTCTATAATCTGAAAAGGAAAACAGGAATTTGAAATATTATCAACTCCCTGACAGTGTCTGTGGGGCGCCAACATTTTAAATATTGCACCTTTCAAATTTCTTTGAACTGGGATGGGGAGCGCTGGCATAAAAACCAAAAAACCCTTTAAATTTGCCAAAAGCATTAAAATCTAGACTACAAATGGGTATCTCATGTTTGGAGCTCCAGTATCACGAAGAGTATCATTTCAATAACCAGCAAAATTGACTTGACTAGCTTGTTTTTTTTTTCTTTTTAGGAATTTTTATGTGCTATTATATTAAGATACTTGAAAAATTACTCTTGGTGCAATTTTTTGAAGTACAGAATTAAGAGCTCTAATTTTCAGACAGTGATTTTTTTTTCCCTCTAACTGGGCTGCAGAGAAGTTCAGGGGAAAAAAAGAATTAGAGGTTGGAGTTCTGATTAGTTTGCTTAATTTCTTCCCAGAAGTGATTATGAGGTGTGCGTTTCACAATCTTTACTATATGTACTGAACCACTACTTCTAATCAGCTAAATCCAGATACATAATCAACACAGAAACCTGCAACAATGGTAAGTGGCACCACAGCGCTAAAACTTCCCTCGGGCACCATAAAAATTTTAATAGTGCCAATTATTGCGAGGCAATTTTTTTCATTAATTTTTTTTTTTTGTTAATCCAACCAGACTCTTGTCTGAAAATCTGGATTACCTCAACTGCATAGATTTTGAAGGCCCTCGAGACATTATTAAGGTGGTTTGCATTCTCTTAAACTGTAAATTGAGTTACAAAAGTAAAACCTCAGAAACTATAAAGGTGTTGAATCGTGTTTTATCAACCCTGTGCTTGTAACACACCTTCCATAAGACATTTCCCAAGGGATCGTGGCTCTGACCCACATTATTGTTAAAAGTGCTTTTTCACACAAACATTTTTGTTCTATTCTTGATTGTAAATCTTTTCATTAAATCCCAGTTACCATTTCCCTTTTATTGATAACTTCAGCTATTTATACTGTTTAAAGCTTGTTTTAAAATAAGAAAAAAAATACAAGTTGAGCAATAGATCCTTTCTCATTTGCCATGAACTTAATTCTTGCTCTGTGCAGTGTCTGCAAACATTACCTTTAGAGTGTTGTAAAATGAGTCCACAGTGACACGTTTTTTTGTTGTTGATGTTCTGAAATGCTTTTGTTAAGGAAAATCAACTCAGACAAAAACCTGAAGCTGGTGCTGCAGGATAAGGTCCCAGCTTCCCCTCTCCCTGCAGCCACAGTTTTGGTGCTCAGCGGAGTGTCCTTTTAGAAGTTAAGAATTTTCCATTACCTCTCTTCCTTTCTCCTTGCCATCTGCAAACAGTTTATTTTTTAAGGAAAAAAAAAGTGAAATTGATTCTGTCTTGAAAGATCTGAACCTAAAATACGGCGCCTTCTGAAAGATGACATTCAGCATTTGAACGTGAGGGGGATCGGGGTGAGGTGGTGTGCAGAGGGAAGGCTCCATCCTAAGAATTAAGTAAAGACACTCCTAAAATGAAAGATTAATTGTAGGTAACGGTGATATTGAAAAATAGCCCCTCCTATTCTGTTCCCACAGTTAAAATGTCCCTTTACTTATTAGCTCCAATTAGTTTCCATGGTAACCGGCCAGCCCTTGTAAACCCGCACTCTGAGCTACACTCATCTTTGTCTAGACTGAGCTCACCGCCCTTCTTCCTCCACAGATGGCAGTTTAGCTGGGTCTATATCTGTATCCATATCTCTCATGCACACAGAAAGGGGCACAGGAGTGTCCACATCACTTAATTACTGGTGCAATGGTGGCCAAGGGAGGACGGGAGGGGCATTTAGTCCCCGAGCTACAACGTGTGTGTCTACGACCACACTCATTTTTTCCCCCTCTTGGTTATTGTTTCTTCCAGTCTTGTTCTATTATCAACTGTATGCTGCTTGTAATTTCTTTTCAGGGAAGCCAATACATTATAATAAAAACCTCATTAAACAGAAACACCTATCAGCCTCGGAGAAAGCCCTCAACTACCCCTTTTTGTTTAAAGAATCATTAAAGTGAAAAAGAAAAACCACTTGTTTGTCATGCTTGAAAAAAAGAAAACAAAACCAACATAAAGGTTTACCAAGCCAGGGGGCTAATATGAAGATTTAATGCACTTAAGACACCGTGGTTCCTCCCCCCCCTCGTGCCGCCAGTTGGCCAAGAATCCCAACGCGAGCACAGTAAATAAATGATCAGTGAGACCGAGGGGGCCAGTAACTTGGTGGGAAGAGAGGTCACCCGGACCTGCAGCATCCTGGCTGTCCCAGGGTGCCCTGTGCCCCAGGGCTGGGAGCAGGGGCTGCCCCTGAAGTCCCCAGAAGAATCTGATGAAGAGTGGGGGAGGGCCTTCAGCAAAGGCTTGAAATTGTGAGAACTCATAAAGCCGTAAGCTCTCATCATGTGTGCTCATCTTACTTCTTTGGACAAAACTCAACTTTGAATTCAGAGTTATTTTGAGGCAAACCATCCCTTACTTCTAAGCCAGCTTAGAAGCCAATCTTCTGCGACAGCCATGTGTAATCTTTGAAGGGGTAAGTCAGAATGGTAGCATTAGATCTCTCCTTTTCATATTACCTCTGCGACCACCATCATTCCAGCACCTGTTTTAGTGTACGAATGATGACTGAGGGAATAAGATTCCCCAATGCTGGTGCCATGTTTTATTCTTAAAAGGGTCTCTGAGGTTGGCTTCTTAGGCCCTCTGTAACCTAAGTGTTAGAAAGGAAAAAGTCCTGCTCACCAATGTTTAATCTGATGGGATATGGGAATCTGTGAAGTCCCTTTTCTTTGGTGGTAACATTTCCTTAGGTTTGTTCCTTTAAAGCAGATGACAAATGTCATCTGAAGCCCGGTAATGCTAGCAATACGTGTAAGGATTTGCCCATCACTATTCATATCGTATAAGTGTCGATAGATGTACACTAAATCTTATAGTTTGGAACAGCCTGCACTTCTAAATTACTCAGAGCTACCCAGCTTCAGACGTCTACTTATTCTTCTTCAACTAAACTTGACTGCCTTTCTTCACATTGAACTAAACCATTGTCAGAAAGAGAGAAGAAATTATTGCTTGTTCAATGAAGTCACGTGCTGTGCAACAAGGGTCAGACTTGCTCATGTTTTCAATGAGTGCACTGCTATATGGGAGGGGACCCCGGAACCAGTGGTCGCTTTCATACCAGACAAACGGTTTTAGCACGGAAAGGAAGTGCTCTCCAGGAAGCACGGGCCTAAGTATTCTTAAAAAGGGTATGTAGCTACACTGGAAATAATTTTGGGAGGGTGAAATGAGGTGCTAAACCATTTAGGAGAAAACAATGACCCTCAAATGGGATAATTTAACAAAATGTAGCGGATTCAAGAGAAGATGCAAATAGGATGCAAAAAAATGTTTTCCAAAATCTATTTTAAACCCATATTTGTAGAAATCAGTGTTTGGGTATTGGGTATCAGTCCTCGTTTGAACAGATAAATAAGTTTAGGAGACAGAATATGAGGAAGCATGGATATCAAGTGAGAGGAAAATGGAAATTTCAGCAATAAAACGCTGGCAATAAGGGCTGGGGATATTCGAGATGGAGTGTATCCTAAACCTAGTGAGTCAAATAATCATCTTTTAATTGTAATACGTACATTCCCCAGTTAAGGTAAATAGTGTGAAAGAAGGTAGAAAACTAGCAGCAGGGGCGCCTGGGTGGCACAGCGGTTAAGCGTCTGCCTTTGGCTCAGGGCGTGATCCCGGCGTTCTGGGATCGAGCCCCACATCAGGCTCCTCCGCTAGGAGCCTGCTTCTTCCTCTCCCACTCCCCCTGCTTGTGTTCCCTCTCTCACTGGCTGTCTCTATCTCTGTCGAATAAATAAATAAAATCTTAAAAAAAAAAAGAAAAAAGAAAACTAGAAGCAGGTATGAACATCACTCGTGTTTGGAGAAACCGTAGAATTTTGCTTTTGGGAGGAATAATAGACAAAATCCAATCCCCTTATTTTAGAAGAGATGACAATAGCGACACTCAGGGAGGACCAAGCCAATGTCTAAGGCATCGGTGGAGTGGGGAATGAACCCCAGGATTCAATCTATGAGCTCACATATTTTTCTCTCGATGGCAACATGCACTTTTATTAGGAACAACATTAAGAACTGCAAAGATTCTCTTAAACCAGAGTAATTATGTTTTATTGGTTTTGCATTACATGATTGGAGAAGTTACCGTGAATTCGGATGCACAAAATACCTTTGGTCATGAAGGATTTCTTCTTTAAGCCACCAGAGTGGCTTGGCATTGCCAGGCAAATGTAATCATAAATGCAACACAGCTTTACTTAATAATCATTGGATAATAAGATTTTTCTTGTGCCCATGCTTTATTGTAAAAAGTGGGCTAGATCCAGGGGACACATCATCTCCCTTTCTTACTTCCATATATATATTTTTTTCAATATACAGGAACAGAAATTTAGAAATATCTCAGCGAGACTGATGTTATATTAATTTTGAAAGAAATGGACATCAGACCCTGAACTGAAAATTTTCCTTACTAGGGCCATCTGACAGTTGGTACGTAGGGCAGGGTTGTGTCCCTGTTATTTGCCTAAAACCTGGGAAATTAATGAAGATATGTTGGCTCTCAACCAGGATCCTGTTTTTAAAAAGTAGAGTTCACTCTTTTCCTGACACCTACTTGAAAATTTAAAATGTAAAGCTAAGTCATAGATAAGTTGAAAGAAGAAAAAAAAAAAAAAACAGGGGCAAAACAATAGTCACTGAACCAACACAACAGAAAACAATAGAAACATGGATACATAGTGCAAAAACAATTTCATTAAAAAATGTTGTTTGGTAACAGCAACAACAACAACAAAAATAACAAAAAAACCCACAAAAAACAAACGATGGGAGCGTTTCCTTCTTTCAGGACCCCAAGCTAATCCATTTTAAAATCACCAACTCTTTGGGAACTCAAACTGTCATAGTCATCTTTGCATCCTTTCTCTCTAGAACTTAGCACAGGGTATTTACGTCATAGAGCCTCCCATCTATTTCTCATGCTAGTGGGTTGCTTGTGTCGCTAGAATTTATAAGTGCAGCCTCTTGAACAACATAGCTCAGCTTGTCTGAGGAGATTAAGTAGTGAGTTAGCTTGAAGGCCCTCACTTCTGACTACGTAGCTGAACTGCTGAGTCCATCGCTGTTCAAAAGCAGAATAGAGTCCCTCGACGTACTTCCTTTTTTCCTTGGAAGGAACGTAGGACAAGTTCTAGTACTCACTTAACACTACCCGGAAGTCAGTACTCGGGTAAAAGTTTCTGAGTAACAGATGGAAAGCAGCTGCACACTCATTACTATTATAGTCTTTACCAAGAAACCAGAGCTTACAGATGTTAATAAAAAAATGTTCATTTCCATGAATATATAGTTCTTTTAATGAGCAGCGCTTGTCAGTTGCTTACTTAACGGGCCAATGTGATTTCTGCAAGCTAAATAAAAGCCTGGATTTTGTTAGATTGTTTTAGAAAGATAGTCAACAAATCGACGTTATTAACCTATCCTTATGCTAGTCTTTCTTAGGCATCACACACTAGGATATGAAAGAAACACAACTGTATAAAATAGAAAACTCTGCTTCTTTTTCTCTTGATGGCTGTAAAATGTGGTTTGCTTATTATTTTGACAGCCACAATTTCTTTCTCATCAGCTAAGTTTCCTAGGAAAACTGTCGAAAGAGCAGTCACAATATTTTTGCAGTTGATTTTAGAGGCAGATTTGTCAAGCATCTTCCAACAAATCTCTTTTTTTTTAAACAATAGGACACCTCAAAGTCAGTGTTAACTCTTTCTTAGGCTAAATTTTTCTGTTTTAATGTAACGAACACTTTGATTTTGAATGTATGTATGGCAGAAACTAAAGTTGAAGTTTATTTCTTCTCTGCTTCGATGCAGATTTCTAATTAATGGTTTAATTGCCTCTAACACTTTAGAAGTTTATTACCATAGTTCTTATTTATTTTGAAAACAAATACAATTAATTTAAAAAATCTATTCTCAGGGGGCGCCTGGGTGGCACAGCGGTTGGGCGTCTGCCTTCGGCTCAGGGCGTGATCCCGGCGTTCTGGGATCGAGCCCCACATCAGGCTCCTCTGCTATGAGCCTACTTCTTCCTCTCCCACTCCCCCTGCTTGTGTTCCCTCTCTGGCTGGCTGTCTCTATCTCTGTCAAATAAATAAATAAAATCTTAAAAAAAAAATCTATTCTCAGGACTTTTTTTTTGTATTCTATTTTAAAAATTCATTTAGGGGTGCCTCGGTGGCTCAGTTGGTTAAATGTCTGACTTCGGCTCAGGTCATGATCTCAGGGTTCTGGGATGGAGCCCCACTTTGGGCTCCCTGCTTAGCAGAGAGCCTGCTTCTCCCTCTTCCCTCTGCCCCTCCCTCCACTCCTGAGTGCGCTCCCTCTCTCTCTCTAATAAATAAATAAATAATTTTAAAAAATTTCATTTAATTCTCTCCTGGTAAGGTAAACCTTGCAAGCAGAGACATATCTTTCATTTAAAGATAATGTTTTTTAGTCTTGCCTTCCCCTTCACCCCCAACCCATCCTATAAAAAAGACTGTTCATTCTTCTAAATTCTAACAATCATAAAAATAATAATAGCTAACTGTGTTAGAACACTCACTGTAAGGGAGGCTTTTTAATATATTCACCCAGGCTAATTTTATTAACCATCACAAGGCTCCAGTAAGGAAGCTACTATTATCTGTATTTTACACACAGGAGGACTGAAGTTCAGAAATATAAAGTGCTCTGCTCAAGGTCAAACATCTAGCAGGAAGCAGATTCTGGATTTGAACTCCCACCTTCAGAATTTATATCCCTAATGAATTTGACCCCGTTTCAACTCTCTGGTTCTTATTATAGGAATCTTAAGGTGGCAAGTCCTGCATCAAAGGTCTCCTATCACTTTGCTAGTCTCCCCGACCTCATGTCTCTGCGTGTGTCCATGAAGTTTAAGGATGCCTTCTACAAGGAGAGGTTTTCTGTAAACTGTAGAAAGAACTCCCCATTTTTGCTCTGAAATGAGAGACACAAATGAACCATAAAGGAGAATCTTCCTGCAATGAAGGTTCTCTTACATTTACTGGGAGGGGATCTCATTGCCCCACTTCTCCAGCCAGAGGACGTGGGAGTGCTTAGGACCCAGAAGATGCTGGGTTGTATTAAATAGTGTGGAGGCGGTTCCATTCACCTGTTTCCACCTGCATTCCCCATAGCAGATCCTTGGTCAGCTTTCATGGTTCTAAGCCTCTGTATCTTTTGCAGGGCCTGATAGCCATATACATTTGATCTTTTAAAAAATATGGTACATAATCCCCATGGCAGTCATTAAATACCATTTTTAATCAATCATTTCCAATTCTTTTAATTAATCCCAGGGGAATTTTAATTGGCGGGCATTACTTTCTCAGGACAGCACCACGCATGATTTTCTGATGCTTCATTTGAACCAGAAGTGAGTTCTAATCCCCGAAAGATGTTTGATAATAGCTTAAATCACTGTGAACTCAATTATGGGATTAGAAATTAGATTTAAAAGTAGCCAAAGGGTAAATGCAAAGGGTTCCAGCATTTTTTGAAAAGACTATCTAAGGTTTTCATTTTTTTCCCTCAGAAATGTTTTTTAAATGGTTTGTTAAGACGTTAAAAAAGAAAACTTGGTATGGTTTGGGATCCTTTACTTTTATTGCCTGGCTGTCTAAGTCCCCTGGGAAACTGATTAAACTTGCTTATTTGTTTTAAATACCCCCTAAGTGAGATACTTCATTTATCGCAAGTTCCTTTATTGACTAAAAGAAAAGTTTTTTTTAAGTATTTCTTAGAGAAAACATATTAGAGCCTTGATTTTCAAGGAACTTCGATGAGGTTGGCACCATATAGTTTAGCATCTAACTCTGAAGTCATTAATAAGATATTTTCTAGAGCCACTTGAATACATTTAGCACACTTTTTTGAAATGGTAATCCAAAATTAAATAGATTTGAAAGACCTTAATTCAGGGGAAATTTGTTTTTAGAGAAATGCCCCCTACAGAGCATCTACTGGTGGAAAGTTCCACATGTCAAACACAGAGAGAACAAAGGGTAGGGTTCCGAATCCCTGTCTTCTGATCATCTTTTAAAACAGAAGTGTCAGCCAAGCATTTGCACATTCTGGAAAGGAGTAGCCTTTAAAAGGGACTACTTAAAGTGTTTTATTGTTGCTTTAAATGCTACTGTTATCTGATATTTATGGCATTATGTAATCATAAATATCAGACACTAAACACAAAGTTTGCTGTGGCTGCAAGGCAGGCAATGGATCTTGAAACAAACTTAAAAACTCATCAGGGCTCTATCCATGCTGTTTGAGTCTATTAAAATGAACTCAATGTAATATCAGACTAAAAATAGAAGCCCAGTCTTCTAGGAGAGGGGAAGAAGATTCTTCAGAGAATCTTCAGCCTGACAACATTTGGTGTCTAAAATTGACCTGCTACTTGCCCTCACCCAGTACCCTGCATGGTAAATCTCCTACCTTGGACAGCCCTGAGAATCACTGCAAAACCTCGGAACTGTAGGTATATTTCGAGAGTTCTAAAGTGGAAATGTAGAGGAACCGATCCTAACAGAAACTCTTTGCCCTGTTGACCTCTCTCATATCTGAAATTCCTCTGATGGAGGTTTATCTGGTTTAATAGGTGTAGTTTTGAAAATAAAAGCCTCCTGCCCTTTAATCTCCAGAGAAGAAATTTGCCAACCCCTGGTCAGGATATTGGAGTTTGCGTAGGAGGGTGCTGCAGGGAAGACATCAGATAAAATCTCTGCCTCTTCCAAAGCTGTGCCTAGAACTGACCTTTCACTAAGCCAGGGAGCGACATGCCACAGTACTGCATAATTTAGTTACACTACGCATGAATTAGGCTTCTGACAATTGTCCCAAAGATAACCACATTTATAACATTGTATCATTGGGAAAAAATGTTTTCTCCCATCTTGCCTTCCTTCTTTCACCCTCACCTCTGCCACGGCTCTTGGGGACCAAATTCTGCAGGCTCCTGCTGGTGATAATATTGTGAAGAAGAATATAAAATTAAAGGCAAGTTTCCGGCATATTAGGAAAAAATGAGATGACCATCCCTTCATATATCCTTGTGATATACGCTAAGTGTGGTATATATGTACATTTGAAATTTTATGTTTGTCACCCACAAATATAAAATGTGCCACCATGTAATTGTGCCACTCACACTATGATTATAAGACGTATCAAAAGTAGTAATTCCTAGTACACAAAAGAGAGCAAAGGCTAGAAATAGGATACACAGTTAAGTTGAACACAAACATTTTTTTCCCCCAATTCTTTTAGAGTATATCTGGGTCTGTAAATGTAGTCAGATTTGGAGATAACTATCAAGAATGTGAATTTCAGCCTCTCTGTGGATGTCCAGTGCCAAACGAGGCCATATGCTGTCAAAGAAAAGGACGCATAGCAAAAGGCAAGATGGGAGAAAGGCTTACGAAGTAGGTTCATGAGGCAGGAACTGGCAAGGAAAAGGGAAACAGAGAGTCAGAGAGAGAGAGATCATAGTTGGAAGTCTCACTAATTGGAGAAGATTCAGAATTCAAGTGGCTTGGCAAGAGGTCAAGTGTCATGGCGATTTAGAGGTCTAAGCTAGAAGGGAGGGAATGCAGTTGGAGGATAGAAGCTTGGATTGGATTTGGGGGTTCTTGATGATTGGAGAGAAAAAACTATTTCAGGCCAGGAGAGCAGAAAATCATCGCAGAATCTGGAAGAAGTGTGTGTGTTCACCTAATTAGGAGAAGATGTTTGCCAAGCCAGAGGCTTTCTTCATTCTGGTCTGATATTAAATATTTCCTGGAAATAGCAGATAAGGACTAAGAGGACCGGGAATTTTTGCACGGACTGAAATAAAGTTCCTGAACAGGAGCTTGTCATGAGAGCAGCAAACACTGTTCTCCAAATAGCATGACTCCAGGAGCTGGGAGTGAGGTCTAAACGTTAAAATGCAGGCGCATATCCAGAACATACACACTCTCCTGTTGTCCCTGTTGTCCCCCGGTAGGATTTCTTTTACCCTGGAAAGTCCTGCGCGGGTGTCACTTCCGGACAGACAGAGATAATCATGCCTTGTTTTTTATCACTTACCCACTTCATTCATACCTTTGTGATCGTACCTAACGAGGCAGCAACGTAACGATCTGTAGGCATTGCCGTCTCCTTTATTAGCACAGTGAGCTCCGGGGCGCCTGGGCGGCTCAGCTCATTGAGCATCTGTCTTTGGCTCAGGTCATGATCTCAGGGTCCTGGGATCAAGCCCCGAGTCCAGCTCTGCACTCTGTCCTCAGTGGGGAGTCTGCTTCCCTCTTTCCCTCTGCCCCTCCCCCTGCTCTCTCTTTCTCTCAAATAAATAAATAAAATCTTAGGGGAAAAAAAACCCCAGTAAGCTCAGGACATATCTAACATTTCTCTACTCTTCAGTGTGCATGGCAGTGCATACCCATGATACTCACTGCTTGCGGGCTCTCTGAAGGTCTTGATGTTCAAAAATGTGGCAGCCCCTTGACAGTTGTCTCACTCCTGGGATTAGCAGGGGTGGACTTCCCCGAAGGAAGATCACTGAGAGTAATGTTGCTGCTTTGATATCTTTAAATGTTGCCCTACTAGGAGTGCTATCCTATTTTGGAGAGACGGATGTCAGGCATAATGAAAAGGGAAGTGAGCGCTAATATGCGAAGTAAGTAATCTTAGTTCTATTTCGGCTCTGCTGCCAGTCCCTTGAGCTATGCTGGCCAAGTTACTGCACATGCCTGGGATTTGGTTTTGCCATCCGTGAAATGCGACTGTTTTAAGGCTTCAAGGTACACTTTAAAGTCTTCTGCGGGGCGCCTGGGAGGCTCAGCCGGTCAAGCATCTGCCTTCGGCTCGGGTCATGATCCCAGAGTCCTGGGATGGAGCTCTGCATCAGGCTTCCTGCTTCTCCCTCTCCTTCTGCCTGCCACTCCCCCTGCTTGTGTGCTCTCACTTTCTCTCTCTCTGTCAAATAAATAAATAAAATCTTTAAAAAAATAAAAGTTTTCTGCTACCCCCGTGGCCCTCAAGGACTCTCCACTTGGCAGGCGCTCACTATCAAAGTGCAGCTACCAAGTTCCCCAGAAATAATCCCGGGAACCTTCACTTTGGGTCAAGTCCCTTATTTCTTTTGTTTTGACTTTGCAAACCCAAATGTGGGAGGAGAACAGATAATACCTGGATTGTGGAGCTCTTCAAACCGAATACAAGGTCACGCTTGAGCTCCCGGTCATGGGATTCTATGAAACTCTATCGTTTGGTCCCTTCAAGCATAAGACTGGCCCTGCTGACCGACTGTAGCGGGAGGCGGGGGCACGATTATCTTTAAATTCATCTTTTAGTGCTTCTTTCCCCGTCTTTTAAGAGTCTGGGAATCAGCAAAGTCTTAGACAGGATGTG
Source organism: Ursus americanus (assembly GCF_024610735.1). NCBI lineage: Eukaryota > Metazoa > Chordata > Mammalia > Carnivora > Ursidae > Ursus > Ursus americanus. The sequence continues at coordinate 60,567,453 of NC_142135.1, forward strand.
GAGGTTCACACTGGCTTTCACATACTCTCTCAACCCCCTTGATCTCCTAAAGCTTTCTCGGCAAGCTTGCTGTGGTTTCAGGCATGCTACCTAGCCACACGACTCCGGGGGGATCCACAGACACCTGCCTGGAAGCCTCCACAGGCACGGAACAGGAGGTGTTGAAAACCTAAATCTGGGGGTTGGCAGTGGGGTTGGAAGCATGCAGGTGGATACAGAGACCGTTTGAAGGAAAGACCAGACTCACCGGAGAGCCTGGATGAAGGGAAATGCCGAGTGTAAGGTGACTGTCACCTTTCAGAGTTGCGCTGGCCCACCAGGGGACTTTGCGGCTCACTCCTGTCTGCTGGGTCCAGGATTCCATACTGTCACGTGACTGGCCAACAGGGTCAAAGAGAAAAGCGGCAGATGGGGGCTGTTTTCAGAGAGGAGTTATGAATATGTTGAGTATGGGTGGTGGGAGAGTTGGAAACACCTATCTCTGAGGTCAGGAGAAGAGTGAGGACCGCAAACACAAGCCGGATGATTGCCAGCTTCTGAGAAAGGAAGGACAGAAACAGCGGGTCTGTGCCCAGCTGTGAAGTGTGGAAAAGGCACTTCTTTTTGATACAGGAAAATCCAGGAAAATTTTAAGAAGATCTGATTACCAGTAGCATCAAATATGAAGAATTGTTTTTAAAAAAATGAGGATGATTGGGTTTCACAGGAAATAAGTAATGTTTTTAGAATTGTCTTTTTTTTTTAAAGATTTTATTTTATTTTTGAGAGAGAGAGAGCACGAGCAGGGAGGAAGGTCAGAGGGAGAAGCAGACTCTCCACTGAGCGGGGAGCCTGATGTGGGGCTCGATCCTGGGACTTGATCCTGGGACTCCAGGATCATAACCTGAGCCAAAGGCAGATGCTTAACAGACTAAGCCAACCAGGCGCCCCTAGAATCATCTTTTATCTTGCTCTCTTTGTCTTAATCTGTTTGTTTCTATTTGTCTCCCCGCCTGGTTTTTCTTTTCTTTTTTTCCCACTTCTGCTTTTCCCCCTTCTTCTTTAAAATGTTCTTGATTTTGGTGTAATAGACATAACAAAAATCACCTTTTTAACTATTTTAAATTGTACAACTTAGTGGCAGTAGCTAGCAGGGAACTATCATCACCATGTTGTGCCAGAATATTTTTATCACCCCAAAAAGTAACCCCACCTCCATGAAGCAAAAACCAGAGGCAGTTCCCCATCTCCATTTCCCCCATCTCCACAGCCCCTGGCAATTGCTAATCTGCTTTCTGGCTCAATGGATTTGCCTATTCTAGGTATTTTTATGTCCTCGGAATCATACAGTATGTGGTCTTTTACGTCTTATTTTACTTAGTACAGTGTTTTCGAGATTCATTCACGATGTAGTATATATCAGGACTTCATTTCTTTTTATGGTCAATTAATACTGTGTTTCATTTGTCCCTTCAATCAATTGGTGGACATTTGGGTTGCTTCCACCTTTTGGCTGTTATGCATAATGCTGCTCTGAGTATCTGTATACAAGTTTTTGTACAAAAGTCTCTCGGGTGTATCCCTAGGGTGGAGTTGCTGGGCTATATGCTAATCCTATGTGTAACTTATTAAAGAATCACCGAACTGCCTTCCGTAGTGGCTGCATCACTTTCTTTCTTGCCAGCAACGTAAGAGGGTTCCAGTTTTTCTATATCTTCACCAATGCTTGTGATTTCTGTTTTGTTTTGGTTTTTGATTCCAGCTACTGTAGTGGGTGGGAAGTGCTGTGTCGCTGTGGTTTTGATTTGCATTTCTGTGATAACCAATGACATTGAGCATCTTTTCATACGTTTGTTGGACAATTATATACCTTCTTTGGAGAAATGTCTATTCATGTCCTTTGCCCATTCTTAAATTGGGTTGTTTGATTTTTTTGTTGTTGAGTTCTAAGAGTTCTTTACATATTCAGAATACTAGAATCTCCCCCACCCCTCCAAACTCAAACTAGGCTCTGAAGGAAAAGTGAAATTTCACCTGGTATAGAGTTGGAGAAGATCTTTCTGGGCAAAGAATACAGTGCACAGACCTGCTATTTTAGTCTGCTCAGACCACCATAACAAAATACTGTAGACTTAGAATAGCTTAAACAACAGAAATTTGTTTTCTCATGGTTTTGGGGGCTGGAAGTTTGAGCACACAGTGCCAACATGGTCAAGTTCTGGTGAGAGCTCTCTTCCTGGTTTCCAGTTGGCCACCTTCTCTCTGTGTCCTCCCATGGCAGAGAGAAGGAGAGAGTGAGCACGCAAGCAAGAAAGCTCTGGTTATCTCTTCTTATAAGGGCACGAATCCTAACATGAGTGTTATAATCTCGAACCTTCATCTAAACCTAATTATCTCCCAAAGGCCCCATCTCTAAATACCATCACATAGGAAGTTAGAGCTTCAACACATGAATTTGGGGGCACAGAAACATTCCATTCCTAGCACCTGTGGAGGCTCTGTTGGGGGGAGGGGCATGGTAAGTGAGGTCCTGAGGGAAAATGCCTGCTGCAGGATCACAGGAAGCCCTGAAGAGGCTGGGCCTGAGGCTGGTGCAGCAGCCGGAGAGCCGGATCGTGAAGACCAACACTTCTCAATTTTTTTTTATTTTTATTTTTTAAGATTTTATTTATTTATTTAATAGAGAGAGAGCAGGAAAACACAAGCAGTGGGAGTGGCAGAGGGAGAAGGAGAAGCAGGTTCCCCACTGAGCAGGGAGCTCAATGCGGGGCTCAATCCCAGGACCCTGGGATCATGATCTGAGCTGAAGGCAGCTGCTTAACCAACTGAGCCACCCAGGCGCCCCAACAAGTCTCAATCTTAATCTGCCTAGGAATCACGCGGGATCTTGTAAAAATGCTGAGTCGGATTCAGTAGGTATAGGAAGAGGTAGAGAGTCTGCATTTCTAAGTTCCCAGGTGATACTGATGGAGCAGCAAGGGCATAAAGCCCCAAAGAGCCTGCGAAGTTACTGAATTGTTTAAAAAAAAGAGAGTAGTGAGATAAACTGTGAGTGTTGTAAAGATCACTCTAGTTGCTCAGTGGAATGTATATTAGAATGGGGAAAGAGAAATAGTTGAATTAATCATGGTGAGGTCAATAAGGTCTGCATATTCATACGACGGAATGTTCTACAAACGTTAACAACAATGTTTATGAAGACATTTACCTGACATGGGAAGGTGTTTGTGATATAATACTAAATAAAAAGGCAGAAATCAAAATTATATACGCAAGTTGGTTTTGACATGTGTAAGAGGAGGCAAATGTACCCAATTGTGAACAGGGCCTCTGGCGGTTGGATGATGGGTGATTTTTATTCTTAGGTACGTTTTTCTCTGTATCATTTTCTACCATTCTCACTATGATGTTTTATTTGTTTAAATTGCTTCCTAAACAATAACCGGATATTACTCAAGTTATCAAAGACTGGAACATTACTCTCCACGAACCTTGACCAAACCTTTTCAGCGCTGCAGCTCTCATACAGTAAATAGGAATGCCGGAAGAATTCATTTCCTAGCCCTTCTTACGGTGCCATGCTGTTGTGGGTTGTCAATTTCACACATGCTATTTCTATCCATTCAGAGCTGACAGCTTAGATTTTCCCCTCCATTGTAAGAGCTGTTCTCTCTTCGGGCTTCCCCAGGCTTGCATTTGGTAACCTTTGCCCTTTTATTTGGTACAAGCCAAAATGCCATCTTTGGAAAACTAATGTACCAGAGAAAATGGTAGCATGAAGCCACATAACCTACTGTTCTTTTCCTTTCCCTTTGTAAGGTTATTATTAGAGCTTATTTTAGAGAATTTCAAATCCATTCAAAGTATCATGGGTTTAAATTTTTCTAATGGAAGCAAAGCTTTTGATGTTTGGGTTTAGAAAGCTGCCTAGCCTCTTTAGAGTTCAAATTTTCATACATTGGCACAATTGATCAAAGACTTTAAGACAGAGAGAAAAAGCAATTTACCTATAGTTGTTTTGTATTCTCAACGTTATTATTATACTCCTTTTTTTTTTTCTGAACCATCTCTCTGTTTGAAGATCTGATTTTTTACTAACATATATTGGCTTCACCTTCTTTTTGATCAGCCTGAGAAACCATCTGGAAACAATTGAGAGTGACGTCACAAATCCAGCATTATGATTTCAATATAGGATCAAAGAATAGGAAGAAAAAAAATCGAGGAATGGAGAAGCTTGATTTAACCTTTAAGTACGAATATCTAACAGTAGAAAAAGGCAAGAAAACAGGATAAAATGAAAAGATTATTGATGGGCATTAAAGTAAGGGCCCTTGGTTTGCCTGAGGTTCAACTTCGTTAATATACTGGCACCCTTTTTTATATTTATTGTGGCAAAAAAAGAAAAAGCCAATCATCCAGAGTAAGTCTGACAAGTGATGCCACAGTTAAAAAGACTTTGTAGCCTGGGGCTTGGCTGAGTGTCCTGAAGCTAAATTCACACAACTACAGAAAAATCTTCAGCTGGGGCTAAAGGTCATAAGCAAGGACAATAGACCTGGAATTTGAAGGAATTCATACTCTACTAAAGAATTCCTACATCAGTCAAGAAAATAACAGATTGACCAGTCACCAGAGAAAACGAAAACTAAAACTAGAACTAAAACTAAAACAAAGCCACCCTTGGAGAGTAAGCAAATGATTAGAAGGGGAGATTTCAGAGGAGTCTGAAAGGGTGAGAATCTAGAATCTAATGTGAATGACCCTGAAATTACCGCTAACATAGGAAGTCTCTAGAAACTGAGCTCTCAGAACCTGAGTGACAGTTGGCTCTTAAGAATATTAGCTCATTCTGGAGAGAAACGTATGTTTCTGGCTAACCAGAGCAGTTGATCACCTATGTAAAGATTTCAGTCAGAAGATAAAGGAGGTGGTGAATGTCAGGAGGCGATGGGTCTGCAGAATGGGATGTAGGGACTTTTCTTTAGAGAGATGGGAGAGCAGCAGCTCTAAAATTCTTTTTCTGCTATTTAAATCAACAGTCCTGGGGGCGCCTGGGTGGTTCAGTCGTTGGGCGTCTGCCTTCGGCTCAGGGCGTGACCCCGGCGTTGTGGGATCGAGCCCCACATCAGGCTCCTCCGCTATGAGCCTGCTTCTTCCTCTCCCACTCCCCCTGCTTGTGTTCCCTCTCTCGCTGGCTGTCTCTCTCTGTCAAATAAATAAATAGAATCTTTAAAACAAAACAAAACAAAACAAAACAGTCCTGCATTTTCCAGGACCATTCCCCAATACACTGCATTTGTATATCTTTTTAATAACACCTTGAACACAAAGGTGATTTATTTAAAACATCCTTGAATGCTATTTAATTTTAATATCTATTTAATATCTCTGCAAAATATCTTTATATCAATAGATTTAGTCATTCCTTAAAAAAAATCATTAATGGGCTAATATGTTCCAATTTAGGCTTGGGTAATATGGCCACTGTACTAGTTTGTAAACTTCCTTTGGCCACCAAGCTTTGCCCAAAGAGATTTTCCTCTAAATTTGTTGTTATTACTCTTACCACCATAGAAGTTATTCAAATATTACATTGAAGGCATTCTTATTTAATATATTTATTTCCAACCCTTGATTTTCTTCTTGTTCTTCCTTATTTAACTACAGTATGCTCCAAATGAAACACCAGTAGAATCTTGTCTTTTTAAGCAAAAATACAACTGGTCATACCTATGGAGAAACTGTTTAAAGGAACATACACAAAACCACATTCTACTGTCCTTAATTTAATGAGAGAACATTTTAAACACTCAGGAAAGACAAATAAATGTCTTAGGTGCCGCAGTCCCACACCGACGAAAGTTCATAAGCAGATCACTGCGATCTTCTTTTGAACCTGATCAAGGCTTCAGAATCCTTACTACAGTATTCCAGGGACCACTAACAACTGATTGGAGTTTGCACTGGAGTGAAAAAAGCATTTTCCTCTCTGGCTTTAGATGAAGAACATTTCACTTCTATTGAATTTTGGGGAAGGGTGTATGTGATTTTATTTAAAGATGTATTTATTTATTTATTTTAGAGGGTGGGTGGGCAGAGGCAGAGGGAGAGAAAATCTCAAGCAGACTCCCTGCTGAGCACAGGCCCGATGGGAGGAAGCTCCATCCCAGGACCCTGAGATCATGACCTGAGCCAAAATCCAGAGTCTGACGCTTAATTGCCTAAGCCACCCAGGCCCCGGTGTGATTTTATTTTGAATGGAATGAGTTCATATATTTGTTTAAGAGCAGTTAAAAACATACAGAGAAGACACCCTTAATTTACCAATGTTCTATCTGTAGGTTGTTTAAAACTCATAACCTAGGAAAACAGTAATCGGGAGTGGGAAGACAAGGAAAGAAGGAAAGTAGGCAGAGTATATTTTATCAGCCACTCACGAACTTACGGTGTCTATCTACCCAGGTAATTCAGAGGTAAATGAGTCAAGATAACATTCGTATATGAATCCAAGAGACATGGAAACATAGGTCTACACAAAAACTTGTGTACAAATGTTCAGAGCAGCTTCATGCATAAGAGCCCACGGTGGAAACAATCCAAATGCCCATCAGCCAATGAATGGACAGATAAATGTGGTATATCCAGACAATGCAATATTAATTGGCTCTAAAAAGGAATGGAGTACTGACGGGTGCTGCGATATGGTTGAACCCTGGAAACATTACGCTAAGTGAAATAAGCCAGTCACAAAAGACCATATATTGCATGATTCTATTTATAAAAATATATCTGAAATACTTAAATCCATAGAGATAGAAAGTAGATTAGTGGTTGCCAGGAGCTGGGGAGGGAGCGTGGGGGGTGACTTCTAATGGGTATGGGGTTTCCTTTGTGGGTGATGAAAGTGTTCTAAAATTATTGTAATGAGGGCTGCATGACTCTGTGAATATATTGAATGTCTTTAAGGTGTACATTTTAAGTGGTTGAAGTGTACAATATGTGGATTAATTTTCAATAAGGTTGTTATTTTAAAAAATTCTGTTTGAAAAAAGATGCAGAGAGCAGAATGGTGACTCATTCAACTTCTAGGTGAGTTTCTAATGAGCTTTCTATGATAAAAACAAGCTTGTCTAAAGATGTCTGTAAGTCCACATTAGTCAGGAAAATATCTTTGGTGTCTTCTGTAAGGACAAAAAAAAATCATTTCAGAGGGAATAGAGACAAAGAAAAAGAGTATCGACAACTGAGTTTTGCAATAGACTAGGTGGCAAATCAAAACCTTCACTCTAAAAATTAAGGGGGAGGGGCACCTGGGTGGTGCAGTTGTTAAGCGTCTGCCTTCGGCTCAGGGCGTGATCCCGGCGTTCTGGGATCGAGCCCCACATCAGGTTCCTCCTCTGGGAGCCTGCTTCTTCCTCTCCCACTCCCCCTGCTTGTGTTCCCTCTCTTGCTGGCTGTCTCTTTCTGTCAAATAAATAAATAAAAATAAATAAATAAATAAAAATTAAAGGGGGGCTGCCTGGGTGGCTCAGTCAGTTGAGCATCTGACTCTTGATCTCAGCTCAGGTTTTGATCTCAGGGTCGTGAGTTCAAGTCCTGTGTTGGGCTCCATACTGGGTGTGGAGTGTACTTTAAAAAAAATTGGGAGGGATAGCCATACAAATCTGTACCAAGTGTTCTTATGTTTTCCGTAGAGATAAATGAAAATGAACCTAGTCTGAGGATTTTGACGATTTACATTTGTGCTTCACTGAATTTAAATTTTCTGAATACTTTATTGTAATTCCTAATGACAAAACTTTCTACCAAAAGGACCAACCCAAACAATTAATGAGCTTATAAAACAATGATCACCTCCCCTCTCCCTTGCAGACACACAAATACTTATAAAACCTAACGTTGGGGCCTCCCACTTCTGCTTTAGAATATATTTTTTGTCTTGCAAACCTACCCTAGAGATTCATTTCACCCTGATTTTATCTCTATGTGTGTAGCAGGTAACTGCAAATCATCTCTTTATTCATCAATGTGAACTTCCTAAAGATGCTTTTATAATTCTTACCACTAGTTTTGTTCTAATTAGTAGGCACAGTGAAAAGTCTTAACCATGGTAGTTAAATAAAAAAACATACCACACCTCCTTGGAAACAAAATAAGTCTCACCCAATCAGCAGATAACTGGAAACATCGAGAAACAAAGAGCTAGCAAAATGGTTTTACTGTCACTTTTCTCAAGAAAACTAGAGGTGGGGGTAAGGTGGGGAGGAGCTCCACGCCTGGTTGCCATGTCCGATGTGCTATTAACTCCTGATAACCGAGGAAAGAGGATCTCCATCTTCCATCTCTGCCAGCAGCATGTGTGAAATCACTCAGCCTTAAGAATCTTGCCACTGGACTTTCTGCCTATGCGCTCCCCCGGGTGAAGGTCTGAGCGTGTAGTAGCTCACAGAGCCGCCTAGATAATTTCCTCTTCCCCAAGCAAGGAGAAAGGAGGCATGAGGGTCTCCACGTGCGGGATGTGTGCACGCCTGGTGTCAAAGGCAGGGAATGAGCTGGAATGAGATTGCAGTTAGCTGTACTTGAGGAGTAGGTTTTGTTGTTGTTGTTGTTTGTTTGTTTGTTTTACGATTTACTTATTTATTTGAGAGAGAGACAAGTGGGGGAAGGGACAGAGGGAGAGGGAGAGAAGCAGACTCCTGTTGAGCCGGGAGCCTGGGGTGGGGCTCGATCCCACCACCTGGGTGAGATCAAGAATGGGACGCTTAACTGACTGAACCACCCAGGCACCCCAAAGAACAGCTTTAACAGACATTGTAGAAGATTTCAGCAAAGTGAAGAAAGAGGAACAAGAACAGACATGGAGACAGGATTGAGTGGGTTTTCCAAGGTGATTTTCTGTGGACTATCTGGGCCAGATAAGCTCTGCTGTCAAGTTGGTTGCTTTGCACATTTTCTGCCTACGGTTTCAAGTGTAGCTCCAGTGCTGTCCAGAGTCTGAGCTTTCTGTTCATAAGGGCGGGAGGAGGAAGTTGCCGGGCCAATGACAGGTGGCAGGAGTAAGAAGGGAAATGGCACTTCTAACAGAGATGGAAAAGTGAGCTGTCCTTCACTTTTCATGGTAAAGTACACCTAAGGTAACATTGACTGAGTACGCAATTCAGTGGCATGAAATACAGTCATAATGTTAGGCAATCCCATTGTAAATCTTGGAAAAATTTCATCACCCCAAAAGGAAAGTCTGAGTGTATTCAGCAGTCACGCCCCACCCCTCTTTCCCCCTGTCCTTGGCATCACCCATCTGATTTCTAGCTCTAGAGAAACTTACGCATGAACTTTCAGAGCACTGTTCACAAAAGCTAAAAGCTAAAAGCAACCCAAATGTCCATCAACAGATGAATGGGTAGACAATAGGTAGTATAGACATACAAAGGAATATTATTTGGGCCATAAAAAGGAACAGAGTGATGGTATGTGCTACAACACAGATGAACCTTGAAACATTGAACTTTCCATTTCTGTCCTTCGAAGGAATGAAGACACCAGCAAGGCAGTGGCAGAATATCACACAAGGGCTCACAGACCTGGGCTCTGGGAAGGGTTTCTTCTCCACTCTAAGGTGCCAATGAGGTAATCCATTTAACACCATGCAGGATGGCAAATGCTCCAGTTGTAAAACCTTGCTTCTGTGGGGGTTCAGTTTAAGAATTTGAATTGTTCTTGTAAAATGCTTTAAAGATGCCTAAAAGCGGACATTGAATAATTTAGAGATTAGAGGACATTGGGAAAAATAACTAGAGAAGGGTAGAATTATCAAGCAGCCTACCCTTCGTTCCTTCACTTTTATGACTCACTTTCCCATTTTACCTCCCCTCTCCTCCCTGCCCATTCCCCACCCCATTCCCTCGTATACACCCACCTTCCTGGGCTCTTCTCATTTCTCTGAACCTGCTTTGTGACCTGTTCTCTCACCTATGCTTACATACACCTTGTGTACCCAGGACCTAGCCAGTCTCTCTATAGTTGGTGCTGAATAGTTGCAGTTGAATGAATGAAAGAATGGGTGAACGGATAAAGCAAGTGTCCTTCTCCTGTAGTTCAATGGAACAGACAGACATTGAAGCAGTCTCACCTCTTGAAAGTCACTTTCTCCAAACTCCAGATTCCCCAGCTGTGATGACTCTGAGTTTTTACATCAGTGCTTATCTTACTCCTCCTTATATTTCATACCTCATGAGTTTAACGACTTTGTCCGTATTCATGCTCACATTTCCTATAACCCCTGGTAGAGTGATCCGAACAAAGACGCACTCCATAACACACACTATATTGAATTGCATTACAAATTGAAATGCACTATATTGAATTGCATTTTAGATTTAAATTTAGATTTAATTTAAATAAAACCCTACATCATCTCTCTTTCAGACTTAGATAAAATAACTCTGTGAAGCTTTCTGAGACACTCCCAGGCAGGTCAATCCCTGTCCTGTACTCTCTTAGTGCTTTCAATGCTCTTTTCTATAGAGGCCAAAGATTTTTGGTTTAGTGTTCCCCTGGGGTATTGTGAGGACCCTTTAAGACGAAGACACCTCAATAGATATCTATTGACTGAATAAATAAATGGGTGAATTTTACTAATTCTCTAGTAAATTTTCTTTGATGAAGAAATTTTTCTTTAATGAAGACAGGAGAGACTCCATCAACCATAAAAAGATTTCATGATGAAATAAATTATGGAAGTAAGCTCTGAAGAAGTGTTCTTTATCTCATTTGGGAAATCACAATTTTAAAATGCAGTTTACTAAGCCAATTTCATAAAACTGATTTTTATTTTCTTTTCTTTTTATCACAAGAGTGTATACATATAGTTTAAAGCCCTAGATAGTTGTACGAGTTCTCTTATAAGAATTAGCAATTCTCTCTGTCCTCCCCCAGATTTTTCTTTCCAGATTTCTCTTCTCTTTCTTTTAGCTGATTTTAAAATTTTAAAATTATAATAAAGCACACGATGTGATGATTTGATATATGCATACATTGTGAAAGGTTCCCATCAAGTTAATTAACACGTTTATCACCCCACATATATACCTTTTTATGTGTGTGATAACACTTGAGTTTTAATATTTTCGCAAATTTCTACTATAGAATACAGCAGTATCTGAGAAAGACAAATGCTACATAATCTCACTGATATGTGGAATCTAAAAAATCGGAACTTGTAGATACAGAGAAGAGATTGGTGGTTGCCAGATGTTAAGGGGGGGCAAAAAAGAACACATTTCCAATAAGAAGTATGTTCTGAGGATGACAGCCTGTGATTAGAGTTAACAAGACTGTACTGTCTATTTGAAATTTTGCTAAGAGAGTACATCTTCAAAGTTCTCGTTATGAGGAAAAAAATTGTAACTATGCGAGGTGATGGATGGGAACTAAACGTATTGCAGTCATCATTTCTCAATATACACATACAGCAAATCATTATGTTGTACACCTTAAACAAATACATACGTCAATTCTAGCTTAATAAAATTGGGAGGAAAAAAGAATACAGTATTATCAGTTTTAGTCACTACGTTACGTTAGATCCTTAGACCTTATTCATTTCACAGGAGAAAGTGTATATCCTTCTACCAGTCTCTCCTTATTTTCCTATCTCTCAGCCTCTGGCAACCACCATTCTACTCTCTGTTTTTACGAGATCACTTTTTTTTTTTAAAGATTTTATTTATTTATTTGTCAGAGACAGCCAGCGAGAGAGGGAACACAAGCAGGGGGAGTGGGAGAGGAAGAAGCAGGCTCATAGCGGAGGAGCCTGATGTGGGGCTCGATCCCAGAATGCCAGGATCACACCCTGAGCCGAAGGCAGACGCTTAAGGACTGTGCCACCCAGGCGCCCCAACAAGATCACTTTTTTGTTTGTTTTCTTAAAGATCCTACATGTACGTGATACAATCCAGTAATGGTCTTTGTCTGCCTTATTTCACTTAGCATAACGCCCTTCAGTTTCATCCATGTTGTTGCAAATAGCAGGATTTCCTTCCTTTTAAAAGCTGAATAGTATTCCATTGTGCGTATATATACCGTATTTTCTTTATTCGTTCATCCACTGATGGACACACAGGTTGTTTCTATAACTTGACTATTGTCAATAATGCTGTGATAAACCTGAGAACAGAGATACCTCTTTGAGAGAGTGATTTCGTTTCCTTTGGATATATACTCAGAAGTGGCATTGCTGGATTGTATGGTTGTTCTATTTTTAATAGCCTTTTAAAAGATTTATTTATTTATTTTAGAGAGAGAGAGAGAGAGCAAGTGTGCACACGCACTCACAAGCAGAGGGAGGGACCGTGGGAAAGAAACTCAAGCAGAATTTGTTGAGCACAGAGCCGAACACGGGGCTTGATCTCATGATCCTGAGAGCATGACCCTGAGATCACCACCTGAGTTGAAATCAAGAGTCAAACACTTAACTGACTGAACTACCCAGGCACCCCTCTTTAATCCATTTTGAGTTGACCTTTATGTATGGTGTAAAAAAGGGGCCCAGTTTCATTCTTTTCACATGGATATAGCTTTGTAATCAGGAAATGTGATGCTTCCGGCTTTGTTCTCCTTTCTCAAGATTGCTTTGGGCATTTGGAATCTTTTGTGGTTCTATAAGCATTTTAGGATTGTTTTTTCTATTTCTGTGAAAAATGCCGTTGGAATTCTGATAGACGTTACATTGAATCTGTAGATCATTTTGGGTAGTATTAACATTTTTACAATATTAATTCTTTCAATCCTTGAATATGTAATATCTTTCCATTTATTTGTGTCTTCTTCAATTTCTTTAATTAATGTTTTATACTTTTCTGTGTACATGTTTTGTCATCTCCTTGGTTAAATTTGTTCCTAGGTATTTTATTGTTTTTGATGCTATTGTAAGTGAGATTGTTTTCTTAATTTCTCTTTCTGATAGTTTCTCATAAATGTGTAAAAATACAACTGGTTTTTGTATATTGATTTTGTTTATCTTACAACTTTCCTGAATTCATTTATTAGTTTTAACAGTTGTGATATTTTGATTTATAAAAAGAAATATGTATTTGGCCTTTATCCAATTGCCTGTCACAGAGCTCCTAAAACCTTTGGAATATCCTAAGTGATGGGAGAGGGAAAGGTGTATCTTGATATTCATAACAAGCCCATTTCAACCACACCTGAGTTTATGGTAATGAAGTGACCTTTTGAAGTTTCTAACCAAGGGGGCAGGTTGCCAGGGGAACCAACTGTGTAATTGCAGCATTGGAACTCTCTGTCTCCAGAGTGGGGAGAGCAGCTGGAGGTGGAATCCGTCGCCAAAGGCCCGTGATTTAATCAACCATGCCCATGTATGGAAGCCTCCATCAAAACCCCGAATGACAGGGTTCAGAGAGTTCCTGAGTTGGTGAATACAGGGAGATTTGGGGAGTGTGGTATGCTCAGAAAGCAGGGAGGTTCTGCGCCCCTTCCCACACACCTTGCCCTATGTGTCTCTTCCATCTGACAATTTGTTCATTATGTCTTTTTATAATGAACTGGTAATCTAGTAAGTAAAATGTTTCTCTGAATTCTGTGAACTGCTCTACCAAGTTAATTGAATCCAAGAAGTGAGCCAGTTTGATCTAAAGACAGCTAGTCAGAGCATAGGTGACAACCTGGGCTTTTTTTCGGTTTCTGAAGTGGGTGAATCTTGTAGACCATGAACTGTATGATCTGATGCTCTCCCCAGATAGTGTCAGAATTGAGTTAACTGCTTGGTGCTGTGGAAAAAAGCGCAATAGAATTGACATCAGAATTGTACAGTTTTTGGTAAAGTCTTCAGGGTTTTCTATGTAAAAGATTATTCATGTGCAAAATTGTATTTCCTAGACTTATTACACAGGCTAGAAGAAAGCTTAGGGGCAATGAAAAACATAGTAGCAATGAGTAACCATTATTATTCTTTATAGTGTTCTGATTATCCATTAAAAATAAAGACACACAGGTCATTTGACCCAGCAACACACAGGTAGTAATCTATTCCCTAGAAATATGTCATTTTAACTACCATTTCCCATGAAGGTGAACCAGGGATTCTTGGCAAAATGGATAATTCCCGATCTGTGGTAGGTAACGAATAACGCAAACCTAATGTATCCTGTCCTTTGAGGGTAAATAGTTATCAGAGACTACCAGAGTTGGGCCCAAAGAGCTGTGAAGTGGCAAAAGATGCGACAATTTAAACATCATGAAGGATAGTAAGCACAGGATGGATTAAGACATACCAAATATACTTGAACCCACAAATTTATATTGATATTTAGAAATCATTGGTCATCTCTGGAGGATATAGGAATCTTATTCATTATTTTAAAAGAAGGTAAATAAAGGATAAGTGTTAACAATTTGTCCTCTCTTTCCTGTACAATTTATTCCTCAGAGTAACCAAGTTATTGATGCAAGGCTTTTTCTTTTTATATAGAAATATTTCAGGTCATAAATCAAGAAGAAATGATGACATCAGACTGTAACAGTTTAGTAACCATTAATAAATCAGTGGAAGTGGGCAATAGTCATTAATGGCTGCTAATATCACAAAAAGATATCCTCAGATGTGTGCCTCTTGGGGAAATATACAGTCTTACCTATGAGGTATCCTTGCCAAAAAATCCAGACTGTGAGAAACTCTGTAAGACTAACACCCTGCCTCCCTCCCATCCACCCCCCCGTAAACCACTGAGATAGAGAGGAAGGGAGAGAGAAGGGAAACCTATAGATTAAGGAAGACATATGGGACATATTGATCTATTGCAATATTCAGGTCTTATTTGGATCCTAATTCAAACAAAGAAACCAATAAACAAGAAAAATGTATTTTGAGAAAATTGGAAATTTGGAAACTGCATTTTTTAAAGATTGTTTAGAAATATTATGTTCATGTTTAAAAAATCATCATTTGGAGATATGTCTTAAACACTTATGGATGAAGTCATATGATGTCTAAATTTGCTTCAGTATAATTGACTGGGGAGATTGAGGTTAAAATATATTATTCACCAGCTGATTACTGTTCAAGGTGTGTGATGGGTTCATGGGTGTTCCCTGTACTAATCTGTCTGCTTTTGTATATGTTTGCAATTTTATATTAAAAAAGTTTAAAAATTTATAACTTAAATCTTACATTGATTTCTATCTTCCAAATGAAAAGAGCAATTTACAAAAATGTAAGGATTATTCTTCATTAAAATCACCACCGAATCTCCATATATATGTCCATATAGGATCAATGCATTTAACAGCATAAAAGGGTTTATCCACAGGCATTGCCTTGGTTAACTCAGTGGGGTGAGACGGTGGGAGGTGGGAATGTACACATTTCTACATATTTATATTATATTATATTATTGCACCTGTTTACAACAGTCACATAATACTGCCATCATCTGAAAAATATCAAGTAAAGAACTTTTTAACAACAAAAGAACACATGTAAAAAAAGTATAGTTTATTCTTTCTTATTTTTTGGATTAAAAATATATGTGCATTGAACTGTTCATCGCGGGGTTTTTTGTATTAAAAAACCTCTAGATTTCTTTTGAATGTGATTTTCCAGAACAATGAAATATCAGCAATCTAAATTTAGACATTGAAGTAAAAAGAAAGACACGACTACGGGCATGTACATATATGTATGTATATGTATGTACATATTATGAGGCTATGCCACAGAAGAAAACAGAGAAGAGTACATAAGACAAGAAGTTGCAAGAACAATCAACAATGAGTTTAGCAATAGGCGCTCCACGTCGCTGATTGCGAAATCTCTCCTTTTGAAAAGTCGCTTTGATGAGTACAAGACTGACCTTCATTTTCTCTGGTTGAGCCACTCGGCTGTTGGAACTCTGATTAGGCAATTTTCCCTTTTTCTTCACTTTCTTTTATCACCAAACACCCTGAAAATGATAAGAGAGCAGCGTGTCCTGAAGCATGGGGCTCTCCCATCACTCTGAAATTATTTCTATTTCATCTGTGTTTTTTTTTAAAAAACTCCTCCTTACAAAAGAACAATAGAAGGACCTAAATTTCTGTCTTAGCACTAAATGCATCTCAGTGCTGCGGAAACATTTCATTTTCTAGCGATTTCAGGGTCTGTATATTCCCTGCTGTTATAGTCTTTATCAAAATCAAAAGAAAGGAGAAAAGAACACAAGAAAGAAAAGAAGAAACCCTACATGACAAGAACATTAAACCCCAAGGGTGGTTCATTTCAATTTTGAAGTCTTTCTTCACTACTCCAGGGACACTTATGTCAATGTCTTAATAAGGGAAGTAAAGCAGTTTATACGCCTCAGAGCACGTGCACTCAAACCAGAAAATTGGTGTGAAAGGGAGGAGGCCACCCCTGCCTTGGACCAGTGGCAGCCACATAGTAAGGGGCCACTTCTGGTGAGGACCAGATGACACAATTTGCAGAGGGCAGACTTAATGTTGTCACTATTAGAGCTGGAAGGAAAACATCTTTGAAGAAATATTTGTTTTATCCCCTTTCCCCCAAATCTTGAAATCATCTCATACACATGTTGGAAATAATTCTACCCAAATTCGATTAAATTCTATTTTTATAATGTTGAAATAACATTGCACTACAAATTGAAAAGACATTTCTGTAACCTAGAGTAATTTTGCTGTCATGAGAAACGGTTATATCGGGCATTATATTTTAATTTCGAATATCGTGAATTATTTCTACATATAAATTAATAAATCATACAATATGATGTATCAACGACTCGGCCCCATTTGCATTTTGATAAACATAAAAGCAAATGGAAAACTGAGAGCCTTTAGTTTGTTTGAATTTTTAAATATTTTATGAGAATATTGAATGATACAGAATTTTTATTACCCCATTTTTTGCTTTATGTTATTTAGGCTTTGAGGTTCCTAGTCATGACTTGCCAAAATAAAAGCGTGAAAATAAAATGGAGAGAGTTATCCAAATTATAAAGTGTATGTTTCCTATAACGATACTTTTATTTTCCTTTGTTTTCTTTTTTATTATGAAATTGGCCAGACTAAAGGGCCCAAAAGTTCAGGAAGAGCTCATTTAGGTTCAGACTTCCATGTGGATTTCTCCTTGAGGATCATAATTGCAGTACTCCCTCATTAATGCCAAGCTCTTTAAAAAATAGCAATTTACATAGTTTTGGATTGACAGAAGATCTTCAATGGTTCAGTTCAAATTAACTTTTGAAGCCAATTCTATATATTTATGAAAGTCAACATAAATATATTAGCCTGCATTCTTTCAGTCGCAAGTGACAGAAACAAACACACACTGACATTAACATTTTTTTCTTTTCATAACTGCGAAGTCCAGAGGTTAAACTGGCTTGCGGATTGCAGACTGTAGAAACTTTCTTCCACTTTCTTCTTCTTTTTTTGATATGTGTATTGGTTCTAATCTTAGACTTTTCCCAGTGGTGGCAGAAAAGGCCATCAGCAACACTTGGCTCATGTCTTAAAACCCTTGCGATCTCAGGAGAAAACCTCTTTGCCAACATTTCCAGCTATTTATTCTGATTGAGATAATTTGGGACATATGGCAATCCCTGAATCAGTCATCATGTCCAGAGAAATGGAATATTCTAATTAGCCAAGTCTGGGACTTGTGCTCCACTCTGAAGCTAGGACAGAGGCTCAGCTCCATCTGAACCCTGAGGATTGGGATAGAGGAGAAAAAAATTCTAATGTATAATACAAAATATTGCATCACTAAGTTTGATGATCAATGCCTATTATCATTGCCAGAGACAAGTAACTAGGGTAAAAAAGGAGAGAGAGAAAGTGGACTAGGATCCAAAAGATCAGAGTGCTTACTACTTGATAGACTTTAGGCAAATAACTTTATAATTTACATGCATAATTTACATAATATAAATTATAATGATAAATTATAATGATTTTATTATATACTATAAATAATTATAATTTATAACTTTATGGAATTAATTATTTATGAAATAAGTAGTCTAATCTGTGTAATAGGTCTCATTTCTGTTTTATTGTTTCGATTGCTACCTACATGGTGATAAATCCTTAAATGTAATCTCTAGATTAGATATCCCTGTGATCTAGAATCTTCTAGAATATTCTCTTTGGAGGAATTCTCCAGATCTCTGCATCTCCAGAGCCATCTGCCCCTTCCTTACCCTCTTATGGGACCCAGAAGGCCTACCTTTGTGGCTACGTGGACAGTCTCACTTGTCCTCTGATGTCTGTTTGTGTTTGAACAATGAAAGCTAGTGGCAGGAGAGATTGTGGGGAAGCAGAAGAAAGATGGGTGTATTCACCTCTTGGTACACTTCCTCTCAGTCAGAAGGTTGTTAGTGATTGTGTTCCTGTACTGATGGCCGCTACTCTTGTCTATGGTCATAGCTAAAGGTCTCACTGGCTTAGAAATGCCTCTTTTCCTTTATCCCTTCAAGCCTGGCAGTGGTAGAGCCTTACCTCTGATTTCTAGACTTGGAATGCCCCATCATTTCTTACTAGTGTCCTCTAACATTACTCACAACTTTTTGAATAGTTTAAGTCTCTTCAAGCTTTTTTTTTTTTTGAGTACACCATATATTTTGTGTTGGGGCCTTGACTGAAACAGCTCTTGACAAATTTCTAAAGGCATCGTATGTTCAATATTTAGAAAATTAAGATTATTATTTCAGTTCAACTCAAGAGTATTTCTTTTCTTTGTTAGTTGCAATACAATCCATCAATTGTTCTAACTTAAAATCTTGAATACAGGTTCCAATGTTCATTCTTCTTTACCTTTACATTCAACCGACTTAAGTATTATCTATTTTATCTCATAATTATTTAAAAAATATACTTTCCCCTCACCATCCCTAAGGCTTGAATGGCCCCCCGTTACTTCAGTTTTGACAGTCCTTATTTATTTATTTTTTTACGATTTTGTTTATTTATTTGACAGAGAGAGAGTGAGGGTGCACACAAGTAGGGGGAGCTGTAGAGGGTAGAGGGAGAAATAGACTCCCCGCTGAGCAGGGCGCCCAGGGTGGGACTGGATCCCGGGACGCTGGGATCATGACCTGTGCCGAAGGCAGATGCTTAACTGACTGAGCCACCCAGGCATCCCGACAGTCCTACTTTTTACGTGATCATGAACCCGACCATATCACTCCTCTCTATAGCAAGTTCATCTTTCTAGGACTTTGGTCAACTGCAAGATAACATTCAGGCAACGCAACATTATTCCACGCTAAAAAGAAATGAGCTATCAAGCCACCAAAAGACATGGAGGAAACTTGAATGTATATTTCTGAAGGAAAGAAGCAAGTCTGAGAAGGCTACATATTGTATGATTCCAACTATATGACATTCTGGAAAAGAAAAATTATGGAGGCAGTAATATCAGTGGTTGCCAAGGGTTAGTAGAAGGGGAGGGGTGCATAGGCAGAGCACAGAGGACTTTTATGGTGATGAAACTATTCTGTGTGATTCTGTAATAATGGGTACTTGATGTTATGGACTGAGAGTCTGTGTCTGCCCCAAAATTCATAGGTTAAAGTCTTAATGCCCAATATGACTATTTGGAGATAGGGTTTATAAGGAAATAATTAAGGTTAAACGAGGCCATAAAGGTAGGGCTTTGATTTGATAGGATTAGTGCCCTTAGCAGAAGAGATACCAGAGAACTCTGAGAGCTCTTTCTTTCTCTCCACCATGTGAGGACACATCTAACTGCAACCTGGAAGAGAACCTTACTAGGAACGGACGGTGCTAGAATCCTGATCTCAGACTTCCAGCCTCCAGACTGGGAGATAATTCAATTCTATTGTTTAAGCCACAGAGTCTATGCATGGCATCCCAAGCAGACTGAGACACGAAATGTGATGCATTTGAACTGGATAACACATAGAGTCCGTCTTCATGTAAACTATAGATTTTAGCTAACAATAATCTATTAATATTGATTCATCAATTGTAAGAAGTGTACCACGTTAATGCAAGATGTTTGTAACAGGGGACCCTGTACGTGGAGCAGCAAGGCTGTGGGAAGCCTGTGAACTATTTGCTTAATTTTTCTGTAAACCTAAAATTGCTCTAAAAATAGTGTATTGGTAAAAGAAGCAAAAAAATAAAGACAGTAAATGAAAGAAAGAATGAATACCCTCTCTGCTTACCTCACCTCCTAGATTTATTGTCAATCTAAACTGAGATCATGCGTGTGAAGTACTCTGTAAAAGATAAAGCGCTATTTCACACAGTCTGACAGTGCTGGTTAAGTAGCTGAATTGCCAAAATCAAATCGATATAGATGAGAATACTTAACACAAAAAACAACTCTTGGCAGATGTTCAATAGCATCCGATCCAAATACAAAAATAGTAAAGAGGAGAATGCAATGGCTGGAATAGAAATGCAAAGACTTCTTTCTTTTCTTTTTCTTTCTTTCTTTCTTTCTTTCTTTCTTTCTTTCTTTCTTTCTTTCTTTCTTTCTTCTTTCTCTTTCTTCATCAATTTAAATGAAAGTGTAGCATATGATAGAACATAATCTGTTTAGATAGACAATAAAAAAATCTAGGTCTGAGAACAATCTTAAAAGGATAATGTATTTGATGGTGAATGTCATAATTAAATAAAGGCGATTACGACTAGTAGACTAAACTTTAGCTTATCTTATTACATGAAAAACTATTAATTTTAGTAGGATAGTAAGTTCTGACCACATAATCAGCAAAGCTGTGTGAGCTATCCAAAGTCCAGTCCTTTTTAGGTACTTGTATGAATCATCTGGTTAAAAGGGACAGAAAAGTGCATGAAGTCTTTTGATTTGGGTAGAGAATACATTGTGAACTTGCTGTTACCTGGGTCTGCATGGTAGCCTCCCATCATCGGGTGGCAAGTGCCAGTCCTGAGGACATAGATGCTAAGAACCAGGTGGCTCACGGGGCCCGGGCACCCCCTCCATTGCCATCTTTCAGCCTATGCTCATTCTTCATGGGGTGTTCCCTAAGGCCAGCTGACGAGTAGGGCGCGGTGTGCCGACACTAGGACAAGACTGTGGTCACATTATATTTATATCATGTGATATTACATACCACATATCACATATCACATACACCATGTATTATATATTACAGTATCCATCCTGGCTCTGAAGGATATTGGGGAAGCAAAATTCTCCAAGTAAAAAACACAGAATTTCTTCTGCTTCTCCACTCATCTGGAAGAAGATTTTGCTTTTGGTTTGAAGCTCGCTGATTCTTGCGTAGTGATTAATGATTTGATCAGATGGCCAGGGACTGGGGGGTACACAACTGGAAGATTGGTGCAAAGAAAGGTTGAATAGTTGGATATTTGTGTCCCAAATGAATATTCCTCATAAAGACATTTTCAATAAACTGGTGCACAAAATGACCCGTTCTGTGGGGGCTAACCTCTTCTCCAGCTACCTCAGGGCTGTCAACAGCTCTTGCGCAAGGTGGGTGGTGGCAGGGATCTATCCATCTTACGTCTCTAGACTTAAGAATCTGGGTTCCTCCTCGTGAAGGCTAACCACGCTACTGCCATTAATGAATGCACGATCTGTCAGTTGCAAATAACCAAAGCTGAGCCCTAGCTGAGCAGAAGATAGATTATATTAGATACTTCCGTTTGGAGGAATTGTATTCACTGGAATAAATACTTATATTTTATATGCCCTTGTTTTCCCTCCTTGCTGAACTCCTGACTTCAAAATCACTGTTTGTCTTCTACCTTATTTTGGTGAATAAGAGAGCAAGTGAATAAGACACACTGATGAGCACTTAACAGATATTTTAGAAGAAAAGAACATAGGATGAGTAGTGGAGAAAGAGATTTATAAAATTATAAAATATCTGCTATGTCTTCATGACTATTTGAAGAAATGAAGGTATAGTGTCACATTTTCTTCCTTGGTTTGGTATATTTGTGTGTGAGTGTGTGTGTCTCTGTGTGTGTGTGTGTGTGTGTGTGTTTCTCTCTTTCATTTTCCTTTCTACTTTATGTGGGGTGAATGTGAGCTGGTTTACTTGGTAATTACAGTTTCCAGGGCATCAAGATGGGATAGAATGACAGGAATAGAATGGAAGTGAGTGGAGATTTGGAAGAAAGATCTTTTATTATTTTTTATTTTTATTTTTTTTTAAAGATTTTTTATTTATTTATTCGACAGAGATAGAGACAGCCAGCGAGAGAGGGAACACAAGCAGGGGGAGTGGGAGAGGAAGAAGCAGGCTCATAGCGGAGGAGCCTGATGTGGGGCTCGATCCCAGAACGCCGGGATCACGCCCTGAGCCGAAGGCAGACGCTTAACTGCTGTGCCACCCAGGCGCCCCAAAAGGTCTTTTTTTAATGTTCAGCTTTAATCTTTTAAAATTTTCCTTAAGGAACAAGTTGTTCTCTCATAAAGCTGAAAAAGATAAATTAAGCAATTCAGTTCATGGAAGCAAACTGTGAATAGTTCATGTATCTTTTGCAGATACATTTTATGGACAACTGTGTAACTAGACATTTTCTGTATACTCTTATGTTTTTTTAAATTTTATTTTGAAATCAATTTCAAGTCCATGTTTTTAGTAGACAATGAGTATTTGCAAAGTTGTACTTTCATTGAATTGGAATATGAACCTGAGCTCACAATGAAAGTGTGCCTTTTGCTCAGGTATAAAATTTGTGTTGCTGCTTTTTTTGTGTTTTGTTTTGTTTTTCCATAGCTTCCTTTGGAGACATTTATTGTCCAAGGGCCTGACCAACGGGAGTTGCAGATTGCCACAATTGAGGGAAATTGAAGAACAATGGTCCTCACAATCTCTAACCACTTAAGCCGTAGTTTGTGTTGGTTTTGCCAAATGTTTGAATGCTTAGGTCTACCTGGATTGCTAAATAGTTCTGGGTACGTATTTGAGGCACAGACAGCATAATATTTATAGGGAGCACTTTGCATTTTGTTCTTACCACTTGCTAATTTTGGAAAGTCTCTGTTTTGTACTTTGCCCTAAGACAGTTATTCTCATTTTATAAATGCTAACTTAGTGATTAGAAAGCACACTGCAGGGGCGCCTGGGTGGCTCAGTCGTTAAGTGTCTGCCTTCGGCTCAGGGCATGATACTGGCGTTATGGGATCGAGCCCCACATCAGGCTCCTCTGCTGGAGCCTGCTTCTTCCTCTCCCACTCCCCCTGCTTGTGTTCCCTGTCTCTCTGGCTGTCTCTCTCTCTGTCAAATAAATAAATAAAATCTTAAAAAAAAAAAAAAGAAAGCACACTGCATATACTAAGTGTCTAATAAATTGATGGTAAACTATATGTATTATCAGTTGTGGATGGTAATGGACACAGGAGTGGTAATGAACTTGAAGATTTCAAATGTAATGACTAACATTGCTGATTTCTTTCACATATGTTAAACACTTAAGAAATTATTACTGTTGTTAGTAGTAATAGTATTCTTTTAGTTAGGATGCTTTCTGCTGGAAATAAGAGAAAACCCCTATTCAAACTAGCTTACAAATAGGGAATGTATATCCTTCACGTCAAGAATTCCAGAGATTAGGTGGACAGCAGTGACGGTAGGTCAGGACTCCACCTCTGCTCCTCTTTCTATTCTCTTGATCACACTTTTTAGCTGCGTTTATTCCTTCGACCTCAGCCTGGCTTTCCTGGTGACTTGAGAGCCTCCGGGAGCACAGGCAAAGACAGGCCTCCTTTCCATTTACATTCAGAGAGAGGAAGAAAAAAACTTTCCGGATTAGAGCACGTAAATCCTTTCTGTTAGTCTAACTGAGCTACAGTGATGTGCCTACCCCCCACCCACTAATATTTACCAGGGTAATTCCATGGTTCTACCCTAGATTCTACCCTAGATTCATGAAGCTCTGCCCTGGAACCTGGGGAAGGCATTGCCTTCATTTTGTTTTCAGCAGTAGGGCAAAAAAAAAAAAAAAAAGAGAGAGAGAGAGAGAGATAAAAGAACAGAATTGGGAGATATAGGCAGAAAAAGGGTGTTGGAAACCAGCAGTTTTACTACGCGGCAGGCACATAGTAGGTACTCAGCAAACAGTTCCACTTTCTCCATTGTTCACCAAATCCTTCTGACTCACCAGAGTGTGTGTCTAATGGTCTTGTCTTTTCTGCAACTACTCTTGAAGAATCAATATTATCATTTTTTATATCAAAAAATTACATCATCTCTGATGGCAATTTTTTCATTTATTCATTCGTTCATTCATTCATTCATTTATTCATTCATTCATGTTTTAGGCCTTTAGCAAATAATGAATACCTAATACGCACAAAGCAGGGGCGCCTGGGTGGCACAGCGGTTGAGTGTCTGCCTTCAGCTCAGGGCGTGATCCCGGCATTGCGGGATCGAGCCCCACATCAGGCTCTTCCGCTGTGAGCCTGCTTCTTCCTCTCCCACTCCCCCTGCTTGTGTTCCCTCTCTCGCTGGCTGTCTCTATCTCTGTCGAATAGATAAATAAAATCTTTAAAAAAAAAAAAATACGCACAAAGCAAGAGCTACAAAACTATTTCAAACCGTACCATTTGAATACATGTGTGGTTTCCTAATAAGATTACACTCGTGTGACTGGATTCATTTTTTTTCTCTACATAGAACGCATTCTATATCATTCATATTAATGTATTGTTGTATCTCATAAATATGTATCATATTCTAACTAAAAACAATTTTCATTATTATTCGTTTAAGATGTTCAGAATAAACGTAATGTAGGAAGGATAAAGTAGCATTAGTTTAAATAGATTAATATTTTAAATGAGGCTTTATTTGTGTGACAAACTCATTTTATGAAATTTACTTTTTAATTAATTAACTAATGATTTTTGCCAGTGAAGTCACTGCATGCATTCTATGGAAAGTCTAGCAAAATTCTTTAAAACCTCAACAGTAATAAGAGGTGGTTCTTGGCTTCAGTTTGGAACATAAACCCACATATCATTCTGAAACAGAAATGGATAAAGAAAGGAAAAGAGAAATATGCTTATTTTATTAAGGTATTTGTAATGGATGTCAATGAAATAGTCTTCATGCTCTCATTTTTACTGGGATTTCAGAAAGTCACATTGATTTGGCAACATTTGATCTCATCATATACATATATTTTAAATATCAGCCCTTTTTGATGACTTATTCGTCTGGCAGTGTATAAAACACACTTCCTTTTTAGGCCCAAATTATATCTGTGAAATAGGTATTGTTATCCAACATAGAGTGTGTACGTTAAGAGCATTTCTGCCCAAATAGTATTCATGAAATACTTTTGGTAACTCTGAAGGTAACTTAAAAGAATGGAGAATTTGAAAAATATCAGATAATAATACTTCATACTAATTTACCAGTAAGTGGATGTTTTGTGTAAACACGAGCAGAGACTAATGTGGCAGTTTGAGGCACCCACACCATGAATCCTTTGTTGTGGGCTCACATCAACAGAGACCCTGGGTCAGGAAAGTAATGAAACACAATGAAAACAATAGTGCTGTTCCCCAACCAGTACATCCGTATTACCAAACTTCAAAGCTCGTTATAGATGTTAGAGTATTTGGTCATCCTGTGTCTATATGGTAGGGCTCTAACTCCCAATCAAAACTGAGGAAAAGGGATTAAGTGATTTGTACAGACCTCAGGGAGCCAAGCTAAATCCCTGTGATTTTGTAGTTGGAAAATAGTTTTCTTTATATACTTTCATCTAAAGTGATTTAGGACTTAATTAAAATTATACACATTTTGAAATACATGAAATTCTAAGTGCTGGCTTGAGTACTTGGAGCATAAATTCATTCGGTGGTTATTGCTTTAGGTTTTTGAAGATTTCTTGGATGCTTCTTCCCTTAAAAAATCCAAGAGGTAATTCTCATTTCCTCAGGGGACTATGCAGTTAATTGGGAAAATGTCTAAATGTCATTTTCACTGATTGTCCAAGTGTACAGGCATGCATGTATTAAAACTTTAACTGTAAAATGTTATACAAGATAAAACAAATTGTGCTAAGAAAACAAAGGATAATGTTATGCATCCAGCAGATGTGCTTTTCTCTTCAATGATATATCTACTGTGTGTACTTGAACTCTTTGGAAAATAATTCAAATACGTCAGAATGGTTCCCCAGCTTTTTTGATTGACATATTTCATTTACTGTAATATATAATCTCACGAGCCTCCCTCATGTTTTTTATAATCATTTCAGAATTTTTAGGAAGTAATTTATAAAAAAATGACTTTAAATAAAAATCATGTCATAATATTAATAAAACTATATTTATGAAGTTTATTTAATATAATAATAGTATTTATGAGATAGAGATGAATTTCAAAATTTCTCTTATTTATCAAGTGACCTATGCTGTTTAGTTTAATATAAGTCTGAAGGAAAAATGATGTGTCAACAAACATATGACAAAAATTTAAATTTAGTGATTTAACACATATTAAAAGGTAGACTGGAATATAATTGACATATTCCAGAATCCAAAATTGACAAAAACTATCTTTAAGACATTTTTGAAATTTCTGTTGTAAACTTTAATTATCAATTGATTCATTTTCATACATTAAAACATTTATAGAAATTTCTAAATTTTTTTTTCTTTTTAGAGAGACAGAACACAAGCTGGGGTTCGGGGGTGGTACACAGAAGAAAAGGGAGAAAGAGAATCATAAGCGCTGAGTGTGGAGCCCCTTGCCCGGGGATCAGTCTCAAGACCCTGAGATCACAACCAGAGTCCAAATCAAGAGCTGGCAGCTCAACTGACTGAGCCACCCAGGTGCCCCTAAAAAGTTTTTTAATTATTTTTTATATATTTAAAACACTTAAAAAAGATTTTATCTATTTATTTGAAAGAGAGAAAGAGAGGGGCACCTGGGTGGCAGAGCGGTTAAGCGTCTGCCTTCGGCTCGGGGCGTGATCCCGGCGTTGTGGGATCAAGCCCCACATCAGGCTCCTCTGCTATGAGCCTGCTGCTTCCTCTCCCACTCCCCCTGCTTGTGTTCCTTCTCTCACTGGCTGTCTCTATCTCTGTCAAATAAATAAATAAAATCTTTAAAAGAAAAAAAAAAAGAAAGAGAGAAAGAGAGAGAGAGAGAACATGAACAGGGAGGGGCAGAGGCAGAGGGAGAAGCAGACTCTCCACTGAGCAGGGAGCCCAATGTGGGGCTCGATCCCAGGACCCTGGGATCATGACCAAGCCCAATGCAGATGCTTAACTGACTGAGCCACCCAGACACCCCTAAAATTCTTTCAAAAGTTTTAAAAAGATTAATATATATGAGTCTAGTATTTGCAAGCACTTCTCCACAAATTATATATTATGCATATCTATCATTTTTATTTGTAATAAATGTAAAGTCAATGTAGATATGCTAATCACCATATTTACTCTTTTCAAGTCTAGTTCTAAAGTACGAGAGGTAATTTGGTGTAAAAAAATTTGATTAGATGAATTCATTGCACAGGTCTAATGAATCATATATTGGGGTGATTGTGCAGAATTTTTATTATTTTTATGGTCCCCATTAATGTTCTATATTTGAACATGTGTTCCTTACAGCTCTTAAATTTATTCGGTAGTCTATTATGGGTAAACGTTGGACAATATATGCCATGAATCAGAACAATTAAAACCTGCATAATCATCAAAAGCTCCATGGTAACTAACCAACTGCATACAGGTGGGCAGTAAAGCAAGAGAGAGAGACAGACATAAGCAGATTTTAACATTTCCCTGCGCTAATGCCTCATGCATCCTCACTCACTATGTACTGGGTACACTGAAATTCTTCCTTTTTAAGGCATAATTTACATATTTTAAATGTCATTTCAGCTTTTAAGAATATAAATCCCCTTGAACTCGTTTCCAAGTTCTAATGTTTTCCAAGTCTTCATTTAGAGTATATCAATCTAGATGTCGGGAAAGCAATTAATGCACTGATCTTATCTCGGTTATCCAATACGTAGGCTATTTAAAAATAAAAATAAAATGCCCCCTCCCCCCGCGCCATGAGGGAACTTTCCCTTTGTCCCCCATCCAGGCCAGGCTGCCCCAGCCCCGCTCAATACAACATGCCATGGGCTTTTTGCTCCGCAGAATGTACCAGCATTGTTCATTACTAATTTTATTCATGGGCTTATTTCTATCATCACCATTCTCTACCCTGGATTGTAAATTCTGAGACCTTTTAATGCTAAAAACTATATTCTTGAGGCTCAGCATGGTCCCTGGCAAATAATAGGTGCTCAACTAAATATATGTTGTAGCAGGAGGAAAGGGGAAAAACAAGAAGGAGAGAAACAAGAAAATAACAAGGGGAAGAAAATCACGAGCTTTCAGAAGAGGGGGTAATAAGACAAATATTGAATGGATTTATCTGATTCAGCGAACATGTGTTTGATGTCTATTAGGTAAAAGTGCAGGTGGAAGTGGGGATTGGCTAGGCACGGGCCACATTTGTGGACGTAGTGAGAAGAATAAGTGAAGGAGTGAAAAAGCTGATCACGCAACAGTGCTCAACATGAGTGTGTGATCTGATCCCTGGCCCCCATTTCACTTATTTTTCTGTTTGTGTGTGTGTGTGTGTGTGTGTGCGTGTTTTCTCTCACAGTAAATACCACCACTTCATCCAAGCAGAGACAGCTTCTTTTTAAGAAATCGCAAGTATAAGGGGCTCCTGGGTGGTGCACTTGGTTAAGCGTCCAACTCCTGGCTTTGGCTCAGGTCATGAACTCAGGGTCATGAGCTCGAGCCCCTACTCAGGCTCCGCGATCAGAGCAGAGTCTGCTTGAGAGCCTAGCTCATGCTCTCTCTCTCTCAAATAAATAAATAAATGCTTAAAAGGAAAAAAGAAAAGAGAAGAAAAAAGAAATCACAAGACAAGGATAGTGAGAGATAGGGCAGTATCTTAATGGAGATATGGGACCAAGGGAGTTTTTCGGTGAGCATTATTGCCACGTGGAAATGGCAGTCTTTTATACCAAGATGATCAGAGGAAGCCAAAGCAGTAATTGTGGTATCAAGTTCTGAGCTTGGAACGTGGGGCCCAGTGATTAGTAGAAGTTGCTTCAGGCCAGTGGGTTGGCTATTAGATACAATGTTTATTTATTCATCTATTTACCTATTCAGAAACACTTCTTTAATATCTCTGTCCAAAGTGCTAACTTAAGATGCTTATCAGGGATACAGTAATAGGTTAGAACCTGGACTTCGGTCCTAAGGTTATAAAGTAGAAGGAGAAATATGAAATAAACACAAATTAAAATGCATCTTGAAATGTAAGTCCCATAAAAATATACCCAAAACTGATTTGATAGTTTCATCATTTACTTATTATTGAAGAAATACAGAACATTCGCTCTGAGCAGAGCGGGAGAATTCCCCAGCCTCACCGTGGCTAAGTCAGTGGCTCTCTGTTGCTAGAGACCTCTGCTCCTGTACTGCATCTCTCCACCTGTGCTCCCCTTATGGAGCCACGGAGCCCAACTTCGGAGAACACAAAGACCCGAAGCACAAAGGAGGCAGGAGGGCAGGCGGTATTCTTCCCGAACACCCTACACAATTTTTTGTCCCGCAGTGGTGAGTTGTCCAGCAAACCTCTTGTTTCCTAAAATGTCAAGATGAGAAGCAGACAGAAGGTCAGGTTCTATGGCTTACAGAGCATCCAGGGGGCAGCAGATGCCAGCCTCCCTTTTTAGAGGCTCTCCAGTCTGCGCCAGCGGTTCCCCTCAGTGCCCCGCCCCCCTCTGGGGAAAGACAATCTCATTTCATGAGCCCTGCAACTCTGTAAGGCTGATGACCCAAATGACCCTTCTCTGTGTCCCAGCTCTTTCCCTGGACCAAGTAGTGGGGGTAGGGCAAGGTAGGGTTGTGTGTTTGATTTCTCCATTTGTCAGCAAAGGTGGTGGTTGTGGGTTTGTCTGGACCCCACTGTGGCGGTGCTCATTCAAATGTGGGTACTTCATGCTGTTTATTTTCTTTTTCTTTTTTTAAAAAAGATTTTATTTATTTATTTGTCAGAGAGAGAGAGAGACAGAGTGCACAAGCAGGGGGGAGCAGCAGGCAGAGGGAGATGCAGGCTCCCCGCTGAGCAAGGAGCCCGATGTGGAACTCGATCCCAGGACCCCGGGTGGTGACCTGAGCCGAAACGCAGATGCTTAACTGACTGAGCCCCCCAGGCGTCCCACTGCTGTTTATTTTCAACTGAGACTATGATCATCACTAATCCTGGATCGAGGGATTAATTCAATGCAATATACTTTGCAGAAGTTTTGATCTTACATTTTTAAAGATTTTTTAAAAATCAGGTATATGTGCTATACTTTTATCAGGTAACTTTCTGTTGTTTCTATTAAACTTTTCATCTATTTTTTTAAGAATTTATTTATTTATTTTATTGAGAGAGAGAGAGAGCACGAGTGGGAGGGGCAGAGGGAGAGCGAGAAACAATCTCATGTAGATTCTAAGCCAAGCACGGAGCCTGACTTGGAGGCTCGATCTCATGACCCTGAGATCCCGACCTGAGCCGAAACCAAGAGTCAGTCGCTCAGCCGACTGCATCACCCAGGTGCCCCTATGTATCTATTCATTTTGACAGATGATTTCTAATGTTATTAAGTTTTCTTTTTTTTAAAAAAGATTTTATTTATTTATTCGACAGAGATAGAGACAGCCAGCGAGAGAGCGAACACAAGCAGGGGGAGTGGGAGAGGAAGAAGCAGACTCATAGCGGAGGAGCCTGATGTGGGGCTCGATCCCAAAACGCCGGGATCACACCCTGAGCCGAAGGCAGACGCTTTAACTGCTGTGCCACCCAGGCGCCCCATAATGTTATTAAGTTTTCTGATAGTAATCAAGTCTTACATTTCTCAAGTTCTTTTGACATTCAGTGGGATCACGCTTATGTGCTTTTCCCAGTGCTATAGAGATGGCATTTTGAAGGCAGGCATTCCTTCCATTGGAAAGAGTTGCTTGCTACTGGCCACTGGCTGGCGAAGACAGGTAGCCGAGTACATGTGATCCCTGACACAGTCAATGCACCTCCATTCAAGATTTGAGAATTGGGGAACTCTTCAAGGCAACTTGTTTGGACATCCATGTTACAAATGTGGGTATTTGGTGGATATTTGCTTGCTTTATGTTTGGCCAAGCATTGACTTTTAATTTCCTATGGTAATTTGTTTGTCTTATATAGGGAATGATTAGATTTTTAAAATACAACTTAGTGGAGATTTTGCCTTTTAAATGATTTCAAACAATTGTAGGAATTGGGAAGCCTGGGTGGCTCAGTCAGTGAAGTGTCTGCCTTTGGCTCAGGTCATAATCCCAGGGTCCTGGGATAGAGTCCTGCGTTGGGCTCCCTGCTCAGCGGGGAGCCTGCGTCTCCCTCTGCCTGCTGCTCCCCCCTGCTTGTGCACTCTGTCTCTCTCTCTGACAAATAAATAAATAAAATATTTTAAAAAAACAACCGTAGAAATTAATATATTTGTCCTTAATTTTGCTGTCCCATGGGAAATAACCCTTGTGCAACAAAATTTCCAATATATTAGCTGGACAAATTATCCCGACAGACATGGAACACAGAAGCTCACAGATCAAATTAAAATGCACACATTTCATGTTTTTTTAAGTCACTTAAAAATGCACAGTGAGAAGCAAGGGGAAAGAGAAGGGAGAAGTCAACATACTTAGGATAGGGTATAGGCAGGGTGGAAGGGCCACACTGCCTGATTCATGATCCTTTTGGACTCCTCAATCCTCCCAGCTGA
Organism: Ursus americanus; assembly: GCF_024610735.1. Lineage (NCBI taxonomy): Eukaryota > Metazoa > Chordata > Mammalia > Carnivora > Ursidae > Ursus > Ursus americanus. The sequence continues at coordinate 60,599,259 of NC_142135.1, forward strand.
TGATGTGATTCTGAAGAAGCCTAGAAGATGAGCTTAACCAGGGTCAGCACACTCACTTGCTGTATCCCAGAGAAGCAGGTAAATATGCCTGATGCTTGCTGTGACGGTTTTATCTGAATTTCTTGAGCAAAGGGCACATAGGGCCAGAAGGAGACCATGATGCGTGTTGCCAATGGGAGGCCAATTTATAGATGACATAGCCGTCAGCATAGAGGTGACATGATCTATACTTTATTATTTCCATCCCTTTCTATCTATAAGTATCATTCTTGTTTTTTCTGCCACATGTTCCATTTATTCTATTTATCTTTAACATGTCTTAGAGGTCACTAGCATAAATCTTGTGCATGCTGCCTGTTTCCCTCAAGCTTCCTGCTTGCTCTTTATCTTCAATTAATACATCCTGTGAGTTTCATTTGTATCTCATAAATTACTTGCTTAATGATTATGCTTGACCCTTCTTGTGGGTTTCATTCATCTCATTTATTTTGCTTGTTTTCAATAGCAGAGTTGAATATTCTCAAACAAGATAACAAAACATACATTATATTAGCATTTGGCGATGACCAGCAGGTTAAGGAATCTTTAACCTAGATTCCTTAAATCACCAAAATTAAGAATATACTTGTAATGTTGGGAAAATTATTGAGCTTGCTTTTACTTGGGTATCCTTCTCCCTAACTCTGGTAGTTTATCAGTGTTTAATTTATTAACGACATTGGCAATTGCTACTAAATAATTCACTTAGTCTAATTTTATCTTATGTTCCTTTCAAGGTTTATTACTAGTACTTGCATTTGGTTTTGTTTCTGCAGGTATAACATGTATTTAGGGGGGTCTGGGTGGTGCAGTTGGTTAAACCTCTGACTCTTGGTTTTGGCTCAGGTCGTGATCTCAGAGTCATGGGATCGAGCCCTGAGTGGAACCCCACGTTGGGCTCTGCACCGAGTGGGGAGTCTGCTTGAGATTCCCTCCCCCTGTCCCTCCTGCTCATGTTCTCTCTCTCTTTCTCAAAATAAATAAATTAATAAAAAAAATAAACTTAGTGCTATATATGTTAACGGATTTTAATGCACCTGAGCAAAAGTACATCAACTCTTCTTATCACGTTGGATGTTGTTAACAATTGTTCATATGTTGCCAATTTGTACTAACAGATACTGGGGCTAGTGAACAACTTTTTGATTCACTTACTTATACTATTTAAGTAGAAGAGCTTCTGTATTTTCAAATAATATATTTATCTTTCAGAAAAGGCACAAAAAATCAGTTAAAACAATTTGAACTACAAGGTGATTTTAATAATGTGGCCTTGTTCAAAAAAAAGACACTGATATCTATTACTATAATCGGAAAAACAACAGGATAAAATTCCACTTTTAAATAGAATTCCAGTCATAGCATCAAATTTATAACATATTTGGAATTAACTTAATAAATGGGCAAGGAGATACAAATTTCCCCTCATGCATAAAGACAGCAGAAAGAATTCAGAGATATGGCAAGATCTCAGAAAATATACATCACCCCGAAAAAGTTACTTAGAAACATAATTGAGCTAAAAATAAAGATAAATTAGATAATAGTTCAGAATTCAGGAATGAGGGGGTCACGATGTGAAAGGACTGTGACAGACACATGAACCCAATTACATCTCAAAACGAGCCTGTGACCACCCACGATACCAGTCTTCCAGTTCTGTACTGTTAGTATTGCATGCTAAGACGAGAACTGCAAGGAAAACTTGAACTTGGCCAATTTGTTGATGGCATTGAAGTTAACTGATTTTATATGTATTGCAGAATAAAGCAAATGTGTAAATAATGTTGATATCACTGGGAATTAAAGTTCCGGGAGGATATACAAATATGCCATGAAAAGAGCAAAAATCCATGGTATGAGATTTGAATTGGAGGTGTAAGGATCAAGTCATTTTTAAAAATTTAGCTCGCAGCTCAGTCCATGGAAAGAGCCTAGAGCAACAACACTCTAGAAGCAATGAGCATCTCCAGCATCCACATCTCTGTCTCTAATACCAGTCCCCAGTGGAAGGATCAAGGCTTCAAAGAAAAATGGCTGATTTCAGGTGTGGAATACGGAAGTGCATGGTGAGCCTAGAACATTTTATGCTAAAAAAGAAAGAAAATGCTCAAAGAGTAATGGGAACATGTCAGAAGGACACAGAAACTAGCTTACTGGGGGCTCCCACCGGCCACATGTGGAATAATTCAAGGATCAATATGAGTAATCGTAATAAGGGATCATAACACATTCAATAAAAGTTAAGCCACGATTTTATCATGATATTAAAAAACAGGTGATGAGTCAAAGACAGAAAGCTCTTCTCTGCAGAAATATCCTAATAAAATGTGGAATGCAATTAGAAAATTATTATTTTATAGTCCTCAGCATAATAATTGATTGGGGCAAGGAATAGCAATTGACAGTAACATTACTTAACAATTACAAAGAAATAAGTGCACCTTTAAATGGGAGAGCTGATAGAAACTATATTAACCAAGTGATCAAATTTACCAGCATCACTATCAGACTGATGGATTTATATGCCTCCTGATGGGATGCTCCAGTCTTGTCGAAATTGTTTAATCTGAGTCTAACCATGAGGAAACAATCAGACAAATCGAGGCTGCAGGACACTTCACAAGACAACTGTCCTGGACCTTTCAAAAATGTTAAGGTTAAGACAGGTGAAACAGGTGGAGGAAATTTGTTCAACCTAGTTCTTCAGAGATACACACTGAAGTATTTAGGGGTGAAGTGTCGTGATAGCTGGAAGGTACTTTCAAATGGCTTAGCGTCTATCCCTCGTCTACCTGCCTACTGAATTACCATGAGAATGAGCAAATGGACCACAAGTGGTGAATCTAGATAAAGGGTGTATGGATTTTTCAGTGTCCTATTGTTTCAGTTTTTCTTTAGGTTGGGAATTTGTCAAAATAAAATATTAAGGTGGAGGAGAAAGATACATTTTTGGTTAGAAAAGAATAACTCGTAGTCGGTGGTTAAAAAAAACACAAAAACTAGACTCTGAAATAATTCCTGTATTTAAATCTTGGCTTAATTTTAAATTTACTACCCATGTGACTCTAGCCAAATTACGAAGGCAGTGACTCCTTACTAAGTGAGTAATATAAGGCAGATGTAATCAAATGGGGCCTATTTTGTTTTTCTCTTCTATCTGTGCCAGGGCTGAGAAAATAGAAAATACCGGATAATTGCTGCCTTATTGATCCTCACTATAGGTGATACAGGATTTTGGAGGCAAGGGCACAATGGGCTGGACACCTTGGAGATTCTGAGATTTGTTCACAGCCTTTTCCTTTATTACTGTGCCTAGGAGTAAATGAGAATAAACACCCATGTCAAGAAGTTTCGGTTACCATTTTAATCATAGCTTTCTTATTTTCAAGATCTATATTCCTGAGGATTTCACACAAGGGTATTAATGACACTTGTTTTAGTTGTAATAGAAAGCCATCTTTGCAGGAGCCGAGATGGGCAGAGGCGTTAACTGAAGGGAAGGCATGAAGAGTTAACCACAAGAAGAGTAAAGATATGACTGGGTCGTAGGAACAGCGGATCTGCGGACGTGACTGCTGCTGCTGTTAAGGTTCGTCTCCTCCTCCCCCCCGTGGAGCAGGGAACATGATCATTCTTATTGTGTTGTTCCCACTCATGAAAGGCCAACTCCCTACCCTGGATTCAGTTCAAAAGGCCCAGGAAAGGAATCTGACTGGTCCTTTTGAGTCAGGTGCCCACTTCTGGACCAGTCAACGGTGGCCCTGTGTTTGAGGCGTGGGTGGCAGAGGCCTGTAAAATCACCACTGCTCCATCTTGGGAGCTGGGGAAGGAGCAGTTCTAGAAGGTAAGTGCTGGCCAGACAGTGGTGTAGCTGTCGCCAACACCAAAATCTCAAGTTGTAAGCTAATTCTAATTTTGATCGATAAAAACTACAGGATCAAACTGAAATTTTTATAAAATCGGTGCTTTATGAATGCATCTTTTTTCAGGTGAAGAACTCCTTGAATTTCCAGAGAAAATGTAAAAACCCAGGACCTCAGGTTAACATAAAAAAGGAACCAAAATAATTATTTGTTTTTCATAAGTGAGGTATTGTATGGATAGTTCTAGGGCGGGGGGAAGGTAGTATAGGTTTGAAAATTAGGCATCCGGGTTTGAAAATTGAGCATGAAAGGACGCTGTGACATCATTATGACGGAGAAAATTCCAAGTCACACATAGCAAAGAGGTTAAGAGAGGTTAAGCTAAACGCTTACTGCTTCACACTGTCGCTTTAAAGACTAGCGAACTCAAACCACAGCCGCAATGTTTGTTTTTGGACTCTACTGGACTCCTATAACTGCGTCTTTTAAACTCCTATATATGTGGAATTTTCCCAAAAAGGTCTGGGAATTCTTTCCGTGTTATTAGCATTCTTAACCAGCGAATGCGTTCACAACAAACAAGTGGAAATCGAGCTTCCCTCTGAAGTTTTTCCGTACTTTAAAATGTTTCGCATCCCCCACCTCTGACATCCCCCTGACAATAGCAAGAGGCAAAAATCAAGCCTCACGATGTGCCAGATGGCATAGGCTACTTTCAAAAAGTAGTTAAGGGTAATTGTCCCATTAGGAGGTAGTGGAGCTGTGGGTCGCAAAAGGAGCCAAACTTGCTCAAAGTAGATGATGTCGAGTATAAGACTCGGTTGGCAGGGCGTGCTGCGGCTTGTCCAGTCACAGAAGCTTATGCCAGGCACTTGGGTGCACTCGGATGACTCTTTATGCCGTTTTAAACAACTCTCGAAGAAGCGAATTCGATGTTATTAACTCCAGATCGGTTCACAATGAGATAATAAGGGGGTAAAAAAGTGGAGGGGGGGATTGTCCAAAAGGCCTACATTAGGAAGCCGTTTTCCTAAAATGATCAATGGTTTTGGATGATTAAATATTATATGCAATGAATATGAACACCGGAGCAGAGGCCTGGAGCGTCAGAGCCAAAGCATCTCTGCCTAATGGTGACACTCCTATTTCTTTGCGAGAAGAAGCTATGAGAATTCAGTGCACTCATAGGTGCTGTGATCTTGGATCTATATCCAGAAATATGGCAATCGTACATATTCTTGTAGAAATCAGAATTTAAAAACCATATTGCTTTGTTTGCTGAAAATGACCAGGGCAGAATTATATGAGCAAATATGAAAAAAACAGGAACTTGCTACTCCTGGCCTGGTGACCCTCATCGTATTTCCAAAATGTACTATGTTTTTAATTTGAAAACCTAGAAAGAAAAAGTGTCTTTGGTACGTTTTTTAATCACTCTCTGCCTTAGATTAATTGGTGTGTGAAAACACGCAAAGATCTGAATCACGGTAAATATGTTACAGATATTAGACACTTTCAATATATGTAGTGTATATATATATATATACACACACATTAGGCTCAATAATAGATGTTTTTACAACTCGCATATAAATCCTAGTGGAATCCCTAACAATCTGGTGTTGTACGGAAAATTTACTAGCCAGTCTTAGCCAAGACAGAGCCCCGGGGACTGAAGAGCTGGGGACAGCTGACTCTGAGGGACCGTGAGTGCTGGATTCTGTACCTGCTGTTTGTTACTTGGTGTTTATGTCAAGTTGGCCACAAAATTCTGTTTGTTTTATTTATTTCCCTCAGCGAAATGGGGAGATCAACTTCTGACATATGGAAACATTCCCACACCGCAAGAGAGAAAGAAACTCATATCATATGGAATATACAATTCCAAGGGAGAGTAGTAGATAATATTTCATAGAGCATAAGTCATAGTCAATGAAGTTTGTTTTTCTCTTTTCTTCTCAAATCCATTTCCTTGAAAAAAAAAAGTGCTTTCTGAATCCATTTGACACAGTAGAGTACATTTAAGAATATTCTTTTTCTTTACAGTCTTGGTTTGCTTCTCATATTCTAGAAAAAGTTAAGAAAGAAGTGTTGGATTCCGTGAAGTTCAACAGCGTGAGCTTCCATTTATTTATTTTTTTAAAAAAGGGAATTCAAGTAGTAACTTTTACACTGCCTGATAAGCTTTATTTTAAAATTTAATAGACATAATAATAATTTGGTGAGCAAACCCATTTCTACATAATATAGGTAATAGTCATAAGGTAGCAGAATTTTTTTTAGATCTTGAAAATATGCTTCACTATTTCATGATCTGAATATTCCCAAACTAGGTTTCTCTCTCTCCCTCTCTCTCCCTCTGTTTCTTCCCCTTTGAGGAAAAGAACAAAAAGATGGAAAACTAGTTTTCCTCTCATGGCTTCAAAATTTCCAGAAACGTTAAATCTCTTTTTAAGATGTCACTGATGTTGGTTGCAATTATCTATAGGACTTGAAATGTTCTTATTCTAATGAAAACTTGGCAAGCTTGTTAAGTTTCGAGATTCTGGATGAAACAATATATTCACTTGTGTGAGAGTTCTGTGCCCATTTTACAATTGTTTCAATTATTTAATTTTTAAACATAGAATTCCAAATTTCCTTCTTTCCCAGCACTCAGTTTTGGAGATAGTCACTGAAGGTAGCATCACTGAGAGACCTGTTACTTGTACAATATTCATTTGAAACTTGTGTTCCGACAGCCTTTAATAACTACGTCGCCCAGCAATGAAAACCATTGCTCTCCTGAAACACTTTGGCTCTCATATCTCTAATGGGGGAAATAAAAACTCCATCCTGTTTTTAATTAGTGTTTGGCCATAGAGTACATGACCATAAAAATGCTTATTTTATCGTATCGTATAAAATTTGGGCCACATTTGTGCACGCAAGCAGAGTGGTGCGCTTTTGTCGATGTGGCAGAAATAAAATATAGATTCTTCGGTCTAGTTCAGTGAAATGCAGAAAGACCTCTAAAGATAAACTGAGAGCATGCTTAACCAGTACAGACTGAAAAAAAAAGAAATCAGGTGGACCACATATGGGGCCATAGTCGGGGGAAAAAAAGGGTATAATATTTTGCATTAATCCTCCAAATTTCCACTGTGAAATATTCAATAGAGTGATTTCTTAAGATTTGTGGCTAATCGGTCCAATCTAACAGGCTACGTGCTACATAATTTTGAAATAAAAGTCTTGCCAGAAAGAAAGATATAATCAACCCTGAGCCATAGGATACCATTTTCAGCAATAAAGAGAAAATAATCAGTGGAGCAACCGGTTGGTTGAAACAAGGAAACAGGGAGGGAATAATTATCAGTTCGTAATCGCCGTGACCATTACCCTGGTCTATAGTCTCCTCTTGAGCGGGGCTTTTGCACCTGGCACTTGTGTGTGCTTGCAGCTGAGAGAGGACACAGAGGGCCAGACCATAATGGCCTGCTTCCCGGCCCTCAGAGCAGGTCGCCTCTCAATGGCTGCAGATGTCTGCGAAGAATGATCACTCTTGGGTACCCTCCTGTAGTCGTAATCCCAGAGTCCTTGTTGCAGCCAGCAGCTTGAGCTCTTTCACAAAAAGCCCGGGCCTGAATTAAGGGTCTTGGGAACCCTTTGATAGGCCGGGCCTTAGATGTTCTAAGCAGATTGTGAAAATAATTTACAACAAAGGGCCAGGTTAATTTAAAAATAGGTTTTCTTTCTTTCTTTCTTTCTTTCTTTCTTTCTTTCTTTCTTTCTTTCTTTCTTTCTTTCTTTCTTTCTTTCTTTCTTTTTTTTTTTTGTCCCCCTCTTCAAACATCAAATCCATGCGAGGCCTCTTCTGTTGAGTTTCTATACGTTGATAAACTTGTCTGATGTAGCTTCCGAATTTGAAGCCCGTGTCCACAAGCTAGCTAGACTGTAACTGGTCCTTATGAAGCTATTAAAAGGAAATACTGGAAGGGGCTTAAAATCAGGTGCATTCAATAAAACTCTATTTGCATTGGCGCAGAGATGGTTGCATATGTGTTCTCGCTGAGCTGGCGAGAATGGAAGTTTATCCATCCACCTGTATTACCTGTGCTTAAATGTTGTTTTGCTTCAATAAAAGTACCGTTTGTCATTTCTATCGACTATCATTAGACTATATTCATAGCTGATGGGCTAACTTGATGGTAAGAGGCAAGTAATACACCCGTTAGATTTACTGTATTTTAATAGTGATTTATGCTTGTTGATTAACCATGACTTTCAGGAGAAGGAAAAGGAGTTCAAAGAGGGCTCCTTAGGGCAGAATAAGTGCTCCATTTAAACTAATAGATTAAACATGTTTATTACCATTATCAATATTGTCCAACTGAGATAAGAAACATTCGTCAATAAAGAAGGCAGTTAACATACTCTTTTAAGGGCCAAATTACTGTTCTCGCTTTAGGATTCTAACTGAAGGGAAATATTTTCTTCATTGTTCATGGAATGTTTTTGAAATTTGGCTTAAGCTGGAATCGTTGAGACTTTATTGTATGCCCTTTATGCAATCTGTCTTCCTCTGGAAAGACACTTGTCCTCTCTGGAATTTGTTAACACTATTTGGATTGGCCAGAAGGAGTTGCCAAGAGACAAAGTAGCTGTCAGGGTTCGACAGTGCACACACTCCACGCTCTGGACCAACAAAACAGTGTATACCATGAGCTGTGTTCTTGGCATAGCTCAGATAATTTTTACGCAATACAGTATGAATTCTGTCTAGAGGATGACACGCTTCCTGGAGAGACTAGTTACCTAAATTCGGCGCTTCCTAAACAAGTTGTATATCTGAAACCCACTGGATGTTAATTCCGTGCAGTAAATGCTGTTTTTTAAAGCCAACAGCCTCCCTCCTTCTGCATTTTTTTTTGAGATGTGGTGGCTATGATGTTCTCTCCTGGTATCCTCGTCACCGTTCCAGAGCAACCCAGACACACAGTTCTCATGTCCGTTTCTGAAATAATGAAATTAAACTCGATCTCAAAATTGTGTTCATTATTTGGAAAAGATTGTTATGAGGTTTTAATTAGAAGTTATGTGCACTGAGAGATTTATGGCTGTAAATTTCCCTGTACACATGGTTTTCATTATAATGGCAGTGAACCAATAACTTTTACGTGATTCCCATTGGCCACTCCTCCCTCCACCCCCTGTAAAATTGAAATCATATTAGAGGTCACCCAGGTTTTTGAAAGAAAAGTGGACATTTATGAATTTTCTCGAAACAGGAATCCTTCTGTTTAAGAAATAAGCCAGAAATACCATAGAAAGAGATTAGCTAAATTATTCATTGTCATGTAAGTGTGGGAAAATAAAAACTATCTCAAACAAGGGCTTATTCGAAGAGTAATCCTTTTTTTTTTTGAAATGAATGTTTCTTATGAAGAGTATCTTAATCAATTCAGGGTTGGGGTGGGGTGTTTACAGACTAATTTACCAGCCATTTTGCCATCACATTTTGTTTTGTTACGTCAGAGATCTGTACAAAAACACAGCCACTGCCCTCTATGAAACACATGCGCGTGTACACACTTACACCCCGCTAGATCCCTGCATTATAATGTGGCCTAGGTTATGAAATAACCCTTTTTTCCCTTGGTGAAAATTATGAATATTACGTATGGTTAAGTAATCTTCATATTAGAAGGTGTAACTCTGAAATCTGCCTCGATTCCCTAGGGTGGTCGCCCGAATCCATCATCTTCAACAGCAGAACGAGGAGATGAGTAGAAATGACACTTGACCTTTTTTGAGCAGAAGAACCCTTTTCACATGGAAAGTATTCTCTGTATTCCTCTGTCATAGTTATTATACTTCCATTAGCTGCTGCTTGAAAAAAAATAATATGAATGAATTTTCAGTAGCACTTTAATAATTATGATAGTGTCTACACACATTTGAAGAATAATAGAAAAACTGTGTGCTAGATATCATTTATTCAGTCTAGAAATATGATGGACCTCTGTAGATTCAAGAACTCCCCTGACTCAGCCCTATCAAGAGTCAGTGAACACAGATTTGAACCATTGTTTAAAAATTATATTTAAATAGACACGATCCATTTTACAACAACACAACAATATTTCCTTCAGGGCTCTGGGAGCATATCTGTGAACCTCTATTTCTACGCCAAAAAATAGCATTAAATTAAAATCAACTGAAGAAATTAAGATGAACTGTATGAAAATTTCTCTAAATTTTGCATTAACTCTGAAGAAGAATTTTATTTATGAAATTGTCATGGTGCTGAAAATGCAATATTTAAAACGTTGATAAACATTTTGTCAGGTTAAAAAAAATTCAGATTGAACGCTAATCACAGAGCATGACAGCCATTTTGGCTTTGAAAATGGACCTTGACCTTACACTATGTCTCAGATTAAAAACAAGAATATGCTGAGACATCCTGTGGGAACTTAAGACCTTTCAAATGAAAGAGGAAGGGATCAAAATTATTATACATGGATTCCTACAGTGTGCTGGGCAATGTGATAGCTGAAGCATGTGTTCTAATGACCGCCCCAAAGTCATTCTCTAATGTGGTGGTGACTGTGCCCCAAATGTAGCCAGAAAGGGCAGTGAGATGGGATCCATTGCAGAGCCAACATGCTGGACAAATAAGCTCTTGGGAGGTTCCCCATCTGAACCAAGCGGCAATCAGGAAGCTCTGGCTTAGACATTTGACTTAGAATTGACTTAGTATAATACGTGAAGAATCCGAGTTTCACTGAAGGGTGGACCAGCCTTAGCAACCACACAGCTATTGTGTTTCAGACAAACAACACATAATACGGAAAGAACTGGGCCAAGGGAAAGACTTTTTGAAGACGGAAGCCAAACAGACTTATAGGAGAAGAAGAAGAGGCAGCCGCGAGCCCTCTGAAGCCCAGGAAAAGAAGCTTTCAGATTGCCATAGGAAAAGACCAGCAGTCTTGGGGAGGGACTGAAATGTACCTGAAATGTACCTAATATGTGTCACATATTAGGAACACAGTAAGTTCTTTTAGATGAATCATGGTTCTAGTAACTATTGCTACATTATAAATTCTCCTAAGACTTAGTAGCATAGAACAATCATTTTATTATGTTCATGGATTGGGAGGATTACGAATTCGCACAGGCCGCAGTGGGAATGGTTTGTCAAAGTGGGGATGACTCCAGCAGCAGAGCCTGGAATCATCTGGTAGTGTCTTCACTTACATATCTCGAAATGACTGTCCACTGGGTGACCTCACGTGCGGCTGTCCACTAGAACACTGTCCCTGGCCTCTCCATGGGACCACTCTGGGCTGTCTCATAGTGTGGCTTCCAAGAGCAAGCCACTCCCAGGAGACCCCCGCGGAAGCTTTATCGCCTTTGTGACCCAGCCCCAGAAGGCACATGACATCACTTCCACCATAATCACAGATTCAAGGGGGAGGGAACGTTGACTCTGCCTGGGAGAAGAATCAGAATCCTATCATAAGAAGAGCACGTAGACTGGTAAGCACTGTTGCCGCCACTGTTGTAAACTCATCTGCCGTCATGGTACTCGGGCCAGGTGCCAGGGAGGAGTGAGACAGGAGTCTAAACTCGGTTTGGAGCAGTCCAAAGTACAGAGCAAAAAATCCCTGGAGAGAAGAAAAAAAGTAACTTCTTTATCCAGGTGATCAGTGCCAGTCTGAACACTGACACCAGTCCTGCTATGCTCTGGGCTGGCCGTGAGTCTCAGCAGCTTAGCCCCAAATCTAGGATCAAGAAGAAGAAAGTTTCTGGGGCACCTGGTGGCTCAGTCCATGGAACGTGTGACTCTTAGTCTTGGGGTCGTGAGTTTGAGCCCCATGTTGGGTGTAGAGATTACTTAAAAATTAAAAAAAAAATCTTTACAAAGAAAGAAGTTTCTTGCTGAGAGGGATTACTGGGCATTGGCTAACAAGTGAAGTTTTAGGAATTAGGGAATAGGGACAATGATGAAGCAAACATCATTTCCTCTTCTTTGTTATAAGGATAAGAGGCACTCGTCTTTTAAAGGTTAGTGTGTCTAATTTGGGAGACAGCAAAGAAAGGGGAGGCTGGAGAGACTGTTTTACTCAATCATTAATTAATGAATCAATCCAGCAAGCATTCGAGTGCAACTATGTGCCAGTCTAGGGGAAGGGAAGAATCTCAGAAAAAGTGTAACTGGACGCTAAACTGAGAGCTGGAGAAAAACAGCTGAATCTGGGAGAAGAGTGGAAGGAAGGAGAGCCAAGCCTCTCACAAGGAAAGAACTCTGGAGTTTCAACTAGCACGAGGCCCATCGCCTGCTTTATTTATAATCTGGCCAAAATGACCAGCGCAGGCCCACAGAAGAGCAAAGATCCGCTATTTCCCACCTGGTTTATGCTCTTTGCTCCAGAACTCAAATGAGTTTCACTGCAAACATTTTCAATCAAGTGCTGTAATTCCTATTAGTATGCCCCTTCTTGGTCCTTTGTCCCTCCCTTTTTCTTCTATGTTTTAACATGTCTATTTAAGATTTTATTTTGAACTGTTTTACTCAAAAGCCTCAACATTTTTTTATTCTTTGCATTTTTCTTTTTTTTACATATTCTTAGATATTAAGAATCTTTCATTGTTGGTGTGAACACCACAGCATGGAAACATTTCTCCAATGCTCAGATTTTCCCTTGGCTGATTATCGAACAAACGAGTGATCTAAGCATTTTGTTTTTCTTCCTGACAGCTGTCTTTCTTCCTTTCAGGTCTTTTACTACTTATTAGTGTGCTGTGGCGGAGGCATGCAGAAGCAAAAATGAAGCTCTAAACACTTACTGTGCCACTTATTAATTACAATTTCCACTCAAAGGAAGGTCATTTTAAGTGCTATTTGAAATGATTTTTCTCCAGTTACCTCTGGACCTCAGTTATCCATGTTACCTTGTTCTAGTTCTTGACAAAAATAGGATTATCTTGGGGCGCCTGGGTGGCTCAGTTGTTAAGCGACTGCCTTAGGCTCAGGTCATGATCCGCCTGTCCTGGGATGGAGCCCCACCTGCACTCCCTGCTCAGCGGGGAGCCTGCTTCCCCCTCCCCCTCCACTCCTTCCCCCTCCCCTCCTTGTGCTGTCTCTCACACTCTTTCAAATAAATAAATAAATAAAATCTTGAAAAAAACAGGAATATCTTGTAAAAGATGTAAATTTGCAAATCATATCTTTTCCATATGGTTTCTCATTTCATCCAGTCCAACCTTCTTCCAGACTCTTTTCAGCTAGGATTCTGGATGTCACTGAAGTTTTTCCATCAGCGGCTCTTGTCAAGTCAGGAGCAAGGTGGCACCTATATTTCTAACCTTTCTTCTATTTTCGTTTAGCTGACACTGCGTGGTATTAACTGGTGTTTCCTTGGCAGCTTCCGTCCAGTAGCAGTAATGGTGTGGTTCTAGAGTTTTCCAATCTTGCTAGTGGCCTCTGGATCATACAGGACAGCTTTTCCCTTTGTTATGTGATTCTGAGGAACGTCTATCTACCTAGACCCATGTTTCTTTGGCCTTTCCAACAATTCCATAAGGCATTTAATGAACATTAATCAGTCTTTTAACAAATTTTTAATAAACTAGCTCTGAAATAGATCCCTGACTGAAAGAAAGTAAGAAACTTGGCTGGCCAGGATAGGGAAATTAGTGTCTTACAGTGTCCTGGGTATACAATACTACTAACACAGGATTACCTGGCATTCAGAAAACCAGTGCTAGCTTTCTAGAAAATAGCAACCTACACGTTAAGCTTTAGAAACGGTGATGGAGTGGACTCCAAGGACCTATTCTACTCCAAAGTAAAAGAAACCTGACTTATTTTCACATAAAAATGTGGCCCACAGTTCTTGGCCTCCCTTGAAGCTAGGCATGGATAAGTGACTAAGTCCCACACAATGAGATGTATATGGAAGTTATTTTACGTAGCCTAATCACATCCCATGGTTTGTTTATTTTATAACTGAAAGTTTGTACCTTTTGACCCCCCTTCGTCCATTTTTCCTATCTCAGCTCCTTACTCTCTGCAACTGCCAACCAGTCCTCTTCTTCTTCTTTTTTTTTTTAAAGATTTTATTTATTTATTTGACAGAGAGAGACAGCCAGCGAGAGAGGGAACACAAGCAAGGGGGAGTGAGAGAGGAAGAAGCAGGCTCATAGCAGAACAGCCTGATGTGGGGCTCGATCCCATAACGCTGGGATCACGCCCTGAGCCGAAGGCAGACGCTTAATGACTGAGCCACCCAGGCACCCCCAGTCTTCTGTATCTATGAGCTTTGGTTTTTATTTTGTTTTGTTTAACTTTGTCCGTAGATTCCACATATAAGTGAGATCATACTGTATTTGTGTTTCTCTGATTTATTTCACTAAATATAAGGTCCTCCAGGTCCATTCATGTTATGGCAAAGAGCAAGATTTCATCCTTTTTTATGGCTGAATAATATTCCATTCCACAAATGAATGAATAAACAATTTCTTTATCTATACTTTTTTTAATCCGTTCATTCATTGATTGAGGTTGTTTCCATATCTTGGCTATCATAAATACTGCTGCAGTGAACATGGGGGTGAAGATATCTTTTTTGAGTTAGTGTTCTCATTTTCTTTAAATACCCAGAAGTAGAATTGCTGAATCAAATGGTAGTTCTATTTTTAATTTTTTGAGGAAACTCCACGCTGTTTTTCATGATGGCTACACCAATTTACATTCCCACCCACAGTGCACAAGGGTTTTTTTCTCCACATCCTCACCAAACACTTACTATTTCTTGTCAGAAGATTTCTTTTCATTGTTTTGATGATTCATGATATTTTTCTAAGAAGAAAATAGTAGTAAGGGGAGGTTTAATGGGAAGAAGACCCATCTGCTTTGGGAGAGCCCTGTTAAAAAAATAAAAAGTTAAGTTTGAATCATGGGAAGCCAGTATAGACACACACCGCAATGGCTGGAAAGCTCCCTACTGGTTTACACGTGCAGCCAGAAGCAGCTCTGGGTTCAGGGGTCACCGATGTGCTACTCTTCACCACGTTGCTCTAAGATGAAGCATTCATGATAAATAACCTGTTTGAGCTATGAATTTTACAAGCACTGTTCTTATTTCAGGCACATTGTAATGTTGCTCCAAGTCTTAGGAAACAGTCTTGGTTTTTTAAAGGCTTGTAGGAATCCAAGCGAGTATGTAGATTTCCATAAGAAATAAAACATCCTCCCCACACATGGCCCATTTGAAAGCTTCATTGGAAGAGAAGACTTTGTGTGCATCAATCCAAATGTTTGATTTTAGCTTATCATTAAGGTGAACATCAAGTCCGAAAGGGTAGTATTTATAACCAACATTATAAAAAATGGTAGAAATAAGGACCATTTAGGCTTGAATTCATTTTTAAATTGTTGACTTTGAGCCAAAAGAAAGAAGACGTTATGGTCTTGGTTAGGTAAGGCGGATTCGTTTAATGACCCACTATTTGTTCATTATATTTCTACTATGGTTAAGTTCTGAGGAACTGCAAAAACAGTTTATGTAAGAATCTGACATAAAGGAGTTTAAAATCTAATGAGGGTGGAAGGAATACATGTGAAAACATGCAACCTCTCCTTTGGATCCAATCCTAATTCATCTCTGTCCTCCAAGGACTTTTTGCATAAGTCAATCCTCCCACTTTCTGTCCTTAACCTCTCACTGCCTACTAGCACTCTACTCCAAGTCTGTCAACTTGCTCAAGTCTTAACTAGCTAAAAATAGACTCTCTTTTCTGCATTCACTCGAGCTATAGTCTAGTCTCTCTTCTTCCCCTTTCGAGGCATGTTTCTTGCAAGAACAATCTCCAATCCCTTTTTTAACCAGTAGTCCTGCTTTTGATTCTATCATGTGACAAAATACGGCTTCAGAGTATATTACCTTGACCACGATATTGCCATATTTAATGGACACTTCTCAATCTTTACCTTACTGATGGATTTTGACACAGTGGACTAATAAGCCCTTGAGTCTCTGGGCTTCAATGACCAGGCCTGGCTCTTCTATCGCCTCTCAGGTCATTCATTTTTGGGCTTATGCATAGCTCCATTTATGGATGTTTCTGAGGATTTTGTTCTGGGTGCTACTCTTGCTTCTCCACATGTTCTTTTTGGGCAATCTGATTCACTCTCATGATATGATCCATGATACAACATGATTTATTTCAGAATCTGAACACCAGAGGCATCCAAATAGGGGTAATGTCCTAACAGAATTGCTTAACGATTTCCACTTTTTGATCACACCTTTTTAATGAACAAAGGACAAGTGACCATGTGGTGATGATGTGATCTGATTGGTCTGGCTGCAAGTGGACTGCTGGTAATGCCACTTTTGCTTTGTTAACAGAGTGTAGACAAGTGGTACAGATAATAAATGACAATCACAGGGACAAGAAGGCGGTCCCACTGGAAACATGCAAGTAGGAATGATTTAGTCTAGTAACAGTCCAATGTACTGAATTACAGTTGGGTGTGGATACTACATATTTCACAATCTGAAGTCCATATAGTATAAATAAAACTTTAGAGTCTGCATCTAGAAGATTTGGGGGCTGAATCAAGGATTTGGGGTTTTTATTATGCTCTTTAAGAATGTAGGTATGTAAAAACTATGTTCTCTGCTTGAAGTGCAGTGTTTAGTCATTTGAGCTGTTTGGGGCTCCGAGGTGATGGGGAACGACACAAGGCTGTTGTTAGCCCCACGTGACCAAGACACTATAATGACGGAAGGGTCTCAGATCCCTTTTGTATTTTCTTCAGAATAGCAATTAAGTATTCTTAGTACAATTTAATTTCTACTTTCTCATTTTATTTTGGGACACTAAGACAGGTTTCTGTCACATGTTTTATGTAAGCTATTACATACAGTACAGTTCACCTGTTTTAAACGTAATTTGATGAGTTCTTTTTAATTATTTTTTATTATGTTCAATTAGCCAGACAAACATATACAGTCTATAAACAGCACCACAAGCAAGATATAGAAAATTCCATGACCCCAAAAAGTTCCTTCAAGCCCCTTTAGTCATTTTCCTCACCCCACCTCCATTCCTGGCAACCACAAATTTGATTTCTGTCCTTCTGTATTGGCTCTTCCGGAGTGCCATATAAATGGAATCATACAATATAATGTCTTCGTGTCTGTCTTCTTTCACTTAGAATAACGCTTTTGAGATTTGTCCATGTCACATGTATCAGTAGTCTGCTCCTTTTTATTGCCAAGTAGTACTCCATTGTATGGGTGTACAACAATTTGCTTATTCCTTTTCTGGTTGATGCACATTTGAATTGTTCTCAGTTTTTGGTGGTTCTGAATATAGCGAGTATAAACATTTGTATGCAGATCTTTATCTGGACGTATATTTTCATTTCTCTTGGGTAAATATTAAGAAACGAGATTGTTGAGTTGTATAGTGAGTGTTTAACTACAGGAAACTCCCAAACTTAATCATTTCATATTTTCACCAGAAATTGTTCTGTTTCCTTGTCAGCACTTGATAATGAGAATTAAAAAAAAAAAATCTAGCCATTCCAGTAGGTGTTTAGTAGTATCTCATTGTCCTTTTAATTTGCATTTACCTAATGAATAATAATGTCAAGCATTTTCATGTGTTTTGTTGCCATTGGCATATTTTCAGTAGCGATGCATTCATTCAAACCTTTTCCATTTATTTATTTATTTAGTAATTGGGTTGTTTGTTTTCTTCTTTTAGGTTTTGAGAGCTCTTTATGTATTCTGAGCACACACCCTTTGTTCTGTATGTGTTACAAATATTTTATTCAGTGTCTGGATTGATTGTCTTTTCATTTTCTTAACAGTGTATTTTGATGAACAGAAGTAATAAATTTTGATGAGCTCTAATTTGTCAATTTTCTTTTCATGATTTTATGGGTTATGCTTTTCATGTCCCATCTCAGTCACAAGTATGTTCTCCTATGTGTTTCTCTAGAAATAGTTTAGTTTTATGTTTTACTGCTAGGTCTATGACTAATTTTGATTTAATTATTGCATATGATGATAGATAAAAAAATTTTTTTTAAACTTTATTTTTAAGTAATCTCTGCTCCCAACCTGGTGCTCAAACTCACAACCCTGAGATCAAGTGTCACACGCTCCACTGACTGAGCCAGCCAAGCGCCCCAGTTTGTTTGTTTTTAATGTGCATGTCTAATGATTCCAGCGCTATTTGTTGGAATGACTAGCTTTTCTCCATTGAATTATCATGGCTTTTGTCAAAACTTCAATTGACCATATGCATATGGATCGGTATCTATACTCCATTCTGTTCCATTAATTCATATATCTTTTGTTTGTTTGCTTATCTTGCCATTACTATATTGTCTTGATTAGCGTAGTTTTATAGTAAGTCTTGGAATCAGGTATTGTAAACTCTTCAACTTTGTGTTTTATTTTTCAATTGTTTGGGCTATTTCTGGGTTTTTTTTTGCTTTGTTTTGTTTTTTGTTTTTAATAAAACATAAATAAGATCGGACGCCTTGGTGGCTCAGTCAGTTAAGCATTTGCCTTTGGCTCAGGTCATGACCCCAGAGTCCTGGGATCGAGCCGTTGGGTTCCCTGCTTCTCCCTCTCCCTCTGTCCCTCTTCCTGCTTGTGGTCTTTTTCTCTCTATCAAATAAATAAATAAACTCTTTATTAAAAACATAAATAAGAACATACTTTCTTAAGTTCTGTAAATTAAGAAGGACTTTTATGCAGGGCACCTATAGACATTGCTGCTTCCTCTGGTAGATAAATAGCTTATCTCTGAAAATGGAGACAGAGATCTGCAGTCACTTGCTTCAGAACAGAAGCTATGATCTGTTGAAATCCTATCAGTTCTTCTGGGAAGGAAAATTATTATTGGTGGTGTCCAAGTACCAAGGTCTCAGTGGGGGTGAGGTGATTCTTTCCGGAAGAGCTCCAGGGGCCACTTTGAATGACATTCCCTGAATGTATCCGACTTTCTCAAATTCTATGCCTTTGCACACAGACTTTCTTCTTAGAATGTCTTCTCCTCCATACCCAGTTGTTAAACTCTTACTGATCTTTAATGGCTAAATTCAAGCATCATCCTAAACCGAATCTTCTCTGGCTGTCCCAGAGGACTTCCGAGGGGCCGCCGCAGCTCTCTGTGGAGCATCTCAGCTCTGGGATTATATTTAAATGTGCGCGTGTTCCTTCATTACTCACTCAACAGTATAAGCACCTACTCTATACCTGTCAGCTCCTGTGTGGGGGCTGGAGACGTAAAAATGAATAGGTCACAGTCTGTGCTTCCAGGGCAGTGGTGTCTGATGGAGGAAGCCTGCCATGTAGACAGATATGGCTATGCAATAAAGGATGACAGGTCAAGGCTATAGCGTGCAATTCTGGTAAAAGAAGGGAAGGATGGGAAGGAAGCCACAAGCTGACTTCTGAAAGAACTTTTCAACAAGGGGGTGGGTCTTTATGTTTGCTTAATTTGGATTACTGTATAAGGTTTTGATTATTTAAAATATTTTATAATTTATGCAGAATCAGACCTATAAATACAGAGAACAAAATGATGGCTGTCAGAGGGAAGGGTTGGGGGTGGAGAAAAATGGGTGAAGGGGAGATACAGGCTTCCAGTTATGGAATGAATACTTCAAGGTAATAAAAGGCACAGTGTGAGGAATATAGTCAATGGTATCGTAACTGCGTTGTATGGTGACAGATGGCAGCTACACTTGTGGTGAGCAGAGTATAATGTAGAGACTTGTCGAGTCACTGTGTTGTACACCTGAAAGTAATGTAACATTGTGTGCCAACTATGCTCAAATTAAAAAATTAAAAACAACAAAATAAAATATCGGGGCACCCAGCTGCCTCAGTTGTAGAGCATGTGACTTTGATCTCTTTGAGTTCAAGCCCCATGTTTGGGGGTAGAGTTTACTTAAAAAAAATAAAAATAAATTAAAAATTAAAAAACAAAACAAAACAAATATAATAATTAGATTGACTGCCTCTTCTCCTTCATGCTCTTAATTGGTAATGTTTTTACCATATTTGTACAGTAGTGTGAAGTACACAGTTAGGACTTCAGTACCTGTCAGTTTTAATTAAGACCATAGAAGTCTCTTAAAATTATATGAAAGATCTATTAAACGCCTAATATTTTTGAGGCAATTTTCAAGGCACAATAAGAAAAGCAGTAAAAAATCTGATAAAGAAAATCTGCTATATACTTGATGTGATAAGCCCCAAATATGGACAAACACATAAGACTTGCTAACACAAACATTTCAATGACAAGGGGATCGCATCAGGCAACATTATTCATCAATTAAATTGCTTAATAAATAATTGTTCAAGGAATTCAAAGAATGAAGGTGGTCAGCAAGTTGGTTTTTTTTTTTTTTTTAAGATTTATTTATTTATTTACTTATTTATTTTCGAGATAGAAAGAGAAGGAGAGAGCACGGGAAGGAGCAGAGGGAGAGGGACAAGCAAACTCCCCGCTGAGCATGGAGCCCAATATGGGGCTCGATCCTAGGTCCCTGAGATCATGACCTGAGTCAAAACCAAGAGTTGGACGTTTAACCAACTGAGCCACCCAGGCACCCTGGTCAGCAAGTTCTTATGAAGGTAGTGGGATCTGAGCTTGGTGCTGACGGGCAGGTTTTGTCTATTTGGACAGAAAACGAGGAAGAGATAATGAAAGTGAATAGTGTGAACAGCTTTGACTTTGGAATCAGAAAACTCTGGGTTTTTCCTTGTCTTTAGAGCTTAGCTCCAGGCATCTTTTCTCTGAAGTCTTTCCGAACACCTCACTCCCTTCTTCTCCCAGCCCGCAGAATGGACCACTCCCACTGCGTCCCACCATATACTCTATAGACAACAGCTATGACACTTTATAGCATTTTTAAAACTTATCATTCTGGGGGCGCCTGGGTGGCACAGCCGTTAAGCGTCTGCCTTTGGCTCAGGGCGTGATCCCGGCATTATGGGATCGAGCCCCACATCAGGCTCCTCCGCTATGAGCCTGCTTCTTCCTTTCCCACTCCCCCTGCTTGTGTTCCCTCTCTCGCTGGCTGTCTCTCTCTCTGTCTAATAAATAAATAAAATTAAAAAAAATAAATAAAACTTGTCATTCTGGTACTTTTTTGATCTGTGACCTTATGCAAGGAAGCACACCTTTCTGAGCCTCAGTTTATTTGTAAAATAGACATTCCTACCTCAGAGATTGTTTTGGAAGTTAAATAGAATGGCATGCACAGGACTTGGCAAATGTTTTATTTCTGTCCTTTGAGATGAACGAAAGCTTAGAGAGGGGAAGGCAAGAATGTGTGTGAGGGGAAGGGGAGAGAAGTAGGCAGATATCCCAGGGGGCTCTGTGAAGGACGATAGGAGCTTCATTGTGATGGCAACCAGAAGTCATTTCCTGGAGGGCACACTCTCAGTTCCTAAAAATCAGTATCTTCTTTTTTTTCTCTCCCTAGAGTTTAATCAGTATCAACAGAAATTTGAAAGTTAAACCAAACGTGTAAGGCTTAAATCAGCTTTACAAAATTCCCATTCTTGGTGGAACTCAAGTGAAAAGGAAAAAGATAGGGATATTGCGTGATATCATGTGCTGTATTATGGATATTATGTGATACTTCTTACTGATAATCTACAACTGATTTTTTTTCAAGGTGAAATGAATCAGATGCTCATTTGCTAAGTTTTACCATTTATAAATGTCTTTATGAAAAAAGAAAATAAAATGGAGTAGCTTAAGAATCTGAAAATATGGAGACGCAAAATTATTATGTGTAGAAGAGTGTCCAGGATTGAGATATTTTAAAGTTATTTTATGACTGATTTCGGTCACCTAGTTTATAATCACTTAAATTTAATGTTTAGCTTCGTCAAACCCTATATGAAAAATTTGTTTCCAGCCAGAGACGCTTATGCATGAAAAATAGTTAATAGATACATTTATAGGTATGAAAACCATAAACCAGCATAAGGAATTCTCTGTTTGGCTCTGGTAAATGTAGACATTGTAATGCAGGGAACGTGCAGTGGGTCCCTGAAATTGAAATTGCTTGGATCCCACAGACATTCTGTAGTCGGAAAAAAGTCCGTTGGTATCAGTGCAGCTACCACTGTATACTTGAAACTTCACTTATTATTTTCACTCTTTGATATATTAAAAAAAGTGAAAAAAGAAAGAAGAAAACAAGCCAGGCTTCTTTCTTGTGGCAAACTCAAAGAACAGTTCACACTCCCAGCCTGCGAGGACGGTTGGTGTGTCTTCTCTTTGGAAGAGGGAAAGGGTCAAACAAAGAAAACCAAGGAGCCTGATACCGTTGGGCCACCTCTGTCCTTTACCCATCCTCTTTAGATGCAAATTCAGCCCTTTCCTCAAAGACCAAGCTTTTGTGATATATTTTGACCCGCAATCATTAAATGCACGTGCTTGTACTCAAACAGAACAAGGGATCTTTTTGCCCTTATCTTTCGTGAAACCTTCCTGCACCGAAGTAAAAGGGAGTCTTTCAAAAAACAAAACAGAACAAAGCAAAACTTCATTAAGACCTATTGTTCCTACGGCCACAGTCTGTCCCCAAAGCCCTCTGCTCTTTTTACCGCCCTCCCTGAAGAGGATCACAGGAAAGGTCCTAACTCTGCAATTGAATTAATCTGTAAACTCCGCGGGATTCCTGGAGAGAGGCAGTGATTTGATTTGGGCGTTCGACTGCCGAAGCATAGTCACAAATGCCATAGGTCAATAATGTTTGTCTGGGGTTTAAAACATCCCCGTGAAAATTCACTCCAAAGAACTCCCAATTCTCGCTGTAAGGTATATCAAAGAACTTAAAAAAAAAAATCAATTTCTTCTGGAACTGATAAGCCCTGGAAGCAGCTAGCCTGGGGACTCCAGCTTTGCCCCACAGCGGTGCTTTATCTTAGGAAAAGACAGGAGATGGGAAGTTTGTCCGGCTTTTCTGAATTTATAACTTCCAATTCGTCGTCATGGCCAAGTGAAGGTCCTCAACAGCAAATGGCAGTGACAGGAGGGCGAAGTTCTGGAGTGGAGGGGAAGGAATTGTGTGAGGCTGTGGCATTTGAAGAGCCCTCTAGAATCCCCAAATTGCAGTCATGCTTTCAGCAAGAAAACCAGGAAGAGAGACATGGCAAGTTACTGCGATGCCTCTCTTACTCTATCACTAATCCTTTAAGCGGGCGGAAGACACGTGTGGACACAGGGCAGGAGCGACAGCATCTGAGGTTTCCCCGCTTCTGCAGCTAAGGATGTAATGCAGACTTCTTCTCCCTCAAAGCCCCCTTAAAGGGCCTGGAAAAGCACTAAGGAGAGAACTTGGCAGACTGAAGGGCAGAGATAGGTCTGTCTCTTCTTTCTAAACCTGCTGCCATCACATCACCAAGAATGGCTTGAAGGGAAATGCTTATTTCCTGGTGGCTGTAAGCATCCTCACACAATGACTGAAAACTTAGCTGCGAGAAACACAGCCTAAATATTAATTGCTCAAGGATAAACTGACTCAGAGCCGCTGGATCCAGGAACATGGTTATCAATTTTCAGATATCATATGCTGACCAAGGCCCTCTCTCAAAGTACCGACGAAAATATGAAGGAAAAGGCAGGTCGGGTTATACTTTGAAACAGAGTTTTCATGTATGTGGGTCACATCGTTAACAGAAGGGTAAAAAAAGTCCGACTGGAATCTGAAAAACGCACTCCCACCTTATCTCCTTACAGTTTTAATAAGTCACTAAATGTTCATAAAATAATGTTACCCCAAAATAATACTTTTCAAAAGATAAATTCTGTGTCAGTCAGAGTTCAGCCCATGAAGAGATTTACCTGAATTTTAGAGTTTAAAAAAAAAAAGTAAGTCGTCTCAGCTCTGCACCTGTAATGAGAAAGGCTTCTGTCCCACAAAAAACCACGGTCTCAGGCACACAGACGGGCCACAGCCAAGGGCCACTGGGCGCTCGGACACTTTCCCTTGCCAGGAGGGACCCGAAAGCACCACGCAGAAGGGCAGAACAGACTCTTTCCCTACCTGAGACTCCAGAAGATGTGAAACCCATCTGAAATATATACTGGGATTCTTTTCTACAAATCATGACAAGATTAATACAGAAAATGCAAACAAGAAAAAACCCAGGATCTGGCTCATTCCTCTGAGGTAGTGGGAGGGAAAGTTCTAGGGAGATCAGGTTTCGTTTTTGTATAATTACACACTCCATTGAATTTAATTATTTTGTAGTTAAATTCCTCAAAGACAAACGTCTCCTTAGTATATACCTTCATTTTCTTTCTGGTGTAATCACGTTTTCCTAGGATGCTTTGATGAGAACTTGTGTTTTAAGTAATGTTCAAGGTATGGTATAAAGTGAGAGCTCTTTTTGTGAAGTGTTTTCATTGCCTATTATTTCGCTGAGCTCTTTTTGTATGAATTAAAATTTAAAAAATTGGTTAAGGCTCTGTATTTTAGCCTCACAAACCCCCATTTCCATCTCCTCTAGCTTTCCGAGGCTACTGCTGGACTCTTCAAGGTCTGATTATTAGGCCGTTGTAAGGGTCCACCCCACTTGGGCTGGCAGCATACCGGAAAGGAGATGAGGTTTTGAAAGATTTATCTTGGAGGCCAGAGATTTCAAGCCAACGTCAGACGTTCTGTAACTTTTCTCCATGCGGGTTTGACAACTTCGTCTGTCTAAATTAGGTCCGAAGTAGATTGCTGTCAAGTGTGGTTGTGGGAAGAATGCTGGTGGAGAGACCTGGTTTCTCTCTAGGTCTGGCTCTGCCCCTAATTTGCTACATGACTCAAACTTTCATTCAACATTTATACAACCTCTGTGAATGCTTCTTACATGGCAGACGTGGTCTGGTTTTGTTTTTCTTCTTAAATGTTGAGAAGAACGATACCATAGTAACTAAGAGCCGGTCTCCAGATTCGGATCGAGCCCCAGCTTCGTGCCTAGTATGTCCTTGTGCACTTGTTTACTCTCTTGAGACCCCAGTTCCTTATTTATATGACGCAGTCATCTAGACATCACAGGTTGCATTGAGACAATGAAGGCAATGTGCCCAGAACAGCGCAGGGCCAACTGCTAGTGCCCTCTAACTAGTAGCTATTTTTACCACATTGAGAAGAAGCCCACAGGGGCCAGTGGATTCTCACTGGGATGAGAATCAGATCTGGTTTGAGTCCTCGGTCTACCACTTGCCCTTGGGCAGGTAACTTAACGTTTTTCAGCCTGAATCTAAATCTGTACAGAAAAGGCAAGGAAATCTTGCCTTCCTCTGGTTCTTTAGTGGATTAAAATAGACACATGTGAAAACATCGCCTTTAGTCTATCTGAACGCCCCTCCTCCACCCCCAGCATCGAGAAGGAATGTCATAAAATACAATTGTGGTCTCACTTAGCATTTGTCAACAAATCCCAATTTTCCCCAGAATTAAGTCCAAATGTATTAGCATGTCATACAGAGCTTATACTCCAATCCCTTTCTGAGGCTACAATTGCTATTTCAATCCACCTTTCCATTGTCTCCAACTAAATACCAGTCACAGGGAATCAACACACATTTCCTTGATCACCCTTTGCCTTTACACAGCCTATTCCTCCTGCTTAAAATGCCCTTTTCTTTTTGTACTTAACCAACCCCTCTTTGTCATTTAGCGTGGCACCTCATGCATTTTTGGCAGACCTTCCTGACTACTTCATTGGAGAGGGAGCTCATCACTCTCTCCTCTTCTCCGATGTAGCAATTTGTTGATGTCTTCATTCTGGAGTGAACAGATGACCTTGTGAGTTTCATCAACATCTATAGTATTTCCTTAAACACAGGTATCGTGCTTTATTCATCTTTGCATCCCAAGAGGCTAGAGCAATTCTTTGACAATCAACGAATTATTTTTAAACAAGAGAAAGAAAGAAAGAAAGAAAGAAAGAAAGAAAGAAAGAAAGAAAGAAAGAAGATTTATTATTGTTGTTGAATTCATTTTTATTGTATCTGACAAACCCATAGTTTTTAAGTTAAAAAAACAACAGGAAAGTTTACAGGCCGTTGGAACACATTGCTCCAGAGTTATCCTGAGCCCCGCTGGCACCCCAAAGAAGAAGAAGCTCTCTAAAGTCAGCTACTTTTAACAACTATAATTGCAACATTTGTTGGATTTAAAGCAACAAAATGGTGAACCTTTTCTTTCTTCTAGACATATCAATAATGCAGAGATGTTCCAAAGGAAAAATCATTAACTAATTAAAAAATGAATGAAATGTGCCTGTGCAATCAATATAAGGATTTTTTTTTCTTGGTTTGGGTCTTAATAGAAAAATCATAACTGGTCTCCATACGAATTAAAAACAAATCCTGGTCAGTTGTCATAAAAATTCAACATAAATGACTAAAAAGTAATTACCAATTCAAGATGTGGAAAAACAACAACAACAACAACAACTGGTGGGAGGGGAGGGAAAGAGGTAGGTATGGTGAGAAAAAAACAAGATTTTAGGCCTTTGAAGTTTCCCCAGCATGGCGGCAACAATGGCCGGCCAGGCCTGACTTCCTGACTCCTTCACCAGACATCCCCGAGTTTTGAGGTAAGACTAAGTTTGCTTTGAGTTTATTTCCAGTTCTTTTTCTTATCTTCTCCTTCATAGCCGAGTGGGGAGATGTTTTTGCTCTTTGCTCTCCCCACCGGATCTCAACTGGTTTGTGACCCTCTGAAGTGACTGGGACCCCTGAATTCCCTTTCCTCTGCATCCCAACCCTGTGGCTTTTCAGTAGCCCTCAACTAAAGCCAACTGATAACAAATCCGCCCTAGGGGACAGCCCTCCCAGGGGGTTTCTCATTTGAAAAGAGGTCAGCCATTTAACCAAAATGCATTTCTAAGGGATAGCATATCAAGGCCTGTGAGAAAGTGAAGTGTGGAATTTCGGGCCTTTCGAGGAAGACAGTTTTAGCCTTGGGAGTCTTCTCAGGCACCTGGCAAGCTCGGATGGCTGCCCCTTGGGTTTACTGTCACTCGGGGAAGTGGAGGGGGATGGAGGAAAGGCTGCTCCTGAGGCTGATGGGGCAGGAGCTGGTTGCCAATGGTTACATCCAGGAGTGAAGGCTGCTGTGTTGAATCTGTTCAGGGTTGGCTGCTAAGCTTTTCACCTAGAGTTGTTGTGAATATTCCCTGAAGCCCATTTGTAAGGTTGTTAATCCAAACTTTGAAAATTTGCTATTTTTCAGGACAGGTATAATGAAAACAAAGCTACTGAGCAGTCAGCTTCTGATTGTTGGTCTGGAGCTGAGGACATCATTAGAGGAATGGTCCTATGTGTTCATTAAGCCATTAGCTTTTACTTTAACCAGTGTGCAAACTAGGCCTTTTTAAATGCCCAGAGAGTCTCTTAAAAGAGGGATGTAAAATCACTATTAAAAAAGACCTCTAGCTGTTGCCTAGGATAAAAATCATAGAATTTCGTGTTGGGAGGAAATGCAAAGGTCATCCTCCCTCTGACTTTTACAAGTTGCCATCACTTGAAGAAACGGGAGCGCAGGGTAGAGGAAATAATTTTGGATTGAGATCCAAAAAAACCTCAATTCTTCTCTCCCAGTGTTGCGTTCCCATTTGCACAAAGTCTGACGAGTCACTTTTTTATTTTTATAAGGGAGAGACAAACTAGTAGCTAAAGGCCATGATTCAGTCCAAACATTTGTTTTGTTTTTCTTACAGCATTCAGAAAATTAGAAAATTCCATCTAAAAACCTGGATATCCAGTTTCTTTTGGGGGGGGGGGGAGATGATCCATTGATGTTGGGCCTGCATTTTTTACGACTCTTGACCACAGCTGAGTAGTACCATCCCCTCGAGCTGGAACTTGTGCTGTCTCGGTGACCACTGTCCTAACCAGTTCTGTCTTATCCTGGCCCACCCTCTCCATCATCTCTATCTGGAAAGCACTGAGTTTGGAATCTCTGGGCTAGATATGATGTACCAATATTATTAAATGTAAAATGGGCAGGGGGGGGAATGACAGGTGATATTAGAAAAGCAGTTTCCAAGTTTAGTTGATCATAGAAATAATTTGACATATCAATAAAAATGCGAATTTGGGGGCCCCACTCATGTAGATTCTGACTCAGTGGATACAGTACGGTCTCTGATGCTGGTTTGTTTGTTTTTTAAGTTCCTCAGATAACCCAAGCAAGAGTTAGAATCCTGACTTAAAATTATCTCTAAAATTCTAGCTCTAAAATTCTATCAACCCAACTAACCCCAGAATTCTAGTGTGATCATTCTTTTTCAGGTCAACGGACTTCAACGCACTTAGGGCTCTGGTGTAATTATTAAATCCAATTAGCCACTGAGTTAAATTATTTCCAATCAACCTTAGGCTATTTACTGTAACATCCCCCAACCTGTGATCTGAATGGGAACAAAGGGACCTGGGGACTTGAATACTATTCATCTATCACTTCCGCATTAAAGTGACTTATTCACACAGCAGGTAAAAATTCCCACAGCCGGGTCTTACTCTTCTGAGGATATACATATTTTAAAAAAAGTTAAGGGAGAGAGGAAATTCTTATCAATGCACCATTTGAGCGTAAATAACAGAAAGAGATCTGCAGGATTAAGGGTGCTCTGATAACAGGCACATTTTCTGTGGGTCTGTTTAACTTGTGTTTGGGACAGTTTCTTAGAAACTTGAAAAAAAAATACAGGAAGGATTTAAATTTGTTGCAGTGGGGTCTTTAAAAATTTGGCACAAGTCTTGTGTTCTTTCAACTCACCCTTCAAGGTATCGCAATGTGAGAGGACACAGGCTCTGGGTTCAGACTGCCTAATATCAGAAACTGTGGACTGATGTCTGTAGACAAGAGGCTTGAAGAGAGGAGCGGTTTCTATGGAGATGGGAATTAGTGAGGAAGTGCTTTCCTTTTGATTATCCTCCATCCTAGTAGGGACAATTGCAACCATTTATCTTTCTCTGAAAGTATAAGGACATCTTTGGGAACAATAGCAAGGACTTGAGTGAGACTGTTCCATGTTAAATATTCTAGAATATGGCTCCCTTGCTTCTGTCAGTGTAAATCATAAGGTCTTTGATAGTGGCCTTGGCCCAAGAGGGATGACTTTGATTTTTGTCTGAGAACAAAATCAGGAAGCCCATATTGCTTTATGTTTATAATATTTTATATATAGTTATGCTATTTTAAAGTTAGGACGTATACTAAATATTTGTAAAAATGATAGCGTGAATTCATAGTCTCTGAACAATACATAAGGTTGCACTGATATCTGAGCAGTGAGAGAAACGAACCAGCGTTCGCAGTTTTCAGATGGAGAAACTAGAGCATAGACAACTTCGGGGCTCTTTTCCGTCATCTGCGGAAAACAAATGGGCGAATGCATACAATGTTCTTGGAATTCGAATTTAATGACTTTCCTTTTTGTATTCCTGTTAATATTTTTTCTTTTCCTATTCTTTGCTAACACACAACTGTAACACAGCTGAATTACTTAGAAATGGATAAACCAACAGTGAAAGTTACACAGATTCCGCTACCCAGAGCTAACAATGGTTATCTCTTTTTTTTTTTTTTAAAGATTTTATTTATTTATTTGACAGAGAGAGACAGCCAACGAGAGAGGGAACGCAGGCAGGGGGAGTGGGAGAGGAAGAAGCAGGCTCCTAGCGGAGGAGCCTGATGTGGGGCTCGATCCCAGAACACCGGGATCACACCCTGAGCCAAAGGCAGACGCTTAACGACTGAGCCACCCAGGCGCCCCAAACAATGGTTATCTCTTTAACTGACATCCTTCCAGAATTTTTTCTCAACCTATACATACACACAGAGATATATACAGATAACTTATCTACTTATATTGTCTGTAAATGAACTCCTATAAGTTATATAGCTCTGAAAATATTTTTCTTGACAATATATCATGGGCCTTTTTCTTCCCTAGGTAACATGTCTAGATCTATGTCATTTTTTTAATGGCTGCATAGTAATTAATTACATGGAGGCACCATAGTTTATTTAATCATTTTCTTATTTTAAACATTTAAATTATTTTCTCTTTGTTTGTTTGCCTTCTTCTTCTTCTTCTTCTTCTTCTTCTTCTTCTTCTTCTTCTTCTTCTTCTTCTTCTTCTCCTTCTCGTCTCCCTCCATTTTATTTATTTATTTATTTTTACAAACAGTGTTTCTTTAATTACCATTTAGAAGTTGGATAAGTGCTATCAATATGTCCTTTAAACAGGAACCGGTTTTCATTGCAACGAAACTTCTGAGAAAGTGCATTCTCAACATGGCAATATACACTGGATGGTTTTAATAATAAAAATAAAAATAATCCTTCTAATGGTATAGTGAAAAGTAATAACTCATGGTCCCAATATGTACTTCTTTGAATATTAGTTACTTCTTCCATTCACATTGAACAATAATGCAAAAACCTTTAAACCCATCAGTTCTTAACCTTGCTTGCATATAGAATTTCTTAGAGGATTTGCAAACATTCTGATACTCAGGTCAAGTCTACAATTAAGTTACTACCTCTGAAGGCAACACTCAAGCATCAATACTTTTTTTTTTAAAGATTTATTTATTTGTGAGAGAGAGAGCGAGCGAGAGCGAGTGAGCATGTGAATGGGGGTGGGCAGAGGTCAGGGGGAGAGAGAGAATCCTGAAGCAGACTTCCCGCTGAGCATAGAGTGCCATGTGGGGTTCAATCCCAAGCTCATGACTTGAGCCAAACCAAGAGTCAACCACCCAACTGACTGAGCCACCCAGGTGCCCCTAGACATCAATACTTTTTATTATTTTATTATTTTTTATTATTACTTTTTAAAGATTCTATTTATTTATTTATTTGTCAGAGAGAGAGCACAAGCTGGGAGAGCAGCAGAGGCAGAGGGAGAAGCAGCCTCCCCGCCAAGCAAGGACCCCACTGTGGAACTCGGTCCTAGGACTCCGAGATCATGACCTGAGCTGAGGGCAGACAGTTAACCGACTGAGCCACCCAGGTGCCCCTCGGCATCAATACTTTTTTAAAGCTCCTTGGATGAGCCCAATATGCATGGTTGGCTTCATGGCCTGCGCTCAGAAGGACCCTATGCTTGGTTTAAAGCTCTACTGTCACCATCTTGAAATGTATAATAACTTTGCCTTGGCAACAGTGTTCTAATGTGAAGTTTGGTGGGACAGTGGAGCACACCATTCACGTATAGCCTCTGTGGTGACCGATCAGCACGGAATTCCAGTGGACCCATGATGCATGGGAGTTCAGTGGGACTCAAAGTGAGTGTAAGTTACACGTATTACAATGACTGAGTAAGTGGGGGGATGACAGCCCAGAGAAGCTACACTTTCCATTCAAACCAGCACTTGCTTCAAACACAGAAAACAATGATTTTTTTGAGCACTACAGATGACAAAGGAACCCTATCATATTCTTTCTTGCTTATGTCACTTCCCTATATTAGTCATTCAATTATACTCAGACTTTCTCTTACATGGAAAAGGAAAGATAGGGCAAACCTTTGACTGTTAGAACTTCTTTATTCATCAGTAAGCCAAAGATAGTGTTTTTTGTTTTTTTTTTTAAGATTTTATTTATTTATTTGACAGAGAGAGAGACAGCCAGAGAGAGAGGGAACACAAGCAGGGGGAGTGGGAGAGGAAGAAGCAGGCTCCCAGCGGAAGAGCCTGATGTGGGGCTCGATCCCATAACGCCGGGATCACGCCTTGAGCCAAAGGCAGACGCTCAGCAACTGAGCCACCCAGGTGCTCCAAGCCAAAAATAGTGTTAGTAGAATGCGTATAAATCAAAGAAGTGAAATAAAGACAACCGAGTTTTTTGTTTTTTAAGGATTTTATTTATTTATTTGACACAGAGAGAGAGACAGCACAAGCACCAGCAGGGGGAGCGGCAGGAGGAGGGAGAAGCAGGCTCCCCACTGAGCAAGGAGCCAGACGCTGGGCTGGATCCAGGACCCTGGCATCATGACCTGAGCCAAAAGCAGATGCTTAACTGACTGAGCCACCCAGGTGTCCCAACTGAGTGAGTTTTGTGCCACATTTCCACTGCTGTAGTAAGAGCAAAATACATGTTCGTAGAGCTATGAAATACAAATTATATAATTTTAGTGATTCTGTATATGAGTTCAATGCTTTTATTTTTTATTTTTTTATTTTATTTTTTTTTAAAGATTTATTTATTTATTTATTTAACACAGATAGAGACAGCCAGCGAGAGAGGGAACACAGCAGGGGAGTGGGAGAGGAAGAAGCAGGCTCATAGCGGAGGAGCCTGATGTGGGGCTCGATCCCGTAATGCTGGGATCACGCCCTGAGCCGAAGGCAGACGCTCAACCGCCGTGCCACCCAGGCGCCCCATGAGTTCAATGCTTTTAAATTTGCATTTACAACCGGCATTGCTTGATATAAAGAAAATGACAAAATTCTTGCTAATAATTTGAGATTTTAAGTGTTCTTTATTTGGGACATTACTACATAGCAAAGAAATCACCATTAAGAGTCAAGAGAGAGAATGTGGAAATAAGAAGACTTTAAGCTTTAGCACTTTTTTCCTGTGTGAATATGTACCGGGCCCCACGAGTTACGTAGCCATCTCTGCCAGTGTATAGTCAAGTTTGAGAATCACGGGTCTAACCCTTACCTTGCATTGTTTAAAGGTCTCTCCTGCTCCCGCCTGGTCTCCAGTGTTACCTGTCTCATTGTACTTTAGACGCTTAGGGTCTATTTGAGAAGAGTGTAACCCTCCCCGCGCCCCTGCCCCAGAAGGTGGCTAGAAATAGAGAAGCACATGTGTTCCATTGCTGTTCTGATACAAGAATGCATTGTGGAATTCAAAGTAATTTGGATACTTTTCAATATGATGTTAGGAGATATTGCATCACTCTCAATGGATTATGAATCCACAGCGGCATGATTTTTACATGCCTCCCAAGAACCACTAGAATGGTGGAGCAGTGGCTGCTCCATGAATTCGTTGGTCACCGAGTGTTCAAAGATACAGTATTTGAACACTTGGCGTTAGTCCTCACACTCATAGATACATTCAAGTGATGCATTAGCCACTGTCTAACGATTCATCTTGATTCGTGATTTTCCTGTGAATTCTTAGTTCCTGTTCTGCCTCTTGGAATAGTTTTAATATCTCTTGGTTGACTCGAAAAAGTTTCGTGGCTCATACGATTGGCCTTTGTGGCTACGGTAAGGCTGTCTTTGAGGAACAGTTTTAAAAAGTTGAGGTGTTTATCTGAAGATTTGTGGTGAGTTTGGAACTCTCCAGAACACGAGGAAAAGTCAGAGGTATACAACGAACCCTAAGAATATTGTCCTAGAGAGAAGTCATAGGCTGTGTACCACAGGTGACCTTGTCCCAAAGCGGACTTCCTGGTTTGGTGTCCTGGGATGGAAGCAGCCAGGTAGAGCTCCGTCCTGCTACAGCTGGGCCTGGACTCAGTTCAGTAGATTTGTAGCCAGTGAGAATGAGGACAGTGGAGAGGCGTCCCTCAGAAAAGGTGACAAGGATCCAAAGGGAAGGAAATTGATAGCACGTGTGGAAGTCTTTTTAAAAAATGATAGATTAAAAAAAATCGGAATAATTTTCAAAATTCTGAGGCAACAAAATTAAAATGTTTCTCGGTTAAGGTTCCTTGGATTGCCTGCCTCTGAATGTATTTTCAGAACCTCGTTAATGAGCTAGAAGTTTAATTTTGCCTAAGACTGTCAGCGTCGGGACATAGAGGTGCTATGCATCTAGACAGTAAACTTGAGTTTTTTGACATTACATAATCAGATTAAGCGGTGTTGCTCTCATGGAAATTAAAGAGAAGAGGATTATATTTAGCTTGTTTTCAAACTAGTCTTAGCGAGCATCACAGACACGGATATTAATTTTTTAAATGAAAAGTAGACTGTTTACCATGCACAAAGGATCATTTGTGCTACCCAGATCTATGCTAATCTCCATTCCAAATCCCTTAGCAACTGTTACTTGGTTAGAAAGGTTCAATTTTCATGGAAGAAAGAAAACTTTCTGAAAAAGTTGCAGCGAAATCTGGTTTTAGAGTATTGAGTTAAGTTATTAAAAATATTAACAGTTACATAAAGTAATAAAATGGTTACTTAATATGAGTTTGAATTATTCTTTAAATGCAGCAAAATCTTCCTAAATCTGATACTCAATTTAGATGCATTAATTTCTACACTGTAATAAACGATAGTAAATAATAGGAATAGACAAGGATATCAAAACAGTGTATGAAATGGAGATCCAAAAGATTTTCTTTCAGTAAATATTCATTCATTCATTCGTTCATTCATTCATTCATTCATTCATCTGCTCACTCAATATATAGTAGTGAACACCTATCATTACTAGATTCCAGGAATATGCAAAAGCCTAGATATAATGCTTGGCCTGAAGGAGTTTATAATCTAGTGGGAATATGTATTTATAAACTTGAAGATGTATGAAATATAATTATTGATATGACAAAGTTATGAAGGACATTTAAAAAATTAAGTGAAGTAGAAAATTTCCAGGAAAAAGATAACTTACTAACAGTGAAGCAAGAAGAAATAAACCAGTAAAGATACCGTGTCAGCAGTTAAAAATGTAACAACAACAAAACAACACTAAGTAAAAAAGCTCACTCAAGGCCCAGGTCATTTATAGGTACATTCTCCCAAACATTTAAGGAACAGATAATTCTTGTATTTTATAGCGTGTCCTAAATAAATATTTGTTAAATATATGCATTACTGAATAAATCACGAGAATAAGCAAAGAGGGAAAACTTACCATCCAGTTTTATGAGGCCAATATAACTTTGATAGTAAAACCAGACAAGAACAGTATTAGAAAAGTAAATGATGATCTAATAACATTAATGAAATAGATGTTTATATTAAATTCACATATGTATTTGCATATGAGTGTGTATGCAAACATGTGTATATAACATTATAATGCATCATGGTCAAATAGGGTTTAGCTCTGACATATAAAGAAAACTTAAAATCAATAATTTTTCATATAATTCGCTACGTAAGTACTAAATGACAAAACGTTTGACTAGCTCAATAGGTGCAGAAAAGTCATCTGATAAAACTGCTTTCTCTCATTATAAAAACTCCCAGCAAAATAAAAATAGCAGTGAATTTCTTTTATTTGATAAAAAGTATAGCAAAAACGTACTTAATGATGAACAGAGAATTCCCTTTGAAGTCCGGAGCAAGAGCAGGCGCCCCGCTCATCATTGTGCTGGAGGTACGAGCTGGTTGTACCCAGACAGAAAAAAAGGCACGGAAATTGACAAAAGCAAAGCAACACTTGCAATATTTATTTGCTATGTTTTGCGACTAAAACCCAAGAGAATCTAGGAGCATCTTTTTATTTTTTTATTTTATTTTATTTTTATTTTTTTTTAATGATTTTTTATTATATTATGTTAGTCACCATACAGTACATCCCCGGTTTTCGATGTAAGGCTCGATGATTCATTAGTTGCGTATAACACCCAGTGCACCATGCAATACGTGCCCTCCTTACTACCCATCACCGGTCTATCCCATTCCCCCACCCCCCTCCCCTCTGTAGCCCTCAGTTTGTTTCTCATAGTCCATAGTCTCTCATGTTTCATTCCCCCTTCTGATTACCCCCCTTTCTTTATCCCTTTCTTCCCCTACTGATCATCCTAGTTCTTATGTTCCATAGATGAGAGAAATCATATGATAGTTGTCTTTCTCTGCTTGACTTATTTCACTTAGCATTATCTCCTCTAGTGCCGTAGGAGCATCTTTTTAGAACTAGTAAGAGAATTCAACAAAGATTCTGAATAAAATACCAACATACAAAAATCAGTGGTGTTAAAATAGCACAGTAAGGATTAATTAGAAAATATAACTGGAGAGGTTATATATCACAATAGCAATTAAAATTCTACTGTGCATGGGAGAGATGAAAGACACGGAGTGGTTTCACCCGTCAGAAAATGAAAAACAGACTTCAATCATAAGAACAGTTATTGTTTAGTCAAGAAAATGTCTAAAGGTAGTTTGAGTTGACAGAGCGACCATGTGAGCAATGAGTTGGCTCATTGGGCTGGCTCCTCTAGGGACCTCATCAAGGCTGGCTTCATGGGCGTGTGACCCCTAAGCTCCACATGAGGAAGGGCTCCGAGCTCGGGTTAGTGCTCTGTGTTGCTCTTCTGAAAGTCTTGGTGATTTTATCCTTGAACTTGTGTTTAGTGAATGACGTCCAACAGGACAATGGGACACATGTGTAAGGGGAGGAGATATGTGAAATATACATGTCTGCCATTCCTTGTCATCTCATTTACATATAGCCTCCGTGACAGCCCCTGAGTATGGGACTCTGGTTGACCCACAATGTGCGGGAGTTCAGGGAGACTCAAAGTCCTAGTTAGGCATGTCACATCTGTGACTAAGTTGGGACAAGGACAGCCCAGAAAGAATGGAAACGCTTCCCATTCGAATCAGAGCTTGCTTCAAGTATAGGAAGGAGGCAATGACATTCTAAGAAACATGAACAGCCAGGGAACCCTATTGTATCCTTTCTTACTTATGTCACTTTCCTCTACTGGCCAGTTTGTTTATACTAAAAATGATGAAATATAAGGAGAGGGAAAGCTAAGGCAACCTGTTGTATCTTTTCCTTTCAGTCCTTTACTCATCAGTAAGTCCAAGGTAGAGAGTGTTGGTAGAATGTGTGCAAATCAAGACAAGAAAAAAGACAATAGAGTGAGTTTGGGGCAGCATTTCCACTCTTCTGGTAGGAATGAAATACATAAGTGTGCATAAGTTGTGAAATACGAATTGTGTAACTTGGGGATTCTGCACATGAGTCAAATGCCCTTATATCTGCATTTAAAACGGGCATTGCCCAATATACTTACATAAATACAAAGAACATGAGAATTTATATATATATATTTATAATTTATATATAAATATAAAGAACATGAGAAAATTCATGCTAGTAATTTACGATTTTAGTTTTTCTTTGCTGAGAATCCCATTAAATAACAAATAAAGGGCACTATGGCAGGTCAAGGAAGCAGCCGTGGAAGAAAGAAAAAAGCTTTATATTTTAATTACCTTTAACAGAACTTTTTTTTTCCTTACATTTTGGACAAGAGGTCTTGCATTTTTATTTTTGTATTGGTTCCGGCAAATTCCATAGTTGGCTCTGTTTGCCATCCTTAGCTTCTTGCCTGCCTTCCACAACTGCCCGCATAGTAGCTACCCCATGATCGCAAGATCGCTCTCAAAGCTCCAGGCGTCAGTGCTCGCTTGAGGCAGGAAAAAGGTGGAGGAGTTGGTGACAGCAAGCTCTTTTTTCAGAGTCATTGCCTTTATCAGGAATTTAAAAATCTTTCCAGAGGCGTTCACCTAACTCCGAGCCCCATGGACACTTTAAGTGGCAGAAAAGAATGAAACAGTAAGCGTCTGGAAAATAGGATAGAACCATCCAAGCCTGTAAGTGGCTAAGAATAGTGTCTAAGCTAGGGGTTGGCAAACATTTTCTGTGGAAGGCCAGGTAGGTAGGCTGCCGTGGTTGTAGAGTCAGACTGTTCCAACTAGCCAGTATGCCACTGTGGTGTGAAAGAAAATATAGTCGTGTAAATAAATGAGCATAGCTGTGTTTCAGTAAACTTTTCTTTACAAAAGCAGGAAACAGCACAGATCTGGCCTGTGGGCCACATAGCTTCGTGGACCCCTGCACAGAGCTTTATTTTGCTTTGGTTACTACGCGGTGGGCCATGGGGTGATGATAGGAAGTAGTTGCCTTTAATTGAATGCCTACTGTGCGTTCAACACCTGAGGCTCGTTGCCATCTCTGAAAAATATTTGTATTTTATTATCAAGGAAGAAAAAGTAGGAGGTTGTTGGGAAGGCAAGTAACAGAATCTGGCACAACATAAATGAAGTCTTGATTAAAAAACGAGATGCAAATGCATGGATGAAACAATTTCATATTGTAAAGACATCACTTTCCTCCAGATTTACACATCGTTGTCATGCAATTTCAATTTCGATAAAGATTCCTGTAGATTTTTCATGGTATGAGGGCAGCTGAACTTAAAAGTCATGTGGAAAAACAAAGGATTAAGAATAACCTAGATTAAGAAGAAGAAGAAGAAAAGAATAAGCTAGATAGTTTTGAAGACAGATAATAGTTAAAAATAGTAGGGGAATTTTTCCTACTAAATATTGATACTTGTTATAATGCTGAACAATTAAGATAGTGATATTTTTTCTGGACCAGAAAAGCAACTAATCAATGGAAGAGAGGATTCGGGAACAGATCTGTGCATATTTGACAGAGGAGGCATTTCAAATGGGGTAAGGATGAATGATTCAATACATAATGCTGGGAAAAAATAGTTATTTCATTGGAAAAAATTAGATTCCTACCTCATCCGAATCACAAAAATAAACCCCAGTTGAGTTAAAGGCATGCATGGAAAAAGCAAAATGTTAATACTTTCCGTAGAAATTTAAACTTGAAATAGGAAAAGATTTTTTAAAAAGGCACAAAAAGCAATAGCTATATATATATATATATATATATATCTGTTTTCATTAAAATGAAAAACTTTCATAGAATAAAAGACATCAGAATCAAAGTGAAAAGACATTCCAGGGAGTGGTGGACATTAGTAAAGCATATAATGAAAAAATGGTTAGGTCTGGAATATATAAAAACAATTGCAGAAAAGTGGGTGAATGATGTGAACCAGAAATTCTCAGAAGAACGCAGAGAGGCCCACAAACATGTGAAATTGATTCTCAGCCTCGCTAGTATCAGGGAAATGGAAATTAAACAACAATCATATTTTATGTCATACCCATTAGATGGTCATTTTTAAGAAGTGACAATTCAGGAGTTGGCAAGTATGTGGACCAATTAAAGTTCTCAACGAGGGCTGGTGGCATTACAAACTGGCACAACTACCCTAGAAGGACACTCGGTAAAATACAGTAAATTTGAGGGTGCGCGTGCTAGTCACCACGGGGCGTATTCGCTATGGTAGCGGTTCTTCCCCTATCGGAGCCAACGCTCTCTTTTCATAACAAATATTTTGTGACATTCCCAACATAGCCTCCTTTTTGATTACAAGAAGAAATCAGTATAACGCCATCACATAAATATAAAGGAGAAATAAAGCAACATCATGAAACATGTTTTTCAGTGTGTACATGCTTGTGTATGATGAACTAGAGGAAAAACAAGCAAATGTGCCTGCTTGTGTCATGTGAATGGAACTTTTAAAAATGCAGACTGTTGTTTGGGGAACTCAAATGTGATGTTACTGTTGAAGAGGGGATTTTTCAAAATGGCAGGCAACTCTTAATGAAGTTGTGCATCAAATACAACCTTTCTTCAATTTACACAGTAGTTACATGCCTTGGACATCAGTGTACGCTCATTTACACGAACGTCCTACTGTAGATTAAAGGACAATTCTTTGTGTTCCCTCGGCTTCAGTGGGGGAAATGCTGGACGTGAGACCCAATCATCGCGACAAGCAAAATCTCCCCCTACAAAATGCCGGACTGTTTCCTAGACGGTTATCCTGCCCTATTGGGAGCCCCAGCAGTAGAAAAACTCTCAAGTGGGCACAAAGAGGAATGTGAAGGTGTCTTCATTACTACATGCCTTGTAATAGCAAATAATTGGAAATAATCTCTACATCTATTAGCAGAGCAACAGTTTCTATTTCTTTCTATCAATCATTTTTATGTGTGTGTGTGTGCACGCGTAGTTTTGGTATATTTAAGTAATGAAATTTTAGATACTGAAGCAATAAATTATAGTTACATCATCAAAATGGATAGAACTTAAAAATATAATGCAGTAGGAAAAAAAACAAGTTGCAGAGTACTACAAATAGTATGACACCGTTTAAATGGAATTTTAAAACATTCATAACTATAGGGTATTTTAATGCATAATCCATATTTAGCAAGAAACATAAAAAAAAAATGTGCATGGGAATGGGAAGCATCCAATTCTGGATAGTGGTGACATCTGGGAAGGGAGAAAGAAAAATGTGATGGGTGAGGGGAGGGTCAACAGCTGAATTTAACTACATTCTGTAATGTTTTACTTCTTTTTTTTTTTTAAGATTTTATTTATTTATTTATTAAATGAGAGAGAGAGCGAGAGCCTGCGTGAGAGAGCACAAGCAGGGGAAGCAGCAGAGGCAGAGAGAGAGGTAGCAGCAGGCTCCTGGCTGAGCAGGGATCCCGACATGGGGCTCGATCCCAAGACCCTGGGATCACGACCTGAGCTGAAGGCAAGATGCTTAACCGACTGAGCCACCCAGGCGCCCCTGTGATGTTTTACTTCTAAAAAACAAAAGATGTGAAGCAAATATTGCAAAGTATATCTTAATATATTCAGCAAAACTGGTTGACAAGTAAACGGGTGTTATTTTTCCTCTACTCTCTTTTGTTTAAAACTATTTCATAATACCAATTCTGACTGCCCCCTGACGATAGCCTTTGATGTATTTTATAGGACGTATTCCATATCTTGTTTTTTCCTATTTGTCTAAAATGATGTAGATTGTGACTCTCTTTCAGGTGTTATTCCTTTTTGAGCCTCCAGCTTTCTCAAGGCTCATTTAGCTATGGCACACAGAGCGCAAAGAATCTCAGCACCCCCCCCCACATACACACCCCATAACTAGGTGAGGTTTGGGACAATTGAATTGTCTTAGAATGCATGAGGGCTCTTCATGGGACTGTAACACTTGGGTGTACACTGGCTGGGACTGCACTTCCACTCTGGTTCCCTGACTGGCGCTGGGATGACAGCCCTCGTCCTGAGTTTAGCTTTCACGGCCAGATACTGATATTCCAATTTCTGTTCCCTGTACTCCACACTGTACTGAACCAAACCGGATGGCTCTCCTCCATTCCATCTTCAAAATCGCCTCTGCTTAGAAACTCTTGGCACACCCCACCATTAAGTTAGACCAGCTCCTACTGCAAAACCAGCCAGGGTCAAGGCTGGTGTGTTACCCATCTCAGCTCTTTGCAGCAGATCAGCCTTTTGGAACCCATTTATCACCCTGTTAGTTTCCATGTCTATTCTTATCATACCCCCCAGCCAGGCAGCCTGGGACCATGCTTAGTTTATGTCCGTTTTACAGAATAATTATTATTATGCCCTTTCATACTTAAACATATCTTCATCTGGATGATGAATTATTTGATCACTCTATTCATAAGCCATTATCTGATTATGTCTCTTTACAAAGAAATACTCAGTGTTCTCCAAAGTTTCCAGTTCAGACAATAGCCTAAAATAAGCTTCCAATCGGGAAACATGGAGCACTCATTCATTCTTTCGGTCTCCAAATAAAGGACGTGCAGAAACATCTAAACGTACACGGGGATTACAACTACCAATTTTGAGGTATGTTACATGTACTTTATTATTTAATAGTCAAGAAAACCCAAATTTTAAAATGTTATTTTATTTTCTAAATTAAAATAAATTACAGGTTGTCCATTATCATCATATCAAACGCTTACTTGGATTACAATGTACTCCCTTGAGAAAGGAAGAAAAAGTGTGAAATTACAGCTGGTGATTCTGTTTTTCAGCTCTTTGGGCTAAAAACTTGGATAGTTTTCTTGATAGTTTTCTTCCACTCATACCTCAAACCTAATTCATTAGAAAATCTATCAGATTCTTCCCAAATCTGAGCACACCTCCCTGTTGCCAGTACTGCTGCCCTAGTGTAAGCGGCCGCCATCTTTGTCCTGCACTGTTGCATTTGCCTTCCAGTGGCCTCCGGGCCTCAGCCTTTGGCCTCATATATCTATTCCTCCTGAGTAGATGGACCACACCACTCCTTGCTACAAATATGCCAATGGATTCTCATCTTACAATGAAAAGAAATCTCAAGTATCTTCTCCTCCTACTGTCCTCCAGGGACGCTGGCTTCCTTGATCTTTCTCAAACACATGATGAATCTGCCTCAGGGCCTTTGCTCTTGCTCCTTCTTAACTCCTTCCCCCAGATATCTTTGTGGCTGCTTCTTCCTGGTCTCTTCTCAAATGTCACCCTGTCAGAAAGGATGTTTATAGTGACTCTACATAAAATAGCACTCCACTTCCCATGCCCCCTCCCTAGAACCCCCCAACTTGTTTAATTTTTTTAAGTGAGCTCTATGCCCATTGTGGGGCTTGAACTCATGACCCCGATATCAAAAGTTGCATGCTCTACTAACTGAGCCAGCCAGGCACACCAACCTTGCTTAATATTTAATAACACTTCCAACTCCTGACATGTTACATTTTTATGCATTTATGTCTTGTCCCATAAGAACAGGGATTCTAGCTCCCAAAACAGAACCCAATACACAGTAGTGGAGGGGTGGGGTTGGTGAATTGAGTATAATCCTGGTTGTATTCTTGAGCCAATGTATCCCACATGAATATCATCTAATATGTGTGTGTGTGTGTGTGTGTGTGTGTGTGTGTGTTCCAAACCAATATTATAAAGTAGTTCACAGCTTGTGCTTTATTTGACCCCAGAAAACCCACGACTCTTTGTTTTTAAATGACAGTATAGCAGGTGGATTTATTGGCTCTAAAGGCAACTAGCTGATTGACCCTTCCTGCCACTCCCATTGAATACTCTGGGAAGCATAAAAACTGATGCTGAGTTCCAACAACACTAGAAACCAGGGATATCAAATAATAGATTGCCAGACGCTGGGAAGAATTTCAGTAACCACAACACAGATGGGGCTGGATTGACAAACCATTAGTGGCTGACACATACTTTGAAATTGCTGAAACAGAACAGCAGGGTCAGACAGGAAAAGGTTAGGGCGCCCAGGTGTCCTCTTAGAAGCTGACAGTCGGTATGAGCTTTTCACTGATGAAATAAAGATGAGATATAAAAATGCCCATTTAAAAAATTAAGAGCACTTTATTATAACATGACTTACATTCAGGGCCATACAGCATATTGTTTTATTTTATTTAATATTTGTAAGTATATGAGATATATTTATAATACGTAATATGTAGTATTTTACGCAGAAACTATAATGTGGGCTGCTTTAACATGGTTTGTAGATTGTGTATTTTTGATCTATACATTTTATGGATGCATTTCAGTCTACACATTTTTATCAGGTGTGTCTGGTATTTTCGCTGAAACCACCTGGCAACCCTAAGAAAGATGAGAGAAGATTTCCAAGCATATCGTGTCTTGGGCTATTTCAGGGGTGAGGCTAAGCCGAGAAGCCTTCACTGTACCACATGGCCAATACTTTCTGTGGGTGGCCGCATCTGTTTTCAAGGTCAGCTTCGTGGGCACGCAACCTGTGCAATTACTGAGGGTCTCGTGCTTAGAAGCACTTGGTTTGGTGCTCTGTGGTCACCATCTTTACATTCTCAATAATTTGTATTTTTTAAGAACAACAGAGCATGTACGTGACTAGAGAAGATACATGCAGGGTGTCTGCTCTTTATTGTCACACCATTCTCTACAGTCCTAGTGCTCCAGGAACACAGAACTCCAGCGGGCCCACAGGGTGCAAGAGTTCAGGGAGACTCAGAGAGAGGACAAGTAAGTGTTTCTGTTGAGTAAGTGGAGAGGGTGACAGCTCCAAGAAGCCACGCTTCCCGATAGAACCAGAAAGA
Organism: Ursus americanus; assembly: GCF_024610735.1. NCBI lineage: Eukaryota > Metazoa > Chordata > Mammalia > Carnivora > Ursidae > Ursus > Ursus americanus. The sequence goes on from NC_142135.1 coordinate 60,642,941, forward strand.
AGGCAATGCCGTTCTAAGAAGCAAGAATAACCAGAGAACACTGTCATATCCTTTCTTACTACTATGGACTGAGTTGGTATCCCCCAAATTCATATGTTAAAGTCCTACCCCCCAGTCCTACAGTTTGTGACTATTTGGTGATAGAGTCTTTAAAGAGGTAATTAATAAAGTGAGGTCATTAGTGTGGGCCCAAATTCAATAACCACGTAAGAAGGGAAAATATGGACACAGACACACACATAGGGAAGACCATATGAAGACATATGGAGAAGATAGACACCTACTGGCCAAGGAGAAAGGGCTGAGAAGGCATCATCTTGGATGATATCTTGATCCAAGATGATGTCTTGATCTTAGCATTGTGCTACCCGAGCTAGCCACCGTCTCTGGAACGTTGTGATGGCAGACCTAGCAAACTAAGACACCTATCTTCTATTAACCAGTCACTTATGCTGAAAATGACATAGAGGAAGGGGAAAGATGGGCAGCCACAGTCTCTTTTCCTCTATCTTCTTTTTACTCACCAGGAAGCTGAAGGTAGAGGGGACTGGTTGCATGCGCATGAATCAAACAGTGAAATAAAAACAGATGAATTAAATTTTTTTTGCAGCATTCCTATTGTTTTGATAAAAACAGAATACATATGCATGTATTGTTTTGTTAAATTAAGCATTCAATGATGTAATAAATGTAAAACACTTCTTTCAGTGTCTATACAAAATTGATGATGACTGACACTGTTTTAATTTAGGGTTGGGTATAAATAATAAAAACAGATGAAAATAGAAAAATTCTCCCTTAAAAGCCAGCACATATATTGTTAAATGATGCAATACTAGGTTTAAAATCATATTTCGCATTAGCAAAGATTTGGCAGTTAAAGGAAGAGGTAGCTTGAGGAAAGGGTCTAACATTTCTCTTCTTGCATCAGGACAAGCAGAGATACTTTTGTAGACTTGACTCAAAGACAGACAGAATTTGATCTCTTTTGCTCAGGATCCATACCCTCTTGCCTTTCTAAGTATGTTCCTTTATTTCCCTCTCTCCTCCATTGTCTTCTGTGCTCTCTCTATGGCATCATTTCCATCAGCATGTGTGTGCATTCTAGTGCCCCATCCTACAAAGCAGACACAAACCACAACAAAGCAAGCCCTCTCTTGACCCCGCATTCTTTTCAGTTTCTTTTGATGGCTCTTGCACCTCTACCAACCTTTGAGACACCTCAATGCCTGGTCCTAAGCCTCTTGTCTTCTCACCTTTCCCCTTCTCTCCTCCTCTCTCCTTTCTTCTTTCTGTGTCCTCTCTGTAGATGACTTCGGGTACCAAGGCTTTAAATGGCATGAAAAGTTTGTTGTTTCCCAAGTTCTATATTTCACAGTGTGGGTTTCTCCCCTGAGCTATAGGCCTGATATCTAACTAATAATGAGTAACTCCACTTGAACGTCCCACGGGCACATCAGGATGATATGTTCAATGCAGAGCTCTGCATTTCATCCCTACTTGTATGTCTTCCTCTCCCAGTGGTCTCCGTAATTATGATACCATCATTCATCCCATTGCAGAGGCCACAGACCTAGGTTTCATCTCTCTGCATTTCCCCTCTCATTTGTCATATTGAAAATCCTTCCCACAAGGTGCCTGGGTGTCTCAGTTGGTTAAGTAGCTGACTGTTGGTTTTAGCTCAGGTCGTGATCTCAGGGTCAGGAGATCGAGCCCTGTGTGGGTTTCGAGCTGGTCATGGAGTCTGCTTAAGATTCGTTCTCTCCCTGTGCCCCTCCCCCTGTTGCACTTGCACACGCATGTGCGCAAGCTCTCCCTCTGTCTTTCAAAAAAAAAAAAAAAAGAAAGAAAGAAAGAAAAGAAAAAAAAGAAAATCCTTCCCTTTCTTTCCATTTCCACTGTGACCATTTCAATCAAAGCCAGTAGCTTGACTGGTGAATTCTGTGTCAGATTGGGTTCTGTTTTCACTCTCGCCCCTCCCTATTCCAGAACAACAAAAATAAGCTTTTGAAATGTAGATTACATCATGTCATCTTTATGAAAACACTTCGGTGTCTTCCTATCACAGAGAATGATCCAAACTACTTACATGTGAGTAGGGTGACCATGCATCCCAGCAGCCTAATTTTATCCTGGTTTATGATGTCATCCCAGTGTCATTATCAATAGCTCCTCCTTTTCACTCTCAAAAGCATTTATTTATTATTTTAGAGAGAGAGAGAGAAAGGGAGAGCATGCGTGGAGGGGTGCAGGGAGAGGGAGAGAGAATCTCAAGCAGACTCCCCACTGAGCATGGAGCCTGACTGGGGGCTCCATCCCACAACCCTGAGATCATGACCTGAGCTGAAATAGAGTCGGTCGCTTAACTGACTGAGCCACACAGGTGCCCCTGCTTCTTCTTCTTACTCTATTTTATTACTTTGCTTAGTTCCCATAGCACTTTGCGGGAGCATTTTGTCTACTTTTTCACCTATTTCGTATATGTACATGTATATCCCTTCCTCAAAGCCAAGTTTCATAGGTAGGACCTTGTCTTGTTCTCTCTTGTACCTTCAGCCCAGTACTAAATACAAAATAGGGAAACACTGTTAATATGTGGGTTCTAAGATCAAAATGTTGATAGGTAGAAACATTTATAACTGTGCATGCTGTTTCTCTAGAGAAAATTAAAAAAAAAAAAGAAAACAGTTATAGTAAGATACAAGAAATAAAGGTAAGGATAAATGAGAATTAAAAAGCAAAAAAATATGTCATATCTGTAGCGGAACCTATTATTCATCACAATGAGCATACGTGGGTTAAATTACCTAAGTGAAAGTTAAGATTCGGAATATAATTCATTATATTTTGATGATAAGAAATATATATCAAGCTAAATGACATGTCTGATTGCTTCCTTTTATTCAGATTGTAAGATTTTTCACTTGAGAGGTGTTTTCAAAATGGTCCCAGGACAATTCCCCCTCGCCATTATGCCCTCCAAGTAAGTATTTTATAACAGAATTTTCATTTGCTACCAAACTGTTTCTTAAAATATTCACAACAACTAGGCTATAAGAAGGATGGGTTATTTTAATCATGTATTTAGACAGAAATATGTTTTTGACACACAAGGATGTGACTGATATTCAGGTGAGTAATTTCAAAGGTGACTGAATGGGGCAGCCCATCTGTCTTCCCTGGCCACTCTCAGGTAGCCCTGAGGAACCTGCCATCAGCATCAGGCCTGTGGCTCAGGTGAGAACCCCGAGAAACAGGACCGGCCCGCTGGTCCCGTTGCAGTAGTCCTGCTTGTACTCACAGGGAATGGTTCCAATCCCTTAAACAACAAGTAGACCCAGGAGTCTTTCAGGGGCTAGACTGCCTCTGTCACCTACCCTCTTTCTAGATTAATGGGACCTGGGACCCTTTGTATCCCCTGGATTAGGGATTCTAAGTCTTCCCCAAGAACAGGTCTGTGGTTAGAAGGTGGCGTTGATCTTAGTTTCTTTTACTCTGAATTGGTTTTCTGCGTAAGGACACACTCAAAGAAAGGGAAAGAAGGTATTCTTTGTTGCTATTTTGGAAAGAGTGATAGGAGCATAATGTCTGCTTCCTCACTTCTTCGAAGATGTCCATGTCCTAATCCTGGAAGCTGTAAATAGGTTACATGGCATAGGGGACGTATGGTTGCGAATGGGATTCTGGTTGCTATTTGGCCAATCTAAAATAGGGAGATTATCCTGGATTATCTGGGTGAGCCCAAGAAGTGGAAGATGGAGGGGAAAACAGAATCTGGAGAAGTGACAACAGAAGGTCTGAGTGACACCATATCAGAACTGACCCCGCAGTTGCTGGCTTTGAAGATGGAGGAAGGGGCCACAAGAGCCTTCAAAATCTAGAAAAGGCAAGGGAAAGTGTTCTCCCCTAGAGCCTTGAGAAAGGATCGCAGCCCAGCCAACACATGGATTTTAACTCAGTGCAAACTGTGTTTGACCTCTCACCTAAAGAACTGCTAAATAATACTTTATGTTGTTTCCGGCTACTAAAGTGGTAGTAATTTGTTACTATAGTAACAGGAAACTGATATAATTTAGAACAAGACAATGAGAACACCCATTTTCATTAGGAAACATTCCCCGACTCAATGCTTAACTTTTCACAATAGAAAGGATCATTTCGTTTTCATATGCGTTCAATAAATATGAAATCATTTTCCAAGGACCGATGGCTACCTTCCTGTAAGGAAACATTCTTTTGTGGAATGCTTCCTTTTGCAACTTTTGATTTCTTACGCTCTGATAATATGTACAAGGGAAAGTGTTAAGTGGAGGTAGTTATCCATAGGTTTCCATTTTCAGCTGGAGTCACTTGAAAATTGAGAAAAAGATTACTTTCGGGGTAGGGGGGGCTTTCATTGTCAGCATAAACACTATCGCTCTAATTCTTTATCTTACCTTTCTTGGTAGCTAGTCTCCTGAACGACGGAAAAAAATGGAGGGAGCAGATATTACACAAACTGCTTCGGCAGAACATATTATATGCATATCATTTTAGGAGCAGGAAAGGAAACCGGAAAACCCATCCCTACAGGACTGCACCTGCCTGGTGGACCGGATGTAACCATATCTGAAGAGCTCCACAGAAGAAAGCCGCCTCGCTCCTCATGGTAGGTGAGGGGAATCTCTCCTAATGCGTCTTTCCTGTTCCAAGGTGTGTGAGTAATTATGTTCAACTTGCTCCTAGCTACCATTACGTGTCCCCCAAGGCCTTCTATCAATAAAAACTTGGGCTTAATTACAGTGGCAGACTGGCTCTTTGTCATGGTCCGCTGGGGGGAAAAAAGAGAGATAAAATAATTCACCTGCAAGTTTTTACAAACAAACAAAATGTTGGGTATATAAGGAAACTGCCTCTACTTTCAGAACCGCAAATTATCCATTAGAACCTACCTCTCCATGGTCTAGGTTCCTCTCTACTCCTCCTGAGATATCTGCTTTTACCAGCAGACACTGTTCTCAAACCCCTGTCATGGTCACTTACCCCGGTTTCACCCAGGATTCAGGTTCGTCTTTTCTCTTATATACCCGCTCCTGCCGGGACAGCCCGCAGAGAAGACCGTGTGGTAGAATAGCGTGAGCTATGTAGCTCCGGGTTCCCATGACTCTGGCTGGCGCTTTGGCTCCCTCACGCAGGGTCCCCATGTCCCCCCACGCCTGGCCCTGCGCTCACTGCTTGGGCCCGCTGACTAATCCCTGCTTCCTGACCACTAGAGAAAACTTTGTCTCTTTCTGACCTTCTGGAGAGATACATGTGCCCTATCTTTTGCAGCCCTGACTGCAGCCTGGGTCTTGTGGTACTGATTCCTGCCTGGTTGCCCTTCTCCGCGGCCACCCATGAACTGGAACGATGATGCCACCGTGGAAGAATGCCCTACAGAATGTCTTACCTTCCCCCAGCCTATCATTATTACCAGGGTACTCAGTACTTTGTCACATAGTGAAAGATTTTGAAAAGCTTCAGCCTCTTAAAACCAATAAAATTTACTGGGGTCCTGGAAATTTGGACTGGCTTCTGGCAAACCACAATTGGAAAGCAGTTATTTTTCACACATAGACAACGTCAGCTACTTAATGTTGTGGTGACACTATGCTCCCTGTCAAGGTTACATTCATGCAGAAGCATTTATTTGCCTTGACCTTGGTATTGCATGAAGCAAAGTCTGTAAAAACAAGACAACATATGCTCCTTTTATCCAGCCTGAGCCAATAGGGCCATTGCCATTGATCAGGGTACCCCTCCCAGTAGGGAACCAATATAGCTTCCTATCACCCAGCACTGTGGGCAGCCATTGCCAGACAGCTGACACTGGCACTCTTTGGAACAGATAATGTAATGGACCTTAAAAGGTAATAATTAACATCTTTTACTGGAATAGTACCTTACAGCTTAGCAACTGTTTTCATGTTTCCTTTATTCGGATGTCACAAAAACTGTGAACTAGACAGAATAGCTATTACTATCTCTATTTTACTGGTGAAAAGAGAAGCTCAAAGAGTGACTATTTCTTTTCTTTTCTCTCATTTTCTTTTCTTTTTTAAAAAAAGATTTTATTTATTTATTTGTCAGAAAGAGAGAGCACAAGCAGGGGGAGTGGCAGGCAGAGGGAGAAGCAGGCTCCCTGCTGAGCAAGGAGCCCGATGCGGGGCTTGATCCTGGGATTCTGGGATCATGACTTGAGCCAAAGGCAGACGCCTAACCAACTAAGCCACCCAGACCCCCAAGAGTGACTTTTCCAAGTCGGTTGTTAGTATGCTTCACAATTCGGAATAGAAGCCAGTTTTATAAACTCTGCCTTGAGTGTTCTATCTACTACACCCCCGCCCTCATATATATACTTGCATAAATAAGTCAGAGGAGAAACCCCAAGTGCACAGTGATGTCTACTGGGAAGGAAGGAACACCTGTTGTCCATCATGTCCTTCATGACCTTTCTGCAAGAAAACTGGCCTTGCCATGCAAAATGGCCCAGGCTCTTTATGGAATCCCCACACTCATAACACATTACTGCATAAGCTGTGCATGTATCTGTCTCTTCTGATTAGACTATCTACTCCATACAGGATATATCCATATTTCTTTAGGTTATGGCTCAATAAATAAATCATAGCAGTAGCTAAAATTTATGGAGAACTTCATGTGGGCTATACACTGTTTTAAGTTTTTTTACTTAATTCATTTATTCTTCACAAAGCCTCATGTGAATCTATACACTCCTCGATTTTACAAACAGGGAAACTGAGTCACAGAATAGCAAATAACTGCCCCAGATGATGTAACTAAAGGATGCAGTGTTACTGCAGAGTCCCTGCAGGCCTCCTTGGACCTAATGAAGTCTATTTTGTGTTAGACGGCTCTGAGTGAGAATCTTCTAGAATTCTATTACAGTCCCTGTTGATGCATGCACCAAAGAACTAAATCTCCTGCTGGTGGATTGAATATAAGCAAAACAGGCTTGTTGAGAAAGGTCTGGAGTCTGGAGACCTGATGCACTCAGGTTGGCAGAGGGAAGACAAGGGAACGTGAGAAATTGGCAGAAACAGAGTAGAGGTAAGGACCGAATTTGGCTACCAGATATACAGTGCTATTAAATCCTCCCACTGGATCTCACCGTTGCAGCAGCAGATACTCAAAAATAACTTGGAAGCTAAATATGAACATGTCAAAAAGCTTGTTGCTCCACTCGGTGGGCAACGCAGTGAGGGAAACTTGAGCTCAGGGGTGGTTCTAACATTCTTCCCCACCGAGCTGTCCATGTGCTGACTTCATGCCGTAGCTTCTCAGTATCTGGACAGCCAGGCTGGACTCCATCTGCCCTGCTTGGGTAAGTCCCAGCCAGTGTTCTCCTTTCTTACAGATTCGGGACTGCTTTTCTGAAACCCAGATTTACTCTGCTTTATCTGTTTCTTTCCCAAAGTTTTTTGTATTGGTTTCAGATTTCTTATTGTAAAATAATGATAAATAACATTACCTACTTTTATTAGTGAGTCATGGGCTAAGTGCTGCAACAGAGACTCCCTAAAATACAGTGGCTTTAAGATGATGATGCTTCCTTCTTTCTCATTTAGCAGGCTAGAGGTAGCAGGCAGCCCAGGTTGGGTATCACAAAATCATCCCACGGAGGCAGGTTTCTGCTCTCTTGCTGTTTAGCCAACATCATGAGTGTTGTCCTCATTTGATCAACTATAACTATGTTATGAGCCAGCCCACTGGAGGTGGTAGGAGAAAAAGTAGAGAGCATCCTTTATGAAGTACATGACCAGGAAGTTGTTCACATTACTTCCTCTTATGACCCATTGGCTGAAATTTAGTCACATAGTCAGACCTGGCAGCAAGGGAGGCTGGGAAATATTTTTTGAAGCTGGACATCCATGTGCCTAGATAATACTCGGGGTTTGGATGTTCTTACTCAGTGAAAGAGGGAAGAGTGACTACGAGCGAACAATAAGCAGTATTTCCTATGCTAATTTAGAAGGTTGTTTTAGGGATTAATTGAGCTATTATATTTAAAGTATGTAATGTAGTGGCTGGTATAAAGTGAATGTTTTCAATGCCTGTGTTAATCTAAAAGGTGTTATTTTTATTGAGTGACTATTATGTGCCTAGCATTTATATCAATGCTTAGAGCAACCTTGTACAGCTAACGTTATTATTAACCTGATTTTACGGAGACTTCACATGTGTGCACGCAAGCACACACACACACACATGTTCAGACCCAGCTTTGTTTGGCTGTAAACCATATGCTCTTTCTTTTTCTTTTTTTTTTTTTAAAGATTTTATTTATTTACGTGACAGAGAGACAGCCAGCAAGAGAGGGAACACAAGCAGGGGGAGTGGGAGAGGAAGAAACAGGCTCCCAGTGGAGGAGCCCGATGCGGGGCTCAATCCCGAAACGCCGGGATCATGCCCTGAGCCAAAGGCAGACGCTTAACGACTGAGCTACCCAGACGCCCCCATATGCTCTTTCTAGTAGGATACTTTGTCTTCACTCTTCTGTTAATTTCACCCAACTCCCACCTAGAAGTCCTTCCTTTCTTATTATTTCTATCTGAGAGAGGTCACATTAGAGATAAATGAGAGAAGGATTGGAAAAACAAGGAAGGAGCAGTTGTTAACTTAGAAACTTGAAAATTCAGGTTTATCTGATGGGCAAAATGTAGCCCAGGGAAGTTCTTGAATGAAGAAGTGATGACATGAAAGAGATTTTAAGGATAAGTATCTCACCAGTTAGATATTGGTCCAAAGGAAATTTAGAATAGCTAACTTGTCATAAGCTAGGCATGAAAGCTTGAAAAGTCAAGGTTAATGACTGAGAATGGAAAAAGAAATTCAACCTTTTGGTTGAACCTGAGAGACATTATGAAAAACACCTGGGAAGACTTTATTACGGAATCATTTTTGTGGGAAACACTTTTCAATTTTATTGCAACACCATTATCTGCAACATAACTTTTTGAAAACTAAACTCTTGCTACTCTTTGCAAACTTAACTCATGCTGTAATTCCTCAAAGAGCATCACTTTAAAAAAAAATTTTTATTTATCAAAAGAGAGTGTGTGAGCAAGGGGAAGGGGCAGAGGGAGATGGAGAGAGAGAATTCCAAACAGACTCCATGCTGAGCATGGAGCCTGATGTGGGGCTCGATCTCAGGACTGTGAGATCATGACCTGAGCCAAAATCAAGAGTCAGATTCTTAACCCACGGAGCCATCCAGGTGCCCCACACAGCATCACTTTTTAAGATCTCCATGTATGAATTTAAGAGACTATGGAACTATTGGTAAAATCAGCAGTAAAAAGTGGTGGGAAGGAATGCTGACTTGGGGGGATAAAAATAATATTCTGTGTTTTCCACATGCTAGGTTCTATATATTGGAACACAGCACTCTGTTCAAGTGTGACTCGAGTGCAAAAAGACATGCAGAGTATGGGTTTGGAGTGAACACAGACACCCAGACCTATCTAATCATCTTTGAAGAAAAGATTGGGAAACTGAATATTCAAACCAGCCTCAGTTAGGTGATATACAGAGGGAGAGAAGCCAGTAACGGAAAAAGAGGCAGAGAAAGACAGCCTAGTGAAAGAAGATTGGATTTTGAGTCCATCCTGATTCTGCAATTTCCTAAGTGTTGACTTCGGACAGCTCTCTCAGGCTATCAGTAGGAAGTTTCCTCCCAAGTACAAAAGGAGGACACAGTGAACTCTTAAGTTCTTTTAGAGGGCAAAGATTTGAGGTTCCCAGTTAGAAAGTGTGGGAAAGTTTCAAGAGTCAAATGTCTGTTAAAACTGTCAATTGCTGGGGTGCCTGGGTGGCACAGCGGTTAAGCGCCTGCCTTCGGCTCAGGGCGTGATCCCGGCGTTATGGGATCGAGCCCCACATCAGGCTCTTCCGCTATGAGCCTGCTTCTTCCTCTCCCACTCCCCCTGCTTGTGTTCCCTCTCTCGCTGGCTGTCTCTATCTCTGTCGAATAAATAAATAAAATCTTAAAAAAAAAAAACTGTCAAATGCATGCACCTTTGCCACTACACTTCAAAATTCGAGTACCACAAAAGAATCATTGATGAGCACGTCAGTATAAGTAACTGCATAATAAATAATAAATCATAATCATAATAAATTCTGATGACCTATCAGAATTTGATGAAAGCATTGTTAAATTTTATGGTCTGACAAATTTTACTTCTGGCATTTCCTTTCCAAGTTTAAAACACGTAAGTCAACAGATTGGCAGACACGATATTCCAAATGCAAAAATAAATAGGGAAACCATGCTTTTTGTACACAGGCGACTGTCCCCTGTGGGTTGTAGCAGAAGGTCATATAGGTGTGAGGCACTTTGATAAAATAGTACCTTTGAGGACTTAAAATAATATCTTTTGATTATAGAGGATTTTGTTTTCATATGAATGGATTTGATTTTGCTGGGCTATCTCTATTTGCAGGAGTTTTCTAGATCTGGGAGCCTTGGTGCCTTGGTTCCCACTCCCCCGCCCCCTTTTCAAAATGAAATTGAAGGGCTTAGTGTGTAAACATGATATTGCCTCTACCTACTGCCAAACCCTAGGGCTCTAACACATTAATTCAATTCTCTCACCAAAGGAAAGAAATTCAAACCTACCTAGCATTAGTGTTTGATGGAAAAATACAGTTTTTCTCAGCCGAATGAAAAAAAAAATCTTGTTAGCAGCCAGTTTAACAATGTATTAATACAGTTTTTACAAGTTATTTTTTCTTCATCTTTTATGGAAGGATAATTTTTCAATTTAATTACTTTTTTATTGGGAAAGAAAAAAATTGACTTCAGTTTCTCTGTTTAATAAAAGGGTCTTGCTGATTAAAACAAGTATTTCCCTCAAATTTATAGATATTAAATGGTTTGATTTATTTTTTTAGGAGACAAGAATCTTTTTTTTTTTTTTTTGAGATAGTAAAAGTTAAACCCAACAAATCCTTCTTTAAAAGGTTGTTTTAAAAATATAACCATAGGTACTGGAATCTATATGAAAATATTACTTGTTAGGGTTATGAATATGGGCCTTGGGGTCACAGAGTCAAATCCTGGCCCCATAACTTTCAAGTCGGGTGACATTGGGAAAGTTCCTTAAATTCTCCTGGCTTCGTTTTCCTTATACGTAAAATAAAGATGGTAACAGCATCTATCTCATCAGCTTGTTTGCAGAATTAAGTGAAAGAATACACATATGCAATTGGCACGTAAAAAGCACCACAACTCTAATGCTATTCTCATGGCTATTGTTATTATCTTAAGTAAGCAGGAACTTAATTAGGAAAATTACAAAACCCTGAAAGTCAAAGCTTGAAATAACCTCTTCAAGCTAAACTAAGCATACACTGGACAGAAGAGTTTTCTTTTCCTGATCAAATATTTGGGATGGTCACAAATGTTTCGCATTTAGATTTCTTTTTATATTTGTCATTATACTTTTGTAAATTTCTAGAGGAAATTTCAAAAGATGATATCATATATCTAGGAGAAGGAGCACGGGCAGTTGCATAATTGGTTGGAAAAATGTTTTAATAAGAAAAATATTTAAGGATATTTACCTGTTCTTCTGTTTATTTATATATCTATTTATGTCTAGCCTCATTCTAAAAATAATATGTGGTAGTAATTAGGAGATTGAAATTTGACTAGTTAAACTTAATAACTGATGGAAATAGAACTAAGATGTTGGACAAAAAAAGAATGGGATAGGGAAAATATATCCAAAATATAAATATGAAGAGTTCTAATTCACTTAGGATAAGATATATTGAATTACTCCATGGAAAAATAAAACTTAGCATAAACTGAAGAAGTATCCATGTTAACAAAGTTCTCTTAGCTTCGTAGCCCTAAAGTTTAATTTGGAAACAAGACACCGTTTTCCTAGGCACCCAGGAAATTCAGCACTGCATCGAAATGCCTTATTATAAGATGTACGACAGCAAAGACCGTGATAGATGAGGTATCAATGTGATAAACACTTGTGAAAGACAAGCTTCCTTTACCAAATTAATACAAACAGAATCTAACCAGAAGGAGAACTGAGATGTACCCTCATTCGGGATTCGTGTGGTCTTCCACAGTAGAGGGTACTATTTTAAAAAGAGAAACAAACAAGAATTAGTGATCTTATTTGCCCTAAAAATGCTTATTAGATTCTTGGCATAGCCACCTAATGTATGCGCTTTGGTGGAACGCACTGTTGTAGGTTTGAGGGAATGCCAAGCTAAAAAAGTTGTAATCTATTCCAGACTTGTTGGAAACAACAAAATAGCAACAAGCAATTAGAAAAGTGTGCTAAGTGCTACAAAACTGAAGTAAGTGCAGTGTTGTCACACACACACACACACACACACACACACGCACACACTCAAGTGCACGTATGTACAGATGAATTATATTGGTTCTGAATCTGGTTTCATTTGCGAATTTGAAAGGAAGGCAGTGGGATTTCACTTCTCAATACTTCCCTCCAATTACTGTACTACGTATAGGAGTTAATGTCAGAATAATTTGGGAGGAACATCTTTTTAAATACAAAGCTAAGCAATTAATTCTTCATATGGTGACTGCAGATGACATCTCTTCCTGGTAAGATTTCTTAAGAATTTCTATGTAGATTTCATACGGTGGATTTCCTGCTTCGGTTGAAAATACTGTTCCTCCACCTAATTTGTTGTTATTCCTCATCACTAAGCTGGTGTGCGATCGGGAAGTTAAAATCAATTAAAATATTAATTAATTACTGTAATATTAAAACCATTTTAATTAAAACCAATACTGTAAACGATTAAAACCATTTTAATACTGTCCAAAATCTAAGCCTACACCATTGTTTTCCCAACTGTCATCCGCGGTCAAGTCCATCGGTGAACATTCCATGTAAACTCTCTCTCTCCCCCCAAGAGAGGCAGAATACGCATTAGAATATTAAACACTTTTATAAATATTGATGTAAAAAACTTGTTTAACATGCGGTTTCCCAGGCTGAATAATGAAACAGCTTTCAAAGAACAGCTATGAACATGTGATTGGACTCTGGACTTTTGTGGAATAGAATCTGGATACTCTCACCAAATAAAAACAGTGGGAGAATAACTGTTGCTGGACTCCAAAGTCAAATATAAAGGACCTTTGGAAAACATGCCATCCTGTAATAGAGGCACCCCCTCCCTTCATGGTTACAGTTAATCAAAATAAGACAAGCATATTCTAGCGTATTGGTTCTATGGCTTCCGATCAATGAGTGGTATCTTTCTTACCAGGAGGTTGGTAGAACGCTGTAAAGGCAAATTCTTTGAGGGATTTTGTAAAGGAGATACAATGCCTTCTCTTATCTTCTGCCTATGCAGAACGTGGTTTGTTTTGCTTGCTCCTAAGAGAGTAATTTACTGTTCAAATTAGGAGAGTTTTGAGAGCGAGGAGGGCACCATTGCTAATTACAAGGACCCAGGACTGCCCCAAGCAAGTGTGGCCACCCTGTTCTCTCTACAGGAGGGCTGTGCAGAAGGCCACTGCTTTCCTGCCCTGCTCAGGCGATGAAGAGGGTCAAAAGTGAGCTCGTTGTTTAATTCCATAGATTTAGTAATGAAAAAAAATCAAAGACTAAACTGTGAAAAGAGCACTTACAATTGCACACCCCTTCTCAGTCAGCTAGTTTACAGTTTCCACAGAAAATTCTTTGATAATAGTGACAACTATTTTAGATGGAAAACATCATGAGGTATGAAAACGGGGAAGTGAAAATATGAATGACTAATGGAATAATGAATAGAGATTTTTAAGTGAATTTTAAAATGGAAAAGAAAGGGGCGCCTGGGTGGCTCAGGTGGTTAAGTGTTCAGACTCTAGATTTCAGTTCAGGTCATAATCTCGGGGTCATGAGATTGAGCCTCATGCTGGGCGTGGAGCCTGCTTCAGATTCTCTCTCTGCCTCCTCCCCCTCCCCATCTCCTGTGCGAGCTCGCTCTCTCTCTCTCTCTGTATATGTAGATAGATAAATAGACAGATAACTAAAATGGAAAAGAAAGCCAGAAAACAAAGTTTCCAAGAGCTCCCAAGTTACAAGATTACTTGGGTTTTGCACATGAAGGATCATGAGTATAGACTGATGAACTTGGAAGCTAGGGTTGAATCCTGTTAGTCGTGAAGCTTTAGACAAATCATTTCTTCAAATCTCTGTCTTCTTTGCAAAATAAAACATTCCATGATACCTCACAGGGTCGTTGTGAAGATTGAATGAGGCAGTGTGTATGGAAATGCATTGAGAATCCTAAACTCACTACTCAAAACTTGTAATTTTATCTAATATTTTACGATAAGTAATTTCAACACCACCTCCGAAAATTTCCTAACTGCCATTCTAGATTTTCCGTTCTTACGAGTCAACAAGAAAATCCAGACTAAGTATGTCACCGAGCTCTACATTTCTGTTCTTAGTCACCCCCAGAGAGAGATTTTTTAGAAGTTTTCTGTACCTGGGGGCATGAAATAATTTCTTTAAATTAGGCTGTAACAGGGAAGCAAAACAAAGACGATAGTTCCCTGGGCAGACACTAAACTGATAAATGGGCTGTGTGTACGGAACAGTCACAAGCTAGATGGCTGACGCCATGCTTTCGTACCAGAGGGTGGCTCCATTCAGAGGACTCAGCACGGTCCCATTTCAAGACACTTACCCTTCAGACAACATTAATAGGCTCCTTCCTTGCCAGAAGTTTGCTGCTTGTTGTTCAGAGTAAACCAAAGACTCTCTTTAATGACTTTCCTTTAAATAGCTTGATAAACAACATCAACAATAGCTTAAAAAACAAAGAAGCTAGGACACTCTGAGTTTAAATTAACTGATCTTAAACATCTTTTCCCTTTCTGTACCGTATGTGTCTAATGGACATAACTCTCCCACTCCACCACTTCCTTGCTCTCCACTCCGCCCCCCTCTTCCTCACCAAGACAAAGAAACTTTGCATTTACTTCATTTATTCCGCTTCACTTTTGCGATTGTCCAGATCCTGGCAGATATTCTATATTTTTTATTTTTCGCCTTCCTGTTTGATTTTGTATTTCTATCCAGGATGAGAGTGAGTGATGAGTGAGGAGGGAGAGTTATTTCCTTGAACTCTTGTCACCACTCTGGAAGGAGGGAACAGTATATAGTGGTTGCACCGTGGTTACGAAAATAAAGGGCACAAAAGAATAGTTTTGGTTTGAGAGGCTGGTAAATACTGAGACTTCCAAAGTGTAATGTCTCTTTTATTTTGTTTCATTGTTACCATCCGTGAAAGTTCTGAATGATAAACTAGTCAATCACGCTGTTAAGTACCTAGAGCCAGTTCTTGCAGAATGTTAGAAAAATCTCTTTTTTACCTCAGCTTTAGTTCTCTACCAGCCTCAGGGTACTACCCCTATATCCCTACAGACAATGAATTTTTTTAAGTGCTTCGGATTATTTGTATATTCAAGGAAGACCAGAACAAGGAAATCTCAAAGTAATTAAATTCTTTTTTTTTAAAGAGAGGGAGAGAATAAAGCCTGCAGAGTGCATGCATGGGAGGGGGCGGTGAGGGGAGTGAGGCAGGGGGAGAGAAGCAGACTCCCTGCTGAGCAGGGAGCTGACTTGGGGGGGGGGGTGCTTGATCTTGCAACCCTGAGATCCCGACCTGAGCCAAAATCAAGAATTGAATGCTTAACGGACTGAGCCACCCTGGCGCCCCTCAAGGTAATTAAATTCTAATGATAGAATGTGAGATGTTGTGGAATGGGGGATTTTTAAATAACTGGATTGCTTCAAATCACTTCACATCACTTAGGTAAACACTTACTCTGCCTCCATGCAGGCTGATGTCTCAGGTTCCACAACCCAAACATACAACATAACAAATTTACGTTTAAGGTGCTGACATTGTCCAACACTGGGAAATGTATCAGGCCCTAAGCTTGGAGTTAGAGATTCAAAAATGAATGAGGCATAGTCTCTGTCTTTCATGGATCGAAATCTAATTAAATAGTAACCAGAGAGGGGAAGGCCACATTTAGTGAAGGTCTAGCTTGTGCTGGGTTCTGCAACATGTCGTCTCACAAAACACCAAAAATCACAATGTAGGTATGATACATATGTCCTATCCTTACTTTCTGTATTCAGATAAGGTATTTAAGACTCAGGGAGGTTTAGTTACTTATTTCAAGTTTTGTAGCACAAAGATGAATGACTTAGGTTTAATTAAGGAAATCCCTAGTCTTTGGGCAAAAAAATTTTCAGAAGAGAAGTGTTGGGCTTTCAGAAAATCTTTGAAGGAAATGAAAATATTGCTAATGGACTTCAAAGTCTTTAATCTATTTCCAGATATCAAAATGTTCTGCATGTAAATGCTTAAATGGCTGCATTTATAGTGAAACACCATGCTTGATTATTGTGTGGAAAAAGAAAACTTGCTTTAAAAATTCCAACCTGAATTGCAAAAAATATTCCATATTCACAATATGAATGTATTGTTCATAACAATATTCCATCCATATTTCCACAATACTTGACAAATTTAAAAAAATGTTTTTCCAAAACGATTAACTTTTGCATAACGAGTATAATATTGAATGTGCTAACATTGAAAAGCAATTTCCTAAGTAACGGTCAATTAATTAGT
Organism: Ursus americanus; assembly: GCF_024610735.1. Lineage (NCBI taxonomy): Eukaryota > Metazoa > Chordata > Mammalia > Carnivora > Ursidae > Ursus > Ursus americanus. The sequence goes on from NC_142135.1 coordinate 60,659,630, forward strand.
AATGTCCAAATATTTAAAGCTATAAATCAAACATTAACCTGTTAAGTAAAACATATCCTAGCCTTCTATCTTGACAAACAGGACTTAATATAACAAATAACATATATGTGTGAAGTTACATTATTAATATAACTGAAAATTGGCAAATATCAAAGATGACTGATTTATGCTTGTGCTTGCTTAAATGTTCTGATAACGGGCTAGTAAAATTTGGATGAGTGGTCACATGAAAACATACACAATTTATAAATTATTATGAACTTAATGCATAATATTTATTTTTTCTTTTAGCAAAGTCATTAATTAAAATTTTTTTTTACTGGAACATTTTGAAATGAATTTGTCATTTTTGCTCAAATTACGAAATTTTCTTATGCAAGAATCTATTGCATTCAAGCAATCAGAGAGGAAGGATTTGACAAGCTAATTAATTTGTGCTTTTTCACACCTGAAAGTTTCTACCTTTTAAATCTTGCCCATACTCCAAATCAAGGTCTCTCTCTAACACATCAGAGTTGCAGTCAGTGGTGTGCTGGAACCAGCTCATATGGGCTTGAGAAAATCCATTCATGGCACCTTTCCCAATTCTGTGGTCAGTGATATCACTTTGGGAGTCTGAAACCTGCCATTAATGGGAGTATTTATACCTTGGGAATCGGCACATGATACAAACCAGGTTCCCACTATACCTTTGAGCTGTTTGTTAGACATCTGAATAGCGCTGGTTAGGGGTTGCTCTGAGCATTGGTTTGCGAGTGACAGAGACGAGCATGTGCCCTTTAATAAATTTATTTTGTGCTGGGGTTTGTGATATTCAGAGACTTCTGAAACACTCTTGCCCCTCTCGCCTGGGTCTAAGGGCAACTCTGATTTCATTGGTTGTTCTCTTTAAAGTAGTTATTTCCTGTAATTCCGAAACCAAAAAAATAATTTTAGAGAGGTTGTGAGTTTTCCCCTCTAAAGAGACTATACATTTTACCCATACTCATCCTATAACAAAATAAAGTTATGTGTTGGGCACCACACTGTGAAATAAATATCCTTTCTTAGTCTAAATTGATATAATGTTCTTAAATCTGTTTCTTTTTTTTCATGGTTACTAGGGAGATTTCATATTACTGAACATTGATCCAATTAGAAAACAAAATATTTCTGGATAAAAATACCTAAGGAAGTGTGTGTGTGTATGTTACTAAAATGGTATTAATTGTTTAACTCTTAGAAAGATGGATTTTAAACTTGAAAAGATTCTTGGTTAGTAGAAAGAAAGACACGATAAAAAGAACATTGTAGGAAAAATAGGACTGGTCAGATTAGCTTTGCTAAATTACACTTATGTAGTACGTTAAAAATGAAAAAGTTCACCATATAACTCTTGTTTTAGATAATATAAAAAAGACAAAAAAGTTTGGTTGCCAGGAATCCAGCATGGTAATTAAGGACTGATATATAAAGCATAGAAGGAATTCGTGTAACTACCTAACACAAAGCAGATCTTCCACTGTAGAATTATTTCCATCTTGTTCTTTATATGATAAGTATGCTTAGACCAGAGCCCTGTCAACTCTTATAACATTCTCAGCTATTCATACATTTCCCTCCAAGGCAAATAGATTAGTAATTCATACTTGGGCTTCATGAAAATACTATCATAAAAAATATCCTGACATATGTTGCCTATCAAAGCTAGGTACTGTATCTCTTCCTCCTAGAATGAATTCAGCTCAGTTGATTAAGCGTGCTAAATATACTGTAGAGTTTACATTATAAATTAATTTAGTTCAAAATGCTTTTCTGTGCATATTTGTGTTTATAAAAATAAGCTTGGATAAAATTATGCTCTGTATTTAAACGTTGGATATGAAGTGAGTGTGTTCTCAGTTTTGAATTGGGGATTTGTTTTCATAGTTAAGCAGGAAGCTATTACCATTCTATGAGATGCAGGGCAACTTATAAGGAGCTGAGATGCTAGGAAATAGAACAGAATCTTCATTTGGTCCTTGGTTTCCAGTGTAGAAGAATGCAGGGAGCTACGTAGTTGTAAGTTTATAAAAGTTTATAATGCCTATTTACCCAACCTTACTTTCCAATGTTTATTTACTAAAATTTCTTTTTTTTTTTTTTTTAAAGATTTTATTTATTTATTTAACACAGATAGAGACAGCCAGCGAGAGAGGGAACACAAGCAGGGGGAGTGGGAGAGGAAGAAGCAGGCTCATAGCGGAAGAGCCTGATGTGGGGCTCGATCCCACAACGCCGGGATCACGCCCTGAGCCGAAGGCAGATGCTTAACCGCTGTGCCACCCAGGCGCCCCTATTTACTAAAATTTCTACCATCTCGGTCATTTTTGTGGTACATTACTTGGTCTAGCGACCAGGGACTTCAGGAAGGACTTTACCACGGCTTCACAGCTTCCCGTTCCAATCAGAGCTCCCAATATGGCATCCCGTCCACTCACTGGCACCATTTCCACCTGTCTACTTGCTTTGTCTTTGTTTGGCAGTGCCATGTGGCTTCGCGTAAATCTCTACCTGACACTTGAGATGATTGTTGTGTTGGGCTCATACCTTTAGCTTTTTCAAAAAGGAGGCACCAGAGTAAAGAGTGACATGGGAAATGAGTGATGATTTGTAAAATGTGATTGCAAGCCCTAAATGTATGATCGGACTGAGACAAGGGGCAAGGCTCAGCTGCCTTGAGTGGAATAAAAAGAAGAAAGGTAGTGGAGAGGAGGCACAGGGCCAGTGAACAGAGAAAAGAATCATGAAAATAGAATTTTACGAAAAAATCATGGTTTACAGTCAATGTTTCATGACTGAAGAGGTATCATTTAAGATTACAGAAAGTTGGGGCCGCTGGGTGGTTCAGTTGCTTGAGCGTCAGACTCTTGATTTTGGCTCAGGTCACGATCTCAGGGTCTTGAGTTAGAGCCTGGCGTTGGGTTCTGGACTCTGTGCTCAGCGTGGAGTCTGCTTGTCCCTCTCCCTCTGCTCCTACCTCCACTTGAGTGCGCTCTCATTTTCTCTCTCAAATAAATAAATAAAAGCTTTAAAATAAATAAACAAAATTACAAAAAGTTCTTTTAACTTTTAGGCCTTATTAGAACTATAGAGAACAAACCAGTGGGTCATCTCATGGAACACTACTTCTTATCTCTCCGAACTCCCACATATTTGTTAGTAATAAAATAAGAAAATGCATCTATCCTGATTATACGATTTATTGATTTTATCTCCTGACATTTTCCAGATAAGAGAGGACTGGGCCATCTGCTCATGAGGCCCAGGTCTTGGTAGCTGTTTGCAGTGGCTGTTGTAAGGGCACTGGCCAGCTCAGCTCTTCCCGACTGACACTTCATTCGCCAGCTGCAGGGAGCATGGGACGCTGATGGCTGTCACCCAAGTCATCCTGTGGGAATGGCCCCAGGCACCTCACTGGAGGGCTCACACCAAATCCTTGCCTTCCTCCCAGGGCTCCTTGCCTCCTCAGCAAGGAGCCCATATCCAGGGAAGGTCCAATCTCTTTGGCTCTATGGGACAACACTGAAGGGCTCCAGCTCCAGAGCGCCATGTGGATTTGGTCCAGGCCTTTGTTGAGATTCTATCACATTTCATTTCCCCTCTCTGTCTGATCTCACTTCCTTCACTGTCCCCATACATGGAAATCCTACAAAACCACCCACACCCAAATCTCTGATTTGGTCTGATTCTCTTGACGTATGCCAGATGAAAATTTGGTCTTACACGGTTTGATGCATTCCTGCTCTGGGGCTGACCTTACCAGTCTGGGCACCTGCGTGGCTGCAGTGGGCCTCAATCCGTAAGCTCCTAACATCACAGCTTTTTGAAAAATATACACTTATATATAATCACCGCTCACAAAGTGTGGCTGTTGTATTAGAAGGGCTTTGTCACAGGCTGTGGCAAAACTAGCTCTTCTCCAATCTTTGGTACATATATGAACTGTATTTACCCAACCTTATGGTGAATTTCACTATGGAGCTTTTGATTGTCTTTCTTGCCAGCAAACCTTAGATCAGACCATGAGAACCACTGTGGTGGAAAGTCCAGGGTAATATGGAACTATCAAAGAATAGGTGTTCCAGGTCTTAATCTTTTTCTTCTAGAATGTTGTTTGAGTGTTATTAAGATTTGTCTAATTCCCCTTCCCATTATCAAGCCTGTAGATTTAAAGGTGTTGGAAGAGGTGGTCTCCACTAAGCCATAAATGATCCGGAAACACTATTCAAATTGTCATAACCAAGAGGGAACATTCAAGAGTTGGGGAAGAAACAAAGAAAATCTGCTCCGAGGTAGATTTTTATATCCACCTAAGCAAAGAACAAGCTCGCAGCACCTTCGCAAAAAATAAAATAAAATAAAATAAATAAAAATAGAATGTAAGCTCTCCTTTCTAATAACATTTACTGCTATAGAGACAAAAAACTAAATAAAAGTAGTATTAATGATAAAACTTAAATTATTAATGATGGGAATTGCTCTACTTATCATCCTTTATTCATTAGAGATTTAAAAAAATCTTTCTTTAGGGGCGCCTGGGTGGCACAGCGGTTAAGCGCCTGCCTTCGGCTCAGGGCGTGATCCTGGCGTTCTGGGATCGAGTCCCACATCAGGCTCCTCCGTTATGAGCCTGCTTCTTCCTCTCCCACTCCCCCTGCTTGTGTTCCCTCTCTCACTGGCTGTCTCTATCTCTGTTGAATAAATAAATGAAATCTTTAAAAAAAAAATAAAAACGTATGCAACTGTTTAAAAAAAAAAATCTTTCTTTAATACCTTTAATGAGATGCTTATAAATTTTTCTTTTGCAAACAATACACATATTATTATTATTTTTTTTTAATAATGATTTTTTATTATATTATGTTAGTCACCATACAGTACATCCCCGGTTTTCGATGTAAGGCTCGATGATTCATTAGTTGACAATACACATATTAAAACATATTTTTTTTCTGTGTCGAGTCCTATATATAAATGTTCAATGGTTTTCAGATTTTGTGATTCTGGAGTGCTCATATATCTCTCCATTTCCCATTTTTCATTCCTTGCACCACTTCTAATCTCCCTGGGCTTTGCCTCTATCAGCTTGCTTAAACAGCTACCTCCTAACCCCATATAAGCCGTTGGACTTAAGTGCAAGACTTTTTCTTATTTTCTTTTATATATCCTAAGTTTTCATGTAAAATCTCTACTCCTCTACCACATAATTTATCATTTTTCAAACTTTGGTTCTCTCTTTTTGGAATTATAACCAGTAGAAGAAACATGAAATTCTAGCAATTTGCCTATACTGGAACATAACTTCTTGTGAATGTCAAAAAAAAAAAAAAAAAAGGTAAAGAAATAAATGAATGTACACTGGTATTTCACAAAGAAGGAATTTTTAAACACATACGGGTTCTTTCTCTGCTTTGTGTGCATATTGTTCATTTTGCGTGAAATACTCTTTCCTATTCTGTCTACCTGGCAAAATAAAAACCGGCTTATATATGAGTACTTTTTTGAAGCTTCCCTCACAGTCTCTGTTTCCTTGGCTCTCTTCATGAACCATCTCTGATTGTGTAGAAGTTATTATGATCGCAGCTACCTCTTACATCACTTATTTATTTTTACTTGTCTTTGGGATTTTACTTGACTCTGGGATTCTTTTTTTTTTTTTAGATTTATTTATTTATTTATTTATTTATTTATTTATTTATTTAACAGAGACAGCCTTCGAGAGAGGGAACACAAGCAGGGGGAGTGGGAGAGGAAGAAGCAGGCTCCTAGCAGAGGAGCCTGATGTGGGGCTCGATCCCAGAACGCCGGGATCACGCCCTGAACCGAAGGCAGACGCTTAACGACTGCGCCACCCAGGCGCCCCTCAGATTCAGCTTCATTGTGAATTAACCATCTATCAAGAATGAACATCAAAAGAATAGAAAAAGATGAAGGAGCCCATCAAAAAAAAAAAAAGTTCCCTGGCAAGTGGGAGGGAGAGCATGAGGTTAAGAGTCCTGTTAGGGAAGGAAATGTCCTGGTCTGCCATTTTTGTCAATGATTCAAACACTGAAGATTCGTAGATTGAAGATGAAGCATTTCTTGAGCTCCTCCGGATATTTCCTAAAAAGTTCCACTGCTCTCTCGCAAGAGATAGTGGGTGTGTAGTACCGATCCAGAATACTGAGAGTCAAAAAGGCACCATAGCCATGGGCTGGCTGCAAAAGGGGCCTTGGCCAATACTGCCAGGTAGTCCATGTAGTAGAGAGCTGGGCCCTCGTGCTCATCGTAGCCGGCCAGGAGGAGGTTAACATGATATGGCGTCCGACTCCGAAGATAGTCACGTGTCGGCGTGGGAAATTAGCTGCTGCTGTGGGAGACCATTCATAATGATTTTGCCCTTTATAAAAGGGCTCATTTTGCTGAATATATTCTGCAAACTGTACTGTGTCTCCAGGCTCTCCAACACAGAGGAGAAAGATTTCTCCATTCCTCTTAAACATCTTGTCATATCGTCCTTCATCTGGACAGCACTGCTAGCGACCACCTGGTTGGAGGCGAGAAGGACTTAGTCGGGGCCCGGGATGAGGTGCTCCATAGTGGCGGGAGGCCAAGAAGACTGAGCGTGGGACTCGCCGGCTTCTCAGCCTCACGAGTGAGACATGACAAGGGACACTTTGATGCTCAAGAATTGCCTGAGGGGATTTGCGTTTATCTTTTTCAGGTGTTAATGCATTCCTGTACCTAGAAGTAGATTTGTGTGTATCATGGCTCTTGTCTGCTCCCGCCTAGCTGTGTAGCATGGCTTGCCTGCTCTTTCAAAGGGAGGATGGACCGCAGCAGGAGAATTAGAAGCTAAGAAACTGACAACACATGCTTGTCTTTCAGTGGGATTCTAATCCCTTAAAAAACAAACCTGGGCTTCATCCTTATGATAATTCTCTACATGAGCCATGGGCCACAAGGTGCAATCCTACAACCCTCTTTAGTTTTGATGAGACAGCGCCATGTGTTCCATGGCAAGATTCAGGAGAGTCTTGCTTGGCTGTTAAATGTATTCTAACTAAATGATAGAATTTTATAACTGAAAACAATGTTTATATCATTAAACTGACTTTCTCATTTGATAAATGAGTAACCAGAAATCTAAAACTGTTTAATGACTGGCATGAGATTGTAGAAATGGAACCAAGTTCGGTGCTCTTCCCACTATACCAAGCTGACTTTATCATGTAAGCTTTTATTTCCCTTTAAACACTGACAAAGGCTATATTCTTTAGAAGCTAGTATCTGAATTTATTATTCCGATTATGGTCAACATTTTACTTTCCCCCTATGTAGGCAGAACAATGCCACCTGAAGATGTCCATACTCAAATCCTTAGAATCTGCAATTGTTACCTTATAAGGCCAAAGCATCTTTGCAGATGGAATTAAAGTTATAAACCTTAAGATACAGAGCTTATTGGGTGGACCCAATGTTATCCATCACACGGGCCTTTAAAAATGTAAAAGAAGGGCAGAAGAGTAAGTCTGAGAGATGAGATAGAAAAGGAGAAACGAGACATTTGAAACCCCAGAAGGGTACCATTGCCGGCTTTGCAGATGAAGGGAGAAAGCCACGAGCTAAGGTATGCAGGTGGTCTCTAGAAGTTTGTAAAGGCAAGGAAACAGATTCTCCTGCAAGCCTCTAGAAAGAACACAGCCCTGCTAACATGTGAGGCATGAAGCAAAGAAACCAACCAAGCCCACAAACTTCTGGCCACCAACCTTGTCGCAATTTGTTAGAAGAGTAATAAAAAAATAATACGTTCTTCCCCATTCCCTTCATCTTCTTCATTTCCACAATCTCTTTATAATCACCATTCCCATTATCAATTGTCATCATTACCACTGTTGCTCCCTTTTATTGAGTGCCCCTTAAATAGGAGGCTCTGGGCTTAGTGCTTCAAATTCATTGTCTCTGATCTTGACAACAATCCTAGCAGGTAGACGTTATGAGCTCTTCTTGACAAATGAGGTGACTGCGTCAAACAATTTGTCATAGGCCACAAAGATAAGAAGTATAGGATCCCAGAGAGCTAGCTCTGGATGAGAAATTATTTCAATTTCATAGGTGGGCAAAAGCAATAATACTGTATTATTTATTTCCAATATAATTTCCTTATGAAAGAAAAAGACTAAAAAAAATCTTTTAAATTGATAAAGTCATGCGTGGGCAAGTGATTGTCAGCAGGGTTTAGCAGTAGAGAAAGATAAAGTATGTATTTATAGACAAGAAATTTAAGAAATGTTTTAGCCACAGATATCCAAAGGAACATAGCATTTTGCGAGACCGTATTGTGTTGGAGTCCACAACAAGCCTGGAGATGATTAAGATTACCTCCTGTGATTTTGCAGGAAGCTTTTGCTGCTTAAATGCAGAGATTTTCTAATCTCTTCATTAACTGATCTAGTATTAAGTTCAAATTACCTAAGCACTGCTATGTGTTTACACCATCCGAATTAATTGGCTGAAAATATGCATTCTGGTCTTGGAGTGTGGAAATTATTAAAAATATGCAGGGACTAGGTGCTTACCAAACACCATTTGCTGATCTATTCTAAATCTGTAGATTGCAGGGAGGCCTGCAGGCTGCGTGAGTCTGTGCTGCCACATTATGGCATCAGGTGTGACGTGCCAGTTGGAACCTAGGAACGCAGGCAGTGTTGGGGAGCTTTGAAAGGGGACCTAGTGAACATTCTAGAAATCAGGGAAAGTGTTAGAGGGAGAAAACAAAAGATAGAAAAAAGGCTCATAGAAACACACACACACATAGAAACACACACACACACAGAGTGTTAGAACAAATCTAGGGAAAAAATAGAATAAAGGGTATGGAGGTTAGGATGAGTTAGGCTAAAAGCCAAAGACATTTTAGGGTAGTTTTATTTTATGCCCCACCCCATTTTTAAAGCATGCAGTCCTTACTTCATGCAAAAATATCAAGCCAACAGCTAACTAACGTTTATTGAGCATTTACTAGCAGAAAGGCTTAATTGCCTGACCATTAGTTGACACCATTGTGAGCAAAACAGCTGGGATCTGGTTTTAATTGTTCCCTGACACCTGTTTATTTTCAACTGCTACACTGCAATTTTGAACACATGCAGAATGTATACTTGTGTCTGGTCAAGATGATTAAAGACTTTCATTTATGTCCTGACATCCTGAGTCTAGGCCCATGAAGAACTCAAGAAGGAAGGGAACATAGGGTCAGGCTCTTACTACCCTGGACAAGACGGTCACCTCCTTCTCTCAGATTTCTCTTGGAAATTCAGACATCCTGTTTTTTAACGTCTACATAAAATGGAGAGAAAAGCAGGGTAGAGGAGACTAAGAGTTGCCACAAATATCCATTCTTTCATTTATCTTTAGCAATACAACATCCAATGTTAATCTGGATGTCAACGTTCATAGCATTTTAGCTTTTGTAGCCCCCCTTGCTGCTAGGTTTATGTGATTTATGTGATTATGCCTGAGACAATGAAACAAAGAGGAAAGTTGTGTGGAACTTCTAAGAAGGCTTTTAGAGGGAGCTAGAACATTGGAAGGAATACCACTTTTGTCCTTCTGCCATTACTTTTTCCTGCTGCCCGGAGCAGGTGGGGTGACTGGAGCTCTAGCAGCCATTTTGTACCATGAGGCAACCTTGAGGATGAAACCCAGAAATAGGATGTTGGAGCAAAAGGCTAGGTGACTCCCTTGCTACTGGGCTTTCTACCCCTTGACTCGAGAGGAATAGATTTGATGATCACTGAGACAGTGATAAAAAAGTCAAGATAATATAATCTAACTGAGGACAATAGCTGCATGAACCTGAGTCCTCATAAAAGCAGACAGGACTGGACATGTAGGAGATTTACTGTAGTAAAAGTCAAGGTCTGTGAAGAAAAAAAAAAGAGGGAAGGGGGAAGAAGCCCTGGAAAGAGAGAGGGAAAGAGCCGGGGCAAACAGAGTCTCACTCTGCCGGGCAGTTCTACAAAGATTTTGGCCAGACCAAAGCTGTCCATCTGGGAAGCCCTGCTTCCCTCAAGCACGGGCCTTCCCCAGTATCCCTTACAGGCACGGGCCTGCGGTGTATCCCAGTATTTGGCTTGGAGCAGCGAGTGCGGTGGTAGGTTCAGAGCACAGAAACTAGGCATTTGTGTCATACTTTCCACAGAACTGGTGCATTTTCATGGCCACCGGAATGGTTCAGTTTTGATGATGTCTGTTTATGTGTAGACTCCTCTTCCTCAAAAATATTCTTAGAGACAGGAGTGGTGGCAAACTGCCCAAAAACATTTTAATTGGGACAAACCCAGAAACGGTGTCTTGGTGGCATCCTGTTACTAGTGTTCCTCAATGGTTGGGGTACCTGTTGTAGGCGGAATCCATTTTGGAGTAAGAAAGCACACTTCTGTGGTTTCTCCTAGTTTGGAAACTAAATAGGAACTCTTAACATAGATTCAGCCATAGCCAGTCCAAGGCTGGATGGTCTCACTCCTGCTACATCGAAGTCTGCCCAAGGCCGCAATTCAGAACTACCACTAAAAGCAACACACTGCCAAAAACGTCAGATCCATGAATGCACTACAAAGGCTATAAATGGAAAATGTGCTTTTCCTATTGACTTGCTTGTATAAATAGCTTAGAGATGTTTTCCAAGTGCAAATCCCTAACACTTTAAAATTTTTACTTCACCCAGTGGAAAGAAAATACTCATTAATGGAACCACAAACCTCAGCTTTTTGGCAGGAATTTTCAGCTCATTACATGGTAATTAATAGTAATCTATATGCTAAAAGAGTAAAAAAAATAACCTTTTTTCTTTGTTCCAATTTTTATATTGCTGTTCTGCCAGACAGCCAATAAAGCTAAAACAGAATCCTTTGTGTTTTTTTTTTTAAGAGGCTATAATGCAAATGAAAAAATTCATGCTTAGGCTGAAGAGATCTATACATTTTTAAGATCTTGACAAAATTTTAAATTTATTCATTTGAAAGAGAAAGAGAGAAAGAAAGAAAGCACATGTCGGGAGAGGGGCATATGGAGAGGGACAAGCCAACTCCCCATTGAGAACAGAGATCATGACCTGAGCTAAAGTCAGACACTTAACCACCGGAGCTACCCAGGTGCCCTGGTTATTATTTTTTAAATTACTAATGTCTCTACAATACATTGCAACAACTCTAGACCCAACAAATAATAAAAATAATGCCAATAGTAGCAGGAATCCAAAGTCTCTTTAAATGTACTTTTTAGATATGGCTTTATCTGGATTAGATTAATTAATCATGTGATCTCATGGGTTACATTTCATATGCTATCTGGTATCAGATATGTCAAGCTCATTATGAAATTTAAAAGCATTGTCTCTAATGATTATTCTAAACTAAGCCACACAGAATAAATAAGAGAAAAATAGCCTGTATCTTAAAAAATGTGAAATACAGAATGATTTGTTTTCATTTCTGCACTCATATTTTTGTTTTTTTGAAAAGCTGTAATAGCTTAGAAGAGAAGAGAGAAGAGATATCTCAGGAATAACTTGATTCTTGAGATCTCAGGAAATAACACTGGTGATGACGACAGTGATGAATAAGAAAATGATTAAGTAAGTAAACAGAATATAATGATAGACAGGAGGAGGATTGGTTGGGAAGGAAATAAGCTTTAAACAGTACTATGAATGTGGTATTGGGCATTGAGTTTATTGTGAATTTAAATTTTGTAGATTTGAAATGATATGATAAGCATATTAAATTTTCATTTTATGCAAAATTGAAATGATATTAATCTTCCCAAATTAAAAATTATTCAAAATATTGTGTATCTACAAAGGTTAAGAGGGTGGTAAAATGAGTTTTTGCTATTGACACGCTGTCTGGAAACAAAAATGCACGCCATCCTTTGTTAAGATTAAATTTGTTACTGTGAGAAATTTGAGTTATGCCAAGTCTTCAGAAATATGTCTCCTTCAGGCATTGTATTGTGACTGCTATCCACTGGGTTTGGGGTATGCCTACCTGAAACACAGTTATGCCCAGTGTGGGTCCCTAAGTCCAGTGAGGGAGATGAAGAAGTACATAGATGAGCTGAATAACGTAAAATATGAAATGACTGAGGCATGCACAGACTGCCTCCAAAGTACAGAGAAGGGATACCTGATCTAACTTTAAAGGCAGGTAAGTTGTCCTAAAGCCCCTGGCGCCTGAGTTGATTCATATACAGGAGTGGAATTTAGCTTGAAAAATTGTTGACTAGATGTTCAGTAGATTGTGGAAGGAATAACAAAATTCAGGCAGAGAGAATACGATATGCAAAGTCCTGGACACACAGAAGCCTTTTGGTTGGTTTGGAACACAATGTGTAACAAGGCTAAAGAGGCAATTGGCAGCTGTATTATTCAGAGTTATGCTAAGGCATGTGAAGAAAGTAGAGATATTAGCACTTAATTCACAAACTTTAAGTGGCAGAATGACATAGCCAAATTCTATTTTATAAAAATTATTCTAAAGGCAATATGGAAAATGATTGGCAGAAAGCAGAGCAGAGGTAATATGAAACGTGATGAAGTTCAAGACTGAGGCAGTAGAAGTGGGAAAGAAAAAAGGAATTAAATTGGGTGATCTTTATGCAAAAAATGAGTAAGTTTTGGTTAACAGATTAATTTGGAGTGGGGGCAGGAAGTGCTGGGGATGATGATGAATGTATGGATACACAGAGGTAGAATAAGGGGAACTGAGTTACCCGTTGGATATGTGTGCTAAAGACGGAGAGGGATTCACTGTAATCAGTAAGTTTTTGCCCGGAGTAGTGTGCAGCAAAGGATTAACTCCACAGATCTGACTTGCCCAAACCCTGCGTACTTCAAAGGAAAGTTTAGCTCTTGTACATCTTCTGAAAGATAACCTCTAAGCCCTTGGAATATCTTGCCTGTTAAGAGTATCTTTGTTTAGCTGAGGCCTTGGGTCATGCTAGATAGTTTATGCTAACAATGTGATTTATGATGGGGGCCTAGGGACATGCAGTATCAGCATCAAGAACAAGACAAGAGTGCCCACTCTTCAGCACTCCTATTCAACATAGGACTAGAAATCCTAACTAGAGCAATCAGGCAAGAAAAAGAAATAAAAGGCATCAGAATTGAAAAGTGAGAAGTAAAATTGTCCTTATTTGCAGATGACATAATTTTATATATAGAAAATCCTAAAGACTCAAAAAACTGTAAGATCTAACCAAAGAATTCACTAAATTGAAGGATACGAAATTAACATACAAAAATCAGTAATGTTGCTATACACTAAAAACGAATTTTCTGAAAAAGAAATAAAGAAATTGATTCCATTTACAATAGCATCAAAAACAATAAAGTACTTAGGAAGAAATTTCATTAAGGAAGTGAAATATTTCTACTCTGAAAACTATGAGACATTGATGAAAGAAATTGAAGATTTCCATTGCCAAACAAATTGAAATGTATCCTTTGTTCATGGATTAGAATAATTAATATTGTTAAAGTGTCATTACTAACAAAGCCATTATAGATTTAATGAAATTCCAGTCAAGTTTCCAATGACATCTGTTATAGAGGTAGAAAAAACACTCTTAAAATTTATATAAAACCATATGACTCCATTCTGAGATAGAAGAACAAAATAGGAAGACCCCATACTTCCTGATTTCAAGCTATCCTCTAAAGCTATAGTCATCAAAATAGTGTGTTACTGGCATAAAAAAAAAGACATATAGACCAGTGAAATAGAATTAAAAGCCCAGAAATAAAACCAAGCATATACAGTCAATTAAAATTTGACAAGGGATCCAAGAATACTCAATAGACAAAAGACAATCTCTTCCATAAGTGCCGCTGGGATAATTGGATATTAATATGTGAAAGAATGAAAGTGGTTCCATATCTTATACCACTTACAAAAGCTAACTCAAAATTGATTAAAGAGTTAAATTAAGACCTGAAACCATGAAACCCCCAAAAGAAAACAGAAACAAAGCTCCTGGACATGAATCTTGGTGATGATTTTTTGGGTATGACATCTAAAGAACAAACAACAAAACAAAAAAATAAACAAGTGGGACTACATCAAACCAAAAAGCTTCTGCACAGCAAAAGAAAACATCAACAAAGTGAAAAGAAAATCTATGGAATGGGAAAAATATTTGCAAACCATATATTTAATAAGAGGTTGTTGACATCTAAAATGTATAAAGAACTCCTACACCTCAGGAACAAACAACCCCCCAAAACCCAAATAACTCAATTAAAAAATGGGCAAAGGACCTGAATAGACATTTCTCCAAAGAAGACAGATGAAAGGCCAAAAAGTACATGAAAAAATGTACAACATCACTAGTCATTAGGGAAATGCACATTGAAACCACAGTAAGATATCGCCTCACACCTGTTAGAATGGCCACCATCCAAAAGAGAAGCGATAAGAAATATCTCTTGGATGTGGAGAAGAGGGAACCCTTGTGCACTATCGGTGGGATTGTATTGTAAACTGATTCAGCCGATATGGAAAACAGTATTGAGGGTTCTCAAGAACTTAGAAACAGAACTATCATATGATCCAGTAATTTCACTTCTGAGACTATAACCAAAACAAAAACACTAACTCAAAAAGATATCTGCCCCATGTTCATAGCAGGATTATTTACAATAAGCAAGACATGGAAACAACCTAAATGTCCACTGATGGATGAAAGGATGAAGAGATGTGGTGTATATATACAATGAAACGGTACCCAACAATAAAATGAGGAAATCTTACTATTTGTGATAACATGGTTGAATCTTGAAAGCATTATGCTAAGTGAAATAAGTCAGAGAAAAAGAAATAATGTATGATCTCACTTATGTGAGATGAGTAGAATCTGAAAAAAACAAAACAAACTCATAGAAAAAGAGATCAGACTTGTGGTTACCAGACGCAAAGGGTGAGGGAGGGAGGATGGGGGGAAGGTGGTCAAAAGTTGCGAACTTCCAGTTAGAAGATAAAGAGGCACTAGGGATATAACGTAGAATATGAGACGACTGCAGCTAACACTGCTGTAGGATATGTAGAAAAGTTGTTAAGAGAGAAGATTCTAGGGGCACCTGGGTGGCTCAGTCAGTTAAGTGTCCAACTCTTGGTTTCAGCTCAGATCATGATCTCGGGGTCATGAGATCAAGCCCTGCGCCAAGCTCTGTGCTCAGCCGGCAGTCTGCAGGAGATTCTCTCTCTCCCTCTCCCCTGGACCTTCCCTCTGCTCTCTCTCTCTCTCTCTCTCAAATAATAAATAAATAATCTTAAAAAAAAAAAAAAGAATAAATCCTAAGAGGTCTCATCTCAAGGAAATGTGTTCTCTTTTTCCTTTTTTTCTTTTTATTGTATCTGTATGAGGAGGTGAAAGTTAGCTGAATCCGTTGGGGCAGTCGCATACCAACATATGCAAATTAAACCATCAGGCTGTACGCCTTAAACTTATACAGTGATGTATGTCAATTATTTCTCAATGAAACTGGGAAAAAACCATGGAATAGAGGAGACAGAACTAAGTCAGCGCTCAGAATCTGGGAACCATAACTATAGAGATGTTATTTAAATCCATGGGTAAGAATATGATTAACTCTGGAAATGAGAAAAGAGCTAAAGAGAGAATTTTGGGAAACCCTGATCTTCAGTGGGAAGAGAAGACACCATCTTAGAACCGAGAAGAAATCAAGAACTCGGTGGTATCTCAAAAGCCAAGCGGAAGGAATATTCCAAACAGGAGCGATCGTCTAACCATATCAAAAATCACAGGAAGATCGAGTAATACCAAGAGTGAAGCACATTACCTGGGTTTTAAGATGACGGTGTTGATACCGCCATCTCCACTTGATGGATGAACAGAGGTTCAACGTTTCCTGATAACTTGGCAAGTGCACAGACTGGCAGAGGGTAGATTTGAATTTAGGACTGGGTGACAGCCCATGCTGCTCCCGCTAACTTCCGCTACTGTCCAGTGCCATGGCGAGACACGGACCTCTCTGCAGACCAGATCTGAGTCTCACTTCCTCTTCCGGGTGTCACTCCGGCCTTCTTTCTGGACGAAGCCTTCTCTAACCACTCTCTGTAGCATACATACTGCTGCACATCGACTTTGTAAGGAGGTTTGCTAGCTCTCCAAGTGAGTTTTAAGCTCTCCAAGGCAGAGAATTATATTTCAAAGTGTAGCTATACCAGGCTATGAGTTGTGACAGAATTTCAAGATTCCTATTCTCATGATGTTGCTTTAGATATTAAAAAAGGGAAATCCATCCCAGGGGATTTATATTCTAAGGACTATAGAAAGGAAAGTGTGTGTGTGTGTGTGTGTGTGTGTGTGTGTATAGTAAATATAGTAAAGGAAAAAAAACACATCAGTCTACAGGGGTTTTACTATGGATCCCATCCATGGATTATAACATTTGTTTTTCTTCTTTCAGACATGAGTGGGAAATGGTAGAGCTAGACAGCACAAGAGGTAAGGAAGTGAATAGAGAGCTAAAAGCTCACTTCTTTCCTCTGGAGGAGGTGGTCAGCGGTAGGGGAGGGGGAGGAGTTTATAGGAAGTTAATGTGAGGAAGGGTCACTGAATGGTCAAGGTGGGACATTGGAAAAACAAGTAGATGAAAATAAGAAAAGACGGTGGTGAAGTTAATAATTGTTGCCTGCCAGAGAAGTAGGGAAATTGGTTCCTGGGAAATAAAAAAGTTATTTTTCCAAGTTAATTTTGTTTATTGCTGGGAACCCTGTGTGTTTGCAGACTGAGTTCGTGAGGCTCCTTATGTTAGTAATGAAGGCACTTGCTCAGAAGTGGTTCCTAGGATTCAAGATAATCCCTGTTGTTGCTGACCTATTTTTTCGCATTTCTCACAGGCTGAGTTTTGAAGTTTTGAATGCATCCAGAGAAAATGGGGAAGGGGGAAATTTAGTCTCGGTATGTTACCTGCAGATTAAATGTGTTTTGTATTTTCTACTTATCACCATTTTTACTGAATCCCTATATTACAAATGCCTACAATGTGGTGGTGTTTGTAGAGTGAAACATGATTATTTTCTTTAAACATTTCTTTCCAGCAAGTTCTGGGAAGGAAAAAGAATCGTTTCCTAAAGCCAGTGACTCGGCTTCAGTAAAATCACTATTTATAGATGCAAATATGAGAAGCTGATATTCACACATACTGATCCATTCAAGGTGTATTCTCTCCTCAAGATATTTATAGTGACTTGGGCAAAAATGAAGGGATTTGAATGCGTTAAAGTTTCAGAAATCCTCTGCAATTTCTTTTTTTTTTTTTAAAGATTTTATTTATTTATTGGACAGAGGTAGAGACAGCCAGCGAGAGAGGGAACACAAGCAGGGGGAGTGGGAGAGGAAGAAGCAGGCTCCCAGTGGAGGAGCCTG
The DNA here is from genome assembly GCF_024610735.1 of Ursus americanus. Lineage (NCBI taxonomy): Eukaryota > Metazoa > Chordata > Mammalia > Carnivora > Ursidae > Ursus > Ursus americanus. The sequence continues at coordinate 60,677,087 of NC_142135.1, forward strand.
ACGTGGGGCTCGATCCCACAACACCGGGATCACGCCCTGAGCCGAAGGCAGACGCTTAACAACCGAGCCACCCAGGCGCCCCTCCTCTGCAATTTCTTATGCAAATACTTGAGTAACTTTTAACTGAATCACCAATGATTTCCTGGAAGTGGGAGTTCTTATCCCTGAAACCATTTGTTGGTATGAATTCTTACCATTACCAATTATTCTGTGATTTTAGGAGATGGATTAGGTTGAAGTTTCTCAGAAGATACTAAAATCATTAATTTACAAGGAAATTCTTTGGTAAACTTTCAATGCAGAGTAAAAGAGATGTAACCAAAATCAGTTTCAAGTTTGCAAAAAATTTCTAGAGAAAATTTCTTTTGAAGTTTATTCCTAAAGATGCCGTGGAATATGATATAATTGCATGGACAAGTGAAAACTCAAATGTAACGGTTTTTCTTCAAGATGTTATTGCTTAGTGAAATTGGCACGCCATGAAAACCCTTCTGAGTAAAAATGTTTGAACATATTATAAACTCTTAGAATTATTTATTCTAACCATCTTACCTTACAGGTGAGGAACCTGAGGCCCCAAAGCTAAGAACGTTATCCTGGATCATGTAGCAAAGTGCCTAGAAAACTAGGGACCTCAGCTCCCAAACTAGAGGTCTTCTAGTTAATTAATTGAAACCTCCATGTTCCTCAGGAGATTGGGAATTCTTCCCAGCTTGAAAGGCACCATTTTTCCATCATCTGAGAGAAGCTTTTTTACTGAAATTGGCAAAATCATTTAGCTTCTTGGACTGCCTGGGAAACACAGTGTGAATTTTGATCTTTAAACATTTACTTGGTTTCCCTGGGAAAGGGGAAAAAATGACTTAGCCTTATGTGTTTGGCCTCCGTAGCTGTGGGTATGAATTTAACTCCACAATATGGGGTAAAAGATATATCATCTTATCTCTCAATAAAATGAAATTTAATTTGTTTCAAGCCCCTTCCTCTTGGGCTGGCAAGAAACTAAATATTAGTCATTATTGTAATAGTCTTCCCCGTTGGTGAGAGTCGAGTGAAGGTTTGAAGCATCTTAAGAAATGCAGAACATTCACAGAAGTTCCCTTGATTCTAACCTTCCAAACCTTTCTTGGTCCTTGAGAAGTAGTATACCAGGGTCTTTTAGGGAGCAAATATCCTAGAGCCAGGCTGCTAGACTTTGAATTTCAGCTCACATCTGGTTTTTTTTTTTTTTAAGATGTACTTATTTATTTATTTGAGAAAGAGAGAGAGCACACACGCACATTGGGGGGTGGGGCACGGGCAGAGGGAAATGGAGAGGGAGAGAGAAACTCTAAGCAGACTCCATGCTGAGTGGGAAGCCCAACGTGGGGCTCAATGTCATGACCCTGAGATCATGACCTGAGCTGAAACCAAGAGTCGGATGCCTAACTGTCACGCCACCCAGGCGCCCCTCAGCTCACATCTTCATAGCAGTTTTAATGGGTTGAATGATGGCCTCCAAAATGATATGTCCGTGTCTTAATACCCCAACCCTGTGAATGTCACCTTACTTAGAAAACAGTCTCTGCAGGTATCATTAAGCTAAAGATCTTGAGATGAGATCACCCGGACCTAATCCAGTGACAAGTGTCCTTGGAAGAGAAGACACAGCCCGAGGAGAAGGCCTTGTGAAGGCAGAGGCAGAGATTGGAATGATGTGGCCACAAGCCATGGAACTCCTAGGAGCCACCAGAAGCTGGAAGCGGTGAGGCAGGATTCTTCCACAGAGACTTTGGAGGGAGCCTAGCCCTGCCGACACCTTGATTTCATACTTCCGGAGCTGTGCTGTGACAGAGTTAATTTCTGTTGTTTTAAGCCCCCAAATTTGTGGTAATTTGTTACAGCAGCCACAGAAAACTAACACGGGATGGGGGGGTAAATGTGGGCAAGTCAAGTACCTTCTCCATCAGCTTCCTTATGTCTATTATGAGATACAGTATTAGTACTTACCCTATATGTTGTTATGAGCATAAATGAGTGAGTCCACTGCTTAGAATAATACCCCAGAACATAAAGAGCCCAGTAAGCATTCAGTCTTGTGTTGGTCCGTGCTGATCACTAATGATAAGCTCATTTTCCAAGGTTGCATGGACTTTTGAGGACCTGCTGGTCTGCTTCTGCTGTGCAAAACTTGAGGAAAATGTGGTTTATGGGCTGCAGGGCTCTATCACCCTGAACCCACTCTCCCTAGGTGCTTCCTACAGCCCTCCCCATCTGAATAGGTGGGATCTTCTGCGGTAACATGAGAGAGCAAGTAGCAGGTTGGAGCTAGAAAATTGACATCATGTTCCCTTGTATGCTAAACAGCATAATGCTTATCTTTCTTTCCTGGGGAAAAAATGTTAGCATCCATCAGTGTTGTCTTAACCAACTGACCATAGTATACATTTTTAAATAACAAAGTAGCCAGAGGGGCCTGGGTGCCTCAGTCCCTTCAGCATCTGACTTTTGATTTCGGCTCAGGTCATGATCTCAGTGTCATGGGATTGAGCCCTGTGTCGGGCTCTGCGCTCAGAGCAGAGTCCGCTGGAGATTCTTTCTCTCCCTCTGCCCCTCCCCCCTCTTCCCCCTTAACAAACAAACAAACAAACAAACAAATAAATAAAATCTTTAAAAAAACAGCAAAGTAGCCGGTTCCCTCTAAAACTTGGTACTATTTTTGCTTCTGATGGAAAGGCTAGTTTCTTTCTAATTTGTCTTGCTGTTCTGGATGGCTTATTTAAATTGCAACTCAATTGAGGTCAGTGGCTATATCATGCATCTTTGTACACCCTGCTCTATGCCTTGCACATGGTGGGTACAAACAATATGCAGTATACAATTGGCTATGGAGCTATTAAATTGTAATGCTTCTGAGCTGAAAGGCATAAAAATTTCCAGAGCACTCAAAAGGAGGCTGATTTTTTCCCCTGGACCCCAAAACAGAAAGTACCCTTATCATTAAACACACACACACACACACACACACACACACACCCTATAAAAAGAAAGTTTTAAAAAAACTTCTCTGTTGACCACTTAAGTCACCACCAACCCTGCAAGACACTGATTTTACTTATCCACGTCTTCCTTCTGCTTACAAGGTTCCTCTCCTTCTTGGCCACTTAGAAAACTCCCATTCAACCTCCATGTCCCCAATCAAAGGTCACTTCCTCAAGAAAGTCTTCTTAGATGTTTCTACTATTGATTCTTGTCCCCGCCACAATGATGGCACTTGTCTCATGGAATTATAACCCCTTGCATTTCTGTCTTCTAGGCTGCATTCTTCTAGAGGGTACTCGGCCTTTTCCATTTCTGTTCTACTAGGATAGACCATAGTGCTTGGGTGCAGACTTGCTCAGTGTTTATTGATTGGCAGTGTGACTACATCAGTGAATGCATAGACGTACAGTGTTCAAACGGGGCTTGTAAGGCCTGCTGATCCATCAGTAGCCCTATGACACATTGGATCAGAGTTGGGGAGATGTCTTCATTGCTGTGACCATCTTAGTTCAGTGGACTCCTCTTACTTTCGTGAAACGGTCGGGCTTTGTTAGCACTGTTTGAATTACCAGTAGCTCATCTTCTCCTTGAAACTCTTCCATTGTTGTGTGACATGGTGGGATCCTCTGATTCTGCTAATTTACTTTACTGACTATTACATTTCTATACCCCTGTTCAAGCACCTTCGACTGATTCCTTATTCTTCCAGATACTGTTCCAATCCTTCCATTGTACTGAGTACAAGAATAGGAGCAAGAGACCTTCTAAGGAGCCAAAGAAAGATAATAGTGCTTTGGACTAGGCAGCGGCAGTGGGAAGGAAGAGAAGTGGAACTCTTTGTTATATATTGTAGAGGTGGGGCTGGGAGAGCTTGCCGAAGGATTAGGTATGAAAGAAAGAAAACAATTATGGGAAATTCCTAGGTTTTGGTCTGGGCAACTGAGAGGAAAGTGATACTATTTAATGAGCTGAGGAAGACAAAGAGAGTTTTTAAAAATTATTTTAATGTGTGTGTGTGTGTGTGTGTGTGTGTGTGCATGTGTGTGTTGTGAGGTTGAAAATCAAAAGTTCTCTTTTGGACAAGTTAACTTTGAAATGCATAATAAATTTGACATTAGAGATGTCAGGTTGGCAAGGGAAGACACCAGTTTGGATCTCAGGTACGATCTCCGGGGTGAAATACTGAGTTTTGGATTCACCAGCACACACATCATCTTCGGCCTGGGCATGTCTGAGATCACCTGGGGAAGGAATGTGGACAGAGAGGAGGCAGTCCCTGGGCTAAGCCCTGGATAAGTTCCAATGCCATATTATCAGTTGTTTCTAATACATTTCTTTTGTATTAGTAATCACTTCCAAAAACCTGAAACTTTTATTTTATAAGATTCCCAGTCTCAGAGAGTTCAAAAGAATTATACATTCCATATAATTTAGTGCTGCTTATTTTGCAAAAAAAAAAAAAAAAATTTCCGCTAAGATGTGCAGTTATTCTTGCCATTTCTTTATGAGAGGCCTTAACTTCTTAAGAGACCTGTAATTTTCCTTTTAATTTCTGATGTGAAGAGTCTGTCAATAGATCTTAATCTGTTAATTACTGAAGCTTTATACTGGTTTCAACTTGCTAAAAAAACATTTAAATTTGATGCCATTACTGGAAATGTGTTATATGTCTTTTTACGCTTCTCTGTTCTCGAAGCACACAGTAACCAAAGTTTCTTATTCAGAGAAGAGCACAAATTTGATAAAACAAGGTATGATTTGGATTTTCAACCCACTCTCAACATCCCCCTAAGAGCTGGCATGGTATGGGGCGCCTGGGTGGCACAGCGGTTAAGCGTCTGCCTTCGGCTCAGGGCGTGATCCCGGCGATCTGGGATCGAGTCCCACATCAGGCTCTTCTGCTATGAGCCTGCTTCTTCCTCTCCCACTCCCCTGCTTGTGTTCCCTCTCTCGCTGGCTGTCTCTATCTCTGTCAAATAAATAAAATCTTTAAAAAAAAAAAAAAAAAGAGCTGGCATGGTAGGGCATGGTAGGCCCCAGCCTTCTCAACGCCACACTGACTTCTTGTTGAGATGGGAGGAATGGAGTTTATAAACAATTGGCCAAATACTACAATGCTCTTATACACATTTGTTTGACAGAGACCCTCCAGGGAAAACACACACACACACAACACGTGCACAAATGGTTAAGTGCTCTCTGTTTCCCATGCCTGTCTTCTCCCACTACCATGTAGTAAGTCCATTTACAGGACATCTATATAAAAAAACATACACTGACTCAGTCAATATCCTCAACAGCTGAGCCTGCTTTGAAATTTCATCACACTCTCACTGACACCAGCAAAGCGCAGGAGAAACAAGGCCTGGACCTATGTCTAACTTGGACTCCCGGTGAACACTGAAGGTGCTTAATGCTCAGCCATGCCTTCGCCTTGCGAGGAATAAAGGCCTTGCTGGGGTTTTGCCAGTGCTGTTCGCTCCCACTCTAAATCTTCTAATGCCGCCATAATGCTTTATTTTTCGGGTTTCCTCCCGGTCTTCTTCTCCCTGTGACTTAGCAGGAAAATCCACACGCTGCCAAAGGGTCCTATACAATTACAGAATTTATGGGGTGCCAAAACAGCCCTTGGGCAAGGCCATCAAAGGAACGGAGCTCTTCATTTATTCTGTAGTTTGTGGGTCTACAAAAGGAAATGGTCAAAATGGCAACTGTTTATGACCAAATCTAAAGAATTTAAGCAGTTACCCAGGACAGTCTGCCGAGTAGGAGGAAACACAGGACTACACACCAGTGTGAGGTGTGGTTTACAGTTTTTCTCTCAGTAGATGGACTTTCTAAGACATTTGGCTCCTTCAGGCCAGGGCACCCTTGTTCTGTAGATGAAGAGCTGTTCTTTTATCCTGTCTCAAATTCTCTACTGGGGAGAAGATGTGAATGAAATGCAGATGTTTAGACATATAAAAATCTCATTTGCCATGAGTACTCAGACTGGGAAGAAAGCCAATGCAATCACTAATTCTGTTTTCTATTTGGTTTGTTTACTGAGAGGTTTTAGAGATAAGAATGCAAACAATTATTAAAGACTTTCGATAAATGTTAGTTTTTTTTGAGCAAAAGTTCCTTTTTTAATAGTAGAATGGAAAATTCTACCATCCTTAACCAGATCTAGAGTTGTCTAATTACGTCGATCAGAATCCACGGTGATTAGAAATGGTCATATTTTAAAAATATTTTCCCATTGAAATATGAATACTCTGAATAATTTGGTCTGACTTTCGTAGTGGTGAGGAAGCGAAGGTTGTCATTTTCCCATTTTCCCTGATTCATCACAATCACGAAGAATTGCATCATGAAAACCAAGCATTGTACCAATTGCACCAAAGAGTATGCTCTAGTCTTGTGCAGATAGGAATGGGTCACTGATCTCCGAGTGCATGAACTGGGTCTGCTGGTCAGTTTTTTGCTCGCCATTATGACCCTATAACTTACCTACAACACCTTGATTATGTAGAATTATAAGGCACCTGATGCTTTCTGCAAGATCGGTGAGAACACGTCACATGCCAATATTTACAGTGGCTGCAGGGTGGGTGGGAGCCTACTCTGCTCCCCTCTGCCCTACTGTTCTTTGAAGTTGAAAGGCACCACAAAAGAGTGGACACCCATGTACACCCAGGCATCCACCGTTAAGGGCTGGGATGAGGACACTCTGAATGGGGTCTCAGGCAATACCATAAGCCCAAGAAAGATATGAATAACATTGAATAACATTGATGGAGTAATATTGGAAGAGCCAACCAAAGGTAACCCAGTCCTTCCTATCTTTTGCAGGGGACTTTTTTCAAACCAATCCCAAAAGAGCTCTGCCTAGGTTTCTCATCAAAAATCTGTACAGAAGGTTATTTAAAATCTTCACCTGTGGAAGCCTTCCAATGTCTCCAATGAGTAGAATGCTAAACTCTAACTTTTTAATGTCCTATCCAAAGGAAATACCGTGTCTGAGAGGCATTCGTGTACGTCTGACTGTGACCTTACGCATTTCTTCCTGGCCTTCGTGGTGAGTGGTGGAAGGTGGCTGGACCGAAAAGCAGAAAACGCAGGTGCTTGCTTTGTTCGTTCCCAGGATCATTAGTGTCTGCAAAGCCTGTGAGACTGCGTGAAGGGGATTGCTTTTCATGTAATTTCTATTATTTAAAAAAAATGTCCTTTTCCGTGCCAGTTCTCAAGCCTAAAATTGAGAGGCCTTTCCAAGGACTTTAGGTGCTTGTTATTAAAGTAGCTGAAACATGTTCTTTTGTTTCTTAGTTAAGTCAGTGCGGACCAAAAAAAAAAGAAAAAGAAAAAGAAAAAAAGACATTAATTCCAACTCTTCGTGAGCGGTACTTAAATCAAGAACTTGAAAAAGCTACTTGAGCATGCAGTGATAATAACAGCTCTTACTTATTAAGCACCACAGTGTGCCTTACCCCTCAGCAGTAGTCAAGAATTAGGTGGTGTTTACTCCATTTTATGGGCAAGAACATTGAGGCTCTGAGAGGTCAAGTAAATCAACCAGAGTTCCATGGTTGGTCAACAGCTGAGCCCGCATTGGACACCAGAGCTTGGGTTCTCTTAGGACCTTGTGGCTCGAAGGTCTCCTATCCGACCCTAATTCAAATTGAAATTGAAAATTGAACAACAAAAAAATCAATATATCTAGATAAATATAAGTAGACAAAGTGGGATTTTCAAATTACAAGACTCTTTAGCCAGGTTTTTGTTTGTTTAATTATCCTTATGATTGTCTTAATTTATTGCTCAGTTCTGCCTGTGTAAAATTTAGGCACCAAGAAAGCATTATCTGCTCTCCTTAGGGATAATGTGGTTAGTTGTGAATTTATAATTTAAGCAATTAACTGGTATTGGTTAGGGACTTCTGTGCCTCCATTTATACTCATTTTCAGATAACTAATGTTGCAATCCAAAGGCTTTTTATCAATATACCAATACATCAGAGTATATATATTTATATACTTTTTCCCTTTATCTCTTTCTTCTCTCCCTCCCTCCCTTTTTCCTTCCTTCCTTTTTCTTTCTCTCTTCCTTCCTTCCTTTCTTTCTTTCTTTCTTTCTTTCTTTCTTTCTTTCTTTCTTTCTTTTCTTTTTCTTTCTTTCCTTCTTTCTTTCTTCCTCTCTCTCTTTTTCTTTCTTTCTTCTTTCTTTCTTTCTTTCTTTCTTTCTTTCTTTCTTTCTCTTCCTTCCTTTTTCTTTTTCTCTCTTTTTCTTTCTGTCTCTCTTTTTCTTTCTCTCTTTCTTTCTTTTTCTCCCTCTTTCCCTCCCTCCCTCCCTCTCTTTCTTTCTTTCTTTCTTTCTTTCTTTCTTTCTTTCTTTCTTTCCTTCCTTCCTTCCTTCCTTCCTTCCTTCCTTCCTTCCTTCCTTCCTTCTTCGTTTTCTCTCTTTTTCTTTCTGTCTCTCTTTTTCTTTCTCTCTTTCTTTCTTTTTCTCCTTCTTTCCCTCCCTCTCTTTCTTTCTTTCTTTCTTTCTTTCTTTCTTTCTTTCTTTCTTTCTTTCTTTCTTGTAATGGCTCTTGAAACTCTCTGCTGGACATCAATATTTTTCGGGATTGTTCCAGCTTCCTTTTGGGTCCCTTGGAGAATGCACAAGTTGGCCATGATCTCAGCTGCTCTCCCTCCAAAGATGGTAAAGAGTTTCAGATGAAAGCAGTTCAGACTGCACCTCTCTGCCAAAGAAAATAAATCCAGTATCTCTCTTATGGGGATGTTTCGCCAAGCTCCGTAAGGACGACTGTATTAAGATGGTGTCTTTTACATTAAGTTTTCAAATACCACTAGAATTAGAGCAATGATAAACTTTCCCATTGTTTTTGGATCTCGTAACTCCTTCAGGTGGTAAGTGAAGCCATGTCAAAGACTCTTCCATGGCTGTCTAAATTTCACAGACACATGCAGACACGTCCCTCTCCTTCATCCCCCTCACCCCACCATTTGTTACTCTCAGGAGCTTCATCTTTTAAGGACCAGATTTTGCTTTTGGGCTCTAAAGTCAAATGCTCTCAATAGGATATTGACAAATGTTTTAGATTTCCCGTAGACAAATTTTCCTCTACTTAGGATTATCAGTGTTTGAGTTTTCTATTGCAGGTCTTGCAAGCTAGTGGTACTACTAGGAAAACACAAAAGTTAAAAGAAAAATTTAGATTTTTAAAATCCTTATTCTCCAAGAGTTTCATCAGACATCCACAATAAAGCCTTTATTGATTGCCCCACAAAGGATTGATGGCTCATATATTTGCTCCTATTATATGTTTCGTTCTTTTACGTACTATTCGTCACTCACGTTCTTCTATTCCTTTTTTCCTCTACAGTGATCTGTACAAAATAATTCAATAAATGCTTTCTGAAGAATATATGTTGAATGACTTTGAGGGGCAAGAATGAGTGGATACATATATATAAAGTTAATGTGTAAATCGTTGATATTCTATGGAACAAGAAGTCACTTGCTGAAATTTATCAAGAGGTGTTTAATTTTTTAAGAGATCATAAAGCTCTCAATAAATATTAATGTGAGGCCAAAAACAGGTTAGCGTTCATGCAAATTAAGAATTCCATCAACTCAAATTTCTGTGTCAAAAGAACGGGAACTTGAGAGTTCAAAACATAAATTCCTAGGTTTCTATGGACTTTGAATATCATTTGGAGGTGGTGGGCCTGAAAAGTTATCTAGATAATTAAAGCTTTCTTTGTCTACTACTCACATAAGTTGAAATTTCATGTGTCTATACTGAGGAACTGGGTAGTCAGGTCTGGGCTCACAGTCTTCATAGACAAGTTCAGGATTAAAATTTGAACACAATACAAAACAAAATCCCCCAAACCTTAAAAGACCAATCTGAGACAAAAAAATAAAGGATTTATGTAAGATAGTAAAAACCTTCCTATTATTTTATAAAGGTTGCCATGTCTTAAAATTGATCATGATTAGTAAATTTTAATTGTAGAAAGGGAACAACTGTTTATTGAATGCCATTTATGGGTCGAGTACTATGGTCCTTTGTATATTCATAATAATAAAAGTTTATAGAAACCTCACTAAGGAACTAACATTCTCTAACTGCTTTATTTCTAACTATGTTCACTGCTTTAATCTTTACCACAATCCTATGAAGGCTCATTATTATCATCCCCATTTCACATTAGAAAAGACTGAGGCAAGGAGAAGAAAAAGAACTTTCCAGGGTCACAGAGATCATAAGTGACAGAGCTGAGGTTGTATTAGTTACCGAGGGCTGCTGTAACATGGGAACAAAACAACAGAAACCTTAATGTTCACAGTATGGAGGCTAGAAACTCAAAATCAAGATGATGGTAGGACCATACTTCCTTTGCCCAGGTCTAGCTTCTGATGTCTGCCTATAGTCTTCGTTGTCCCTTGGCTTCTTTATTTCGTCTAGCTTCTGATGTCTGCCTGTACTTTTCGTTGTCCCCTGGCTTGTAGATGCAACAGGCAACCTCTGTCTCCATATTAACATGGCGTCTCCTCCTGCTGTCTGTCTCCTGTCTCATAATAACACTAGTCATATTGGATTAGGGGCTTCACCCACCTCTAGGATGACCTCCTTTTAACTATATTCGCAACAACTTGATTTCCAAATAAGTTCACATTCTGAGGTAACTGGGGGTTAGGATGTCAACACATCTCTTCGGGTACACAGTTCGACGCCTAACACTCCCCAAATCTATGCTCATTTGTTTTTAATATCACACTAGGTTACGTCTCTTTCTGTGATGAAGAGTTTTCCATTTCAGTTATTCTTTACTAAGCTTTGTCATGCAAGTTGTATTCTGAAAACAGTTTAGGTGGATAAGAATTTTTAAAATATATTTTATCCTTACATGAAATACAAATTAAGAATAGAGCAACTCTACTCTTACTTTGTTATTCTTATGAAAAATTTAGATCCATTTTTTCCTAGTGCTTCTCTGTACATTTAAAAATAGGTACCAAAGGAGGCTTTGTTATTTTTTAATGCCTGGGGGCAGTGGTTATCAACTGTTTGCCACCTTAGCCTACCTGAGGATGCGGGAGACTCCAAAATAAGTAATGACAGCTCACCACAGCAACCATCGACAAGAGGATCGCGGAGATGGGAAGTGTCCGAGTCTCTGTGAAGGAAACATACTGAGAAGAACTTTACTTCCTGAGTGATCTTGAATTTCCCCCCCAAGGGGAAGCCCATCCTGTCACACCCATCCTCTACCCCTGAGAATAATTACTGCCTTAAGCTTGGTGCTGTAGTATATATGTGAAAAAATGGAGGAAAATATCCACTTTTCTTCTTAGAACAGTTTCCTCTTTCCTTGTATTTAAGTACATGAGTTATTTCTAAGCCTAGAAAAATTTTAGGCAATGATGTTAAAATGAAATTTTTTTTTTCATGAAATCGAAAGTGTCAGCTATGTATAAATGAAAAGCCACCTTGAATAAGGAACTAATTAACAATATCATGCAATGAGCACATAACAAAACCTTTTAATCTAGAAAAATGTTCCATACTTCCCAGTGCTTTGTGTGTCTTCTCCAGTATTATCATGAATTTTTGGATTTAACAAAACTCCACTCTCCTAAGTTACTCTTCATCCTGTTTCTCCCCAATATGTTCTCACAGCAGGCTTGGTACTGGAATCCCTTCTCTTCTCGGTTTGTACGCCCTCTGTCTGCACTGTCTGTCACCCAACCCCCTGGAATCAGATTCTCTACATGTGCTAATTTCTCCAAACTCTTTCTCCTCAGCCTTGAGCTTTCTCTGGTCACCAGACTCGTATATGAAGCTCTCTTCTTGGCATTTCTGTTTGTTTCTTTAATAACTTAAGTCAAGGCAGCATTCCTGATTTTCACCTTCTCCCACGTAGTTTCTTCTCCAATTGTCCCAACTCAGACATGACACACCTGTTTTTACCCAGGTGGCAGCAGTAACATCCTCATGGGTCTCCTGCTTCTAATAATGGTCCTCTTTAGTCCATTTCTCCCTTAGCAGCTAGTGGGATCTCTGAAAAAGATAAATCGATGATGTTTTTCCTTTGAGTAAAACCCTCCAAAATGGTTCTCTTTGACACTTATAATAGAATTCAGTTTTCTTACCTTGGCCTATACAATTCTACCCAACCTGGACTCACTCTACCTACATCTTTGACCTTATTTCTACCATAGTTCTCTTGTCTACTATTCTGCAGTCCTTGAATTTTTATTCATTGGACACTAAACTTCTTTCTGCTTCTGGACCTCCATCTGGGTGGCTATCGTTCAGTCCTCTGCATATAATCTTGCTCAATTCAATGTAGCCTTACAGCGACTCTCTGCCCTGTCACCAGGCTTGGATTCTCTGACCAGCACTGCTGAATACCTGATAACTTCTTATGTATTTACTTAAAGGAATGTCACACACATTCTAAAGTATCCCATGTTAAGCCTAACACATGCTTTGATAAAATTCCAGAGGGCTATTTGGTAAATTATGAAGATCTATAATGTCATAAGTTTTTTGTTTTAAATTTTCTATTTCTTAAAATGTTATAAAATAAATTTTGTTTTTGTAGGACTAAACTTTAAAATTTTACTTTGTATGTGCGTGCATGTGTGTGTGTGTGTGTGTGTGTCTGTGTTTGTTTTAGAGAGGGAAGAGGCATGAGGCAGAAGGAGAGGGACAGGCTTCACATCCAGCATGGAGTCCGAAGTGGGGCTTGATCTCATGACCCTGAGATCATGACCTGAGCCAAAATCAAGAGTGGGCTGCTTAACCGACTGAGCCACTCAGGCGCCCCTCACCTTGTATTTTAATACTTAAGATAAAATTAACATAGTTTTGAACACCTACTCTGTGTCTTCGTGTTTGCACTATTGCATATGGAACCCAACAGTGAGTTCTCAACTCTGAGATCCATAGAAATGTTTTCCTGTCCTTATTTATTTAATTTCATTTTGAAAATAATAATTGTACATATATTTAAGGTGTACACATGATGATTTGATATGCATATGCTCTACGAAATGATGATTACAGTCAAGCTAATTAGCATATCTTCTCCATTGTGTGTGTGCGTATGTGTGTGATGAGAGCACCTTAAATCTATTCTTAGCAACTTTCCAGTATTCAGTATAGCTTCTGTTCTTTAAAGTCCAACAAGGGTGATTTTAAAAATGGGTGGCTCAAGGGACACCTGATTGGCTGGCTCAGTCAGGAGAGCCTTTAACTCTTGATCTCAGGGTCATGAGTTTGAGCCCCACGTTGGATGTAGAGATTACTTAAAAAAATTTTTTTAAATGGTTGGCTCAAAAGAGATTAAGGTGTTCTTTAATATTTCATCCTGAAAAGGAATAATTGTTTAAGCAGATCTTCTTTCCCTTTCTTCAAGGCACATCCCATGTGGCAAGTCTGTATATCTATATATACCAATTACAAAAAATGTAATCACTGAGGTGCAATAAAAAGACATTTCCAGGCTCTTCCAAATATCCTCATCAGATTTGCTTCTTTAATTACAGATGAGACTTAGGGAAAGGGCATCTAGCAGTGGATGGCCGTCATTTCTGAGACATGTGGAGTTTCAGACTCTATAAATTTTGATTCTGCATCTGAAAGCAAAGGGGTATTTATAGATAAAAAAGAAAACACCCGAAAGAATGGTCCAAACTCACAGACATTAGAAAAGGATATTAAATATTCCAGGCAAAATGATCAATAATGAGGCAGTTAAATACACTGAAAGAAACGCTGCCTGGGAAGCCTTAGGGAAGAAATTGAAACCACATCTAAAACCCACAGGGAAAAAAAAAAAAAGAAGAAGAAGAAGGGGAAAAAAAAAAAAGCTAGCCGGGGAAAAGCACCTGGCCCCAACAATGCTATGAGTGAGCTCATAAAAGCAGCGGGCAATTATGTAGCTAGTACCCTGTAAAATTTGTCAGTGCACATGGAAAAACAGAGGAATAGCCAGAAGCCTGGTACAAATCAAACAGTAAAGCCTGCTAAGTAAGGGAGAACCAAGAGCAAGAAAGGATCACAGATCAGGCCCGGGAAAGCTTCCTTACTTCCCATCAATCCAGCCACATGCCTCAAATGCTTCAATAAACTATTTTAAGCACAAGATGTACAAGACAGTCCCAGGAGGAGAAAGGCGAAATAGGGGGACATTTCCAGAAGGAAAGCAAAACTAGCGAATTAACTGCGGCGACAGAGGTGAAGTCATCGGAATGTCAAGGTTATCTTTCCATGATTGGGGCTCGAGCCCTCCATCAAGCCGCCAATTTTATAATTAAGAAATGGTTCAGAAACTCTGCGATCTAGCCCACTCCTCCTTCTCTCATCATAGAGTCAGTACAGAAGCTCTGGATTATAAAATGCAGAGTGGGAATTAAGACGGACTTCACGCAGGTTATGCCGAGTTTACTGTCACATGGGAACCCATCCTTGCGTGGCGAGAAACAACACCGGAGGGAGCGGCAGAGAGAATGACCAAAGAATCGTGTCTGGCACAATTTATCCATTGATTGGATGAAACCAATCAATTTTCTTTTATTGGGTACTCAACTCATTTCCAAGTTTACATTATTATAATTAATGCTACCATCATTTTGCCCCAGCGTCTGTTTCCCTACACTTAACAGCCTGTCTTAAGGGATAAATTTCAAGGAGTGGAGTTTATAGACTGAAAGACATGAAACTTTTTGAAATCTTTTCCTAACTTCTCCCAAGTCGGTCTGTATCCATTACCCTGCTCTCCACAAATGTCAGAGGTTTTCTTTTCTCCTGCATCCTTGTAAACACTGCCTGTAGTTATTTGAAAAATATATTTTTTATGCAAAAAAGTTTTACATTTTTTATTTAATTTGCATTCCTTTCATTACTTGTGAAGCTGGACATTTATTTTCTATGTCAGTTGGCCCATTTTTTTAAATATAGAGGATGTTCTTTTTCTTATTGATTTGTAAGTACTCTTTATATGTACTTGACGTGACTGCAAATTTGTTAGAATCTGTGAGGACTTTGGTGGGTCTTTGAAACAACAACGACAACAACAACAACATATTTGTGACTTAGAAGTGTGCTTCTCGGGAGCTCATTTATGGGGTCATCACTGTACCATGGTGGTGGCTGTACCATAAAACCCACTGGTTCAAAATACAGTAGTTGAAAATCCCTAAAATCCTTGATCACAACATTAAAATATTAAATAAATGAATATAACTGGTGTTTTGTCTCTGAGAAAATGTAGATGTTAGAATTGCAAAGAATTATCAAAGAATTAACGAGGAGACTCTGCTTTTTCAGAAATCATCTTTGTGGATAAATAAAAATGAATTTTGATGAGCATATCGAGTCCAAAGTGGGATAAATTTCATCTGCTGATTTCTTAGAAAATCGTTTTCATAGGTACATCAAAGATAAAATTCAGCATTTAGACAGAATCCTGGATTAGGAAAGGGGAAGACTGACAAAAGTGTTTATGTTTTGCCATCCCAATGCAGTGATAATTTGAAATTTAAATTGTTACAGAAAAAAAGTTAAGAGAAAGCTATTATTTTAAAGATGATTAAAGGGTTAATTGTAGTTTCATGAGTATCAAAGACGTGTGGTTTTATTTGAATCTTATTACCATAGTAAATGCACGAATAAGCAACACTGGTTTGTAAGCCTTCTTTCTCATTCTAGAATAGCTAGAATGTGGATCAGTGTGTTCTGTGAGGTGAGACTTACTTATAGGGTCACAGAAGTACTGCCCGTCAAGCCAAAAGCATAAATGGTAGGATGGGCCAGTGATTGGTAGGATGTGATTTTTAAAATGTAGCTCTAAAAGAAATGAAGTTATGTTTCTTATCTTAGAGTAGGGTCATTTTCTGAATTCCTTTTGCATGATAAAATTGCTTTCTACTTCAACTTTGCTCATGATAGGTATCCAATAACATATGCTGAACGGATGAGCATCTGTGTTCTTTTTTTTTTTTTCTTTAAAGATTTTACTTATTTATTTGACAGAGAGAGAGGCAGCGAGAGAGGGAACACAAGCAGAGGGAGTGGGAGAGGAGGAAGCAGGCTTCCTGCCGAGCAGGGAGCCCGATGCAGCGCTCGATCCCAGAACCCTGATGTGGGGCTCAATCCCAGGACCCTGGGATCATGACCTGAGCCGAAGGCAGACGCTTAACGACTGAGCCACCCAGGTGCCCCAAATGAGCATATGTGTTCTGATGGTGTCTTTTGGTCCTGCCAAACAGCACTGAGTTAGATGTGAACACTATGGAGACGAAGACCAAGGCTTAATCATGTCCTATTCATCTTGGTATGACCAATTCATTCAATAGTCTGTGACACATACTTGGCGTTCAATAAATGTTTCATAAATGACTGATTCAATGAATAAATAAATAGTTGTGGAAATTTCCAGACAGGTGGCGCTCATCTGAGGAAAATATTCTATGGAGGGTGACACTGTGTTGTGGCTCCAATCACAATGCACCAAGTGGGAGGACGGTGGACATCAACAAATTCCTGTCTGCTTTTGAGAAGTCTGAAATCTATTTAGGAAATTAGTAGAGACACAATACAACACTTCAATGGGTTTAAATTTGAGGGCAACTGCTCTGCATGCTTATAAAGCAGTAAGAAAATAGATCTTTAAAAGGCAAACCATCTTATTTTCACTTGGAACAACATGTTGAAATCACTCATATTTCTGAGCCATTATTAAGCCAATCCCAAAGTGTTTCATTTTCAGAAGTAATTCATTGAAATCTACACGTGCGTAGAGTTGTAATCTTTGCAAGGCAAGAATTCAATCAACCCATCAGTCAGTAAACTCACAAATGAGGAAGGGGAAGAAGTCTGGTTTTTACCTTTCACTTGGTGCATTTTTACAAATGATCAGCAAGTCAAGTTGGCCCTAAATAATTCTCCACTCTCCACAAATGCAACGAACTCTTGTTTGGTGGGAAAGCTGGTCAGACGGTGCCATGGCAGTTGGCATCTGGTGTTGGCCCCAGGAGCAATGACATGACCCCTCCGCCAATACTGGGGGCTCCTCGGGTCCTAGTCATTGGATGAGATGTTCTGTTGGAGAACCATCACGTGGACGGGTTTAACAATCTAGTTAAGTTGGCCTGCTTGGGGGATTCTCAGAGGTTGAATTTTGTAAGAGTGGTAAGTGGTGTGTGCAGCGATGGAGACTTTTGGACTCTTTGGGAACTAAATGCCTTCTTTCAATTTCATGTCGGGTATGAATTATGTGGCAAAGGAAGCCAAAAATGGTTACTCTCAAGGCACGATTTAACTAATGGTGATGTAATTGGTCATTTTCATTCTGACTCCTTAATTAAGGTGATGCCCTGAGAAAAATCTCTCACAGTATCTACAGTTTAAGAATGTCTTTTGTCTGTATTAGCTCTTACAATGATCCTAATTACTCTCACAGAAAAAAAAAAAAAAGAAGAGAAAAGAAAACCTGTTAATTGCAGAAAAGTATCAGAAAGAAAATTAAAATCCCCAATTCTAACTCCCAGGGAACCCCACCTCAGTGTACCTCCTTTTTGAGACATTTCATGAGCATCCGTACCCTGTAGGACCCAACACACTTAAAAAATATTTGGCTCCAATTTACATATATGGCTTTTATTATACCTTTTCTTTTACTATACTTTATATCCTGGTGTTTTTGTAAAATATTCTTTTTTCCCCCAAACTTGCTTTTATTAACTGCTATCTCAGCTTGGGCTGCTCTAACAAAATACTATAAACTAGGTGGCTTATTGACAGCAGAAATGTATTTCTCATAGTTCTGGAGGTTGGAAGTGTGAGATCATGGTGCTGGTATGGTCAGGTTCTGGTGAGAATCCTCTTCTGGGTTGCGGACTGCTGAATTCTGGTTGTGCTCTCACCTGGTGGAAAGAGACCGTGTTAACTCTTGGCCCTCTTATAAGAGCACAAATCCCATTCCTGAGGGCTCCTCCGTCATGAGCTTGTCACCTCTGTCATGAAGACCCCCACTCCTGATACCATCACACTGGGGGTTAGAGCTCAGCATAGGAAATGGGGGGGGCACAAACATTCAGTCATGACAACTGGATAATTTCATTCTTTGATTGCACTTTTTTTTAAAAGATTTTATTTATTTATTTGACAGAGATAGAGACAGCCAGCGAGAGAGGGAACACAAGCAGGGGGAGGGGGAAAGGAAGAAGCAGGCTCCCAGCGGAGGAGCCTGATGTGGGGCTTGATCCCAGAACACCGGGATCACGCCCTGAGCCGAAGGCAGACGCTTAACGACTGCGCCACCCAGGCGCCCTGACTCTGGGATTCTTGAAATAAAAAATCTATGTACTAGTCATCTGTGTATTTCCAGTGTGGAGCCCAGTGTGGAGTATAAATAAGATATTCAGTGAATGGTGGTGAGCTCTTGAATAAAGGTCTACTTAAGATGGTGAATGAGTCTACTTCCTATTACCTCACAATTTTTCAAGATGGGCTATATTCTCTTGATAACAAAGGGCACATAAATGGGAAGAAGTCATTCAGAATTAGTTGATGATGAACTTATTTTAAAAACATTACTCAGAATAACCCAGGTGATTGAAAAATAATAGTTGCACTGTTATTAATAAGCCAAGATCTTTGTACTGCATTCGTTGCAACCCCTAACCAGAAATCTATCTACAGAAAACATTAATTTGGAAAGGCTACTAAAAGGCTGTAATTTGGCAGATGACTGAATAAATAGAATCTAAAAACCCATCCCCCAGATGGGACACTTTTCTTCTCCCAAATTATCCAGATTCAGCTTCTTTTTTTTTTTTTTAAAGATTTTATTTATTTATTCGACAGGATAGAGACAGCCAGCGAGAGAGGGAACACAAGCAGGGGGAGTGGGAGAGGAAGAAGCAGGCTCATAGCAGAAGAGCCTGATGTGGGGCTTGATCCCATAACGCTGGGATCACGCACTGAGCCAAAAGCAGATGCCTAACTGCTGTGCCACCCAGGCGCCCCTGATTGCACATTTTTAACCCACTCTTCAATTATCAAATATTTCTCAGCCTTGTAATTTATTATTGCTACAAATAATAATGTGATCATCATTATGGTACATAAACATTGGTCTCCCTTTCTGCTTGTCTTCTGATCGCTAAATTGTTTTCTAGGTAAATTACATCTAAATTAGCAAGCTGAGGAAGTGGTAATCTCAGAGTACCCTGACCATCACTGAATATTATGATTTATGTAAAAACACTGATTTGTTGATGGAATTGAAGGATCATCTTGGTCCCTTAATTTATACTTCTTAGATTACTGTGAGGGTGTGCCTCTTATCTTCGCCTATGATGCCCTTGTATTTCCTCCTCTTCTGTGAATTATTTGTCCTATCCGCTACCTACTTTTCTACTATGATAGTAATTAATGTTTTTTACGGGTGACATCGAGTACTTTATACATTAACTCTTTGTTGTATTTTTGGCAACTATTTCCCCTAACTTTTTTCTTTGGATTTTGTTTATTGAGTTTTTGATATATAAAAGTTTAAAATGCATTACTATTCTTTTTCTTTCTGAAATCTATTATTTTTTTATCTCTCAAGAGTCTTTTCCCATCTAGAAATAAGATAAATATTCATCTATGTTTCTTTTAGACATTTCTAATTTTATTTTTTGTATTTAGTTTTTTCATTTGCATAGTACAAGGCAAGGGTCTAAACCGACTTAAAAATTAATTTTTTCCAATCAGTCATTAAATAATTCTATTATTTCCCTCTCAACTTATTGTGCTTTAAATTTTTTCTTTTAAAGATTTTATTTATTTATTTGACAGATAGAGACAGCCAGCGAGAGAGGGAACACAAACAGGGGGAGTGGGAGAGGAAGAAGCAGGCTCTCAGCGTAGGAGCCTGACGTGGGGCTCGATCCCATAACGCCGGGATCACGCCCTGAGCCGAAGGCAGACGCTTAACTGCTGTGCCACCCAGGCGCCCCTGTGCTTTAAATTCTAATTCAAATCTGTCTGGGCTCCTTGTTTTGTTTTTGCCAATTTATATCTTTTCTTTATATCTGTACAGTACTATCTTAAAGATTTAGAATATGTTTAATTTCTTAGAATTAATCCTCTCTGAGTGGTGCTCTTTTTGAGGATTTTCTTTAAAATACTCACCTGTGGGTTTTTTTTTTTTTTTTTTTTTTCAGAAACAGTTTTCTCATGTTCTAAAAATATCAAATTGGAGTTTTGATTAGAATTGCATGAGACCTAAAAATTGCTATAAGAAGCATTTAGACCTTCTCAATATTTATTCTTTTCACTCATTTATTCTTTTCTCTCTTTACTTCCACTTTGTCTTTTAGCAAAATTTTGTAATTTCCTTTATACAGATATCCTACACATTAAAAATTTATTTTCCTAAGTACTCTTGGTTAGTACTGGAATGCAATGGCTCTTCTATGACTGCTAATTTTTTTTTTTTAAAGATCTTATTTATTTATTTGACAGAGATAGAGACAGCCAGCGAGAGAGGGAACACAAGCAGGGGGAGTGGGAGAGGAAGAAGCAGGCTCACAGCAGAGGAGCCTGATGTGGGGCTCGATCCCATAACGCCGGGATCACGCCCTGAGCCGAAGGCAAACGCTTAACCGCTGTGCCACCCAGGCGCCCCATGACTGCTAATTTTTATGCTGTTACTCAGTAAAATTATTGATATTGAGAATTTTTTGTTAAATTAGCCATAACATATCTTTAGAGTAAATATTTCAAAGCCAAACTATGGCTAGAAATGGTGTCGCTTATTTCTTTTTAAAGAAAATAAAGTTAATTCGATTTATTGTTTTCAGCCATTAGTGATTTGACTGCCTGAATTTGAATTTCCATCATATGGAAAGTTTCATGGAAGGTACGTAAAAGCTCCAGAGCTTTTCCATTCCCAGCATCGTCCCATGGTAGCTATATGCCACTCCTGAATAATAGACTTTCAAGTTAGGAACACTTAGCCACCCCACAGAATCCCCCTGGCCATATCTGCCTGACAATAAACAAATGTTTTGGCAGGAAAGGATCAAGCATGAGACGGTAGAATCTTAGTATACAAAGCATTTTCTGATAACCTCATATCTTATGAAAACAGCTCTGGGAAATATGGAGTATGTTGCCCTAGATTGGCCCAGAAATTGCCTTACTGTGATGGGGATGATGAAATTGATGGGGGGGGGGTGCAACAAACCATTCTCATTGTCCCCAGGGCCATTAGCAGACTGGTGTGTAATGGTCCTATATGTTTGCTAGGGATGTTGGCCCTCATCCTAAGAATACCCACGGAGGTTTTGTGGGAAATCCCCAGGGGCAAAGCTAGGGCTTTGCAGTGACATAAACCTACATTTTATTCCCAGCTTACTTACTAGCTTGATGAATTAGTTTAACCTAGTGTGTCTCCAATCTAAGCTGCAATTTGGTGTCACCTCGAGGGGTTTTAAAAGATATTGTTTCCTAGGTTCCACTCCCAGCATGATTTAGTTCTGAGTTGAGACTCAGACATTGGTATTTTAAAAGTTCCCCAGATGATTCTAATGTGCAGCAAAGGTAGGGATTCTCTAGAAACTCTGAACCTATTCTCTCACCAGCTACTACTACATCTAACAACTTAATAACTTACAGATATTGTTACCACTAAAAGAAATGAAGACTTGGAATCTAGCCCAAAGTCTACAGGAAGGTAGGAGAAGGTCTCCCCCAAAGTGTTAAAGACCTGTACCCTACATCTACGCAGGCATGAGAGGCTATTGCTTTTGAAAGAGGAAAGGCATGAAATGGGATTTCTGAAGTACACACTCACCCCCCCACCTATATCTGCTTTCTGGAGTTATACTCTGTGCATCATTTCCCTGATTATCTCAGAGTACGGTTGAATTCCAGGCTCTCCCATTTTTATTCTTTATTTATTGCATTACTAAGAGAAGGCAAGGAGAAAATACATCCAGGTTTCAAAGTACTTGCTATTTGGTGAGAAAATACTAAGCTCTTTTGGGTATTAACCATTTATTTAACTCCAGTTCCAGGGGATGATGGTTTCAATAAAGGCTCAGATTCCTTGCATTCTCTCTAGGTAACCTGACACAAGCCAACCATGAGATAGTTGACTAAGAGATGTAATAAGTCTCTTAAAATTCACCAAGTTCACGGTCTCAGGTGAAGGAGGCCTGCTTAAACATTCAACACAAGCATGGGGTCTGAGGCTCTCCCTTTGTTTGTAACAGTCCGCATGGCCTCCCGATATTTCAACCCTGCTGCCCTTGTGCTTATTTAAAAAAAAAAGTTCTGAAATAATTCAAGTGCAAAGGCTTTCTGCATATATATATTATAATGATAAAAGACATATTGCAGAATTTTTTTTCCATATGGTGTTAGCAATTTGGCTTTTAGTAGCAGTTTTTATAACTTACAGCTCACCACTAAAATGTCAGAACCTGTGAGAATAAAACAACTTCTATTTTAGGTTTTAGATTCATTTGCTCTGATCTCTCAACCAGAAAAACTGACTCGAAAGGCCTCTTTATTCTGAATGAATTTAGCTTTCTGTACACTACTACCTTCTCAGTCTATTAAGGCTAAGTGTTCCAGTATCTCTCCTCTTTGTTCACGTACTGACATTTACCGAGCTTGTGGCACGAGGGGCAAGCTGTTACCAGTTAACAATGGCAATGGAAACCAGCGTAAGAGAAACCATATTTTAAAAGGAAAAATCACATTGCTAGAAGCCCATGTAACTAAGCCAAGCGAATACTCTTCTAATTTTTAAACCAATTCAAGCACTTTGAGAGAACGCAGTTGCAGACGAACGTGTTTTGAGAAAATTAACAAATTTGTCTTGGTGCTGGCTCTCAAATTAGAGACACATTTTATAATCATTGGGTGGTTTTGAAACGCCGGAAACACTCACTGGGGAGGCGTAACTTTGAAGCATTTTCTCACCGCGTCGCTTACTTCAGAGATGGCGAGGTCTTTATGCCAAATTTTATTCTGTTTATTCAAAAGACAGCTACCTATGGGTTGAGGGTTAATAATTTTTCAGGGAAATGAGGGCTTTGATTCTATCCATTTTAGTCATGACCTATATGGGACAAATTCCCAACAGTCTACAAACTTACTTTTCAGAGTTCAAAAAACCCCTAGTTACTGTGAATTATTCACAGTCTCATTAAGGTAACTGTGATCCAGTGAACTTTCAGTTCTCGTTGATTTTCTACTTTTTGTAAGTGGAACGGGCATAGGCACTCATGTCTCCAAATCTTTTTGCTAAAGGTGTGAAGGTCTCTCTCCTCCTGGTAGTTACTAATCAATTCATCAAGGTGATTAGAATCTTCACAGTACAGTTGACTCTTGAACAAGGTGACGGTTAGGGATGCCAACCCCTCCCCACGCAGTTGAAAATCCAAGTAAAACTTTTGACTCCCCCAAAACTTAACTACTGATAGCCTACTTCTGGCCAGAAACCCTACTGATAACATGAACAGTTGACTAACACATATTTTGTATTCTTACAATAAAGCTAGAGAAAAGAAAATGGTATTAAGAAAATCAAAAGGAAGAGAAAATACATTTTATTTTTTTTATTTTTATTTATTTATTTTTTTTTGAGAAAATACATTTTAAACACTGTATTATACAAAATTTGTAAGCAGACATGTGTAGTTCAAACCTATGTTGTTCAAGGGTCAGTGGTACTCACGATGTCTCAGATCGCAGTGTCAGGTTCTTAATTAACTTTGGAATTAATTCTTTAGAGACATTTCAGTGCCAATCTCTTTTCTTACTCAAGCTATGTGGCAAAAGGTGGAAAAAGAAAAAGCCACATTCTATGTTTTCCTTTCGGTGTGAATTACTGTGGATGTCTTTTTCCAATCAAAAGTAATTTTTAATCTCCATCTGATTGCTGTCTACCTGAAATTGTTCATCTTATCAGTAAGTGGATGTCTTTTTCCAATCAAAAGTAATTTTTAATCTCCATCTGATTCCTGTCTACCTGAAATTGTTCATCTTATCAGTAAGTTCTGACTGTGTCGTTCAATACAAGTAGAGCCATTGGCTACATGGGGCTACTGAGGAGTTGAAATGTGGCTAGTCTGCCCTGAGAGGTTCTGTAAGTGTAAAACGAACGGGTAGGAATGAAAGAATGTAAACCATCTCAATAACTTTTATAAGAATTACATGCTGAAATAATATCTTGAATATACTGGGTTAAATACAATATATGATTAAAACGAAATTATAAATTAAAATAATTTTTAACATGAATTTTTAATTGTATTTGTAGCTTGCCAGTCTCATTTCAAAACCCAGGTTTTTAACTCAAAGGCTTTCTAAGGCTTAATTGTCTGGTTCTCAATCCTACTTTTTCTCTCGCTGGCTGTACGTCTTGGAGCAAGTCACTTAAACTCTGTGGACATCAGTTCTGTCTGTCATGATGGTAGTGAGGGTCAAAATCTCGATGTCCTTCCATAGTAGTGCATATATTAGCTAGGTCCGTTAGGTGGGTTGTGGAGGTAGGGAACACTCCACAAAATGTAGAGTCCCTAGTATTCTGTGCAGGTTATTCCTCTATTGTATTACGGTTAGGGAACTTAATGTGTTCAGGGAAGTTCAGGTCATTTAAGGAGGACTATTACGGGGCGCGGGAACTCTGGGACAAAGACTCTGAGCTTTGTTCATAAGAAGTATTCAAACATATGCAGATCTATTGGATCGACTGGAAAGATTCTTTGGAAGGAAAGATAGGTCCTTAGAAGAAAACCACCAAGAATGCAGAAGTGATACAGTTGGGTGGGCCATACTCTGTGTGTGAGGGGTGAGGCATAGGAAGATGTCTGTGTCTCCCTCCCTCTCTTCCACCCTACCCCGTTCCCAGAATGCATGTGTGGTCTGGGAGAAAGATGGCGAAATGATAAAGAAAGGGACAATGCCATTTGTGGTGCAAATAGTCCTGCTGAGGAAACTCTATGAAACAACTGCTCACAAGGTGGCAATCTCCTCTTGAGTCAGTGGGGAGAGAAGCAGCAGAGCTTACCATCTGGAGCCTCCTGCAGTGAAATGGCTCTGACCCACTTGCAGAGCAGAGCAGTGTAGTCTACTGAACAGAAGGATCTGGAAATCACAGGTAGGGGCTCGGTGACTGTGTAAGACAATGTACCTTTTCTCCCTACCCTACTGAGAAACTCTGCTAGAGGAAGAGTCTACCTGCAGAACCAAGAACCTTCTATGGTCCAGAGACATTTGCACCCCTGGAAGATTTTCATACTGACTGAAAAAGAAAGACTTCAAGAAAAAATGTAACTTGTGAGTAAGCAATTTTGAAACGTTAAATTTTTGGGGTATCATTGTAACTATGATTTGTTTTCATTAAGTGCTAGAAAGAGCTTGGCCATATGAATTTTTTTTTTATACAAGGGCATCTTGCAAGCAATAAGGTACTGTAAAAGGCAAACTCATCACTATTTTGGTAGATAGTTTTTCTGTATTTTTCAGGCATTATGCTAGACACAAAGACATAGTCTAATCTGGGTAGGATATGTGGACAGATGTCGGAGTATTGAGACAGGTGCTGAAACAGCACTACGGACCCAGTATAGTGGGACAGGAGGGCTGGGGAGAAGAGGGGGAGATCCCTGGAATAACAGCGGAAGCTTCTCGGAGGAGATGGTTCCAGATGAGCAGGAGAAAGGTAGATGCCCTAAGCTGACAAGAGCATATTGAAGAGAATGAACGATGCGTGCTAAGATAAAAAGAAGTCAAAGTGTATGGTGTCATTAGGGGTCTGCAAAGAGCTTGCTGGGCCCAGTGCCCTGCGAGGTGCCTGACACAGGACATGGCTAGGGAAAAAGATTGAGATAAAACAGCAGCCAGAATGTGGAAGGTTTTGTGTATATGCCTTACAAACATTGCTGACATCATCTTTTAGGTGATGAGATCTCATTGGGGGAATCCAAGCAGGGGAGTTCCGTAACAGACTGCATCTCTGCGATTGCTCAGAGGGGAGTGTGGAGAGTCCCGTGCCCAGCAGCACAGCAGTAGGCCTCCACACCCAGAGGAAGAGAAAGGACCGTGGGAAAGCAACCCGCCCAGGGAAGAGCTCGGACACAGGGGGATGATGAGACTCCTCTTAGGGATGGCTAGAAATGTATTCTTATGAACTTGCAGTAACTGGTAAACCCATTCACAAGCTAGCACAACTATGAAATATCTTGGGGGAAAAAAAAGATGCACAAGAAAAGTATTAAACTGAAGAATCAGAAGAAAATCTGGATAAGAAAACACAGTATCTAAATATTTCAACATTCACCATAACAATCTATAAATTCAATGCAGTCCAACTGAAAATTCTACAGGATTTTTTTAAAGGAATGTGATAAGGAAACTTCAAAATGTATCTGAAGAAAACAATGAGAAAAATTACTAGGAAAATTTTGAAACATAATATTACAAAAATTGTAAGAAAGATAACATATTAAAACTTTATGGCAGTTGTATGGAAAAATCAGTGGACTAGCACAGAGAGTTTAGCAATAAACTCTTGTATAAATACAACTTAGAATGTGGTCAATCACTGTGGAATGGATGGATTCTTCAAGAAATAATATTGTGACAATTTGGTAAAAATAACAAAGTCTGATATCTGCCATATATTATTAACTAAATAAGTTTCAAGTGGGGTAAAGACCAATGTGTGTGTGTGTGTGTGTGTGTGTGTATGTGTGTGTACATATATAGACAATTAGAAGAAAATACACAGGTTTCTGTTTTTTAACTTAAACTAAAAAATTTGTCTTTCAACAGGGAAAAGGGCCCCAAAAGAAAAGAGTGGTATAGTCTTCTAAATCAAAATAAAAAATTTTTAAATTTCACACAACCATCAACATAATAAATGAAGTTAAAGATCTGTCACTGGACAGAGTGGAAGACAATTAAAAAACTGGAAGAAAGATTTTATAATATTTAAAAATACTCTCAGGATGTGTATCTATTATATAACAAATCAACAGGAAAAAGAACATTCTAAAAAATGGGCAAGAGATACACATTTACAGGAGAGAAAACATAAATATCCATTTAACAATTGAAGTTAGAGTGCTGCTTCTCAAGAAAATGCAAATTAAAATGCTGAAGTACCATTTTTTGCCCATCAGACCCACAAAAAGTACAAGATATCAAGTGTTGTGGAAGATGCGGGAAAATAGTTACTCTCCTTCATTGATTATGGGAGTGAAGGTGCCCTTTAGAGAACAACGTGGCAGTAGCAAATAAATTTTTTTAAAGACCACATAATCCATATCTAGCATGTTCATTTCCAGATACTTACCAGAGAGAAACAATTTCATATGTGCATGGAGAGGTATGTAAAATAACATTCTAGGGGCGCCTGGGTGGCACAGCGGTTAGGCGTCTGCCTTCGGCTCAGGGCGTGATCCCGGCGTTATGGGATCGAGCCCCACATCGGGCTCCTCCACTGTGAGCCTGCTTCTTCCTCTCCCACTCCCCCTGCTTGTGTTCCCTCTCTCACTGGCTGTCTCTATCTCTGTCGAATAAATAAATAAAATCTTTTAAAATAAATAAATAAATAAATAAATAAATAAATAAATAAATAAAATAACATTCTAGTATTATAGCATCATCCGCGAAGGTAAGAAATGAGAAACAACCTACATGTCCGTAGATAGCATAATAGCTAAATTTCCTGTGATATATTTCTATGGTGAAATATAAGGCCGAAAGTATAAAACAACAAAGTAGCAAAATCTTCATACTCTATTGGTGAGTAGAAAAAAGGAAATATCACAGTAACAGCTATAGAACACTGCTATGGTCAGAATGTTTGTGCCTGCCCTCCCCCTCATATGTTGAAACCTAATTGGTAGGATGATGGTGTTAGAAGGGGGGGCCTTTGGGAGGTAATTAGGTCATGAGTGCTCCAGAAAGATCCCTCACCCCCTTCTGCCATATGAAAATACAAGGAGAAATCCACAATCTGGAAGAGGGCTCTCACTCTAACCTGAACATGCTGGGGCCCTGACCTTGGATTTCCAGGCTCTGGGACTGTGAGAAATAAATTTCTGTTGGTTATAAGCCACCAGTCTGTGGTATTGTGTTAGAGCCGTCCAAATGGACTAAGACAAACACTAATTATGTAGAAACATAAACACATAAAGTATATTTCAAATACATATATTTGAAATTGCACAAAAACGGTCTCAAGACACAAGCCAAAACAACAACGAAAAAAGTGGTTTTCTTTGAGGCAGGAAATATGACTGCATGGGATTCTTCAAGAAACACTGTGTTTTGTGCTGTTGAATGGATATACAACACTGATTAATGATAAGGAAATAAAAGGCATTCTCATCTGATAATTACACTCTCCCCCCCCCCCCATGAAACAACATGAAATATACTCTGTTGACTACAGATAAATACTAGTAAGGTGATAAAAGCTTAGAATGGCTTCTGTGGGGCCCAGGGCCCCATCTGAGGTTAAAAGCCTTAAGTTTGTAGGGCACCAAACCATAAGGTATTTTAATGATACTATCAGCAAGGAGTGATGTACCGGGAAAAATGATAGGTGGCTTAATAAACGATGTGGTGGTTGATAGAACAGGTGATGGGGAGAAGGTTTTGAGGATGCAAATAACAGAATAGGAAGGATCTAAATTACAGGGTGATGATGAACTGGAAGAAGAAGAGAATCCAGTAACTAGAGGTCTTTTAAGGTCCTCTTCTCTAAATTGCCTGCTTTGATTGCCCATTTTCTCCTGGTGATTTGAC
This sequence comes from Ursus americanus, assembly GCF_024610735.1. Taxonomy (NCBI): domain Eukaryota; kingdom Metazoa; phylum Chordata; class Mammalia; order Carnivora; family Ursidae; genus Ursus; species Ursus americanus. The sequence continues at coordinate 60,705,933 of NC_142135.1, forward strand.
TTTTTCGTATTGATTTGTGGGGTAATAACCCTTAGTTATTTGTCTTAGGAATATTCCTGTCTTGTGAACAGAGTGAGAAGGTGGAAGAGATGAGAGTTGTAGTCAGAGAACCCGAATCCCCGCCTCGAGGAAATGGTTTGCCAAAGTGGAATGAAGACGAAATTCACTGACTTCTTGAAGAGCAGAAGTTTTGTGACCAGGGAGCTGGGTGAATTGTACATATGAATTCAGAGGTCATTTATGATGAAACTTGGATTGTGTTGGAACGGGGTGTGTAAGATGAGTGCCAAAGGCTGGGTTAGATTCATAGGTGGTAAGTTAGAGGGGAAGGGAGACAGAGAGTTCGACAGGTTCCTTACAACCAGATGAAATGCACCTCAATGGGGGAGAGGCTTGCATCAAGGTGGAGGCATCATGGCCTGGACAGGAAAATGGAGCCCAACGAAAAGGCACAAAGTAGCTGGCTTCATAGCTCCATGGGCTTGAGATACGATGGAAAAAGAAATCACTTTTATTTGAAAGGTGTGCTGTGAAAGTGGTGTCTCTAAGGCCGAGACAGGTCTCGGTGACTGTTTCCTATAGTCTCTATAGACTCATAATTGTATAGGTGATATTAGGGTTTGAGAAGGGAAAGATGGGTGCTTCACATTTCATTGGTAATCTCTGAATTATTTGAGGACCTATTGAAACTCCATCCCAGGTTCTTTATCTCTTACAGCTTATTGATATATAATTTTGCTTTATTGAACCAGAACCATCTTTTTATGTCTATGCAAATGCCACCTCTTCCTTCTGGTTGGAGGTTGAACAAGGTCCACCATGCGATAGCACTTTTCCGGAATTTACAGTTGTATATTTTCATCAGGGTTCTTGCTTCCATGAAGTTTACTTTCTAATGGGGAAAGGGAGAACAGATCTTGAAAAAATAGACCAACAAAAGGAAAGCTGATTTTGAAAAGTATTAAGTGCCATGAAGAAAATGAAACTCAGTGATGTGACAAAGATAGACAAGGTGGGACTAAAGGAAAGTTTATTGTGAAGCTAATAAAGCTAAAGCTGAAAGGTCCCTCCATTACAAAGACTCTTTCCCAAAGCGTGGAGAGCTCTAGAAGGGTGTTCACATGGTCATATTTATCAAAATAAGATATTTTATCCTGTCTCATTCCTTTCTGATTCTAAAGAGCATCCCCAAAACTATTTAGGTTTTGGAGTCAGCCCTACAGAGGGGACTAATTAGATGTCTTCATCAAAATGAGCCTTGCTGAGGGAGAGCGCCATGACAAGATAGAGTAGCTATTTAACGAAATGGGGCTAGAGTTTTGAGGCAGAAGAAATAGAAGGCAAGAGCCCTGTGCAGAACTGAGCTGGACCCCGCGTGTCTGAAGCTGAGTAAGTGAGGTGCAGAACTGTGAGAAATGAGATAGGGAGGTAGCCAGTGGCCAAACTATACTGGGCTTTGCAGACATTCTAAGGAAGTTGGATTGTATTCCAACTGCAATGGGAAGCTGATGAAAGGTTTTAATGGGTATCACGCAATATAATTTAACTTTAAAAAACTTATTCTGGCTTCTATGAGGGAGACTGCTGAGGGCAAGAATGGAAGCAAGGAGACCGGTTGGCAGGCCAAGGCAGTACTGCAGAGCAGGTCTGCTTGGACCTGGCTACTAGCATTGGAGACCGATACTCAGGATTTGTTTTCAAGGAATAGTGCGCAGGAATTTTCAGTTTATTTGCAATGAAGATGAGGGAAAGAAAGGCATCAAAGAGAACTCCTGGGTTCTTTGATCTGACAAGTAGATGGACAATTGTGTCATTTACTCAGAAGGAGAATATTGAGAGTGTAGGTTTGGGGGATGGATGGAACCAAATCTCTTTTTCACCATGTTAAGGCTGTGATTACTATTCGCCATTCAAGTCAGCATCAAAGAGGCGTTAGATATTGAATTTGGGTATCAATGGAGAGGCCAACTAAAGATATAATTTGGAATCATTGGCATAGATATCTATCTCATGCCATGAGATTAGATGAAAACACCTATAGATATTGTATTTATGGTAGAATCATTCAAATCTCTCCATAATCTGCATTGTTATTTCCCATTTTTTATACTATGATTCTTAAAATGAAATTTATTTTCAGTATTCTTGCATTTAAACAAAAATATCCTTCCGTTTGGTTTCTTTCCTTCTCTAAACAACCAAATTCTATATATCCTTCAAATTCTAGCTAAAACACCCACCTTTATGTTAGTTTGGCTTGAGCTCGCAATCCCCAAAACAAGTAGTACTTTCTGTGACTGAACCTAGGACTTTATCATAATGTACCCTCATTTTCCACTAGGCCTTTATGGTACTATATTTTTCCTAATACTCTCGATACTCCTTTAATATTCCTAACACTCTTTGCTACTTGAGTACAGGGTCTATATCTTTTTCATGGTCCAAATCATCTGGTGTGCCTTGCACATAATTGAAAATTGGGGGGGTAGCATATCTAAATACTATTAGTCAATGAAATTAAGTGAAAGCCCTTATTTAGACTGAGATTTTTAGGTGTTTGTTATTGTGTAGCTAGAGTCAATATAGAATTTTATCTAACATTCTAAAATTCCTTTATAGTACTCTATCAGGAGGAAGATTTCTAGTCTTATATATGTTATCTGTAGCCAGATATACTGTATCATACAGAAACATAAAGTGTTTATCTTTTCATTAATTTAAATATTTAGAAACAGGGGCGCCTGGGTGGCACAGCGGTTAAGCGTCTGCCTTCGGCTCAGGGCGTGATCCCGGCATTCTGGGATCGAGCCCCACATCAGGCTCTTCCGCTATGAGCCTGCTTCTTCCTCTCCCACTCCCCCTGCTTGTGTTCCCTCTCTCGCTGGCTGTCTCTATCTCTGTCGAATAAATAAATAAAAAATCTTTAAAAAAAAATAAATAAATATTTAGAAATAGATGTGCAATTACTGAGCTTATAAAGTTTTAAAAATCACATTTGTTGTGCTGTGGTTTATGGGTACAGTTTGATGAGCTTTGATCTGCTTTCTGTTATTGTAGATAAAATTTGTGTTCTTGGAATAATGTCATGTAAATAGAATCATGCAGTGTGTACTCTTTAGTTTCTTGCTTCTTTGCTCAGCATACTAATTTTGAGATTCATCCTTGTTATTATGTATATTAGTGAAATTTTCCTTTATAGAGTATGGATAATCCCATATACATGTATTTGTTGGATATTTAGATTGTTTCCAGGTTTTCGCTCATTATTAGTTTTCTATGACTGTGTGGCACATTGTCCCAAACTTAGCAGCTTAAAACGACACACTTTTGTTGTTTCATGGAATCCTGGGTCAGGAATCTGGGCACAGCTCAGCATAGTCTTCTGCAAGCCTGCAATCAAGGCATCAGCCAGGACTGGATTCTCATCTGAAAGCTTGACTGGGGAATTATTATCGTCCAAACTCAGGTTTTTCCTAGAGGCTGTAGACATGGTATATTGCTTCTTGGAAACCAGAAATGGAGAACAATGCTTTCTGCAGGGAGAGACTGCTGTCAAGAAGGAGTCTTATATAACATAATGTAATCACAGGAGTGATATTGCATTACTTTGCCATGTTCCTTTGTTTAGAAGCAAGTTACATGTCCCACCTACACTCCAGAGGAAGGAGTTACTCTGGCGCATAACCAGGGAATGTGGATCACAAGGGACACTGTAAAATCCATCCTCCACATGGCTATTGTGGATAAATTTGCTATGAATACTTGTGTATAAGATTTTGGGTGAACATATGTTTTTGTTTGTTTTGGATAAATACCCAAGAGTGGAAATGCTGGGATATGTGGTGAGTATATTTAACTTTTTAATAAACTGCCAAGCTATTTTTGAGAGTAGTTGTACCATATTAAATTCCTACTAAAGCATAGAAGATTATTCTGCATTCTTACCAACATCTGGTATTGTCAGTCCCTTTATTCTTAGCCATTCAGTGGGTGTGTAGTGGGATCTCATTTGGGTTTTACTTTGTATTTCCTTAATAACTAATGATGTTGAGCATTTTCTAATGTATTTATTGTCTACTAAGTTACTTCTTTTATGCGAATCTATTCAAATCTTTGGACTTATTTTTATTGGGCTGTTTGCATTTACATATTCTTGATATAAGCCATATGTCAGAAAAATATACTATGAATATTTTCTTTCAGTCTGTTGTTTTCAAAGAGCAGAAGGTTTTAATTTTGAAAACTATTTTATCATTTTTTCTTTCATATTCTGAGTTTTTTGTATTCTATCTAACTAACCTTTGCCTACCCCAAGCTCACAAAAATTTCTCCTAAGTTTTCTCCTACAGGATTTAAATAAAGTTCTATCTTTTATGTTTAGTATATGTAAGCAACTTCAAACTAATTTATGTGTAAGAAGTAAAGTTAAGAGTGGATTTTATTTTTTCCATGTAAATATCTAGTTGTTTCAACATATTTTTTGATAAGGCTATTGGTTTCTCTTTTAATCATCTTGGCTCCTTTGGCAAAAAATCAATTGACCATATATACATGGATTTCTTTATTTTGTTCCATTGATCTATGTATCCTTGTAACAATGCCCTACTGTCTTCATTACTATAACTCTGCAGCAAATCTTCAAATCAAGTGTTCTAAGTTTTCTGACTACGTTTTTCTCTTTCCAGATATGTATTGGCTATTCTGAAGTTCTTTCTCATTCAATAGAAATTTTAGAATAAGCTTGTCAATTTTACCCCAAAAATGCTGCCTTGGATTTTTTTTTTTTTTTTAAAGATTTTATTTATTTATTCGACAGAGAGAGACAGCCAGCGAGAGAGGGAACACAAGCAGGGGGAGTGGGAGAGGAAGAAGCAGGCTCATAGCAGAAGAGCCTGATGTGGGGCTCGATCCCGTAACGCCAGGATCACGCCCTGAGCCGAAGGCAGACGCTTAACCGCTGTGCCACCCAGGCGCCCCGCTGCCTTGGATTTTGATTGGAATTGTGTTGAATCTACATATCCTTTTGGGAAGAATTGAGATGTTAGCAAAATTCAGTGTTCAAATTAAAAAACATGGTATATCTCTCCATTTATATAGGACTTCTTTAATTTTTCTCAACAATGTTTTATAGTTTTCAGTGTACAGGCCTCTGCACATATTTTTTGTTGTTGTTAAGTTTATTCTTAAATTTTTATGGTCTTTGGACATTATTGTGAATGGTACTTATTTTGAAATATTCAATTGTTAATTGCTTGTATGTAGAAATGCAATTGACTTTTATAAGTTGATTTTTTTTTTTAAGATTTTATTTATTTATTTAACAGAGATAGAGACAGCCAGCGAGAGAGGGAACACAGCAGGGGGAGTGGGAGAGGAAGAAGCAGGCTTCCAGCAGAGGAGCCTGATGTGGGGCTTGATCCCAGAACGCCGGGATCACGCCCTGAGCCGAAGGCAGATGCTTAACCGCTGTGCCACCCAGGCACCCCATAAGTTGATTTTTTTATCCTGTGAACTTAACTCATATATTAATTCTCATACCATTTTTATTTTTCCCTTAAAAGCTTCTTATAATTTATTCATGAAGCCATATAGGTTTTGAACTTTATTTGGGGTGAAGGTTTTAACCCAAATTAATTTTCTCCAACAGATTTGATATTTTATATTTTGTCAGATTTTATATTTCTTATGAAATAAGTTTGGTAATTTGTATCTTTTAAGATACTTGTTTATTTCATCTAGTTTTGCACATTTATTGACATAAGGTAGTTTATAATATATTCTTACTGTCCCATAATGTCTCTAGGGTCTGTAGTGATATCTCCTCTTTATTTCTCACACTGATAATTTTTTACTATTCTTATTTCAAATAATCAGCAGAGGGAGAGAGAGAAGGAATCCCAAGCAGGCTCCATGCTCAGTGTGGAACTTGATAAGGGGCTTGATCTCACAACCCTGAGATCATGACCTGAGCTGAAATCAAGAGTCAGACGATTAACCAACTGAGCTGCCCAGGTGCCACACTATCTAGCTTTCTAATGATAATTGTTTGCAGCATGTTATATTTTTCCATCTTTTAATTGTTTGACCTAGTTGTATCTTTACATTTCAAATGAATTTCTCATAGATATTTTATGCTGAATTTTGCTCGTTTGTCCAATTTGATAGATTTTCTTTCTTTTAATTGCAGTTTGAACTGTTTACATTTAAAATTACTACCACATGGTTTGATTTAAATTATTTTTTTCTATTTGTACTATTTGTTCTTTTTTCCCATTTCTTTTTATTTCTTCCTTTTTTGGCTTGAATATATTTTAGAGTTTTCCATTGTATTTCCACTGATGACTTATTAGCTATAACTCTGTTTTATTGCTTTAACTCCTGGCTTTTGCCAGGGTTCATAATATACAATTTCCTCTTATTGCAATCATGTTTCAGATAGCATTGTACCACTTCAACTATAGCATGAGAATCATACAATATACTTCCATTCACCCTACCATCCTTTGTGCTATGGTTATCGAACACATTACTTCTACATACACTATAAAGCCCACAACACATTGATTTTCTTTTTAAGAAATTGTTTTTTTCAGTGAGTTAAAAATAGGAACAATTCTTTTATATCTACCATTTCTGTCACTCTACATTCCTTTGTGTAGATACAAGTATCCCTTGGTACCATTTTCCTTCTGCCTCAAGAACATCTTTTCGCATATCTTAAAATGTGGGTCTGCTAGTGATAAATTCTTTTGTTTTTCTGAAAAATAAGCTTTCATTTTGGCTTCATAGTTGAAAGATTTCTTGGTTAACAATTTTTTTTTCTTTCAACACCTTCAAGGTGTTGTTGCACTATCTTCTGGATTTTATCATTTGTAATGTGAAATCTGCTGTAGTGCTTGTATCTGTATGTCATATGCCTCTGCCTCCCCATAATGCCTTGAAGAGTTTCTCTTTATGAATGGTTTTAGGTAATTTGTTGATGCCTTACCCTCATGTGCGTTTGTTTGTCTGTTTGTTGTTTCATTTATAAAACTTGGGGCTTATTGAGCTTATTTCAACCATAGGATTATAACGTTTATCAAATTATGAACATTTTCACCCATGGTTTCATCCATTTTTTTTCCATCCCTCCGATCTCCTTCTCTATTAGTACTCTAATTGCACAAATGTTAAATTGCTTAATATTGCCCCCAAAGTCCCTAAGATTCTGGGTTTCTTTTGGGGGAGGAGGGCAGTCTTATTTTTTTCTCACTGTATTTCATTTTGAATACTTTCGTTGCTGATTTGTAAGTACAGTGATCTTTTCTTTTGAAGTGCCCAATTTGCTATGAATTTCATCCAATAAAATTTTTATTATTAATTTTTGATAAAATTAATATTTATTTTTCATTTTTTGAGGGTTCATTTGTTCCACCAGGTTCTGTTTTCACTAAGCTTATTCAAAAAAAAAAAATCCTTGAGCATAGCTATAACGGCATTTGTAACATCTCTCTGCTCATTCTATAATCTTTAACATTTCTATATCTATTTCTATTTTCTTATTTTTCTCCTAGTTTTGAATCACATTTCATTGCTTCTCTAGATGGCTACTAAATTTTGATTGCATACGGCACCTTATAATTGTAAATTTTTGAGTACTAGATTTTGTTGAATATTTTAAAAAACCTTTTAATGTGTAGGAACAGACAGTTAAGTTACTTGAAGATCAGTTTGCTGCTGTTGAGACTAGGGCAGTTCTAGAATTTTTGTTACTCTAGGTCTAATTCTGTCCCATTACTGTAGCTTGATTTTGTGAGGAGTCTACAGAATGTCCTACATATTCCATCAGGTCTCTCCGCTCTGGGTAGTGACAATGTGACTGGTTGCTGGGCTTGTGTGGGCTTTGGGAATTGTTTGGATTACAGGTTTTTGGTAATAGTCTTTCACCAGATGTTGCTCTCTGCCCAGCATTGTGCAATTTTGCTCTAAACGTGTGCAGATTGGCAGTCAGCCAGAGTCAGGTGAACATCATGTAGAATCATGGAGTTCTGTCTTTAACTAACCCCCTCCTCTAGAGTAAGAGGACTCACAAATTCCAGCCGCTTTGACACTTAACTCCAAATTCTGTCTTTGTAACTCATCATCCTCTGCTCAGCTTCCCTCCTTCTGCTGCAGTCTGGAAAATATCTTTAAGTAAAAATCCGGGGCAATCATAGGATTCATCCCATTTGTCCCCACTGCCTCAAAGATCACAGTCCTGTGCCACCTACTGTCCGATACCTGAAAATAGGTGTTTAATATGTGTTGTCCAGTTTTCAAATTGGTTATGGTAGAAGGGTGTGTATATGGATGGAAGCAGAAGCTTTTCTCTCACATGGATGGAAGCAAAAGCTTTTCAATACTTGAACTGATGTTTTGAACTGAAGTTTTTAATGCGAGAACTTCTCTAAACTGAAGGATCTTAATAGAACATTTATTTCATACGTGCCAGAGACTGTGCTTAACATGTTACATGTGTTATGTCTTTTGCTCTTCTCAAGAATCTTTTCATGTACACACTATTCTTTTTCTCATTTTATAGACTAAGAAAATAGGAGAAGTTAAAAATTCCCAAGGTCCCACAGCTAGTAAATGGCACAGGTGGCTCTCAGACCCAGCCCTGCCTGGTCATAGTCCACACACAGAATCCGTGTGGTCATGATATAGTGGGTTTGTCTTACTGCCTTGGGCATGTCTTACAAGTGAAAGAAATAAAATTTGTAAATGATTTACACTAAAGACAGCAGGTTATATTCAAGGCTATCCCTCTTTTACTTTCCTTAATTTGTATTTGATATTTTTTTGAGGGGCCTACAAAGAGAAATGTTATATCTAAAAGTCAATGATGGACACGTGGAAATTTCTTCTGCACATAAACCTCATCTTTCATGAATGACTTCTGGAAAATGGTCATAAACAACTACTATAAACTGTAAATGTTATGAATAATTAATAAGAAATTTATAGCTGAGAGAATAACCAATTAAAAAAAAAAGTAAGAATACAAGAGCAACCTAAGCAAACAACAAACGACACAATGTCCGGTGTTGACATTCAAATAAGTCTGGGCAGGTTCTTAAATATTCAAGGAGATACTTAAATAATCACATGAGCTTCCCCCCCCCCCCCCCCCCCCCGCGAGTGGAGAATAAAATTCTCCTTTCTCTTCTTAAAATTGTCTTTCTTACTCCTGAGAATCTGATTCTCATACACATGAGATAGTTATTTTAAAGGCCTCTTCTTAGAGGTCAAAATAAAACTTTTCTGTCTGACATTTTTAACAAGTAGGGAAGTGGCAATAAATAGAAGTAAGAGTTCCACTACAATAGTTCCCTTTGTGTCGCTGTATTTTCCTTTTTTAATTATATTAAATTTAAGACCTGTGACAGTAGTCTTGTGACTACAACAAAACTGCTAAGACTCCATGACATTTTCTAGAAAGAAAAGGAAAGGTGTCATCTCCTGTAGTCTTCACGTAAGTAACCCACCAAGAACAGGGCTGAGGGTCCAGTGAGACCTTTCAAAGACAGGATCACAGTTTACAGCTGTAAATGGAAGTTAAGTGTTTTCCCAGCTGGAAACTGTCTATGTGCAGTTGATGTCACGTGGCCCCATGCAAGGTTTAACTAAATGGTTCTGTCTTCCTGAGGTTTTATCTGTGGTCATGATAGCCTACAAGTAAAATATAAATGGTATTAAGGTACTTTGAAATGTACCCCACCTGGCTGTAGTCCTAAGAGCTAAATGAAAAAAAAAATATATGCCTGAGAGAGTAGAAATTCAGCATTTTTGTTATATTTAACAGATTTCTTTAAGACACTTGCCTAATGGTGTTAATGGGCTCTAATGTACCCTTATCTTTGCAAAGTCCTTTAACTTTGTTAAAAAAGTAGAACCATTAAGGAAATTAAATGTGAGTAGGTGAGGGGAAACTGGGGTAGAGGATCTGACAGCTTTGCATGTCTATCGGTTTGCATTGCCCAGGATAGGTTTTTCTGAGTATGTTGTTCAAAAAGTAACACTAATGCACTATCGAAATCTACTTGAGATAGAACAGACACTTGATTTTTAATTTCTCATAGAACAGACGCTTGATTTTTAATTTCTCATATGAGAATCGGTTTCGTACAAGTTTTATTATACTTTCTTATGCTCTTTCTATTTAACATGTTCTTAATTACATATGTAAATATTTTATATAATGTTACATAATTAATATTGTATTATCTATTCATATTATTATTTAATTACACATAGTTCCATATACAAATACATATATTTCTGTCTCCTACCTTCTATAGCATGCATTGCCTATTTATACTTTTTTTTTCTGCAGTGTGTATTACACACACACACACTCTACCTCTATTTTCCATAGCATATATTCTTCTAAGCCACCATGAACTAATAGGGGGGAAAGAGGCAGTTAGTGAGTTAATTAATTAAATAAACAAAAGAACTATATTAAATTACAGCCTAAGTATGTAATACCCTCCTCTTTTCTTGCTCCCCTCTTTAATAGATCCATTAACCATAAAAGTGAAGCCCAGAGAGGGAAAGCAAAGAAAGAGACTCTATACGTCCAAACTAGAGCACAACTGATGGAAAGGGTAAAGGCCAAATAAATTGTGATTTTAATGTTCCTTAACCCTTTTAATACCCTAGGGAGGGAAGACTGAGTTCACCAAAAGATACTGTTGGAAACCCAGCAGAGCTAACCGGGTAAGAGCTCTGAGGGAAGCAGAATGACTCGCAAAGACCAGATTGCTGGCTACAAGGGCCGTTGGCCTGGGAGGGGTTAAGCAACTTTATCTGATCTTCAGCTCCTTTTGCTGAACAATTAATGACCTACAGTCGGGAGAAGTCAAAAGCTAGACGTGAAGCCAGGGCTCCTCAAGACTGCAGCTGGCATGAAATGACAAGGAAGAATTCAGAGGCCAGACAAAGCTGTTCTTATGAGCCATTGGCGAGGAAGAAAATAAAATTTTTAAAAAGGGGCGGGGGGAGAAGCAAGAATGGAAAACAGAATTTAGGAGCAACTTAATGCTTGGTTTTTAAGCAAACTAAACCTCAGTTGTTATACCTTTTTGCTTTTGCTGTTAAACATCTTTGATAAAATTTCAATTGCAAAATGTTCTCATGCTGCTTATGAAAGTGCTGATAAAATAAATGTGTCGGTGAAAAGTTTATAATCCTTGTGTCAGGGAGGAAGACCTTTCTCTGCCCTGTCCTTCTGGCTGGACTTAGAATCAACTTGACACGAGACAGATGAACAGGAGAAAATCAAATTTAAGAGGCGTATATGGGGAATCCACGCAGATATGGAAATTCCAAAGACGGGAAGGCAACATGAAGTTATATAAGCTAAGGAGTGGGGTAGGGTCTGAGGATACAAAGGAGAGAAAGACCGTTAGTAAGAAGATGAACAGAGATGTTTGGGAAAACAAGATTGTTCTATTATGCAGATGAGTTCCTTTGGTAAAGGGGGGGCTCTGATAATACTCTTCTTCCTGTTGCCGGCTCTCCTTTCCTATGTAAATTTAGGCAGTTATGGGGAAGGCAGAGCTCCTTTCCTGCATCTGCTGGGTTTTTATCACTTATAACACAAAATAATCTTTATGCCGAAGTGGCACATTTGGGGGCAGCCTGCCCTGGGCCCCTACACGAGCAACATAAAATACAATGATCAGTTATTTTTCATTTCAACCAGAAGTCATTTGGTATTTATGGATTAAACTCCTTGCGAATTGTGCTGGCTGTCATGTTGATTTATTTCCTTGATACTTTATTAGAAAAACATTCTAATCTCATAGGCTTCGATGATGGACTCCGAGAATTACCGAATTGCGAAAGATAAAAACTTGTGACTTTAGACATTAATGTTAGACAAATATTATTGAAGGAAATAAAATGACTCCCAAAACTTCAGGATCATAAAATGCTTATCAGGATTTTATGCACCAGTATTTTGGGAACTGGAATATGTGTTAAAGGAATCTGAAGACTAACAGAGAAAAGTACTGATATTATGGGTACATCTAGTACAGACTGGATACAAATGAGTCGTAGTAGACAAAGAGTCTATATTGCTGCGGGTCTTGGACTAGGTGGCATCTCCAAAATAGGCAAAGGAATGGCCTTGGGCATCCTGTGTTCATCTTCCGTCACAATTTACTAATTTATTAAACTCCTAATTACAATTGTCAATCAACTAGATACAGCACATGGAGACTCTGCTTTCTGGGAGAATTCTGCACGTAAAAACACATAAGAAAATATACAGACAATAGAATTCTTTTTTTAAAGATTTCATTTATTTATTTTGACAGGGAGAGACAGTCAGCGAGAGAGGGAACACAAGCAGGGGGAGTGGGAGAGGAAGAAGCAGCCTCCTAGTGGAGGAGCCCGATGTGGGGCTCGATCCCAGAGCACCGGGATCATGCCCTGAGCCGAAGGCAGACGCCCAACAACTGAGCCACCCAGGCGCCCCCAGACAATAGAATTTTTAACAGACAAACCAGGACTTGAGTGGATAAAAAACGTGAGCATCAGCTATACATGAAGAAAATATACACTTTAAGATTAAGAGAGGGCTGTGTGACCACAATTGGAAGGGATTGCCACAGTGGTGCCTCAGGATTGACATGCTAGGTTTAAACTGAAGGCCCATCCAATGGCATGGAATAGCAGGTTTTGGTAAGAATTCATGAACAGAAGCTTGAAGCAAAGTATTCTCAGTATATTCAAAAGACTTCATCATTTTAACTTACCACTGTCCGTCCTGTTGTTCAAACCTACTACTTGCATCTCAAACCTGTTGCTTGATAACGCTCATTTCCAAGATTTTCTCCAAAACGCCACCCTCACTAGACTTTGATGTGCTTCCGGGGTAAACATCCCACTGATCCCCTTAAGGCCTGGAACTCTACTCCAGTTCGGGACTTACTGAAAGAGAACCAAGTTATGGTTGCTTCCATAACTTAAACCTTGAACCTGGGAGTCCGTTAGACAAATTCTCCTTCGTAAGCCTGACGTACCCTAACCATCACCAAAACTGAGGATTTTCACATTTCTCTTGGGGGGAAAATAAGGTGAGTAATTTTAGACTATTTTTTGATGTCACAGTATAGTTAGTGTCAACATTTCCCAGGAGGCAATTTACTCAATCACTAAGTTGTAGAACATAAGTGCTTGCAAATTTCTCTGAAAGATTTTTCTCTCTGACCCTAACTTACGGCTCCTCACTCTCTATGGGGTAAAGTCAATTACCTAGTATGGTGTAAGTCACCTGGTGCCCCACCCGAGGCCAAGGAGATTTTGCCCTCTCCTTATCTCTCTCTCTCTTTTGTAAACACTTACTTATTTACTTGAGAAAGAGAGAAAAAGAGGGCAAGCGTGGGAGGAAGGGAAAGAAGGAGAAGGAGAGACTCAAGCAGACTCTGTGCTAAGTGTGGAGCCTGATATGGGGCTTGATACGGGGCTTGATCTTACCACTCAGGTCACATCCTGAGCTGAAACCAAGAGTTGGTCACTTAACCGACTAATCCACCCAGGCGCCCCCCCCTTATCTCATTTTGATGTATCTATTTTATGAACTGAACTACATTTAGATAATTTCTAGGGAAAAGAAAATGGGTATTTGGTGCCTGGTAGAAAATCTAGCCTGGTGAAAGAGGGCTCGGCATAAATAGCTAGGGTCAGCCACAGAATTCAGTGGTAGTTTCAGGTACAGTGCTATGGGTGTTACTTGAACCTCACATTATCTTGCCATCCTAATGACAAGGGTATGTTCTGAGGGAGGGAAACCTACTTTAAAAAGTTAAAAGGACTTGGGGCAGCTGGGTGGCTCATTTGGTTAAGTGTCTGACTCTTTATCTCAGCTCAGGTCTTGATCTCAGGGTCGTGAGTTCAAGCCCTGCACTGGGCTCCGTGCTGGGCATGGAGCTTACTTAAAGAACTTTAACAACTTGAATTCTAAGTAGTCTTTCTATGAGTCTTTTCGAAAAGAGTTTAACAACAGAAGAGGAGAGTTTTTTTGTCCATTTTGAGTTGGGGTTGTCGTGGGCAGAGTGATAGTGTGACAATAGTAGAGTCATTGGTGACAATGACTCAAATAGAAGAGTGCAGTCTACAGGAGTGATGGCAGTGTGGTTTGTGGCAGCCTGGAAGCAAATATCAGCTATGCAGGTGCAATGATAGGAACGTACCTATGCAACACCTTAGGCTATGCAATGGCCATATGCCCAGGGAATTATGAAATGGTTGAAAAAAAGAGATTTATCTGTTTTATTCAATTTGTTTCCCCAGAAACTAGCATTGGGTCATACAAATGGTGGGCATTCCAATTATATTTCTTGAATGAATAAATGAATGATGGAGTCAACTGGCCATGGAGTCAACTGGCCATGGAGTCACAAAAGTGGACCATCACCTGGGAGTTATTTAAAACATGTATGTCCAGGCTCCTTTCCACACCTGTGTTAAAGATCTTCCTTATGGGGGTGTCTGGGTGGCTCAGTCGGTTAAGTGTTGGAATCAATTTCAGCTCAGATCATGACCTCAGGGTTGTGAGATCGCTGGGCATGGAGCCTGCTTAAGATTCTCTCCTCTTCCTCTGCCCCTCCCCTCCACTCTCTCGAGCACATGCATGCCCGTGCTTATGCTTTCTCTCTCTCTTTCTCAAAAACAAAAACAAAAAGCTTTCTTATCCTCCTCCAGATCCACTGTCCACCTTTCCCCACCATGCTCTGCACCCTGGGGAGTTGATATTTAATGGATTGCAAAAACAGATTTCCTGGACCTCTAGCTTCTGGCTGGATTTTCTCAATGGATGGCTGGAAAAGACAGGAAAAGAGTGAGATTAGGTCATTATTCCTCAGTCTCTCTCCCTGTAATGTTACTCTGCATTGACTAAAGCCATTTGGTAAAGATTAGGCAGCCCCTTATATAAAGCTAACCAATCTGGGTTCTGGTGGAAACTCCTCCCTTTCCCCTTTAGAGTCCTCTTTCGTCTCATGTAGCTCTAAGATGCTGGCATACTGCATTATTTCTTCCTTGTTGGAGTAAACTTGCCCACACCTCCAGAAAAAGTACCTACATTAATTTCTTTTTAAATGACACCATTTTATTTTGCCAATCCTTTTCTGTTGGGATCCTGATTGACAGGCTTACTAACTTAGTATTCCTAGTGTTAAAATCTGGACATATATGTTTTTGAAAAATTTCATAGATGAATCGAATGAGCATTCCTGACTGTGAATCACTGATCCAGGCATACTAGACTCACTATAGTCCCCAAACATTCATGACTGCTATGCTGCTGTATATATCATTCATGCTGTTTATATTGCCTAACCTCATGATATACCTTTCACTTCTTTCCCTGGGGACTCCCATTCCTCTTTAAGGATTCTACTCATGCCGTTCCTCTGCAGTCCTTCAAGAATCTTGTTTTATTTAGTCATTCTCTATAAAGTCTGATACTTAGTAGCTCATCAGTAAATACTACATGATGAATGAGTGATGACATTGTGCTAAGTGCGTCAGTAGATCACAGAATGGATAAGCTATAATCCCTGCTCTGTCAATAGTAGGAAACTGTTGTGTATTATAAGGCAGAGTATAAGATATACCACAAAATTTTCTTTCCATGTTCACATTTAATTTCCATTTCCTTTTACAGGTGTAAAAAAAAATAGACAGGTGTAAAAGAGAGATAAGTGTATATACTGGAAAAGGGGGTGAGGACAGAGCATATGCAATTGATACAGACAAATACCATGAACAAAGGAGCAGATGACAGGAGCCAGAAAGGATGTGTCTCTAAATAAGGGGCAAAGTTAAGTCAGAAAAGGCAACTAGAAACAGGAGGTTTGGCTTGCCCTGCAGAAGAGAGCACAGGGGAGCATCAGAGTGCATTAAGAGCAGAGCATGTATGTGTTGGGGGCGGTGGAGCGGGAGGGAGATGTGGGTAAGAGCCTCCATTATGATTTCTGAAGAAAGGAATAGGGGAGGCGGGATAAGTAGATTTAGGATTGGCTAGTTTGAATAATTTCGCTGGGCTCTGGGACATACGGGCTGTTGCTAGTGATCTGGCACCTGACACTGGGGTGATTAAGGTAGAATAGTGGCCTGGGCTGTGGCCTGATAAAGGACATGGCTGGATATGTGGGCTCTGGATTGGTTGGTGTGCATTTGAAAATTGCACTTGGAGTTGAGTGGTTTACTCTCTCTAGGAATTGGATAATCCTGGAAAGAGTAGTCTCCCCAGGGTCAGCAAGGCCCCAGATGTCAAAGCATCAAAATACAGAAAGTAAAAAACATGGTTATACAGGCACGTTGGAGATCTTAGTCAGCAATGTATCTGAAGGCTTATAGTGAGACCACGGCCATATGCATACCAGATCCATTGGTTCTATGCTACATTCCCAGAAACTGCTAAACTGAGGAAGTATTGGAATGGCCTGCTGAAGGCACAGTGAGAGCTAGTTTAGTGATAATATTCTATGAGAATGCAAAGCCATCCTCTAGATCACAATACAAACCTTCAACCATCCATCCTTTTATGGCGCTATGTTTGTAATGGGTATAACACTCAAGTTGGGGAATCAAAGCTTTAGAGAAGGAGTGGCCCCGTGTGTAACTTTTCTATTACTCCCACAGCAAATTATTAAGAACTGAGTGACAAAATACATTTATTATCTCACAGTTCCATAGACTTGGTCTCTGTAGGCCAAAATCAAGGTACTGGCAAGCCCGTACAACTTTCTGGAAACTCCAGGAATGAATCCACTTCCAAGCTCATATGGGTTGTTGGCTAAATTCAGTTCATTGAGGACTGAAATCTTCAAACCTAGGACTGAAGTCCCCGATTCTTTGCTGGCTGTTAATTGAAGCTAGTCTTTGCTCCTAGAAGATACCTATGTTTTTTCCTCAAGCTTTCCATGTGGCTTTTCTCCAGCGATGGCAGGTTGAGCCCCTTTCATACTTTGAATCGCTCTGACTTCTCCTTCTGCTGCATCTCTCTTACTCAAGTCAGAGAAAATTCTCCGTTTTTAAGGGCTCAGGTAATGATCGAGGATTGGATGCACACAAATAATCCAGAGTAATCTCCCTAATCTTAAAGGTATAACTTTAATGACATTTGCAACGTCTCTTTTGCTCTGTGACATATTCAAAGTTTCGAGGGATTAGGATGTGGGCATCTTTGGGGCCGTTCTGCTTGCCACATACACACTTACTTTTATTCTCAGTGACCTTCTTGGGGGATCTATGCCTCCTGTCCTTCATGTCCCTAAGCCTATAGGACCTATTCCCAGAGGGCAACTGCTTCCACCAGGGGACACAGCAAGATTCCTCATCTATCTAATTGGAATTAGTAATTGAAAATGGAGATTACTACTTTGAAGAATGATGTTTATACCATATACAATGCAGACATTAGAGCACCACGATAAAAAAAAGTATAAAATGTGTAGTGCATGAGATCTTGCCCTTGTAGGCAAAATTTCCTGTTTTCCAAAGGCATAGTGGAGGGGCAGGGCAGGGAACTACTTCTGCATTTCCATTTGGGGAAGGTTGAGAAGAAAGTGTGATCTGATAAGCTCCATAAATGATAGAAGGGAGGGAACCCATCAAGCCTGGAGAGCCAAAGCATTCCAGACATAGCTCAGGTCCTGGGAATGCACAGATGAAAGCACAGACGTGCTTCCCTATCTGGGTGAAGGGGATCGGCTAGGTGGGGGAGTGAGGGGTAGTGAGGGAAGGTCCTGAGAAATGGAGCTGTGAACTCCAGGATGAAGCACTTAGTCATGTTGTGTATAGGAGAATTAAAAGCTGCTTTGGTTTTTTGTTTTTTTTTTTCCAGGATGAGTGTAAAATGATCAAAGTGGTGGAAAGAAAAGATAATTTTTGGTGAAATATTTATGACCAACCTGAAGGAGAAATGAGCACGGCTGTGTTTTTACTGGGTTATTTCCTAACAGTTTAAACAACTGGAAAAGACAAGATTGGGTAATTGAGGAAAACAAAATGTCAAGACCTTGAGACGCAAGAAAGCGTAGCAGCTGAAACAGTTAAAAATTTCTCTTCCCCCAAGTCTTATCTAAACTGTTTTTTTTTTTCTCCTCGAGACAATTTCTCAGCCTTCGCTACAGTAAGATGTTCTTCGTTGCTAAAGACGATACATTACTGAGAGTGGGAGAACTAAATAATATTTGTACTAACGTGTTCCAAGGCTCCAGACTACATCAACAATCATACCGAAAACTCTCTTCCACAGAACTTACCAAACTTCCTTTTGGGCCTCTTATCTTCTTTTCTGAAAATTGGTGGTGTATATAAAACCCCAAACCTTCAAGTGCCGAAGAAAATGAGCTGAAAAGAATAATAATTAACCTTCGATAGCACTAGCTGTATATACAGATGCTTTCTGAAGCAATAAGTCACATGACTTGTGACATTTTCATGGCAAACAGAGGAAGTGGGGTGGTTTTTTTTTTTTTTTTTTTTTTTTTAATAGAGTTTAAGTGACCCGGACATGGTTATAAGGCAGAAAATTGGTGGAGTCAGAACTCACCCAAGTTGTATGAATTTCCTTTCTATGCTCTGTCTAGACCACTACCTCAAGGGTCAGCAAGCTATGGCCTGTAGGCAAGGAACTGGTCTGCCACTGATTTCTGCAAATAAAGTCTTAAGCAAATAGAGCCATGCCTGTTTATTTCTGTATTGTCAGTGGCGACTTTCTAGTTGAGTAGTAGTGACAGAGGTGGTGTGGATTGCACAGCCAAACATATTCACTAATAGGCCCTTGGCAGCAAAAAGTTGGCGGATGCCTGTATGACGTTCCCTGTACAGTTGCTTTCCGGTAACTGAATTTGAGTTTGATCTCATGGTATAGTCTTTGTCTCTCTCTATTGAAACAACTCACTTGTTTCACGGGAAAATAACTTGCTGAGAAGTCTACATATCGGTGAGTTTGGGAAAGGATAGTGAGTCTCTTTTCTCCTTTTAGTCATTACGTCATTTGGGGGAAGAAAAAATCTAGTTAGAAACAAATTTAACTTTTGCACAGAAAGTGTAGTAGTTAGGGGTCCTCCAGAGAAACAGAACCCATAGGAGATCTATAGAAAAAAGGGATTTATTATAAGAAACTGGCTCTTGTGATTATGGAGACTGAGAAGTCCCACGATTTGCTGTTTGCCAGCTGGAGACCCAGGGGGTACAGGGATGCAGTTCCTGAAGGCCTGAGAACCAGGAGAGCAGGGCACACGGGCTCCAGGCTGAATTCAGGACAAGACCGAGATCCCTGCTTGGAAGCTAGCAGAGTGCCTTTTCCCTTACTTCACCTTTCGTTCTAGTCAGGCCTCCAGCAGATTGGATGGAGCCCCCCTGCCTTGAGGAGGGCAATGTGCTTCACTCAGTCCACCAATTTAAATGCTAGTCTCCCCAGGAAACACCCTCCAGACAGATTCAGAATCGTATTTAACCAAATATCTGGACACCCCACGTCCCAGTCAAATTGACACACAAAATTAATCACCACAGGCAGAAATTTCCAATCTCTCTAATGCGTATTCAGGTCAAAGTCGTTCTCTGAGGTTATTACTACACTATTTCGCCGTAGGTAGCAGAGCTCACAAGCAACATTCAGATCCTAATGACGAAGGTAATTTTTAAAATAGTGCTTTCAGTGAACCCTCTAATGGGGTACTTGGGTGTTGCAGTTTGAGCATAGCGAGGAGACTTTTAACTCAAGTCTTAAGGTGGGGGAGGTGGGCCATCATGAGAGAAGGCTTCTTAGAGGAGATTCTCTTTTTGGCTGATTCCTCATGGAAGAATAGGAGTTAGCTTGGCAAAGACGTTTCCAGGGAGAAAGAAAGGCATTTGCAAGAGTCTGGAGATAAGAGATTGCATGTTGCCTAGACTGGAAAAGGAGATGACACAATGGATAAGAGATGAGATGAAAAGTAAGTGGGTACCACATCACGAAAGGCTGTAGCAAAGTGCTTGAACTTTCTAGAGTAACAGAAAGCCATGGCAGGAGAATGTGATGATCAGATTTGTGTTAGAGTGATGAGTAACTGAATGAATTTGATTTGTTCTGTAATAGTAGAGAGCAGACTCAGGGCACCTGGTGGCTCAGTGAGTTAAGCATCTGCCTTCAGCTCAAGTCATGATCCCGGGGTCCTAGGATGAAGCCCCATGTCGGGCTCCCTGATCAGAGGGAAGTCTGCTTCTGCCTCACCTCCCTGCTCATGTTCTCTCTGGCTATCTCGTAAATAAATAAATAAAATCTTAAAAAAAATATGATAGAGAGCAGACTTGAGGTGGCCAAGACTGTGCACAAGGCACGGAGGACAGTTCAGGGACTGCTGAAATAATATGGAAAGAGTTGATGGTGGATAGAAAGAAGTTGATGTTTCTAGAACTATTGAGGTAAAAAAAAAAGTCCTTATTACTATGCCTCTAAGGTTACAATTGTAGAGGTTGAATCAGAATTATTTTTTTTCCATTTCAATAAATTTTTATTTTATTTTATTTTACTTATTTTTAGAGAGAAACAGAGAGAGAGAGAGAGAAAGAAAGAGGGCACTTGAGCAGGGGGAGGAATAGAGGGAGCAAATCTTAAGCAGACTCTGCGCTGAGCACGGAGCCTGACTCAGGGCTTGATCCCGTGACCCTGACATCATGACCTGAGCTGAAATCAAAAGTCGGATGCTTAACCGACTGAGCCACCCAGGCGCCCTTTCGGCCAATTTTTTATTTCATATTTGTAAATAAAAAACGGACTTTAGATCCTTAGAATTCTCCCTCATGCAAGCCTCTAGAAAAATTAGATATACTTCTATATATCTAATGTTACCTTTAAGTTTCTTTAACATCTATCTGTATGTATCTGTGTCTATGATTATTTATTCTTTTTTGATATGAGCAATAAAGAAAATGTCTCCTGAGGTACTCATAAAAGACTTATCACTTCAATTTTCCAAAACTAAGCTAATTATTAAGAATATACTTAGTGTGTTAGAAACCACCTACCGAGGTAGAGTTAATCATCTAATCATCCTGGACTCCTGGGATTCTGTTAAGTGGAAGTGGGAGGGAAATGAAAGTCTCCTCTGGAGTGTTCTGAAATGCTCCCAAATCACCTAAGTCATTTTGACCCCAGCAGGCCCACCTGTTAGATGCCAAAGGAAGAACATTTACTCATTTCTGATTCTATATCTACACCCAACCAGTAACAGCATCTCTCAAACACAATAAATTAGGGGGAAGGTATTTAACTAAAAAGAAAAACAACAAAGAAGCTTGTGACAGGATAAAACGTCTTTTGGAGGTAGTGACTTTAAATAAAATATATGTAATTTAAGATGACAGGTGGAGTTTTTGAAATCCATCAGCCCACTAGGTTATGGATAGGTCTCTTCTGGACAAGAAAAACATTTTTGCCCTTCACTTGATCTACTCTTCTGGGTGGTATATCCTCACCCATATTCACATAAAGTGAAAGAACTTCAGAGATTAAAAAAGAAAATGGAAAAGTTTGATAACTTTCAAAAATATGAATTTTTAGCAGAGTCTAAAACCCTTTTAATATACTTTATTAGTATATAATTGTATAATTCTGGGCTTAGTGTTATTCACTGATAAATTTTAATTAAACAAAGAAGAGGAATGCTATTTAACAACAGAATGTACATTTTCTTAAGATTTATTTAATTTTTAGATTTCCATGGACTCAAAGGCAATTCAGAAACAATATATATATATATATTTTAAAGATTTTATTTATTTATTTGACAGAGAGAGAGACAACCAGCAAGAGAGGGAACACAAGCAGGGGGAGTGGGAGAGGAAGAAGCAGGCTCCCAGCGGAGGAGCCCAATGCGGGGCTCGATCCTGGAACGCCGGGATCACACCCTGAGCCAAAGGCAGATGCTTAACGACTGAGCCACCCAGATGCCCCCAGAAACAATATTGAAATGAATTTTATAATTAAAAAAAAGACAGGAGATACAATCTAATAGGTAGAAAAGTTCTGATATTTTTTTCTATATTACTCTTTGTTCGAGTTAGAATGAACTATAAATAGTTTGAGAAGAGAGAACACTAATAAAAGAATAACAGAATATATTTATTGAACTCTCATTTATACAAAAGAGTTTTTTAAATACTTTGTTATTTCGCGTAATTCTGGAAACCACTAGAATGTAAATTGCATGGCGGCAGAGATAATTTTGCCTGTTCTACCCCCTGATACATCTCTTGCACTTCATCTCTGCCGTATAGTAGGCATTAGATTGGAAACCAAACTGGAAAGTAGAAGACCCATGTTACCCAATAGCTAAACCTTGGCGAAACTATCATCTAGAATAACCTGGAAGCCATATCATGTGCCTCCCGAGTCTGTAGTTTTAAGATAAATGGTTACCGAGTGTCAAAACAGTGGTGGAGCTTTTGTGTGATTTTTTTTTTTTTTTTAGGTGCTCTTTCAAGAATGAGAATCCAGAATCATGAAATAACTATCCGGCTTGCATGTAAAAATTATAGAAATTGGGAGTTCAGAAGTTTGAGGCCTTGCAAGTTTAGAAAAATCAGCTGCTTATGGATCTGGAACAAGAAGGGAAAAGCCAGAGAAAGATTTCAACAAAGTTTCACTAATATCCAGCCCTGTGGCAAAGGTCAGTTTAAGTGTGTGGCCTGCCCACCCCGGTTTAGAAGTTCCAGAACCTCAAAGCATCAGGCTTTAAGTTGAAAGAAGAAAGGATAGGTACACAGAAGCAATACATAAATAAAGCTTGAGACTTTCTCTTAAAAAATCATTTTAACTGTGATTATTGGCACATGGAACTTCCTTGAAGCAAACAGATCAGAAGTATCTAAGGGAATTGGTTTGCCAAAAAAACCAGTAGCCAAAGCTACTGGGTACATTTAAATAGATTTTTTAAAATGATGCATATCCTTGTCCTGTCTCTTACCTTTAGTATTTCATCTGATTGAAGGCATTTCCTAAAAGTATAAAAAAAATATTAAGGGCTCTAAATAAAGTCACTGATAACACTGATCCTCGGAAAATTCACACTTAGGAACTTTCTTCCGTTTTTCTAAGTTAATCAGCCTTTTATCACGGGAGCGAATAGTCACCCAGCCAGTGTTTCAGTGCAAGGTAATAGAGATTCTATTTTTATTCTCGCATTCACTCTTTCTTCATTTATTTATTCAATAAATGTCTCTTCATCACCTGCTTTACTTAAGACATTAGGCTAGGCATTCACCAATCTACACACCTCTCTGATCAGTATTGCATTAAGGAAAAAATATCCTTTGAATGATTGACATACATGATGTATTTTCAAAATGGTTATGATTGCAGATTTTTGTCGTTAGGATGGAAAACTGCTTTCAGAGCCATCACATCTAAACGGGAGGGATACATTTGGAAAAAGGAAAAGGGCTATTAATCAATCAGAAAAAAAATAGAAAATTACTCCAGAGAAGGCAAAATCCTGGTAGTATGTGGATTTTCCTCTTTCACTCTTCTGTTAATTTGGTGAGAGCGTACAGCCTTCTGTTTCATGGCCAACACACTATAACACTAATGATTCTAAGAAGTACGTGACGGATATTTTTCTTTGAATGGAAGATTATTTGTATACCATTAGGGAAAAAACATTCAATTTAATAACTAAATTTTGTGTCTGTGTAATTTGCTTATTATCCTTAATTTTGATTGTTGGACTAGTTGTCAGCTGCAGAGCATCCCATTAACTTAATGTTTTCCTGAATGGAAACAGCTGTATAGAATAAAGACCTCCGGAATACTTATTTGCTTAGAAGCTATCAGGGTAGTCCCCTTGTCGTGCTTTGTAGAAATTCTATGCTTCTTACGTCTCCCCATAAAGGGGAGACAAATAGCAAAACCCCGTTCTAAATATGAACAATTACACAGCTCCGTCTTCATGTATTTGGTCAAATTATGCCATATGCCTTTCAGTTTAAGTCTCCAAAGACATCTTATTGCATTTTATTTAATTTGAATTTATCAATTACATCACTTTTCAGGGGTCAGAGTTCTTGTAATTTATTGACAAGGAAACTGTAATTCATTACTGTTGCTATAGAAAATTTATGGATGGATGACAGAACTTGATTGAATTATCTTATTTGAGCAACTAGGTTGTCGAGCCTGATTATTTGAACACATATTGATGGACTATCTTCTATGTGTCAGTCACTGTTGTAGTTGTGGAGGATGCCAGGACTTGCAAGCTCCCGTCTAACCTGGACCAAGGAACAGACCTAAGGCTAGTACTCAAATTATCATCAGACAAAACCTGCTATATAAGAGGGAAGACATACCACATGAGAGAAACAAGGATAGTGGTGCCCATTTCTTGAGGAAATGTTAACCTATTTATGTTCAAAGGAAATGTGAGAATATTGAGATAACTAAAACATAAATTATAAACAAGATCATTATATCAAATATAAGTGCAACAGGCAAAACACAGTTCAGGGTAAGTATTCATGGTCTTTCCCACTCATACTTCTTGGTTCTTGTGTCTCAGGGGCTGACTGGGGATGCTGGGCAGAGGAGAGACCTAGAAGATGGTGAAGGAAGCTAATTTTGTGTGGGATGGGACATGGAGTTCACCCCCCACCCCCAAGAGAGTATTCTAAAGGATAAGGGAGTAAGACAGATGAGACCAGGGAGAGGAAGAGGCTTATCACAGGTTGGCGTGATTAGAAAACAATCAGAGAACAGAAAATTGGGACAGTAAAGAGAATTAGGAAAGAAATTTTTTTGAACCGTTTTGCCTCCTTTGCTTCTCTATTCCCCATCAAGGGCATCTTTTCTCACGAAAGACCGACATTTCATTACTCTTCAGACATTTTGGAGTCATAGTCGGGGTTGGTTGAGTGGTTCTGAGCGATGAGCTGATGTGTTAGCAAGAATACTAGGTTTTCTTGGGGAGGTATGGGTTTACCATGGGTTTCTACGCTTCGGAATGTCTTGTAAATAACCGGCCACCAATCTCTTCTTGTACCCATTGTTCAGGGTATCATTTAGCATTTTTGCTGCCTTCCCTGATCTCCTTCTCTCCCATACCCCTTTCCCTTTGCCATATCATAGCCACTAGGGAGTCCTCTTGGCCCCCGTTTCTTCTCAACGGTGAGTTTCTCCCGTCACTGCATCAGAGCTTGTCTGGCTGCATGTCAGGCCGTTCGATGTGACTTAACCTTAAGTATCAGTCTCTTCCTGCCACGGACAGAACCGTTCAAGCCGATGCATGAGGGGACCCATCCTCTCGGTGATGCTGGCAAGCAGACTGCATTAAGTAGAAGTTTCCCTCAGAAAAGTTCTCCGGACCATGCGGTTGAACATTTGGACTTAGGCAGAAGACTAAAGAACACTGGGAAAATTGCAATGTACCTGGCGTGTACGGCATTTCAAATTATGTTTATAAATAAACTCAGCAGGAAAATGTTAATGTTAACATAGGGCAGAAAACACATAAGGACTTTGAAAGCCATGGGTATATATATTTTTTAGAGTGGTAAGAACCGGTGCCCGTTTGAGCTGAAGAGGAGAAACATCTGCTGACAATTTGTGACGGTGATAATATGGCAGCCCTGAAGTAGTTCACACTTCCTCAGACAACACAGCGCTTTCCTCTCTCTAAGTAACCAGTGTGTGTCCTGTGGAGCAGTTACTTTGAAATAGTCTCTGTTCTCCTGATAGCTCTGTGTTCTCCTCTATTTCAATGTAATTAATACGCTCAATATAAATAGCTAAATCTTCAAAAAGATTTGCCTGCCTTGCGAGCACTACATTTCCAATTACACACTCAATTAGGCACATGATTGAACATGAACGCTAACATTTTCCAACAGGTGGTGAATAAGCGATTTCCATTCATCGGCTCAGCAATAGCACTCCGGCCAACTCGTCACTCTGTTTCAGAGTTCATCTAATATACCAAGGGCTTTTAACCAATTAAAAAAAAAGATCTTCCTTTAAAGGAAAGATTTAGGAGAATGAAGTGTCTAATTCTAATCCAAGATTACAGAGCACTGCCAGGGTTAGTATTTCCATATGTAAAGCTAGGATCTAAATGAAATTGTGTGTGTACTACAAAAATGTATCAGATTAAGGCCATTGAAGTAACTTCAGTATTAGACTTCTGATGTTTGTAGCTAATTAATTCTTAACAGATTTCGAAGAGGCACTCGTATGCTTTATTCTCCTTCAAACGTCAGGTGGGGATATAAGGAAATGCAAAAATGATCTCTACTTTAAAAATTAATTATCTTTGCAGTCGCAGTTTGTATTGTTTATCCCACTCTCCTATTAAGAAAGCAAAATGATAATACTATATTCGAGAAGATGCCAGGTTGAAATGAACATAGGCAGGTTATAGTAACTGAGACACATTTTATCAGGATTCTGGGATTAGTTTACTTGCCTTTTTTTCTTTAAAGAATTTATTTATTTATTTGAGAGAGAGAAGGAGAGAGAGAGAATGAGCAGGAAGAGGGGCAGGGGGGTAGGGAGAAGCAGACTCCCCGCTGACCAGGGAGCTCGATGATGGGCTTGATCCCAGGAGGACCCTGAGATCATGACCTGAGCCGAAGTCAGACACTTAAGTGACTGAGCCACCCAGGGGCCCTAGTTTATACTTGCTTTTATGAATAGTTTTCTTTAGAAGACCACAGCTGGCCACGTAGAAAAACTTACAGCTATCAGGTATTAGTATTTTCTAATATTGGAGAGGAAGACCTTCTTCGGCCCTATGGTCCTTCTAGCTGAACTTAGAATCAACTTGACATGAGACAGGTTAATAGGAGACAGTCAAATTTAAGAGGGGGTACATACAGACATGGAATTCCAAGGACAATGAGGCAACATGAAGCTTATATGAGCTAAGGAGAGGGGTAGGATGTGAGGACACAAAGAAGAGCAAGACATTAGCAAGAAGGTGAGAGAAGTTGGGAAAAAAACAAAGGTTGTCTTATTATGCAAATAACGCTTTCTGCACCTGCTGGATTTTGATTACTTGTAACTCACAATAATCTTTATGCCAAAGTAGCCCATCTTGGGGCAGCCTGCCCCTACACTAATAGTCATCAAATGATTTTGGAGAAGTGTCTTCAGGCAAGGAGCACTTTTTTTTTTTAAAGATTTTATTTATTTATGTGACAGAGAGACAGCCAGTGAGAGAGGGAACACAGCAGGGGGAGTGGGAGAGGAAGAAGCAGGCTCACAGCGGAGGAGCCCGATGTGGGACTCGATCCCGGTACACCGGGATCACGCCCTGAGCTGAAGGCAGACGCCTTAACGACTGCGCTACCCAGGCGCCCCAAGGAGCACTTTGACTGATTGATTGAGTATCCAAGCCTTATGTAACCCAGCTGGCGTGATATGCTGTTCAGGGGGAAGATTGAGCAAGGAGAGAGCAAAATCTCTAGATTATCTATTCTGCTAGGTCCTGTCCAGGAAAAGGTGATGAGCCCAGCCTGAATGACTGAAGTGTATGTATTTCAATAACCCCAGGGTCTAACACAAGCCATCTACTCACTCTGCGTGTGCTAACTTGATAAAGAAGGAGGAAGAGGAAAAGAACAGATCGGCTCAGCCAGATGATGGAGCAGATTTAGTAGCGTGAAATGAGAAACCCAAATCTACCAGTGGTATTTCAGCACAAATGGATTATGGAGTGTGTCTGCTTTGCTGTTTGCTTTCTCACGGGCTGTTGGAAAAGGTAGACCGCAGATGCAGTTGTCTCTCCCATAGCTTTTGGACAGACTATGATACAATAAAATATTAAAATGAGCTTTGTCCATGAGAAAACAATAGGATAGTCACACAGTCCCGTTTCTGAGATTTAATTTTCCTTCCTAAATTTCTTGCTTCCAACAGACAATTCTCAAGTCGCCAAATAATCAGGGTTAATATAACTTTACTTAGAGACTAATATAATGAAATAAAATGACTCATAATTCTGTTTTCACCCAAGAAGTCATGAGTATAATTTTTGTTATAACCCCCCCAAGCATGGGCATTTTAGAAGGGGACTTGATCCCCATACCTTAAAGCTCTGATTCGTTGGTAACTAAATCTTCACCCATTCAAGGCTCATTACAAGATGACTCAATTGTGGGCGTACTAATACGGAAGCCCAGCGGGTAAAACAAAACAGCTGCAACAACAGGAAAAGCATAAACAAATTTCTAAAGCTTGAAAAAGTAGTGATGCTTTGCAATTGAAAGGGGGCATCAGGAGTGCATGAAACATTTTCCTTGGAAGCAAGAGACTTCTGTTCAAGCCCAAGCTCCAACATTTACCGCGTAGCGAACATTAGAAAACTGTGCATGCTGGGAGGGCTCACGTGTGTGATCTGACCTGTAAAGGACTGTATCCCAGGAGGTTTTGATGCCAGTTTCTGCCCTCGACTCTATATGGCCCTCTCAGACCAGGGCCCTCCAGACATTTGGAATATTCTCCAGTGAATGGGGCATCACACAGTTCTGACATCGCACCATCTAATCTCCTCATCAGTGGAGCGACAAACTGCTGAAAATCAGGGGTTATCGAACGTTAGAGATTAGCAGTTTATAAAAAGCAGAACAAAATTTGAGAAAAAAAGAAACTATAAATATTGAAACATGATTTGAGCCCTCAGAACTGCCTACCAAAGGGAAATAGAAAGTATCCATTTTAATAGAAGAGTTGGTAGGAAAAAGGAAATGTATGTCCCAAATGTATTGAGTGCATATTTTTTCTATATAGGAGACTTGGTATTCAGCCCATTTCTGCGCAGTTGTTATCGGCCACTTGCCTTTCATCGGTTGCCTTCTCTACATTATGTGTACGTGCCCTGATTGTTAACAATTTCTCTTCTGTGCTTTCATTGATATTTTTGATTTGGTCTGAACATTTCCAGATACAGAACCACACCAACAGAAGAGGGGGCTTAAAATAACTGGGGGATGTAATGGATCTGAATCACTTTTGTACAACACAATCTAACCTTTGTGTTGGCAGGCAGCGCAAAGGCTGATTAGAGACCATGGGCAGCCAGCAGGTTTTTATTCAATTAAGAAAAAGCATATGTTGCCATATACACGTTCATTTATGTGTGTGTGTTTGTGTGTGTTTTATAAGGCAACATTTAAGAATTAGGTATTATTGGGACGCCTGGTTGGCTTAGTTGGTTAAGCGTCTGCCTTCGGCTCAGGTCATGGTCCCAGGGTGCTGGGATGGAGTCTCACATCGGGCTGCCTGCTCAGCGGGGAGCCTGCTTCTCCCAATCCCCCTGCTTGTACGAGCTCTCTCTCTTTCTCTGATAAATAAATAAATGAAATCTTAAAAAAAAAAAAGAATTAGGTATTAATTTTCTTTCTGAAAATCTTTCTTTCTTTCTTTCTTTCTTTCTTTCTTTCCTTCCTTCCTTCCTTCCTTCCTTCCTTCCTTCCTTCCTTCTTTTTTGATATTTAGAGAAGTTTATTTACATTCTAGGGGTTTGGAAGACCTCCTTAAGCAAAAACCCTTCGGTCTAAATTGGCACCTTGAGCCCAGCAGAGCATGGCCCAGGTTAACTGCCTGTTCCCAATCTGGGCCCCCACTGATCTGCTTATGTTGTGACTGCACTCCAGGATTAACCGAATGTGTTCTGTCCACGTGGGGAGATCATGGATTCAACTCCTTATTTCTTCCTTCTGGACAAGCTGGAGAGATGAGGACCTCCTCGGATGGATTTTTAGCAACTAAACATTGAGGAAGGGGCTTCAGCTAGCATCTCACAGAGCTCTACCCTCGATCCTCCCCTAAGCAAACTTGTTTTAGGGTCTGTCTCAAAGCCAAAAGGACGAATGTATTTCTCAAACACGCAGATGACACAAAAAGGGTCGTTCATTTAGTGGGTGACAGGCTCTTCTTTCTCATTTCTTCATTTCACCTTCTTCTTAGCTCCAGAAAAAAATGAATGAAATTGTGGCTTTGGTGCGTCCCCATGCTGACGGTCTGTAAAGTCTCACCAACTCTCACTGCTAGGGGCCGTTTTTCACCGAGGTGCTCACTGATAAATGCTACACATGTTGCTGTTGCTGAGAGGATTTGCATCTTAACTGGGGTCTCTTTGGGGTCTCAAAGCCTTCAGAGGTCTAAGAAATAAAACTCTAATGCAGAAATTGAAAACATTCTGTCTAAAAACCACACGTCCTACATCTTCTAGCTGAGTCCAAATATTATGAGGGTTTTATCCTTTTCAATAAAAAGGACTCATTAAAACTCTTCCAAATGTAATTTTCTTTTACTGCGTTTGCAAGTCTTGTCATATATAAATAAGCAAATCAAAAAATCCATTGTCAGACTCTTCTTCTGGGTTGGCTTAGAAATAAGGTGCAGGTAATTGGAACAGACAGCTACTTTTACAGATATTTTTTGGAAAGAAGGTTCCTGGACCTTCTCAAATCACATGCATCGGGGTCCACAGCTTTAGTCCTCTGGACATTTGCCAGTAGAGTCTCCAATTATTTTTTGGTTGTCAAAGATTCCATTTAAAATGGGAGATACATTACTTTTTAAAGGTGGTTTTTTTTTTTTTGTTTGTTTGTTTTTTTGTTTTTTGAAGCGATGAGATACCCATAGTCCAAGTCTCTTTCTTTTTTAAAAGATTTATTTATTTTGGTGGGGGGATGAGGGAAAGAGAACATATCGAGCAGACTTCCCACTGAGTCCGAGGCCTGACTCAGGGCTCGATACCAAGACCCTGAGATCATGACCTGAGCCAAAGTCAGAGTCAGAAGTTTACTGAGCCAGCCAGGCGCCCCTCAAAGTTTCTGATGGAACTAATTTGGTATCAGATCTCCAAAATTAAAAACTGAGTTTTTTTGAAAAAGAATGAATGCTAAGTTTAACTGAAATCCACCTTCTAAATTACTCAGTGGAGTAATTACCATAAGCATGTAAATTACAGTCACTATTGTCATCCTCATGAGCGTGAATTGGTTGTAAAGCACTGGCTTGTTACACTGGCTAATTTGTACAAGGCCTCCAGACTGATTCCAGAGTCATTAGAGAATACACAGTTAATGTCAATGACTGAAAATTTGGTTGCTGACGGTTGTAGATTATGGACAATGGATAATTAAAATATAATTAATGAGCTAATTAAGATGTCAGCACAAATGTTTTGTTAATTCAATGATAGTTAATGCAGTCATAGTTCTAACACATTTAGATTCTTAATGGAGAAACACTGATCTCTAATGGCTAATATCTCTGCTTTACGACACGTACAAAATCATTCTTAGAGGAAGCTGGGCACTTTAATGTTTAGCACGAGTCACACAGCATAAGCCTAAGAGCAGAAAAAGGGTTTTATTAACAGACAGGTAGATAAGGGAGCACTTCGAACTGTAAACCCTTGACATCCTCTTGTCTTGCATTTTTAACATCGTTCATTCTTCATTTGCTAAATTTATAATCCTGAAAGTGTCCCCATATTATTTCTCAAGACTTCATGGGCCTTTGGCAAACTGAATAAACTGTTTGGCAATAATGTTCCACTATCTAGGATATTTTACAAATGTGACTAAGTTTCTACTTTTTGAAGACACCGATTCTATGAGAAGAGATTAGAAAGGAAGGTCTGGAAAATTCAAAGTGTTGGTTGCTAAAATGCAGTTGTGAAGAAGGATCCTGCTGCCATTTCTTCTTCGTCCCGACAGAAGTGGAGCAAACCTATTTCTCCCATAGGCACATCCACTTTCTAATCTGCAGCGTCTTCTGGGGTTCGTCTCATGCTGTGAGCAGTTAGTGCAAGGTAATTTACTCAACAATTAGTTGGTCCTGGGGCGCCTGGGTGGCACAGCGGTTAAGCATCTGCCTTTGGCTCAGGGCGTGATCCCGGCGTTATGGGATCGAGCCCCACATCAGGCTCCTCTGCTATGAGCCTGCTTCTTCCTCTCCCACTCCCCCTGCTTGTGTTCCCTCTCTCGCTGGCTGTCTCTATCTCTGTCGAATAAATAAATAAAATCTTAAAAAAAACACAAAAAAACAATTAGTTGGTCCTACCTGTCAAGTGGTTGATACGGTGGAAATACCCAAAGTTGGTAAAACATTTTAGCTGCAAAAGAAAGCTCTCCACGAAGTTGTAGAGAATAAGCTAATGTTGAAGTCATCAGAGGAAAAGTATTTTATGTTGGTTTATATGTCTATGTGGTTGACTGATGACAAACTTTTTCAAGTATGATATGTCATAGCTTAATGTAAAAAGGATTTGAAGAGTCTTTTATGGCAGCTTTATATTTAGCATATATTAGTTGAAAAAATGACTAACAAGTAGGATGAATTCAACAAGACATTAAATAAATGATTTTTATGTTAATCATGCCACCCATATATGCATAATAATCACATCATCCACATGTGCATAAAATACCAATATGCATAATTGTAAGCCATATACCTTCTATTTAATCTTTAGAGAATTCTTTTTTTCTAAGATTTTATTTAATGATTTGTCAGAGAGAGAAAGAGCAAGCACAAGCAGGGGGAGCAACAGGCAGAAGCAGAGGAAGAAGGAGGCTCCCCAGTGAGCAAGGAGCCCGATGCGGGACTTGATCCCAGGAGCCTGGGATCATGACCTGAGCAGAAGGCAGATGCTTAACCAACTGAGTCACTCAAATGTCTCTCTTTAGGGAATTCTCGATGTTTTTACAAATTCTTGGACTCTGCAAAACCTTGGGATTCCCCAACCCCATTCCGCCTCCAAGAGGCCTGTGACTAAGACCAAGAGGTTGAAAAACATTGGTTTTGATGATCAGCCCTTTAGGATTTTATAGTGTACTAGGGAAATAAGATGTAGATATGAGAAACTTAATGATATACATCAATTAAAGTATCATATAGTGACGTAGGCAGCAAATGAGTGGTACAATGAACAATAAAGGTGGCAGGATTTACAAGTAGACCATCATGAACTAGTGTAGGTAAGAAGATTTTGCACAGGAGATTGGGACAGGAACTGAGGCTTGAAAAATGAATAAAGATTTGGTAGGCAAAAAGGGGGTGAGAGGGCATTTCTAAAAGGAAGCAAAAATGTAGGTGGAGGAGACTAGCAGAGCTAGAAAGAAAGTGCATTTTTAGGGATTGCATTTGCATTATTGGTAGATATGCTGGAAAAAGTAATTTAAGTCAGAGTATTCTTAGCGAATAACCAAAAGTGACTTTGCTATGCAAAATAGCCAGGAGGAAAGGGGTGCCATTAAAAGTGGACTCTTACCTGGAATTGCCCCAAGATGTGACACTCCAAGGTATGCAGCTCTTAAAGTCTCCTAGGTCATGACCGTGCAGATAGCATGGTGGAAAATCTATAGCGTCTGCATCCTGGAGGGGGTGGGGGGAGTGAGATATGAAGAGAAATATAAAGAACTTTCTGGAATAATGCTAGATATTCTTATACCTAATTCTAATTTTATTACTCATTATTTTTCCATGAGGATACTAGGTTCAACATTGAAAAAAAAAGGTCTTTATTCAACTTTGGGAACAACAAGTTAAAAGAGCTCTAAAGAGATAAAAATTAGGTAATACGTGATGGATGATGGGATGGGACACGGGGACGTGAATAAATAGTAGGAATTATGACATACAGTGGAAACAGACTAAATTTGAGAAGGATACTGGGAGGTAGTATAGATCTGACAAATGGGCCTCTTGTTTAGTCAGCAGAAGATTTCCTGTATTCCCTAATAAATTAAAAAAAAAAAAAAGGTTGAACCAAGGTTTCTGGAGAGTAATAAAAGCATTTGAGCAGGAGAGTACCATGATAAAAGCAGGAATTTAGGATCATAATTTAGGTAGAGGAGTGTAGACATAAGGAAAAGATCAGGGGCTGGTAGAACCGTTAAGCAGTGTTGCCAGCCAGGATCTAGCTGTCTGGGGATGAGCACGAAGTGAGCAATGGTAGAAATGAAGGAGAAGAAGGGATGGACTCCAGAGATCATTCAGGGGAAGACTGGCAGGCCTCAGTAGCTCTCTTTCCCAGACACAAAGGTGGTGGAGGAGTATGGGTTATTCTGAAGTTGGGACCTTGGAGCACTGAGGCTAGACAAGATGAATGACTGGGGTGTGGGGGAGAAAAACTGAGTGGGGCTTGGATGTTTTGCATTTGAGGAAAATAGCAGAAACGTAATAGGATAGACCTGAAGGATAGTAGGAGATTAAACACTGGGCCATGAAGGGAAGAGCAGGTGGATTTAGAGAATTGCCTTCTCACCCTGGAAATAATTTTTTTCCAGGATTGAATAGATTATAAAGGACAAATTAACCAGGAGATGAGCACACTCAGGTGCTTCTTTCAAAATTATAAAACATGATTTCCTATTGGATACCACTCTCTTTCATTTATTCATTCAACAGATGACAAAGTTAAATGGCAGTCACTCTTTGAAATTTATCTATCCAAGCTGGAGCCAGGTCAAAAAGACTCCCTAAGAGTGACTTCTGGGGAAGATATCAATGACATCTACAGAAAGAACAAAGAGACAGAAAATATGAAATGCAAAGGGCAAAAAGCAAGAAAGACACGAGGGCAAAAAAAAAAAAAATTAAGACGAAAAGAAGCATGGGAAATGAAAATAGACACCGAGTTTCTCTAATGGCTCCAACAGGGAAAGAAAAGCTACATTTGCTTTTTGCTTTTAAATAAATAGAACATTTTCCCAATAATGCCAAGATGACTCACAACACACATTTGATGCATCTTGTAATTTTCCTATACACGGCAAAGACAGCACGGCTGAGCTCATACTAGCCAAGTCTCACATGTAATTACAGGATGCCTACAGGGTTTCTAGTACAATATATTAACGAAAGCTGGTTAGTTAATTATGGCATAATAAAATGAAAAGCTTTTATAGTCATATGTTAAAACGGACCAAAAAACATTTTCCCAAATATAGCCGAGGAGCAGTGGAATCCTATCTTGATGTAAGTGGAGGCCTCTGCCAGGGTATAGAAACAGTTTTTCCTGTCACTAAAAGGACAAACTAGAATCCATCTGCCATGTATAATTTGACAATCTGTAATGCCCAAACAGTAGGAGGGAAAGGCATGTCTTCCAAAATTTCCCCCAAAGGAGGAGGCTTTCAGCAGTTCCCAATTACTCTCCAGGCTGACTGTCTCACTTGAGACATCTGCTCCGCAGTTAGCCCTGAAAACCTGGCACACGGGAGACCAGAGGTGTGCCTACAACTTTTGCTGGCTCTGGAGTGGCCGACTGTTAGAACAGGAGCCAACCCTCTAGCTTTGGGTGCACAGTTTGGCCAACCTTGGTGGGGAGCCAGTATGTGTCCCCAGACCTAACCTTATGCACCTAAACTTCTGAGATGACAATCTTGCTTCAAGTTCAAGGTGGAGAATCCACTGTGAAATGAGTTGGCGTTTAGTAATGAGCCAAAGATCTTAACACATTTCTACCGATAACGGAAGAATGAGAATCTTATAAAGGCCATAGATCAATGTTTCCTGCAGATAAGGATTGCTTTCTCAGGGCCCGCTTCAGTTCTTTACGCTCACTGGCCCTATGGCAAATCTTTCCTGGCACCGGTTCAGGATACACAAAATACACCAAACGGTTCTCTACCAAGACTTACTTTGGTTACCACGTGGATGGTTTCCCAGGGAGGGACGATTTTAGGTGGAGAAGAAGAAACTTCCATTTTGCAGATTCAAGTTCACCTTCTGAAATCTTGAGAAAGCTGGGGGAGATTCAAGAGCAACCCTGTGTGAGAAGACGAATTTGCTCAAAGGTAAAAATAACAACATCGTGGAGGGGGAAAGAACCAGATGAGGGCCTTCTCCACGTGCAGCCATGGCACAGTTTCAGATCTAGCACAATCCACAAGTACCCCTTCCAAACAGCCCAGAGACCTAATTAGGGAGAGGACCAAGGAAAAATGACAACCAGATGTAATGTGGGATCCCAGACTGGATCCTGGAATAGAAAAAGGACACTAGTGGAAAAACTAGTGAAAGCAGAATAAACTCTTCGTCTGGTTAATAGTCTTGTACAATGTTCATTTCTTGATGTTGGTAATTCTACTGTGATCCCGTGTGATGTTAACATTAGGGAAAGCTAGATGACGAGCATATGGGAACTTTTCCGTATTATCTTTGTAATTCTTTGGTAAACCTAAAATTACTTCAAAATAAAAAGTTAAAAAGAAAAAAGACCCAATCAGTTCAACAGAAAAATCAGTCACCGTGCTGAGCACTTGGTTTGCCAGCCTAAAGCCAAATCGATGTGCTAATGGTTCTTATTTTGAACTGTTGTGGAATTACAGAATTATTAGGGAATTACAGAACTTTAACAATTATGGAAGCAATATTAAAGTTGATTCAGTCTTTTTTTTATTATTTATTTATTTATTTATTTATTTATTTATTTTTAAAGATTTTATTTATTTATGTGACAGAGAGACAGCCAGCGAGAGAGGGAACACAGCAGGGGGAGTGGGAGAGGAAGAAGCAGGCTCCTAGCAGAGGAGCCCGATGTGGGACTCGATCCCGGTACGCCGGGATCACGCCCTGAGCCGAAGGCAGACGCTTTAACGACTGCGCTACCCAGGCGCCCCCAGTCTTTTTTTTTTTTAATTTTATAAATGAGGAAACCGAGGCAAGCGCTGTCAAGTCACTTCCCCACGAGCTGGCATTTAATTAAATGCAGAGCTGGGAAAAGAGCCTGGGTTCTTTGCCAATGTCACGAGCACAATCTCAGGAGCATGTTGCTTCGCTGCAATCAGCAACCAATCCCTAGATAGGAAACGAGCACCCAATGCGTTCAAAGCCCTGTGCTACATTCGGAAAAGACGCAGCTCTCCCTCTGTCCATGCCTATGTCCATGTTTGTCGCTAAAGCCCTTTGTAACGATCACAGTGTAACTGAGGAAACATGAGCTGAGAACTAAAATTTTAAAACCATCAGGCAGCATATAGTTCATGTCAAATAAGCAATATTGACAATAGTTGCAGAAAGACGTAGTTTATGTAAAAATTGTCATATTACTAAATCCTCTTCCTAAAAAATTAATCCTATGGTGTTCGCACATGGATCAGTGCTGGAAGAAACCAGAACTCTGTTAGGGCAGGAGGGCAGAGAAAATATTCAGTCGGTTGGCTATTATCAGGTCCTTCTTTCTCTGTGCACCTCAGTTCAGAAGGGGGCTTACAGTTCTACTTCCGGACAAGATCCATTTCCTCCTCTCCCTGTGTTTGTTTATTTGTTTTGATTTCACAGAGAATGTTATGTCAAGGGAAATGGCAGGAGGTTTTTTA
Source organism: Ursus americanus (assembly GCF_024610735.1). NCBI lineage: Eukaryota > Metazoa > Chordata > Mammalia > Carnivora > Ursidae > Ursus > Ursus americanus. The sequence continues at coordinate 60,743,295 of NC_142135.1, forward strand.
TGTCAGAGACAATGTTCCAAAAGTACATTGCAAGTAAAAGATATTGTCTGGAAATGGAGTGAAGAAGTTAAAAAGGACTGATGAAGAGCCCACACAAAGTGAAATGAGCAAGTCTCATGTGTTTCTATGTTTTTAATTGTGGAAAATGTGGAAGAAATGCACTGAAGCTGCCTCATCAGTGGCTTTGATTTTAGCAATTTGTATTCCTAAGAACAAGCCTTCCTGAAGGAGCGAGACCTGACAGCAGAATTGCAGAGTACATGTTGCCAAGCGTATAAATAAGTTTATTTTCCAACTTTTGTCAACATCAAACGCTCATAATTTCCATGTTTTTTTTTTTTCCTTTTCATCAAATCAAATGTTATTACAAGACCTTGGTAGACGAACCTCAGCTCACGATCCAGTCTTTAGTTTCTTCAGGCTCATCTTACATTCATCCCAGGGCAGTAATTTAATATGTGTTATGAGTTGCTTGACAATTCTGGATTTTTCATTTGGACACATTTCCTTGAGAATTCTAGAATGATAGCCAGCCTGGTATTAGCTTCTGTAGTAATACATCATTTGTTCCCAAAAGCAAATGTCAGTCTTAGACTCCATGGAAAGTCATATGCTCTTTGAGGGCAGCACCCGGGTCTCCAACTGTTTTGTAACTCACACAGCCCTTGACAAAGTACATTTTCAACAGTAGGTGTTTAATAAATCTTAGCTGACTGACTCACTGACTAAATGATTGAATGAATCAAGGAGAGATTTGTTGAATTCATTAAATAAATAATTCCATATAAATCATTGTGAACAATGCCTGGCATTTCTTTCCCAAGGAACAGACATCATGACTTAAAATTGTCCTACTCAATGAAAATGACGCATACTCATTCAAAGTCAGAAATGAAACAAGTTTCTGGCCAACTCAAGCCGCACATTAACTTTAGCAAAATATATTTTCGGCTTGAAATATACAAGTAATTCCCTCAATGTTCCAGACATTTAGTCTGAATAAATAAACTAGACCAAATAACTACCTGGTCTCAGGTCCCATGCCAGCATTCTTGCCTTAGCTCCTGCCCTTCTTTGCCTCCTTCTTCCTGGTCTTTGTTCATGCTGTCCTGGCTTCCCGGAATGTCCTTTGTCAACATAGTCAGCCAGAAACTCCAAGCCACGTCCCAGTGTCTAGAGTACATCCAAACTCCCCTAATTATTCTTGGCCATATTGGACATATGGTTCTGCTTTGTCTTAGTCCCGTAAGATTCTCTCAAGAAAGAGGTAAGGATTCAGTGGTCAAATCCATGCGGAGAACTGAGAACATCTTTTTGGTAGGTTAGGGATTCCTCTCCCAACCTTTGCTTTAGCCCCAGAACCTCCTTCCCGTTCCCGCCACATGCCTCATGTGATCCTACCCTGGCTTTTTGGTTTCCTCAGCCTTGAAAGCCTTTCCCCCACATACCTACTCTGGTTGTTCTCTCACTTTGCTCAGGCTCCTGCTCAGATGTGACAATATTGGTGAAGGCCTCCCTGCTGGCCCTACACTAAAGCTCCATTTGAAGGAGAGCCTTATTTTTCTTACTGCTGAAGTCCCTGGGCATGACACATACTGGACACCCAATAAATATTTTTTGAATAGATGGATTAATATAATATTACACTTTCTTGGATTCATGAAGCATATTAACATGTTAAATAAAGTAAAATTTTTTTCGGAAATTACTGGACCATGCTAGAACATGCTTTGAAAAGTACAGCTTCAAATTATATAGACTGCTCCTTCTACTGAATGCCTGGAGAGTTGATCAGAGGTTACATATAGTTTATTGTAATGTCCTTTAATTAATGTAATGGGTATTATTTCTTCCTCTCCCAATTAACTTTGAACTTCCTTGAGTTCAGAGACCACATCAAATGGTCCTCTGCACTACTCTGGTGTCTAACACAAGGCATGATACACCGCAGGACTCAGGCGATTGCTAATTTCTGAAGGAACTCCTTATCTTTGTTTGCAAATCTATGAAATAGATGTAATTCGACAAAGATATAGTTTCTTTGAAGTTTAATTTTGTTAGTTTGTGGTAAGAAGACAGATATTAAAATAAAAAAGACAAAAATTCATTAGGTGATTCCTACAAATACTTCCGTGGAAAACTGGACAAACTATCTAGAACTATGGCTTGTGAAACATAGACAAAACCAAGGATTTACACTAAAACCTTGTATTTTAAAATGGACATTACATCACCATAGTTTCAAAGGGGCATTTTTTTTTTCAGATTTAGAGATACTGAAATGGCCTATTTTCTATCAATTAGCAATGGATGAGATGAGTATGAGAGTTTCTTTTTTTCTTAAGAAAAGTACACATGCAAAGGGCCCAGCCCTAAACACTTAGCGAGACAACCCTGTACTTTTAAAAGAATCCTGGTCTTCTCTTTCTTAAGGCAATGACTCAACTAATTGCCCAAGGGACTCACAAAGTACAAAATTTTTATGACAGAACTTTTTATTCTTTCACAGTGGTCACTAAAGAGAAAATTGTTTCTTGGAAACAGACTCCTAGAGCTATGTTTAAAAGACATAAACTGCCACTGATTTTTGTTTTTATCTCATTTTAAAGTTTAAAAAAAACGAAATTTGTTTTCATCAAGTGAATGTAAAAATGTCTTTGCACGTTTGAAAATCATGAATATACTTTAAAAATATTTTAAAATTGAGAATTCTTATAAACCTTGAACTTGGCAATAATGTCCTTGTCATAAATGCATACCAAAACCAAAGTTTAAAAATGTACCTTCAAGAAGATGAAGGCATGAACAAACATGAATTGAGTATTATAATGAAATTTTCTGTTCTTATTATTTAGATGTATGTTTGTGAAAATACTTATGTAAGAGACATCCTAGCTATTAATAATTCGGGGAAAGTAAATTACAGAGCAAACATATCTACATGGCTTTTATCTTTCACGTCTCATTTTACTTTTCTTTCACATGCTACCAAAAATAGTAATTATCAAACTACTTCTATAAGACTTTTAATAACACCTCTGTCTGTATCTAAGTACTCTATCAAACAAGGAGATGTAATGTAGAGAAAGAAGTTTCATATTTTAAAGTGACAGACGCATCGGAATTTTAATCTGTTTCAAGGGCTGAGTGTTGTTTAATCCAGTTTTGCTCAAATTGGGCTCGGGGTTGGTGGAGGGGATGTGGGTGATGGCCTGGCCCAGGGTGCCATGCCAGGAGCCAGCCGTGGAGCAACTTTACAAAGAGGACCGGTGAGGGGAGGCATTCTCAAGTCCATGGACAAGAAGATTGAGTTCGAAGGTACAAATGTAGAAATCTAGAGCTGGTGGGAGAATGAGAAGAGGTGCAGAGCAAGGGCTGAGGTGGTGCTCTCTGACTTTGCAGAGTTGGTCACGGGATGGGTAATGCATGGGCAGACCTCAGTGACCAGAGAGGGCGCCTCAAGCAGCCACTGAACTCATTTGCCCCTGTAACAAGAGATCAGAAGGGTTCTGTGGTCCTGAGGAACGGGGGTAGCACATCTCAGGCTCTCCTCCCATCTAATTTGCCCACATCCCCCCTCCCCCACTATTGTCAGATTTCAAGATTTATTCATCTACTCTCTGGCATGTTCTCCTTCCTTCTCAGCTAGTCCTTTTTCCATGTCCATCTGCTGTCCCAGACTCCCTAGAATCCTGGTGAATAATTATGTATGTTCACCCCATTTAGTCTTCACAACAAGTCAATCAACTATGTCTTTCCCTATTTGCAGGTGGGAAAGTGTGTGGTGACCTGCCCGCCCAGAATCATTGTAATCTACAGGTAATTGATGCCAGTTATATTGTTAACTGTGCTGTAAAATTTAAAGATAAAAGAATACAAATTAAAAGTCTACTAAATCCTGCCACTCGGAAATCACCGTTGTTGTCATTTGGCGTGATAATATAATGTGTATTCCAAATTGGAATCACATCTATTTTAAGACACCCCTCCTCCCCTGAAGAATAACGTATTGTATGTATTCTTTTGCATTTCAGTCATTAGAGTTCCTTATTGTCATTTTGGACTGCGCTCATATTTTTCATCCTTCTCCCACCCCATACATCACCTAAACTCTTAAGGTAAGATGAATAGCAGCTGCTGGAGTCTTCCCCTCAGTGACTTTGACACAATCTCTACTGTTATCACATGTGGCCTAAAAAAGAAGGTTTCTAGGAACATTTTCTAAGATAACAACTCCTTCTACGTGTTGAATTTCCTCTATTATCTGTGGGAGTGCACAAATATTCAGAGTTTGCCGTCTAAGGGGAAGGAAGGAGAATGTTGGAAAATGGTGTAGGTTATCAACACATGAAATACCTCTGCAGAAAAGCAAAGAGGACTTCAGAAAGAAATTCAAATTACTGGCAAAAGTGTGCTTTATGCATTCCACTCGAAAGCCAACTTCGATTGTCTCCATGGACCTCTGCCGTCTGGTTTGTCCATATCTCAGCTAGCCTTTCCCCGTTGACTTGGATAAATCTAATGGGAGACTTATCAATCCAGCTGTTTCTCAGCGCTGTCATGAACACTTGGCTCTGGCACACAAAATGACACTTGGAAAGAAAGTCTTATTTTAACAACCCTGTTGACTTTCCAACTTCTCCGTTACCCCAGTCGTCAGAGTCTAATTTACTCTTCAGGGGCCCTAATCATTCTATAGCCGGAGCTGGGCAGAAAGAAAATAATTTGTTCACTTAACAGAAAGAAAGTCTATACTCCCAAAACAAACCCGGTCAGACAGAGAACTTCGAATTAGCAGGCTCTGCTGACGGAACCCTTTCCCCGACTTTTCATCAGTCTGGTGACAGTGGACTCTGGACAGAGATAAATGAGGGGTCAAGCTACCCTTCATTTTTCCAGAGGATTATTTCGCCCACAGATAAGGCACAAAGAAGGAAGTAATAGTCAAGACCAGCCTGTAAGAAAACAAAAAAGGGAGAGCTAACAAAAGCTCATTCTCCCAGGGGCTGCCCCCCCCCGCCCCCTCCTGCGTGGTGAGCACGCCCACCAGCGCTCATAGTTTGTTATTTTTTTCAGCGAGGGAAGAAAAAAAAGCACAAAGCTAATATGTGGCAAAGATAATTGTGCCTCACATAGTAGATACTTGTGTTTGTTGCTTTTCCTCACTTTATAGCCAAAGTTAAAAAACCAAAAGAAAATAAAAACTTTCGGCACTCATTATGTTTCATAACACAGAAAGCCCAGGGCCATACCAAATAAGGTGTGTTAAACATATACGGATCAATTGATTTTTAATGAAGAGAACAGTGATCCTGACAGTCTCTCGTTGTGACTCATTTTTTTGGAAGAAAGAAAACTTTCTGAGCACTATTACTAGACTTACGGTGCATTAAGAAAAAGGGAAGGGCCAGCCCTATAACAAGTAAAAAGCAAGCTCCAAGATACACATGGGTTTGTTACAGGCCTTCTCATTGTTGACAAATTCGATTTGTATAACTCAACTTCCTTTCTGAGTCGCTCTTGAACCTACTCTTCTGTGGAAATAATATTAGATTCTTTGAATTTTGTCAGGGAAACGCTAATCCTTAAAATAGGAAGGACTTGAAAGTCCTCATTCCTACTTCTTCAGTTGTTTTAAATATATGTTTCAAAGTAACAACAAGTCTCGGGACTCCTGAGAGACTTAGAATTCCTTAAGGATGTCAGATAAAACGCAATGATTAAGATTATTACTGACAGAACTACTTGTAAGTAGACACGTCAATTTGTATATTTCCTTAAAGGTGTACTTGTGGACACGAAAGGCACAAACGGCTTATACGTGGTGGAAGAAAGCAGATACGCGAACGTGAAGACATTCAGAAGCGGATGGCAACGTCTATGTGCATTTTATAAACATCCCATGCAAACTGGTGCATTTTCACAAGATGCAAATACTTGAAAAATGTCATTAAGATATTTCAAAAAATCGCCTGCCCGAGGTTTACGCTTCAATCTTGTTTAGAGATTCATATAAAGCAGAGTACATGGGTTCCCTTTGTAGACCATGAAGCACTATGTAAATGGCAGCGAAGCAGCTTCTGGAAGCAATTCTAAGTGAAACACTGAGGCAAACAGATGAGCGCCTACATCTGTTTGCTTATTTGGATGGTTCTGATCAAGCCGCGATGGATTCATCCCTATCTAAATGGTCTCCCTCAACAGTCTTCCCACGGTGTCCCCCTGGCACTTTCTCCCCATGGTTACCGCCATCTCTTACCCCCTCAAACTCTTTCTTTCTTTTTTCCTTGCTTTCTTTTTTTCTCCTGTGGTCGAGCTTGGCTCCCTCCTGGCAGAAGTGCTCCATCTCTCTTCGGAAAAGCAGCTAGTCTGTTAGGTAGCAGGGTCGAGGGAGTGTCAGAGGCTCCTCACCAGCGGGTCCTCCAGCAAACTGTTATTCTCCAACACTCCTGCAAACCACCGCTCTTTCGGATCAGGTCATTCATTCATTCCCTCTCTCATTACCACCGCCTATCCACCTTTCAGCGCTCATGTATCTGTCCGCCTTCCTGCCCAGCTCTTTCCATCATGCTGGGTTACGGTGACCTTCAGTTTCCTAGTTTCTTAGTTCCTTGGACTGCTCATCGTTAGTATCCTTTACTTCAACTCCGTTTCCATTCTGGAATGTGCCATTTCCTGGAACTGCCCACCACAGAAATAAAATTCCAACATAGCACTTTCAGACCACTCCAGCTATTTCATGTTTTTTCAATGCTCCCTCACTGTACCTGTCTTGGGCTTCAATACCACCTGTTGTCTCCATACATGGAGACATTTGTGCCTTCATTTCCTGTCTGGGTTAGATTTTATAGTCTATATTTCAACCATTTTTTTACCCAACATCCTACAATCCCTCACTGCATTGTGTGTTTATTGCAGCATTTTGCTGGCAAAGCCCCTACCCAGACGGAACCTATCTGTCAACTTTCTTCCTCTTCTTCTTTTTCTTCTTCTCTTTTAAGATTTTATTTATTTATTTTAGAGAGAGAGAATGAGGGAGCATGAGCGGGGCGGGGGCGGGGAGAAAGGAGGGAGGGAGGGAGAGAATCTCAAGCTGACTCTGTGCTGAGCACGGAGCCTGATGCGGGGCTCGATCTCACAACCCTGAGATCATGACCTGAGCTGAAATCAAGAGTTGGCTGCTTAACTGACTGAGCCACCCAGGCACCCCTACTCTCTTCTTAATTTATTGGCAAAGTTTCCAGTTATTTAGGATTTTACCATTGTAATCTCATGGTCTGCATTTCTATTAGTCCTACAAAACTTCCCTAAAAAAATTCTAGGCTTTCCTACTAACTTCACGTAAGTGCTCTTTTGTGACTATTCTCAATTTTCTTAATTTTTCTCAAACCTCTGAAACTACCAATTGCCACTTAACTAAGAGACGTTCCATAGTTTCAAAAAATAACACATATTTAATTAATTTTCCAGTTTTATTGAGATCTGACATATAGCACTGTATAAGTTTAAACTGTACAGCATAATAATTTGACTTACATATATTGTGCAATAATTGCCACAATAATATCCACAGAAGCACTTTTGAATGAATAAGTAAAGATTGAATAAATACAGGTTTCCTTCATTTCCTTGGTTCCCGTCAAAGTAGCCTAAAATACTCTCTGTAATTGTAAAGAATGTCTGTATTCTTCATATTTACCTATATATTCAATGCATTCTTTTTTTTTTTTTTAAGATTTTATTTATTTATTTGAGAGAGAGAGGCAGCGAGAGAGAGGAGGAGCAGGAAGTGGAGGTGGAGAGGGAGAAGCAGGCTGGGATCGTGACCTGAGCTGAAGGCAGGCACTTAACCGACTGAGCCACCCAGGCTCCCCCGCATTCCATGCATTCTTAGTGGAAATCTCAGTAGGGTTATGTGTGTGTGCACGTGCCTGCCCAAATTGATGAGTTGATCCTATTTTGTGCTGATTCAACTGGGTATTCATACGGGGAAGAAATGTGTCTGGACTTCTACCTCACATCATACACACAAAATAAATTCCAGATGGATTAAAGACACAAATGTAGAGAGCAAACCACCAAACTCTTCAAAGGAAAACACCTTCATGTCTCTGGAATAGGAAAAGACTTCTTAAATATAAGAAACACTAAGACACCAATTACGAGAGTGAAAGGCAAACCACACAGTGGGAGAGGTCTTCACAATGCATGTGTTCAACAAAGGATTCATATCTGGAATGTAGAAAGAGTGACTCCAGATAAGTGAGAAAAAATGCAGTCAAGTCATTAGAAAAGGTAACCACCTGAATACAAATTTTATGAAAGAGGATATCCAAATGGCCAAGAAACATATGAGACGAAGCTGAACTTCATTAGTAACCAGTGAAATAAAAATTAAATCCACCATGAGATATCACTACACACCCACCAGGATGGATAAAATTAGAAAGATGGAAGGTGCCAAGTACAGGCAAGGCTATTGGGACTGATATATTGCTTGTGGGTGGATAAGTTGGTAAAATCACTTTGGGAACTTGTTTGGCAGTACTTACTAAAGCCAGATACATGCATATCCTGTGACACAGTAATTCCACTCCACATATGCCCAGTGAAGCCATGAGCTAGAATGTTCATAGATGCAGTATTTCTAATAGTTCAAAATAGAAAATACCCAAATACGATGGCATATTCACACAATAGAATAGTATAAGCAGGGGCTGGAAGACTTTTTCCGTAGAGTCAGATGGTAAATATTTTAGGTGTAGAGGCCATACAGTCTCTGTTGCAACTGTTGAACTCTGCCATTATAGCATGAAAGCAGCTATAGACAATATGCAGATGAATGAACATGACTGTGTTCCAATAAAGTTTTATTCACAAAGATAGATAGCTGGTCTAATGGACCATAGTTTGCCGAGCCTGGCTATACATCAATGCCTAAATAAAATTATTATATATTTGCACAATGAGATACTATACAACAAAGAGAATAAGCGGCCTACTACCATATGTAGCAAAACGGATGTATCTCACAAACTGTAGAGTGAAAGGAGCCATATTAAGGAGTCCTATTTTTGATCCCATTTATCACAGTGCAAAGATGGGTAAAACTAACTTATGGTGTTAGAAGTCAGGAATAGGGTTTCCTTTGGAGGGGAGATAGTGACTGCTTGACAGTGTGAGGAGGGTTGGCTGTGTGGTCATGCTCTATTTCTTGGTCTGGGTGCTATTACGCAGGTGTGTTCAGTGAGGAAACTCCAGCTAACTGCATAGTTACGTTACATGCACTTTCATGTATATGTATTATAATTCCAAAAGAAGGCCTTTGTGGTATACTGTGGGGAATGCATTTTTTTTTTTTTAACAAGTGATTTGACTGACTGAAATTCATTCACATAGTTTCAGGTGGAAGCACAGGCTGCTAGAAACATCTATTCTCATAAGGTAGTAGTTTGACGAAGACTTTTTTTTTTTTTTTGTATATGCAAGATTCGTCTTAATATAATCCAACCTACACTTTTAAAATGCAGTAGCTTGAAAATGTAATAAAATAACCCAATGTGTTTCGATGTTCTACTTTTCTCTGAGACCACTCTTCCGCAGGGACCTCTTGACAACTTTAGGAATGAGAACAAGTCCCTTTGAAAGAAACATATTGGTCTCATAGTTCTCCTAGGATTTTAATGAAGAGTGGGTCACTTTCTGGCACCACTTGAGTGTTTCTGGCATCATCTGGTGCTGTATGATCATATGAGTAGAACATTTAGAAAGAAAAACGATCACACGAAGGAACAAGAATAACAATTTACCAGTAACAGAGTAAAAGACTTTAAGAGTTCTTGATGACTTTTTCAGAATTGTTTCTTTAATCTGTGAATTATTTTTCAATCCTGTTCTCACTATTTTAGCCTCCTTATTTTGTGCTTAGATTATTTTATTAGTTTTGTTCTAAAGATTTATTTCTTTATTTTAGAGAGAGAGATAGAGCGTGTGAGCAGGGGGAGGAGAGAAAATCCTCGAGCAGACTCCCTGCTGAGCGTGGAGCTCAATCCCAGGATCCTGAGATCATGACCTGAGCTGAAATCAAGAGTTGGACACTCAACCAACTGAGCCACCGAGGTGCCCTTAGCATTTTATTTTTATTTATTTTTATTTTTATTTATTTATTTTTTTTAAAGAAAAGGCCTAATTTTTTTTTTAAGATTTTATTTATTTATTTGACAGAGATAGAGACAGCCAGCGAGAGAGGGAACACAAGCAAGGGGGAGTGGGAGAGGAAGAAGCAGGCTCCTAGCGGAGGAGCCTGATGTGGGGCTCGATCCCAGCACGCCGGGATCACGCCCTGAGCCGAAGGCAGACGCTTAACCGCTGTGCCACCCAGGCGCCCCTGCATTTTTTTTTTTTTAAATACTGATCTTTATAATTCTGCGTCTTCCTCTCTCTCTCTCTCAAGATTGATTTATTTATTTGAGAGAGAGTGAGAGCGAGTGCATGAGCCGGCTGAGGCGCAGAGGGAGAAGGAGAGAAGCAGATTCCCCTCTGAGTGCAGAGCCTGTCTCGGGGCTTGATCTCTTGACCCGGGATCATGACCTGAGCCAAAACCAAGAGTTCTTCAACCACTGAGCCATGCAGACACTCCCTCCTCCCTCTCTTAAGTCCAGCCTCACAACACTGCCAAAGCGAATCACTCCAAAGACCAAGTTTGGTGATGTCAGTATTCCCATCCAGTGCTATTAGGTTTCCTCATTTTCTGCCCAAATGGGGACCTAACACTAAATTGCCCTTTGACAGCTACTCATCTGTCCCCAACACACTTCTGTTAACACTTATTTCCCACTACTCATCCACAACACATGTGATCTCTGAACGAGCCACCTTCTGGCCTATTTATGCTCAAAAATCTGAATATAATGCACCTCTCAGTCCCAGCTGAAATCCTACTCCTCTTTCCAGGCCCAGCTCTGATGCCACCTCCTCCAGGCAGCCTTCACAGATCATCTCAGGGGGAGTTGTCTACTTTCTCTTTCCCACTAATGCTACATGGGCTAACTGTACACAGTTATTTAGATATGTGTTAAATCTCCAATAATATTTGTTAGGCTCTTAGTAACAATATCCTGTTTATCTCTGTGATCTAGCACACAGCTTTATACACAGTAGGCCCTCAACACATACTCATTCAATGGATGAAAAATTAGCCATTTCAAGGCTACTTCCAGTATTCAAGTCCACGTTTAAAAATTGAGTTCCACATTTCAAGTGCTCCCTAGGCACAGGTAGTTACTAACTACTACACTGGACAGCACAGAAACAGGACATTTCCACCACGGCGGAAAGTTCTATTGCACAGACTGCTTTCTCTTTAGTATTACTTTTCTTTTTTTTTTTTTTAAATTTTTTTTATTATGTTATGTTAGTCACCATACAGTACATCCCTGGTTTCTGATGTAAAGTTCGATGATTCATTAGTTGCGTATAACACCCAGTGCACCATGCAATACGTGCCCTCCTTACTGCCCATCACCAGCCTATCCCATTCCCCCACCCCCCTCCCCTCTGAAGCCCTCAGTTTGTTTCTCAGAGTCCATAGTATTACTTTTCAAACAGAAGAACTTTTAGGATGTAATGTATATACAGGTATTTTTTTTTCCCCTCGGCTATATTCTAAACCGAAATAAAGTTTCCTAATAAAGTTTCTGTCTCTTGAAAAACAAAAAAGATTTTATACAAAGCCAACAGAATGAACTTAAACCCTAATATTGCCATAGTTTATCAGAGAATGCTCAAACTAAATGATTCTGTTATTGGTTATTAATGATTTCTTAGAGGAAGCCAAAGACTACTACATTCTTTAATGTTTTGGTTTCGTTTCCCCTGAAGGTGTTGCCTTTAAGGCAGAAAATGTCTTTCAGTGCACTGTATTTCAGATTTCTTTTAAACGTATTGACTTTTATGAGCTGTGTATTCTGAAAATTTGAGCAGGTAATTTCAATGCCTGTGATAACGCCATGTGTGTCCAAGAGCCCAGAAGAAGAACCAACTAATTCTGCTAGAATGAGGTGGGCAGAAACCAAAAGGTCTTAAATCTCTTAACCCAGGAGGAGGTGGAGATGTGAGCTGGGTACAAGGAGACGCAGAGAAATTAGGCAGAGAATAAAGCCTGGAAGCATAGGCCAGGCAGAGGGAAAAGCAGAGTGATCCGTGGAAGGAGAAACATGTAAAGTTAAAAATATTTGACCTGGCCTTTCCTGATCTGGCCTTTGCCAGTCTCTCCAGACTTCTTTTTCTCTCTTTTGCTCCAGCAATAATGACCGCATGACGTTTGTCACCCTTCAATACACTATATAAAACATCTGTGCCAGGGCACTTGGGTGGCTCAGTCAATTAAGGCGCTGCCTTCGGCTCAGGTCGTGATCCCAGGGTCCTGGGATCAAGCCCTGCATCAGCCTCCCTGGTCAGTGGGGAGTTTGCTTCTCCCTCTCACTCTGCCCCCCTGCTCTTGCTCTCTCTCTCTAAAATAATTAAATAAAATCTTAAAAAAAAAAAAAAGAAGAAGACGTCTGAGCCTTGTGATGAGCGCCGGGTGTTGTATGGAAGTGTTAAATCACTGTATTGTACACCTGAAACTAATATTACACTGTATGTTAACTAACTGGAATTCAAATAAAAACTTAAAAAAAAAAAAAGGCAAACCAGCAGTCTGTGCCATAGCCTTTCCCTTCCCTGTGCCCTGAATGCCCAAATGCCTCCTGCTACCCCTTACTCTTCTTCGTTTGCCCAACTGTCCTTCATCTGAGCAACCCCGCAAGTAGTCCCTCTTCCCAAGACTCCCTTGTGCCCTGAAGTAGGGCTTGCATTATTCCGAGTGACTACACTTTCCATCATGGTAATCAGGCTGTGCATAACCCTCTGTTTACACGTCCCAGGTATCCGGAATAGTGTTTCAATTGAAACTGGTGTTCAATGATTTGACACTGATTGAAATTTTTTCAAATAAATGCTCATAAAAATACAGTTGGGCTATTGTAAGACAAGACTCTGAAGAATGTCCATTTGTCAATAATTAAGAAAATAACTTCATTACAATTTAATAACACTTTTCACCTATCACATTATTTAAAAAAAGATTTAAGACAATAATAGTAAGGGTGGTACGAAGGCCTCCTGTTACACTGATAACAGAAGGACACTGTATTGCAACTTTTAGGGGAGCAATTTGGCAATATGACTTAAGGGTCTCACATCTCGATCTAGAAATTCTGATTCTGGGAATGAAGAGTCAATGGAAATATTACTAAATATGGGAAGAGTTTTATGTACAAGAGTGTTCATCACAGAGTTATACTTGTAAAAAATTAGAAATAACATATGTGTCCCCCAAAATAAAAATGATTAAGTAAAAAGTACAATGCAGTTATATTCTCAGCAGATTTTAGGATGCTTTTAATAATTACTTTGATAACTATTGCAATATAACAATCTTAGCTTGGCCTGCTGTAACATAATATCATAGACTGAGTTGTTTAGAACACAGCTATTTATTTCTAACAGTTCTGGAGGCCTGAAGTCCAAGATCAAGGTGCGGGCAGATTTGATTCCTGGTGAGAGTTTACGGATAAACTCTTCCTTGCCGTGTTCTCACATGGTAGAGAGAGAGACGAAGAGGAAAAGGGAGGGAGAGAGAGAGATCGAGAGGGCTCCAGTGTCTCTTCCTCTTCTTATAAGGACACTAAACCCAATATGGGGGGCCCACCCTCATGACCTCATGGAAACCTAAATACCCCCAAGGGGCCCACCTTCAAATACCATCACAATGGAGCTTAGGATTTCAATACGAATTTGAGAGGCACACGAACATTCAGCCCATAGCCCTAACAGTGAAAATGTTTATTCTATGCTGAATAAATAGAAGCAAGAAATAAATATGTAAAACAGATGGACTGCACTGTTCTGCCATACCTCCTTTTCCCCAGTTCTTCCTCGGTGCCCAAGCATCTGCTGTTCCATCCCCTAGCAAGGAGCTGAGACCCCAGTTTCTGGATCTCTTAATGCTTAAGGGAATAGGTAAGAGGTCCCTTGAGTTTCTCTGGAGTGAAGTAAAGGTAGAGCTTACAAGGCATTGTGGGGGAGGAGTAAGGCAATAGGGGAGGACTTTTCCATGAAATGGGGCACCCAAAATTAAGGCAACGCCTCCATAGTAAGACATGCATGGTCTACTGCTTGAGGCACTGGCCGAATTCCCATTCAGAGCTGCCCTGTCCTTTGTCACCAGACGTGGAAATAGCCAAGTGTTCAGTTTTTATACTACTGTACACATTGGCTTGACCACCATTCAGAAATAGGGTCAGAAATTTTCCCTAAAATTGGCAGTTTAGTTTGCATTAAGTTCACGCTGTGAAAGTTGAAATATAAATAAACACACTGGTGTCACTTTGCATCCTGCTTTTAAAAGCCAGTGAAAAGGATTTTTTTTATGTGTCCGTCATTTCATTTAAGACATGTCTGGAAGGTTTGACATCAGATTGCGATTAAAGTTCTTTTGCATTACTTATGGGAATAAAAAAGCCCAAAGGTGAATTCTGCAGGCAAACATATCTGTGAACAGAGGCAAATATGCGGTTATGTCAGAGTGTCAAGACTGTCACTGGAGCCCTAGGTACCCATGATTTCTCAGGACCAGGTATTGTTGTGCTTATGAAGGAAATTAAAGGAGGGACTACACTTCGGCTTGGCTTTGCATGGCCATGCTGTGATATGGACATTAATTCTGTCCACCTGGGTTGTACACAGAGACACTTAAAGCATGGCTGCCCAGCTTGGAGTTACGTAGAGCACACAACCACCCGATACAATAATGTTCTTGCTTGTTGAACATATGTGACCCGAGGGAAAGTCCAGCACTTGGATGGGATTAAATCCTGCCTCTTTCAGTAAATAGTCTAGACATTACGTCATTACCCCTTGGATTCTGTAATGGGCACATTTCTATGTGGGTCACAAATTGAGATATTTGAGAGAGCTGCCATAGCTTACTGAAAATCTTTGACTCTGAACTCCAAACTGCTACCACTGCTAACCTGGACCATTTGCAGAAAGATGGGTCCCAGCTACCCAGGACAAGAGACCGTGTAGTACAGAAAAATCTTATTTTTCGATTGCTAATTTTGCTCAATAAAATGTAGATTTGTGAGACCAAATTCCTGAAACTTACTAGGAAGAAGACTAATTTTGCTCCTTTTTGGAAAATGGATTGAAGTGTGCTAGACTATTGTAGTGACCCAGCTGAGAGGTGACAGTCACCAGAACTCAGAGGATTACAGCGGGAATCAAAAGAAGGAAGCTTATTCAGGAGGTATTTTGGTGATAGAGTTGACAGCATTTGCTGAAAGATTTGATGTGGGGGTAATGACTACAGAAGCATCAATGATAGCTTCCAGGTTTCAGGCTTGAGGACCTGGGTGATGAAAGCTTCCTATTCTGCAATGGGAAAGACTTATGGGCAAGACTCATTTGGGGAAAAAATTAACAACTCTATTCAGACACATTAATTTTGAAATTTTGGTGACAGAGTCAAACACAGATATAAAATGGGTAACTGGGTGTGTCTGTTTGGAACTCAAGTAATAAATAAATTTGGAAATTTTGAGCATTACGATGACATTTAAATCCACGATTACTATTGACATCTGGGAGATGAGTAGAAGAGGCATGAGGCTGATCCCTGAGGTTCTCCAGCACTTGGAATTCTAGAAGAGAAGAAGGAAGCATCAACAGCTATTGAGAAATAGAAGGGGGGGTGTTGGAGAACACGTGGGAACGTGTTGCTGCATTGCTATCATTCTTAAACTCTGTGGTCTTTCCTCTCTTCCTACCTCCTGCTTGGGAGAGCATCATTTCTCCAGACACATGGGCCGACATCTGTGAAAGCCCAAACAGCGAAAGGGAAGCTTTGCAGGGGGAGGGGACCAAGTAGTTCAGTTTTAGAGTACAGCTCACTCTTTTTCAGATTTTATATCTCTGGTAAGTGAGATATAAACATTCACTGAATACATTACCCCCAAAGGGGCCACTGGCCAGAATAATCATTGTAACTGTTAATCATGCATAAAGTGCTTAATGTATGCCAGGCAATAGTGTAATTGCTTTAAATGTAATACTGTATTTATTTTTTTATTTTTAAAAATTTTTATTTATTTATTTCTTTATTTATTTTTTAAAAAGATTTTATTTATTTATGTGACAGAGAGACAGCCAGCGAGAGAGGGAACACAAGCAGGGGGAGTGGGAGAGGAAGAAGCATGCTCCCAGCAGAGGAGCCTGATGTGGGGCTCGATCCTAGAACGCTAGGATCATGCCCTGAGCCGAAGGCAGATGCCTAATGACAGCGCCACCCAGGCGCCCCTAAATGTAATACTGTATTTAATACAACTACTTGTGAGGTTGATATTATTATCCCATTTATGACAGAAAAACTGAGTCAGATCCACAATGTCAGGGGAATTCCTAAAATGCACCCCTGACAAGTGCTCTGTGTGTGTGTGTGTGTTTGTCCCAATAGTCTATTGAGTTATTAATTTTGATTAAAAAGAAAAAAAAAATCACAGGGAATTTGTATATTCAACAAGTATTTGTCAATCATATTCTCTATCTGGGGGCCAGGTTTCAGTCGAGGGCTACCCTGTGCTTAGATTTCTATGAATTGGTTTCATGGATTTTCTGCCTTCTGCCTGAGTGAGAGTGACCCAACTAAAGTAAAGAAGGTTCCAGGAGTGAGAAGGGAGAGGACGGTATTAGGGAGCAGACCTGGGCAGAGGTTTATGGTAGGGGTTTTAGGCACCTCTTGTGGAATCAATAATTGTAGGAAGTGTTCAGTAGTTTCAGTTAGAAATATTTGAGTCACATTTTTGACTTCTGTAATTACCAGAAATGTACAAATATATACCAATTTACTACCTGGTTTTCATAAATATACCTGCACAATGGGATACCCATAATAGATCTTCAACACAAATAGAATAAGAGGAAAGAGGACTAAAAAACATGGATTCAAGTGACTTTAATCACAACTTGTTGGACTTCTCTTCCCAGAGGGATAGAATACTCCCGGAAACAGGGTAATTATGTTTAAAATACAAGTAATCGCTTTTGACCACTAACCAATCATTTGGTGACTGTTTTAGTGTGTTACATTCCTACTTTACCCCGGGAAGTAGTTTTGATCATGAAGAGACCTCATTCAATATAAAGGTATACTCATTAGCATAATAGAGACGAAATTCCACAGAATTGCAGTGCAGAGTGAAAATTAATTTGGAAACTTATATTATGGCAGTAATAAGAATTTACTTATTCATGGTTAGAGAATATTCAATTAACCTTTCAAGTTTATGTGTTCACTGTAGGTGGCAGAGTGAAAACTTCATAGACAGAGAACTCATGAGATCTAAAATATATATTATTTATAAACTCTTATGAATACCAGATTTTGCCTTTTGATGTAAACACCCAGATGTTATCCTTATGGAGTTATTGAAAATTATTAAAACATGCTTATGGTTCATTTCATTAAATATATGCATTTCTGATTTTTAAAAAGACATGAGCTGAGACAAGAAGAAGAGCAAGACATGAAGTTAAAACAAAATTTTTAAAAAGTACTATACATCCCAAATGTTTAAATATATCCGAGATTCTTTACAAATACCTAAGGAATGAGCGCAGAAACAATATGTGGCTGATAGTGCAATGCCATCAGAATACTAACCACTTTATTTAATCCAGACTTCCAGAGGCAAATGTGATTTAACTAGTTTGCGAAAATGATGAGGTAATTACCAATAATGGTAATGTTTACTGTTGTCTATGTACTAAAAATGCATTCATTAAAAAAGCTTCTTTTTTTTTCAGAAAAGAAATCTTTCATAAATGTACACTTAGGGCTATATTCTTTCTTAGCATGCACTATTGGAGTACCATTAGCAGTAATGGAATCTTGCACAAGCAGCAGTGAAAACATATCCCATTTGGAATCTGAATTCCAGTTCGGATCCATGGTAATATAGCACCTGGTATTTTTATTTATTATTTTTTTAATTTTAATTTTTTAAAAAATTAATTAATTAATTAATTAGAAAGAGAGAGAGCAGTGGGGAGGGGCAGAGGAAGAGGGACAAGGAGATTCTGCACTGAGCATGGAGCCGGACCCAGGGCTCCATCCCATGACTCTGAGATCATGACTGAGCTGAAATCAAGAGTTGGGGGCTTACCTGACTAAGCCACTCAGGCACCCATACCTGGCATCTTTAAATGAAATAGGAACTTTTTTTTAAAGATTTATTTATTTATTTTATTTTAGAGAGAGAGTGTGTGTGTGTGAGAGAGTGCGGGGGGAGGGGCAGAGGGAGAGGGAGAGAATGTTAAGCAGACTCTGCTCCAAGGTGTGTGTGTGTGTGTGTGCGTGTGTGTGTGTGTGTTGCGATGGTTATGATTATCAGGATGACAGTTATGATGAATTTAAGAGTAACTGGTGATTCTTTTTCTCTTGGCACAGATTATTTTCATGAGTCCTCTCCTCGGATGTCAGTTCATGGATCCATTAATTTGCACATCTTCATGTAGCTCCCAAATCAGATCATTGATGCCTAAACACTCTTGGTCTAGCTCTTTTATCTTAATATATTTCAAACGTCATTGCTTATACATTCATCTTCAGGTTTCCAGTTCTCCTGCTAGTTGTTTCCCTGGTGGTTTACAGCAGCAGTTCTCTGTGGGGACGTGGCCAAAATCTAATGTGTCAAGATTAGCAATGATATGACAAAGGTGAATTTTTTTAATGAATAATTTGGTAGTAAGGTTCTCAGATTGTGTATTTCTTACAAAGTTAAACACTACCCTTACAATATCATCTACTGTCTCAATGGCATTGTGATTTGTCTTCTTGGATAGGACAGAAGGATTTGGAGTTACATAGGTGTCCTCATGGAATCAAGCATTATTCTCAATATTTCCATGAAGGCATGGTAGACATCTTCCATCCTCAGTGTGCTTCTGGAGAAATATGACTGAGAAATCTGGGTTAGAAAATGCCACAGTAACCAGATGAAGTGATTTGACATTTAACCAGGCAATTTATTACATTTGTGTCATCATCGTCAATAAATGGTAATGGATTCTTTGAAAATCATGGCTCAGGGGCTCTATGAATATATCCACGAGCTTCAAGTGCCCAATTCATCTGTCTGCTCTAGTCACCTCAGAAATAAGCCCAGATAGAGCAGAAATGTACTTCCCTCCACTTGTGCAGTTGGAAAATGATAAATAAGTAACAATTTTCCTTTATTGAGTACATGTCATTCTGGAGACTTTATATATTGTCTTTCAAATAGTTTCAATATATAAGTTAGGATTTTTATCTCTATTTCCAGATGAAATGTTTGAGCTTTGGCTGTAAACGGCTGAAAAGATACTTCTCTCTGGTTCTAAAGTCAAAACAGTTGCTACTAAATGATGCTGTTCTTCAAAGCTCCCATCAACTTGATGGACTAGGTTCAATTACAGTGTATCGGGCAATGCCGATGGATGTCTTCCGATGGCGAGATGCAGTCACATAGGCCTAATAAAAGGGTAACGGTGACTTCAAAATCCCACTGCCAGTAGATGTCTGGAAATGTAAGACAAGCCACTGATAAAGTGAATGCTGAATATTATACATTTCATATCAGCAAAAACTTTTCCTGACTCCAATTCTTATTCAATGCTAATTATGGAATCTGAGACCAAAAAGAAGTTGGTATCTGAAAAATCCCTGCTGGGCAGCTGAGCTGGTTGTCTCTTACCACATCAGGAGATGTTAGGCATTAATTAAGAATAAAAATTTCGACTTAAACTGAATGCACCTGTTATGCCTTGCCCTAAAGAGATAGGTATGCTTGAGCTATGGGACTCTCTTCAGCACTACACTTCTGGTTATAAGTTTTATAAATAAATTAAAATTTCTTTAATTTTTTCAATATATTAAGCCTCCAGTGTTTTAAGAGTATTTATTCATATTTTTCCACGACAGATGAAAAAAAAAAAATCTCAAGGGCATATAGCATATACCTAATCTTTCCCAAGAGTCCTTTATGAAATGATTAGAAATTCAGTTGTTTTGTTACTATAAACAAACTGCCCATTGAAGCCTTGTCCTACAAATGGTATTTTAGTTAATCTACGGTAAATACAAAGCAAAAAACACCTATTTCGTTCTATCATTTTCTTGTTTTTCTTCTATTTTCAGTCTGTGTTATTCTAATGAACTACTTTGCCACGTGTGGCCTGTATTGATTTGGTGCCAAGCAAAGCTATACATTAATCCTTTACTCTAATGTTAAGCGACATTTAAACCCATCTGTCTAATAATTGTACATGGGAAAACAGATCTTCTGCTTATTACACAATTTTATAAAGCTCCATTCATTATTTTAATCACAACTAGTGGGATGCATTATTTTTTTTCTTCCTGAAGGGACATGCCACTGAGTCTTAATAAACATAAAAAAACAGGAAAGGTCATTCAGACATTAATTTATCAACAAACATGTATTGAGTGTCCACTCTGTCCCAAGCACTGCTTTAGTTACTAGGGATAAGACAGTGGGAAGGCAAGATCCCTATGCTCCTAGGGCTTATGTTCTAGTAGAAAGATCAATAACAATAAATGAATCAACAAATGTATAATGCCAGTTGGTGACAAGTGCTAGAAAGGTAAATAAAGCAGCATCAGGGGTAGAGTGGCAAAGAAGTAGTGTTTTCTGATCAGATGACCAGAAAAGTTCTCTTTTGAGGCGGTGGTATAAGACAAGAAACCTCAATTAAGTGAGGTAATGATATAGGTGAGTATCTGGATGAAGCATTTTCCAGGCTCAGTGATTGACAAGTTCCAAAGTCCTAAGGCAAGAATGAATTTGGTGGCCTCAAGAGCAGCTAGAGTCAAGTCAGTAAAGAGAAAAATGGTAGGAGACCTTATCAGAGAGGTGCTGGGCCTTGCACACCATGGAAAGGAATTTGGGTTTTCTTTGCAATATGATAAGAGGCCATTGAGACCAGGAGAGAGATGAGATATAAGTTATTTAAAAAAGTACTTTCTCATCGAAAAGATACTACAAGAGAAGTAGGGAAGCCATGTAGAAGAGTATTGCAACAAACCAGGGAAAAGATGATGGCCTGCTCTGTGGTGTAAGTAGCAGAGATGCTGAGAGGTGGCAGACTTAGCATACATTTTGATTGTAAAGCCAACAAGATTTTTCTTTTTAGATTGAATGTGAGATGCGAGAGAAAGAAAAGAGTCATTGATAAGTTCAAGCATTTAGTCTGAGCAACTGGGTTAATAGAATGCCATTGACAAGATGGAACATGCTGCGAGAGGAGCAGTTTGGGGGTTACTGGAGTTCAGCTTTGGGTGTGCCATATTTGCGACATCTATTAGCTGTCCAAATGGAAGTGTGAAGTAGGTGGCTGAATATATGAACCTGTAGCTAAGAGGAGACGTTGGGCTGGAGGTACAAGTTTTTGAATTAGTATATCTATAATATTTAAAGTTATGAAATTGGATGAAATCTCATAAGATACTAGCTCTGAGGACTCAAAAACTTTGAGGCCTGGGGGAAGAGGATCCAACAATAAACATTGAAAAGAAAAGGCCTGTGAGGGAGGAGAGACATCAAGAGAGTGTGGTGGCCCTAGAATCCAAGTGACAAGAATGTCTAAAAAAAGAGAATGATCAACGATGGCAAATACCTGAGAAGCCAAGCAGGATGATTGAGGACCCAAGGGGAAGGTCTTTTCTAACCTTTTAAAGAATTGTTTTAATGGATAATGGGTGTCAGGGAAGTGAAGTCTGTGAGGATACACAATTATTCTGAGGAATTTTCCAGGAAAGGGAGAAAAAATGGGTGGTTGTTGGAAGGGAATGTGGGTCAAGAAAAGGACTTTCCTTCCTTCCTTCCTTCCTCTTTCTTTCTTTCTTTCTTTCTTTCTTTCTTTCTTTCTTTCTTTCTTTCTTTCTTTCTTTAACACTTGGGTAATTAAAGCATATCTGTTTGCCGATAGAATTATGCAGCCAGGAGGAAAACTGGGTGATGTAGGAGCAGAGGGATATACTGTTACCCTGAACAATGTGGGAACTAGGGGTGCTGTCCTCCATGCAGTTGAAAATCTGTGTATAACTTTCGACGCTCCAAAAACTTAACTACTAATGGCCTCCCATTGACCAGAAGTCTTACTGATAACAGAAATAGTCGATTAGCACCTATTTTGTATGTTACTTGCATCATAGACTGTATTCTGACAATAAAGTAAGCACGGAAAAGAAAATGTTATTAAGAAAATCGTAAGGAAGAGAAGATGCATTTACAGAACTTTACTGTATTTATCAAAAAAGTCCCCATATGAATGGACAAACACAGTTCAAACTTGCGTTGTTCAACAGTCAACCGTAATTGCGAGAGCAAAGTCCTTGAGCAGGTGAGAGAGAGGTCTGGTGCAAGGTTGGGGTGCGGGCAGGCCAGCCTCAGAGTGCAGCAGGGACGGTGCCTTCCTTGGAACAGGAGGGAAGGGAAGTCACTCACGCAGCTCGGTTGGCGGGGAGGAAGGGTCATGTGGGTATCTTTTACAATCACTCCTAAGTTCTGACTGAAGCACATAAGCTGATTGTAAGGAGTGGTGAGAAGTTAAAGGGATGATGGATGTTTGAAGAGTGAGGGGAGGTGTATTCGTTTCCTAGGATTACTGTAACCGAATACCAACTGAGTGGCTTAAAACAATAGAAATGTATTGTCTCATAGTTCTGGAGGCTAGAAGTCCCCAGTCAAGCTGTCAGCAGAGCCATGTTCCTTCTGAAACCTAGAGGGGAATCCTTCCTTGTCTCCTTCTAGCTTCTGGTGGTGTTCTGGCAATGCTTGGCATGCTTTGGCTTGTAGGTTCTTCCCCCAATCCAAGTCATCCCATGATATCTTCCCTCTGTGTGTCTCTCCCCCTGTATTGTAAGGACACCAGTCAAATCATGTGGGTTAAAGGCCCATCGTTCTCCACCATGATCTCATCTCCACTAATTACATCTACCATGATCCTATTTCTGAAAAAGGTCACATTCTGAGTAAGAGGGGGAGCATAATTTTTATGGGGATGCAGTTGAACCCATAATAGGAAAATGTGAAATAGTTGGCTTGGAGAGGAGTGTGAGTCAAGAAGTAGGATTGCGTGGCAGCTCTGAGGGTCCACTTAATGGCTGCATTCACAAAGTTTAAGAGCTCTTTGTCAATTTGGTCACCGCAGACTATGATATGACAGATACAGGTGTGTTTGTTGTTTCAGTTTTTGTATTGGTTTTTATTTTTGTTGGTTTAGTTTTTATTTTAAGTCAATTATAATAACTTCACTTTCCTGTTAGAGGACAAAAATATCACTCTTCCAAGTGAAAGCATGGCCTAGCCAAACAGCATATATTTCTTCCTACTGAAATTACTTTTTGCTAATAGAGCAAAGGAATAAAATACTAAAAAAAAAGTTTATTTTTAAATTTCATATTCTTAAAAACATAAAGAGACATTTTTACTGTGTAATGCAAATATACATTTTCTGCTATTAAATCCGCTGCAAAATAAATCATTCTCAAACCAGATAGATGGTTTCTTTTTCAGACCCATTTCAGCTTATAAACAAAGAAATCCCCATAGTAACCTCACTAAAACAGCTTTGCTTTACGGTGAGATATTTAAAGGCAACACCTGTAAAAACATCCTTCTCTGAACTGTTTTTGAGGGTACGGGGAAAGAGTAGTTCTATGCTTTATTGCCCGAGAATCAGCCTGTACATTCCACTGTGGGAGCACTGAGAATGACCAGACAGTTGGGAGACAGAGGGAGCTAATCCCAGCAGGAAAGTTCATCTCTGCAGATGAAGAGAGGTTGAGAATAACTTGCCCTTCATCTCGAGTTACCCAGCCATGGAGATAGGATTTGAACCCAGCTCTATATAACTCCAATCTCTGTGTCCTTCCTGCTTCACCACACTGCCAGTGCTTAAGGGGGCCATGTTGTTCCTCCCTCTGAGCCTTTATATATGACAGCGAACTTTGCTTGTCACCTCTACCAGCTAGAATCTGAGGGCAAGGACTTCACGGTGCTTAATTTTGTAATGCTTGTGATAGTGTATGTATCAGGATGAGGCTGAACCTAAGAGATGACAGAATATGGCTACTCCTCGTCCCCTCTCCCATTTGATTTATACATGCCCTAAGGAACATCACCTAGCATCAATTCCTTCAATCCACTATATCTATCTATCTATCTATCTATCTATCTATCTATCTATCTATCTATGCCTACTCCCTGTCAGGTAGTGTGCTAAATGCTTCACAATGATCTCTTAACCTAGTCCCAACTGCCAAGAAACCTCCTCCCATAAAAAGAATTTAGACAATGTCAACAATCAAAATTCAGACATATACAAACATGGGCGTGTGACAGTTAATTTTATGTGTCAAATTGACTGTCCCACGGGACACTCAGCTATTTGTTTAAACATTATTTCCTGGCTGTGTCGGTGAAGGTGTTTCTGGAAGAGATTAGCATTTGAATTGATGGGCTGAGTAAAACAGGTGTCTCTCCAGGATGTCGGTGGGCATTGTCCAATCTGGTGAAGGCCTGACTAGAATAAAACTGAGGAGGAAGGTAGAGTTTTCTACCTGACTGTTAGAGCTGGAATATCAGTCTTCTCCTAGCCTTAAACTGGAACTTGTACCATTGGTGTTCCTGATTCTTAGGCCTTCAGATTCAGACTAGAATGACACCACTGGCTTTACTGGGTTTCCACACAGCAGATCAGGGGACTTTCCAGCCTCCATAATTCTGTGAGCCAACTGCTCACATTGACTGGCTTGATTTTCGATCAATCTATCCATCATCTATACACATACATATATATAAATAAAATCTCCATATATCTTATTGGTTCTGTCTCTCATTTGTATTACGCAAGTAATACAAAAGGGTTAAATAGTAAAAAAAATTAAGGGAAGTCTGTAGGGTTTGAGGAGAGAATCGACTCCCTGATAGGCTGCCTTTGCAAAGACCCTGAGCGGTAGCTCAAAATAATGCTTCCTGATACAGAACCGATCGTCATCTAAACCAATCCTGACCTAACAGCTCTATAGGCAGGTGCATACCTGTATTCGTGTGACTCTTGAAGTACCACTTGGGGCAAGCAGCCATGTGCTGGGGCCCTCTAAAGCAGTCTAACACAGAGAAGAGAGAGCCATTATTCCCCTGGTTAGCTCCCAGGAGAAGTTGAGCGATCACTGGAACCAGGGTGAGGGGTGGGCATCAAGTCTGGGCAGCAACCCTGGTGAGTGATGGGAAGGGGCTGGTCACTAACCATGGATGACAAGGGAAGGCTGAACAGCAGGTTCAAGAGCTGGAGCCCAACACTCAGGGATACAAAACAAATGCGGAGAGGCAAGGGTCAGGCAGTGTGGGGACCTGGAGATGATGGGGGCATGGCTCAAAACACATCTTTTTTTTTTTTTTTAAATATTTTATTTATTTATTTGACAGAGAGAGAAAGACAGCCAGCGAGAGAGGGAACACAAGCAGGGGGAGTGGGAGAGGAAGAAGCAGGCTCCCAGCGGAGGAGCCTGATGCGGGACTCGATCCCAGAACGCCGGGATCACGCCCTGAGCCGAAGGCAGATGCTTAATGACTGAGCCACCCAGGCGCCCCTCAAAACACACCTTAAACAAAGAGCGGGGCTGGACTCAGTTGGATTTATGTAACAACCACATTGCATTTCTGAGGCCAGGGCCTGTTGCAAGCATTTTGGAAATGTCAACTCATTTCATCCTCACACCAACTCTGGGGCACCGGCTGCTGCTATTCCCTTTGACAGCAGCTGAGGAGACAGAGCCACAGAAAACCTCAGAGGCACAAGGTTCCGTAGCGAGTAAGTAGCAAGGTCACATTCAAAGCCAGGCATCTGGCTCGAGACTGCTTTGAGCCACAGGGCTATGTCGTATGAGAAACAGGGCTCTCTGGCCTGCAGGTTTGTGTAGTCATTGATAAGTATCTATTAAACTCTGTGCTAACCCCTGTGTTTAGTGCCAGGAGCACAGTAGTGTATACAGATAAATGAGATCTCTGTGTCAATAAAAGTGAGGCAAAAATTGGAAGAAAAAACAGCAAATAAGCAATAAAAAAATTGCTAGAGCTGTGCTATCTGATATGATTGCCGCTAGAGACATGTGTGACTGGAAAATGATTTTTAAATTTAATTACATTTAGATTAATTTATCGTTAAAATTTAAAACTGAGGGGCACCCGGGTGGCTCAGTCGGTTAAGGGTCTGCCTTCGGCTCAGGTCATGATCCCAGGACCCTGGGATCGAGCCCTGCATGGGGCTCTTTGCTCAGTGAAAATCCGCCTCTCCCTCTCCCTCTGCCCCCCTGCTGGTGCTCTCTCTCAAATAAATAAATAAAATAAATAAAATGAAAAATAAATAAAATTTAAGAATTTAAAAAAATAAAATAAAATTTAAAACTGATATTCAATGCAGTTATTGGGGGAGCTTTTAAGTACCTTTGGAATAACTTGGGTTTGTGAATCTAGTTTCTCAAACATAAATTTTATGAAATCTGAATACAGATCCCCCATTTCCCATGAAAAGATAGTGTTTATATGGAAATGGGCTGTCAGTGTAAAATATGCCCCAGATCTTAAAGACTAGAGTCAGAAATAAAGAATGTAAAACATCTCATTAATAATTTTTATATTGATTATATGTTGCAGCGATAGCATTTTGAATGTATTGGAGTAAATAAAATAGATTCTTAAAATTAATTTCTTAATTTCTGCTTCTTTTGACTTAAAAAAGCTGACTATTAGGAACTTTAAAATTATCTCTATGGGCTGCATTCTGTTTCTCATAAAGCCTCCTGCATTAGAGAGTGGTAGGTGTGCTAGAAAATAAAACAGAGTGATAGATGATATAATGTTCAGTAGCTAATTTAATTTTTATTTTATTTTATTGTGGTAAGAATACTTAACATGAGATCTGTCCCCTTAACAGATTTTTAAGTGCACAGATACGGTATTGACTGTCATGTTGCACAATGGATTTCTAGGACTCACTCATCTTGCATAAGACAATTTCTACTCATTGAACAGCTCTTACTACTCATTGATTAGCTCTATTCATTGATTAGTCCCTTTCTATTCATTAAAAGGTATTTCCTGATCAGGAATTGAACCCAGGCCACAGCGGTGAGAACACGAAATCCTAATCACTAGGCCCCCAGGTTGCTGATTGAAATTGTGATACCGGGCTGAGATTAGATGAATTTATTCGGATGACGGATGAATGTAGAACGCAAAGGGGACCAGTACTGTGGGAGCCTAAGGCAGTGACCAGCGGACCGCCTGTGAGTGAAAGCAAGCAGGCCGGCCTCGGAGCCTGGCAGGCACAGGGGCTGTAACAGATGTCAGATGGGAAGGCAGGGGCCAGATTACCTAGGAGCATTTCAGCCTGGACAGAAATGAGAATCCTCTTGTAAATGTGGTAGGGAAGTTACTGGAGAGTATCTGACTGGGGTAGTGTTACAACGGATTTCTAGCAAAGGGAGACTAGAGTATTTGGGTTTCACTAGGATGGGATTGGGCATATAGTACATATTGAACGGCTGTTTACTGAATTAAAAATATCAAGGTTACCTTGTTTCTGCTGAGAAGCATAAGCAAAGTCCCACGTGGAGGATATCCTAATTCCCTTTCCTCGCGCATGGGAATGTTTTAGCAGTGGCTTCCTGAAGTTCAGCAGCCTTAAACCTTGGTGTGGAATCCTGCTAAAGGTCATGCAGGACCAAGAGGCTGACGGCCGGTGGCTGAATTCTCCTGGCCCTGGTCTTGCGGTAGATTTGCGTGAGAGCGTGTCTGGTCAGAGAGCCCGGGGATGAGAGCAAACGGCGCTCTGTCGAGTCCGGCGGAGGTGAGGACGCGGATGAGGGCTGATGTTGAACCAGAGGCTCTCAAGCGCATGGACGTAGCACTTCGGCGTTCCTCAGTAGGAGGAAGCATGGTGCAGAGACGCAAGGACACTGCCCCGACACCAGCGTGTTGGTCTTCGCGGGCTGGCCCGGTCCCTGCAGAGTGACCTTGAGCAAACCACTCGTGTGTCCCGGGTCTCAGGTGCCGTGGGGATGAACTGTTTTCCTATCTCCTTAAAATCCTCTGATGCATTTGATCCACACTGAACAGGTGTGTGAATCAAAGGCTTAGTGAATACGACAGTGTCGAATTCATCTCTATTTCTCCTCCAGACTATCAGATCGCCACATCAGCTGTGTCTGCCTGAAGACTGTTAGTTCTGGACAATTTATGTCTTAGTCGAACAAATCTTTACAAACCAACAGCAGAAATGAATCACTGAAATTTCATAACTGGTGCAGATTGGGTTTATCTTTATGTCCTCACAATAGGTAGTTAGGCTAAACAGGCCGTAAGCAGTCTCTGCTATGCAACCAAAATATTTACATAGGGTCCACAGGGGTAAATGGATACCCCAGAGTCTAATTACCAGTGAGATGTAAAGGGGTTACCCCATCAAACCACCACTTTATATATTTAATCTAAGGCCTGTTAGGTGTTACAATAAAAGGTAAAGGATAATGAACTTAATTGTGTTTTTACTATGAAGTAATTTTTTTCTCACTTCCAGTGAGAAGGAGTTTTGAGAAATCCGATATTTTTTAAGCTCATTAAAGTTTTAAAATCTAGCATAGGGAAACTACCACAAGGTTATGTCAACTCTGATTTGGTATTACATGCTTTTTAAACTCTCATGAGGGCTTCTGAAAATAATCTTATTGTAAAGATGGAATGCTATGTGTCTCATAACAAAGGCTTGTGAGCTACAGCCTACAAAGAAAGAGTTTTTTATATTTTCAACAGAAAAAAGAGCTATATCAAGTGAAACCCTACCTCTTATCACTATGCACTTGAATCCAGAGTGCTAAAGTATTTTGGGCAAATGCCAAAAGAATCATGTCCAAATCCCACCATAAAATTAAATCTGAACTGAGGGAAAAAAAAAAAATCAGACTCTATGATATAAAATGTAGAATGAACTCTCTTTAGAGAGATCCTTGCCATCTGTCTGGAAAGGAGAAGGTGACCAGGCAAAGGAAAAGGAGATTTTCCATGTTAAAAATGCATCTTTCTTAAGACAATAGACATATTTGAAAAATATATATATCATTCCTTCTTTCGGCAAATAAGTATTGAGCACTCTTAAAGTTCCAGGAAGTGTTCTAGGTGTTGGGACCAGTTCTAGGTGTTGGATATACTGAGAGATCCATAAAATGAACTGAATAAGTCAATGAGATTATCTTAATTTATTGGGGGGGTCTATAATAGTGCCTATGGAATGCCCAGCATTTTTTTTTCCTGTAGTATCTCAAGAATATATAAACTGTAGTGTGCTTCCTCTCAGACCTACGGGCTAGCTGGGCGGCAGGATGCATGATATGAAAAATGATATGCTAATCCAAGGCAACATATCAGCAAGTGTGAAAATCTGATAGAATTCCTAGTTCTCACACTTTGATGGCATTCGACACTCATTTGGTGATGTAGCTTGGTAGGCAAAGCTTCAGAAAATAAACAAATGGCGAGCTAGTGCTTGAGAGAAGGGGAGATGCAGGTAATAGGCAAAGTAAGGAAGAGCATTCATGGTTTGCTCTTTTTTGTGGGCTTGGAGGAGATGGCCTGGAGGGGCTGCTCTCTGGTGGTTAGAGAAGAAACCCTGAATAAAGCCAATGTGTAAAAATTAACTAACAATCAAAACTCCTGTGGAGGAAGATAAAGCGATGTCTTTCTGTATTTAAATGAGGAAGCAGTGGTGTGAAAACTTCCAATACATTAGTCAAGTTTGCAAATGTACAAAAGTTATTGCCTTGGGGGGAGAGGTCTGCTCTGCCACTGTCCCCCATCCCTGGTGGGCCAAGGACTCTCTTCTCACATAGCAGATTCTAAAACAGAGAGACTAAAAAACATGTTTTGTTTTGGTTTTTTTGCTTTCTTCTCAAGCCGATTAAACATGCAGCATTTGCTTTCAAGTAAATAATTGCTACATTTGCTCTTTTTCTCTCAAAATATCTCCTCCAGTCATTTCCTTGCCTGTACTCGTTAACTTTCTTCAAATTTATTACGGCAGCACTGTCTGGCTTTGAAGGCCCTAAAGCCATGGTGAGAAATGATCCTTCCTTAAGGGAACATTCTGGTGGATCTTCCCGCCAGCATAGTAAAGGCAACATTTCTAATATTAGATATAATTCTTCCTTAAAAGCATCAGCAAAGAACCTAAGACACACACTTTGCAATGCTAAGCATCCCAGGATGAGTGAAACAAATTCTGCCTTCAGGAGTGGACAACTGAAAACTATTGCAGAAATCATTAAGATGACCGTTAGCTCATCTCTATGATTCTACTGTATAATTTTAGCTAATACCCATTATCAGGAAAAGCATTATTTTGCAATGTGGTATCCAAAGCCATACATTCTGTATCTGGGTTTCAACATACTTCATTGAAAGCTGACATCAGAATCACTCAATACATTTCATCAAATGATTACATTTAAAGCCATTGGAATATTTTTCCAAGTTTCTCCCTTTCATGAAATATCTCTATCCACAGCTTTTCTTTGCCAGATGAACCAGCTTACGTTTTTCTGTCCCCATCTCACTTCATTTACGGGGCACCTGGGTGGCTCAGTCGGTTAAGTATCTGCCTTCGGCTCAGGTGCTGATCTCAGGGTCCTGGGATGGAGCCCTGCATCGGGCTCCCTGCTCAGTGGGGAGCCTGCGTCTCCCTCTCGCTTGTGCTCTCTCTCTCAAATAAATAAATAAAATCTTAAGAAAAAACACACATACAATCCTATCTCGTGTGTGTGTGTGTGTGTGTGTGTGTGTGTGTGTTTGTAATGTCTCTACCTTTGTTGAACCATAACAAATCTTTAACTGATAAGCATGAAAAGGCCCTATTGGTAATAGCTCTGAACAGACACCTCACCAAAGAAGACATACAGATGGAAAATAAACATGCAGACACATGTTCCTTATATAAGAATGTGTGCATTACGCGGTAACAGACTCAATTTCATCTTTGGAAGAAAAAAGGCAACCTCACCTTAAGGATCGACTCTACTGCTTTCTTGAACCTGCATCAGAGCACTATCAAACATTCACAGAAGTTGAAAAACCGGAAAGAGTTTCTAAAACTGCAGTCCAAAGTCTCTGACTGTAAGGAAACTCACTCTGATTATCCAACAATACTGAAAATAACAAAGCTGAAACTGACAAGAATGGGAACACGCTTTGGAGATGTATACTGTATGTGCTGCGTATAAAGGAGTATGGGCAATACGTGTATGTGGGTATACACACATGTACATCTGCTTAAACACACACATATCATCAGCCTTCTTACAGGAAAACTGAGAAAAGCGAGGGGAGACTCAGGAGGGAGAAGAGAAAAGAGGACGAAGACGGAAAGATTCAAGATACAGCAGTGACAGCTTTTAGAAATGCCCAGGGGAGAATGAGAAGTCGCAGGATTCACAGAGAAGATGGCCATTGACAACAAGGGAAGAGAGAAATGCTCTCTGCATTTGGAAATGAGGACACCTGTGAAAAGCCATCTGTACTTCAATTGTCCTTGAGAACACTATGATAGGAACGGAAAAGAGGTGGCAATGAGATGGGCAAGAAGACAAAGACACAGACCCAAAGCAGCCCGCTGGGATCTCAGTACCTCCTCGGGGCCTGCTCTCAGCCATCCTCAACCCCAGGGGAAGCGGAAGCCATTTCTTACCAACGTGCTTGCTGCAGGCACAACAGGCAGTAAAACAGAGAGAGAGAGAGAGAAACAAGCAAAGAGAAATTACAAACAGTGAGAAAGAAAGCACTGTCCATAGCAGAATACTACCTTGCATTGTTTCAACACAGGCCTAGTGTAGCAGAGCACAGCATACTCTAGATCCTATCTCACTGGGGACCCTCTGGACGATTAGTGCAACATCCACATTTCAGTATCTATTGCCAAGCCATGGGGAAATAAAGAGTAAAAGCAACTTCAGGTTTATCTAGTCTGGATACTGCTTATTACTTTTCCATCAATAAGATCTGAGAATTTCATTTACTTGCAATACTTGACTTCCTCTGCTATTGCTTTGTTCCATCTTTGGTAAGCTTTGTAACTTGGACCAACTTAAACCTCTACTTCTGTCCCATCAACTTCCATCAGCGTCTCAGTCCCCCGTTCGTCTCTCCGATTCTGCCCGCAGTACTTTTGCCCCATGATCATCAGGACTCTTTTTTTTTTTTAAGATTTTTTAAATTTATTTATTTATTCATTCATTCAACAGAGAGAGAGACAGCCAGCAAGAGAGGGAACACAAGCAGGGGGAGTGGGAGAGGAAGAAGCAGGCTCATAGCGGAGGAGCCTGATGTGGGGCTCGATCCCATAACGCCGGGATCACGCCCTGAGCTGAAGGCAGACGCTCAACCGCTGTGCCACCCAGGCGCCCCAATCATCAGGACTCTTAAATTCCGTTTGGTAACCATAAGCAAATCTCATATGTGCTTTATGTGTAGGTTGATTCTGAAAACCGAAAATCCACAGGGCATCCATTATCATGAATAGGTATCTATTTTTCCTTGCTTAATGAATAATGTTGTAAACTTGGAAAGTGAAAAATAAAAGGACCTATAAAGAAAAAAGAAAGGAAAATCTTGATTGATCAGTGGGATATTAGTTCCATTACCTTGTATAATAGTAAGACTTAGGAAGGGCAGTCATTAAAATTCTTTACAGATTCCATGTCATTCATTTAAAAGCTTTTCAAAAGAGCTCTATCCATCACTTGCCTAATTAGAGCCCATGGTTTTATAGCAATGATTCTCAGGCATCTCAGGAAGAAGGGTGTTTTTAAATGGCCATTATGCGTATTTTTAAAAGCAGAATATTTTAGTTTAGTACCTAACTATGTTTATTTTCCAGAGAATAGATTTAGTGCTTCTAATTGAGACAATATATATGACTTGAGGTAGGCTATGGAAGTTGCAAAGAATAATACTGAAGGACATTAATGTGTCTTTTCCAGACAGTGGATTTCTGAACCCTGTTTTAGAATTAAAGCCATGGCTAGAGTTGAGCTTCCGCTGTGCTTGTGTCCAGTAGTTCACTGATGAGTGGAGGGAGGCCTTGCTGAGTATAAACAGAAGAGAGGCTGGCTTTTCCTTCAGTCCTGGATTCAGGCTCCTCTAAGCAAAAGCTTTGGTAACAAAAGGAATTCATTATCTTTCCAAAGTTACTGCATCTTTGCTTTCTCTTTATAGGGAGTAAACTAGTACATGCAGAAAGGCTTCTCTTTCTACCTTATTCTTTTGTCTTTTAGTAATTTTAAATTGTATAGCTTAATATCCTCAGGTTACCTGGCTTACTTATGCAACCATTTCTGAGGAGAGTCAATAGCGTGGTCCTGCCAACTCAGTCACAACTGACTAGATCACAGATGGGTGCCAATACCCACCATTGAGACCTGGTGTGCAAGCAAGATAAATTGCTACCTTACCATACAAGATTTGGGAGAGGGGGGAAGATAGATATTAAGAAAATCATGGAATTCATTAAGTTTGAAAATTCATTCTTAGAAAACAGGAGTATAGGAGCAGCAAGGGACATTGCCAAGAAAATGTCCCAGATACAATCTACTTAAAATAACATTGCTCAAGGCGATTGGACTCTTGACCATACTGCCACCATTGCATATGGTCTTTAACTGGCCCTGGGAATTTGTGTCACTTTGTCTGGATTTGAATACCAGATGGAAGCACCTGGTTTTCTGAGCCAAGGTCACGTGACCATTCTTTGAGCCAAGGAACAAGGAGAAATTTCTGGCTTCTTGTGGCTGCTTCTAAAAACATGCGCAATGGAAAGTCTAAACAAATAGGAAGGAGGTTGGTTGCAGGGCAACCAAAGTTGGCAAACTCTCCTACAATACTTGGCTTAAGGGCTACCCAAAACTAGGCTCCCTAGAAGCCAGTAAAGTGATCTGGAATGAGTGTTGTGCCCAACAGGGATAACAATTACAATGGAAACCAATCAGACATTTTCTCTTAAAAAGTTAAAATGTGATTCATACAGAACAGTTTACTTGGGGTTCTGTAAACTGAAAAGCACACAAAAAGAAGGCAATCAGCAAAAACCACAAGATAGGAGCAGGTGTGCCTAAGCAGATAACAAATAAATTTAAAAACAGAGCACCTTACAAGAAACAGACATTTGTATCCTGCATCTGTAACATTTCAGGGCAGATAGGTAGGCTTTACTCCACAGAGTGGAGACATCTTCGCTAACTTTAACATGAGAATTCTGGGGTTGTTCTAGTAATTCCCATTCC
Source organism: Ursus americanus (assembly GCF_024610735.1). Lineage (NCBI taxonomy): Eukaryota > Metazoa > Chordata > Mammalia > Carnivora > Ursidae > Ursus > Ursus americanus. Next base: position 60,777,784 of record NC_142135.1, read on the forward strand.
ATCCAGGAGAAAGGAAAGGAAAGAAAAGCAAGTTCCAGAAGAGCATTTTTTTAAAGGACCTGGAAGTTGCCCAATCAATGCTATTCACATCATAATGGGGAGAACTTAGTCACATGATCACACCTATTCACAGGGGAGGCTGGGAAATTTTGTCTTTAGCAGGGCAGCCATGTGCCTAGGAAGAAAAGAACAGATTTGGGGTAGATGGAGGATGATAAGTTACCTTATAACCTAGGGTAATTTTAGCATGTCCCTGTTCCTAGCGAACCCTACTTTGATTTGAAAGTTAGATAGGATGCATGAACACCTGGAGAAGAAAACAAAGAGTTATTTTGTAGATAGACAAATGTAGACATCACCCTGGTTTTAAAAGATTAACATGTGATAGTATTCTTATCATGCTACTGCATTTCCCAAGTTCTACGTCAATGATTCCGTCTGTAGAAAAGCTTTTAAACAAAAAATAATTGCTGCCTGGCCCTGATCTCCTTTTTAGGACCTATTCGTGAAAAAAAGTATTGCAAATGGGAGATGTGTTAGGTTTAAATTAACAAAAAGGAAGTTCTTATGTTTCATTAAGTAAGGAGGGAAAAAACCCAGAAAATGTTCTAAATGCTGCTGAACGTTCAAAAGACAATGAAGGATCAAAAGATGGAGGATAAAAAAATCACTTGGGGAAAACATCGTTTGGCTTTGGATTCCGTAATGGATTTATCAAAATGAGTCCTAGACGACACTAACCAGCCAGCCTTCTGAAATCTTTTCTTTACACCATCTTTAGGAAATGGAAAAGTTAATGAAAATTTTGTGGAAAACCACTTTTATTCAAAATAAAGTTCTCTTATGTTTGAAATCTACATGAATTTATTTTCAAACGTACATGAAAAAGGAAAATTTAATCTAAATAATACTCTATATTATACAATAGTAAATATCTCCATATCATATCTGTTAGGATAAATGAAATTCACATTTCACATTGCTTCTTTATCTTTCCCATAGCTACCAGGAGAAAATGTCAATCTTCTAGCAATTAAGAGAATTATCCATCTGTTAATCAGATGTTCATTATTTACTCTCAACTCAGTAAACACATGTTATTATATTTAGCTACCAAAATGTGCCAATTCAGTGAGAAAAATATTCCAAATAATGAATATAAAATATGACTAAATATTTGGTAGCTAGTCATTAATGCTGAATTCTAAGTCTGAAAATGAGGTGAAAATGAAGGACATTACAAATCATTCCCATTTGCTGATGAGTCTAATTTCCAACAAACACATCTGGACAATTCCTTTTACTCAATTCAGGTAGTTTTTTGGTTTTTGTTTTGAAATAGGAAGAGCAACTCCCCAAAACGGAAACAACAAAAATGAAAATCAGTCTGAATGCTTCTAAAATATAGACATCTGGTTACAAGTTCTCAAATATTTTTATTTTAAAAACCACATTTGGTTCTGACTAAAGTTTGGGGGGTTTGTGTGATTTGCTGTTTATCATATGGATGCTTCTCTTACATTAAAGACTGGTGGTTACAAATCCCTTGCCACACTCATGTATGTGTGCTGTTTCCTCCTCTGTGAGCGACTTTTGAATACTGCTTTCAGCCACTGTAATTTTCATCTTTTCACTCCTTTTGGTTCTTAAATTCCCTTTCCCCAAACTGGAGAATTCTTAAGAAAGGCCACAATGAACCCTAATGCATCTTTGAATGGGACTCTGATAAACCAGGAGCAAAAACATGTGGGGTGATAATATTGCTTTTGTTGTTTTGCATTTGTAAACATAACGGTCATGAGCAACAGGGGAAGAGTTTTATGATAGATAGTGTGCCTATTAATGTTAGCAAAAAGTCGACATGTGTAATCAAGGCAACTGATTCTTTATGGCCCTGCTCTGGGCCCTGCGTGAGGCTGCCATATTGCCACGAGACAGGGAGTTTGTAGTTGGAGGTAGTGAATGCCTGTCTTCATCTTTATTTCCTTCTTAACAAACATATGGCTTTGACCTTAAAATTAGGTGTCCTGGGTTTCTAGTTTTCCTGTCTAATTTACCACCATGTCTTAGAGCTCACTGCTTTTAAATTTAACTCTGGCTTAATCTTGGAACGTTATTCTGCCTTCAGAACTGTTCTGATGATTTCAGCCTGAGGTGTCCGGGCCCCATCACACCCTTGGCACAACTCAGTTAGGTCAAGTATCAACATTACCAAAAGGCTCTATAATGTCAGAGTTGATGATTAGGGAATTATGGTGAAGATGTCTCAGGGGTGTTAACATTTCCTCCCTTTGTTAACTCAGGCTATCAACTGATCTAAAGTTGACAGCACCTTCGTTTGTCACTAGATCGAAAGTCAGTGACTTCTTAATATATCAAAAGCTAACTTCACTATAGGTATTTATGCCCAGAGAGTTCTGGCTTCTTCATAAATTGTGGTTTTCAGGGGTCTGCACCCACACTTAGGCTGCTGTAGACTCAAAGCCATTAGCAAACCTATCTGTAAGGCGCAAGTCTGAAATTTGCCTTGGTTCATGTAGATATTTATTATAGACAGCTGCCCTTTGATGGATGGAGACTAGTGTCATTGTGTCCCCATCTGTGTCTCTAGAAATCAGGTAGGATAACATGTGTTGAACGCCCTTGCTCTGTGCTAGCATTTGCTCTGGTACAATAGTAACTTTAATCTTATTATTTTTCTTCCCTCTGTGTTAAGTAAATATCATGATAGTCTGAAATGAAGTTCTAACTTTGCTTACACTATAATTTAAAATGGACAAGAAGAACAGCTAAAGGTTTTGAGCGGATCATTCTAAAAATAAACAGGAAGTATTGTTTTTATAAAAGGATTAGAAACTGAGTAAATTAATCTAAGCCACATCAGTGAGTTAGTGAAAGGGTTGAGAACAGATTTCAGGTTTTATGACATCTGGTCTGGTTCTTAGACTCCTTGTCTACTGTCTCGCTGTGTGTTCTTGGAAAAATCACTTCCCATATACTCATTTTATGGGAAAATTACATTGAATCCAACTTATAAATGTACTGAGGGAAATCTAAAATCCCTTGAGGGCGAGGCTGGTGTCTGTTTTCACTTGCTTACACATGCATTGCTGCCTCTTGTAATTGAGGAGGACATTCCTGACGACTTACTATCTGCACGTTTCAAAAGGCCAACCCAAAGCAAAGTCCTTTTCTCCCTAACTCACAGGACTTTTATAGACCTTCATTCATGGGATAGGCTCTAGCGATCCTGGTGACACAATTCTGACAGTTAAATGCTTCAGGCTTTTGTTCTCTGTCTCTTCAAAATTTGTACCTCTCCTTCAATTATCAGTATTTGTATAGGGAAGACTCCGTTGTTTATAAATAGTTTTTAACACTTGCCAGTCTCTTAGCATGACTGATTAGATTCTACTGGCCATTCCAATCAAGCAGCACCTGTGGAGGGCAATGGGAGAAGAGATGGAGAGGAGAGCACCAGGGAATAAGGGGCCGCCATGACTTTCCTACGTCAGAGCAACAAGCGGTTTTATTTCCGGTCCTTGATTTTCTGCTTTGAAACTGCTGCCTCCAAGTACTAACTTGAGTCCGGTCTAGATGAAGAAATGAAAACTCCCATTTCAATGTGATCTTTATGACTGCATTGTAGTGCTATAGGCCAGGAAGTTGTGAGTTATCCACCCAAACTCATGATGATTATTTCAGAGTAGCAGAAGAGACACTTCTGAGTCTCCTGCCAGGCCCAGAGGGATGCAGCTGGTGATTCAAATCAATTGACCTTTCAGTTCTACCTGATATTTTCAAACAGACCTACTCACAGACATACTGCTAAGTCTGTATGTTTCCAGTTTGCTGGGTTCCTAAATTGAGGTAACATGGTGAGAAAACCTGAGGAGGTGGATTTCAGAGTCCCCACTCCTATTCAAACCCTAAACGTTCTGATTTGATCAGAACTTACCTTTATGATTTCCTTGGGGAAAAAAGCATCTTACTGACTTCTTCATTCAGGTTTTTTGGGTTTTTTAAAAGATAGTATTTATTTATTTTTGAGAGAGGGAAAGAGAGAGAGAGAGCATGAGCAGGGAGGAGGGAGAGAGGGAGAAGCAGACTCCCTGCTGAGCAGGGACCCTGGACCCTGGAATGGTGACCTGAGCAGAAGGCAGACACTTAACCAACTGAGCCACCCAGGAGCCCTTCACTCAGGTTTTTACAAACAAAACAGAGCAACTTCATCTTTAAGTGGAATCGTTAACATTGCTTAAATAACAGAAATACACATACATGCTCTACTTTTATACATTCTTGTCACAGTAGAATAATTGATTAGAATATATTGCAAGGAACAGAGCTCTGTCTCCCTTGATGCTGTCAACATGACCAGAAAGAGATGTTTCAGTGAAGTATCATCAAAAACAGGGACCACATAAAAAATGTGAGTAAGAGAGACCCTATACCTAATCAGACTGATGAAATGAATGGTACTGATTACAACATGCCTATAGTTTCTTTCAAATTCCTCCAAAAATGATATACTGAGTGAAATATATAAGCTATTAAAAATGAAGAGCAAGCAGGCAACTGGAAATAAAAGTGCTAACATGCCACTTTAAGTGGGAACACATGGTCTGTTGGAACACGGGTGTGGACAATAAATGCTAAGGCGAGGGATTATAAGAATGATATTACAAACGATTATCTTTAGAGCCCTAAGGAGAACTGTTTTCTCCTTTTCCATTCTTTCTCATTACTCCATCATTTTTGGGTTATTTCCAGGTTTTCAGTGGGATTCAGGAGAAGCAACATCACTGGTAAAAACTCAAGGATATTGACAGTATTCTCCCAGTGAAATTTACATGGGACTGTGTTAAAGCCAAAACAAGTTTGTGTGATATTTCATTGACAGAGCACAAACTTGACCGATTTATGTCTTTGTTTTGGAGATGGAATTTTTCGCAATCAATTAAATGGATTTCTTTTCTTGTATTCTGCAACAAAATGATCAGTAATCTATTTCATTTTAAAATAAACAATGGGCCTTGAGAAATCTGATCTTTCCTCTTTAATAACAATACTCAAAATATGCATTGTCCCAATGGCCAATAAAAAAAGATAGTGTTGAGGATATAGTAAATAATTAACTGATATCTAAGATTATTTTCACTTACGTAAGGAGCGATTGACTTTATTCAGCATATTTTTACAAACAAATAACATAACTTTACAACTGAAGCCTGAGCCAGGAGAGACACATTGTCTCTCATCACTCTTCAGTATAATTATCCATTTCCCTTAGTCACCACAAGGCAAACCACTCACAAAGAATGTAGTGTTTAAGCTATAGAATGGGAGGTATTTTGGTGACAAACAAATAAAGCAAAAGAAGTGGGAAGAAGTAAAAGGAAATTTGGATCACTGGTCATTCTCTTTGTATGTACTTTGATTTTGTATGTTGAGTAGTTTAGAAGATTTTGCTAACACCTGTGAACATACTAATGCTTCTTGCTAAAACTTGAGAAAATAACCAAGGCTATCAGGTGACGTTCCCACTAAATAGTGCATGTTTGGAAATGAATGATATGGACAGACAAGCAAACCGTGATTTACTATGGGCAGCTGTAGAGAGGGTCACTAAAGCTTGAGTTTAGGCTTGTGGAGTTGTACCATGTACAGCTTCCTGCATCCACTCACCAGCTAAATATAGTTCATTTGCTTGCTTGAATGCAAGGTGAAAGGACTGTAGCAATATCTTTTATACTAGGCACCTGTTAGAGAGGATGAAGAACTAATGAGTGAAGTCAGGAAAGAAACATTGAGACATTTTTCTAAGGAGGCAAAAAAGCGTTTGAATCTTATGGCCCTTTCCTTGTCACGTGTTTTATTCCAGCTGATGTAAACTGGTCTATCTGCCTGAGTGTTGCTTGAGTTGGGATAGTGGTTAAGGGCAAAGATTTCAGAGTCAGGCAGGCATGAGGTCCAATCATGGCTTTCCACATGTGATTTGTTGAATGTTTGGCAAGTTGTTAAACTCTTGGAATTTCCAGTTCCTTCTCCGTTGGATGAGAATCCCCATAGGTGAGAGTTAAACGAGGCAATACAGGTGAAATGCTTATCAGAATACCCAGCACTTAATAGAAGAATAATCAATACTTGGAGGAGACTCTGATCTCCTATCACCCACCCTCTGTGCCACTGTGCCAAGGTCAGTTCTATTCCCCTTCTTTCTCTCCTTGGCTCCCCAGGCTCATTCTTATTTCCTACTCTGATCTTTTATCTCTAGTCAATCTTGTCTGTGATTACATAGGCACTTCCCTGTACTTCCTGGTCTTTAAACAGGAAAGCTTACTTGTGTCTTAGGATATTTTCTTTTGTTTTTTCTGCTGCTTGGGCAGGCTTTTTTCTGATCTTCATGTAGCAATTTTCTTTGTTGGTTTGGTCTCATTTTTGTATCACATTCTCGATTAGACTTTTCTAAACAACAGCAGTAGCCTTCAGGTTTCCAGCTGCTAGCATTGCCCTATTTTATTGTCTTCATAGTTCTTCCCATTAACTTACATTGATGTTTGTATTTATTTTCTGTCTCTCTCCATTGGAATATGAGCTCCATGAGACCATTTCCGCAACTCTAACATCTAAAATAGTGTATGACACGAGGTTAATGTTAAAATAATGTGTTGAATAAATGAATACATTTATTGAGCCTCTACTCTGTGCTATACTATTGGGAATTAAGAATATGGTAGTCAGAAACATAGACATCCTCCATGTGTGTCTTGAACTGCAGGGAAGAGAAGTAATTTACCCTTCTGGGTTCCTTGTTGAGACCTCCCTGTAATAAAAATATTAACAGGAAAAAAAAAAAAACCAAACAAACAAGCAGAAACTGAATAATACATATTCTTTCTGTATACATGGGAGATACCCAGGAAAACTGAGTAATGCCCCAAAATGGCACAAGCCATCACCTTGAATACCATCTCCAGCTAAAGACAAAGGGTGTGTAGAGGGGTGACGAGCCAGTTATGGGAGGTTTTCAGGCAAAACACAGTAAAGGTGGGTATAGTTGTTCTGCAGATGTTAGTCTTGGCCTTCTCCATTGATAAGAGTTTCTAGAGATTTAGTTATTTCCCTCTTTCTCTAGGTGGAGGAAGACACCTTTACAAACAGAGATTTCCCTTATAGATGTAAAGGGGCAATTTCTACTGGGTTTGCAGCCTTCTCCTACATCTGTATTTTGTTTAGTTTAGTTTAGTTTAGTTTAGTTTAGTTTAGTTTAGTTTAGTTTAGTTTTGAACAACCAGTTCAAACTAATCTTATTCCAAAGAGGCATATTTTGGGTGACATATTCCACTTCCTTTCAGAATTTACAATTTCGTGGGACATATATAGAACAAATAGACAAATAAATGTATAATTATAAACCTCAGGTGAACCTGAACTTGACTTATTTAGGAGGTAAGGAAAGTGTCCTTGAGGATACTATATTTGAGCTACTTAAGACCTGGGAAGTAGAGAAGTGAGTAAAAGTTATCTAAGTGGTGGGGATGGGTGGAAAAGGAATTCCATACAGAATGAGCTGGCCCTGAAATGGTGTAGGATAGTGGAACCATAGAGAGATAATGGTGTGGCCTACTGGGTGCTCAGCCCTCTGCCAGTTGCTTGGGAATAAATCCAGGGAAGAGGCTCTAATGACTGAAATCCAGTTAAAAATCAAGAAGTGGGAATTCTGCCAATGGTTTTCTTTCTTTTTTTTTAAGTTCTTTGCAGTTTTCTCAGAATGCTGGTTCCTTCTTTAGGTAGAAGAGGGAAGTGGTTAAAAGGAAAGCCCTGAATAAGATTTTCCATATTTTTACATTTAACCCAGAATAATATATATAAATGCAAGAATAGAAAATGATTAATCATAATTTGGGATTAAATCTACTTAGATTTCTAAAATAAGACTGGTAAGTAGAATAGAGAATGTAGTTAAGTAAAAGCCTATAAAACCCTCAGCTCACTAATGGAACAGTCTAAAGATATCATATTCGTATAAAACTTAGATAATTAAAGAATTATGCCTCAAGAATGTCTTTGAAAGATCATGATAACCACTAGTTCTATTAAAAATATATTGAGTACTTTTTAAAACACTAGAGAAGACAAAAGCTAAGAAGATATGTTCTGTAGTATTTCATATAGCAGAAAATATAAAACAAATAAGAAGGATGTATAAAATAAGTTGATAAAAGTGAAGCTGAAATAATCAGTAATGGAAGTAAACATAAATCATTCTAAAACTCTATTTAAAAATGAAGACTCTTGGATTGAATTACTAAACAAAATCCAACTAAAAATTATGCATACATTATAAATCTAACAAAGTGAAGCAAAATATTAAAAACAAATGGACAGAACTATCAAGGAAAAACAAAGAAAGAAAGCGAAGGAAGTATGGGTATAATGTTAGCTGTAGGCAAAGTAAAAAAGGTTTTAAATGAGGGGGGTCATTTGTAATTTAAAGGAAAGAGCTTACAAAAAAAGCTTATCGTTACAATTGCAAATGTAATTCTGTGGTAGCATATGCCGATGAAGCTAAAATCAAACTATATAAAACAAAAACTACGCAAGTCCAAAGAAATAAATAAAAACAGAATTGTGAGAAATTTTGCTATGTTAGCCCTGAGATTTAAAAAATTAAAACAGATTAAAAGAAAAAAGAAGTAAGAGAGAATAAAACATTGTAGGGGTGTATTTCCTTAAAATGGAATAATAGATATAACAATTTAAATCCAAGTGTTGTTTTTCTTGTTTGCTAGCTATGTGACTTCCTTTCGCCCTCCATAAGTGGAAAATATTAACAATGTCTAGTCATAGTATGATTATATAGATTAAATGAGATAATATCTATAATTGCATAGCATAGTACCATGTAAACTCTTAAAAATGCTATTATCATTATTGTTATCAGTAAGGAAAATCTTGTCTGCTACAAATAGAAACTACTCGTTTATCCTGCCTTAGGGTGGAATATTCCTAAATATAGCTTTCATGTTATGTTACAAAGAAAACTTCAAAAGAAAAACCGAACCAACCAATTTCTATTAAAAATAAAAATAAATAATAAAATTTATTTACAGATAATGCAAACACATGTAAATTTAAATCTACCATTTCTAATACTTAGAAACTATCCAGACATGATTATTAAAACCTCAGGGATACAGCCAAAGCTGTACTTAAAGGAAAATTCATTGATTTAAAATCTTTTGTTAGAAAGTGAAAATAAGTAAGCTAACTACTCTACTAAAGCATTTTAAATAGCAGTAAAATTACATTAAGGAAGCAAGAAGAAACAATAAAAATGAAAGTAGAAAGATGATATAAAACATCAAAAACTCACTTGATATTTTGGTAAGCAGAATAATGTGTTTTCTCTTCCTTCCCAGATGTCCATGCCCTGATCCCCAGAACCTGTAAATATGTTAGGTTACACAACAAAGGAGAATTAGGTTGCGAGAGGATTAAGGTGACTAGTTGTTTTTAAAATAGGGAGGTTATCCAGGCTAATCTGGATAGACTCAATAGAATCACAAGGGTCCTTATAGTGGAAGAGAGGGGCAGAAGAAAGACAGCATCAGAGGCAGACGTGACTACAGAGGGTCTAGTGATGCAACACAGCAGAGCTGGACTTCCTGTGTCTAGCTTTGCAGGTGGAGAAATGGAACTGCAAGACAAGGAATGGAGATGGTCTCTAGAACCTGGAAAAGCAAGGAAATGGAATCACCCCTGGCACCTTCAGAGAGGAGTACAGTCCTGCCTGCACCTCCATTTTAGTCCAGGGAGACCTACACCAGTTCTGACCTATGCAACAATGAAATGACAAATTTGTGGTTTTTAGGCACCAAATTTGTGCAATCTGTTACAGCAGCCACAGAAAGCAACTACAAATATATTCAGGAACTTATCATGTATTAGAAACAATCCACTAAGACAAACTTCTGATTTTAAAGAAAACAAAAACTCAATAAAAGAAGAGTAACATTTTAATAAGATCAGCAAGAGAAGAAACATGATGACAGTGAGTATAGTTCTATGGTAATATATTTGAAGTCCTGAAGAAATAGAACATTATATTGGGAAATATAAATTAGCAAAGCTGACTTCAAAATAGAGGCCTGAATTGACTGATAATCACAGAAGTAAACAGATGTGTATAAATTAATTTCATTCAGGGAAGTGTCTTGTTAGATTCTGACGAGTTTATCTTTTAAATGTCAAGGAAAAGATTTCTCTATTGTGTAAATTATTCCAAGATTTAGAAAAATAAAGAAATCTGTTCTATTCAGAGTATTTTATGAAGTTGGTAGAAATTTGACATCAAAAATGAGGAGAGGTAATCCAGAACAGTAAAGTAGACAACTTTATTTAGAAGTATAAAAATTAAAATTCTTGCAATAGAACTTAGAATATTATTCATAAGTTTGAAATGTGACAAAGGTGGCATCGCCAAACAGTATGAGAGAAAGGTGCACAACAGAAAAGGGATAATTATACACTCTGCACTACACCAAAATAATATTCGGATAAGTAAAGAGTTAAATAGTATTGCCATTAAAAAAAAAAAAACTAAAGTATGTAATATCATGTTGAAGGAAGGATCACAAATCATTAAGGAGGGGATACATCATTTTTAAATGGCATAGAAAAATCTGGCCATTAGCATTTAAAAGATAATTTTTGATACTTATCACACTTTTCTCACTAAATTAAAAGCCAGATAAATTAAAGTTAAATGACAGAGCTGTTTGAAAGCAGGAGTTGCTTTGTGACAGATAGATTGCTCAGGGTCTGGACTTACTCTTGCAGATGCTGGAGGACTCTACTTGTTGGGATGCTGTATAAAGGCCACTTGAGAGGTCTTTGATCATTCAAGCAAAAATATCCTCCCCTGGTTACTCCGTATATCTGCCTTCTTAATTCATTCATGGCACTCATCACAGTCTATGAGTATCTCATTAATTTATTGCTTTGTTTATGATCTGGTAGCTCTCTGGAATGTATTCTGCATGAAGCTGGGGACTTTATCTCATCTCCACCCTCTAGATTGTAAATAGAGATCTATCAATTAATATATTTTTTAAAGATAAATGAATGAATAAATAAATGAATGAATTCAATTCTTTCTCTAAGTCTTATGCTGTCTACATGAAATGTAGGGGATAGTCCATCATTATGGTGTATTCATAAAGCATATGATCTGTTTATAATTCAGATGAGAAATAAATTTGCCCAGAATCAGGTAAGGCAGAATAAACATCAATGCTGCATGTGCTAAGAATATGAGGAACCACTGCAACGTCTTATAATGCATCCACAGACTTAAACCTGAACTCAAGCATATGGATAACAGAAGGAAAAGCTTTTACTGCTACAGAAGACTAGGAGAGAGCCTTGCATAATATAACATCTTGATCATATAAAGTTAAATTAATTGCAATGTATTACTTATTGACCAACCAGTTGGTGGAGTTGAATACCAGTTCCAATTTAATATAGTCTCTGTTTATCCTGTAAGGAAATATTTCTATTTATCTTCAGAAGTTGCTTTGTAGGCACAGTTAAATTTTACAGCATCAGGAAACCAGTGGTAGCTTGGTAACCTGAAGGCTACCTCACTAGGAAAACAGAACTCTGATGATCTAAGATGTCTGACTGAAGAACAAGACAGCCATTGTGAAAAGGCTCCTGTTTTTATTTTTGTCTCTTTTCCAAATTTACTTCCACATAAACAATGTTTTCTCCATTACTTATTCCTTATTATTTCTAAACCCATCATTTGTAGTATTTGGCTTATTTAATAATCTTATTTTTGTCCTTAAACAAACCTAATGATACTATAACTGATGTCTACTTGAATATGAGGAAACAATAATGTACATCACTTGAAGTTTCCAGAAGTTTATTTAATGGTGTATGCAGGAAGTGTTAGGCTGTTAATGTTTCTGGAAAATGAAGTATCTATTTTCATTTATACTCTGGGCTACAAGTGATTTTTTTTCTCCTCCTGAAGGGCCTTCCATACGTACATAAAGCATATGGAAAATACTGATCTTTCAGGGAATACTGATGCCATAGAAAGAACACAGTTGCAAGGAAGAACAGTACAGAGCACTCAACTTAAGAGGGAGAGAAATGCATAAAACATTGCCTGGCACATAATAGATTCTCAATAATAGTTGTCTAATAAATGAATAAATGCAGTTCTGTTAAGAAATCAAGCAGGTAGCCTAGAATGAACCATGTAGATTGAAAGGAAAGAAAATTTGGACAGGAAATAAATTGCTTATGGCTGTCAACAAATTAATTTGTCAAGACTATTTGTGATTGGCAATAACAGTCCTGGAAAGAAACATGGATTTCCAACAGTGCCCAATGGGAGGATGACAATTGGAACAAAGTAAAGGACAGAGTAGGTGGGAGAGACTGAAAGCAGGAAGGTCAAGTTTTGTGCCTAGTTTTTTTGGTGAGGGAATAGTGGAATCTGTCATATAGTCTATGATTTTTTTTCTTCTAAATACATCATCCATGTATGCATTTGGTCATTTATTCGTTTATCATTCACCAACTGCTCATTTAACAAATACTTCTTGTGTGTCTCCCTGTTACCAGGTACTCCTACAGACACTAGGTATAGCAAATGAACAAAACAGGTGGTCTCTGGTTTCATGGTGCTCTCTCTAATGGGAGATGTAGGCAACAAATAAAAACTTACTCAACATGGCCTTGGAGGTTCTAGTAATGAGGCAAGAAAGGAAATAAAAGGTATACAGATCATCTAAGAGGAAATAAAATTGTTTCTCTTTGCATATGACCTGATTGTTTACATAGAAAATCCCCAGGAATCTACCGAAAAAATCCTCCTAGAACTAAAAGGTAAGTTCAGCAAGGTCACAGGATAGTACAAGCTCAAAACAACAAAATCAGTTGCATTTCTGAATATTAACAATGAACATTCAGAGTCTGAAATTATAAAACGTGGTATCGCTTACAATTGCTCCAAAGAAAAGGAAATACTTGGGTTTAAGTCTAATAAACATATACAGGATCTCTGTGCTGAAAATTACTAAATGCTAATGAAACAAATCAAAAAGATCTACATAAAAAGAGAGACATCCATGCTCATGGACTAGAAGATACTATATGTTAAAGATGTCAATTTGGCCCACATTTACTTGTAGATTTAATGACTTTCTTATCAATATCCCTGTGAGGTTTTTGTTGGTGGTGGCAATATAGATATGCTTATTCTAAAATTTATATGAAAGGGCACAGACCCTAGCACAGATAAAAAAAAATATTTGACAAATAAGACTAAATTTTGAGGTATCACTCTACCTGATATGAAGGCTTACTATGTAGGCGCAGGAATCAAGATGGTGTGGTATTATGAGAGAAGTACATAGATCCATGAAACAGAATCTAGGACCAGCCATCAACCCACACAAATATGCTCAACTGATTTTGACAAGAGCGCAAAAGCAGTTCAATGAAGTAGGATAGCCTTTTCATCAAATAAGCTCGTATTTTTACAAAAATTAAGTCAAAATGGGCCATGGGCTTAAACGTAAAATGTAAAACTAGAAACCTTTTAGAGAAATAAATAGTGAAAAATATATGGGACTATGACCTAGGTATAGAGTTCTTAGACTTAATCCAGGATCAAATAATAAATTGGACCAAGTAAATCAGGTGAACAGACAAACTACAGACTGGAGAAAATATTCAAAAACCATATGTCCAACTAAGGATAAGTATCCAGAGAATACAAAGAACTCTCAGCACTCAAAGTAAGAGGGGCTTCCAGGGAAAGTGGTGGAGTAGGAGGACACTAGGCTCAGCTTATCCCATGGACACAACTAGATAACACCTACATCAGTGTAAATGACCCAGAAAATGACCTGAAGACTAGCTGGGCAGATTCTCCACAGCTAAATGTAGAGAAAAGGCCACATAAAAGAGGATAGGAAAGGCAGAGACATGGTTTGGAGCCAAATGGACCTATGGGACTGTCTGTGTGAGGGAGGGACACTATAAGCTCAGAGATGGGAGAGGAGCAGACCCCAAGCTAGGCACCCCTGGCACAAGGGACCCACACTGGGAAAATGAATCCCTTTAACATTTGGCTTTGAAAACCAGAGAGGCCTGGTTTCAAAAGTTTTTATAATCAGTGGGGCTTAACACCTGGGACTTTAAAAATCAGCAGTTTAAGCTCTGGGAGCCAAAAGGTGATAGGAAGCTGAGTTCCTGCCCTTCAAGAGGCAGCCCAACAAATAGTCCCACTGAGATATAGCATAGAAGCAGCAGTTTGAAAAAATGTCTGGGGTATACAGGAAGGAGATTTATTTAATCTCAGAGTGTGTGTTGGAGGGGCAGGGACCTGTGAGAGACTTCCTGAAGAGTAAAGGAGGTGGCAGGCATTTCTCTCCCCTGACCCCCAGCCTAGATATACTGACACGTGCACGAATGAGCACAGCACTAACACTCTCCAACTAGCTTCTAAAGTGTGCCCTGCCCCTGGGCTGTTCTGTACACCCACCCCATCCATCCTTGCCTGGGCAGGAGTTTTCCAGGCTGTCTGCAGTTTCCCTGTGGACTTTGCTAGCACCACTGTGGACTTTGCTAGCACCCCACTACCCATCCCTGTGTTCTCTTGCTGACACGCTTTCCAACATGCCCTTGATGGGAGTCCATCCAAAGTGGTACTACCAGACTGGCAGTGTGCAATCTGCCTCAACAGGACCCAGCACCACTTCAAAATGACTCCTGCCCCAAGGAGAGGGGATGATAACCACACACATCAGTCTACCCGGAACCCCAGCAGTGGGCTGGGGGCAGACACAGGGTCAGACTACAGGCTCTGTGAAACTGACAAAAGCTTCTAAGGAGATAGGGAAAGTGCCCTGTAGTTCGGTGCTACTGCATCTCTGCCAATGCCTGGTCTCAACTCAACTCAAACCCAAGGCAGCCCCAGACTGGCCCATTAACAATACAGAGACCAAACCCTGCCCACAATAGGCAAAGAGAGTCATTGCAGAGAACTGGACTGAGGGCAAACATGCCTCAGTCACAAGAGCAGGGCACATGCAACACACGTAGGAGACATCCCTGATGTACCAGGTTTTGGTGAACAGGGGATTGCACTACAGACCTCTTCTTCATAAGGCCACTACTTTCAAGAACAGGAGAGGTAGCTAACTTTTCTAACACATAGAAAAAAGCATAGAGAGTTAGAGAAAATGAAGAGACAGAATAATATGTCCCAAGTGAAGGAACAGGATAAAATCATAGCAAGATTGCTGAACAAAAAAGAGATAAGTAATATGCCTAATAGATAATTTAAAGTAATGATCATAAAGACACTCACTGGACCTGAGAAACGAGTGGAGGACCTCAGTGAGACCCTCAACAAAGAGAGAGAAAACATAAAAAATAACAAATTTGAGATAAAGAACACAATAAATGAAGTTAAAAATATACCAGAGGAAGCAGAGAATGGATCAGTGACCTGGAGGACAAAGGAATAAAGAGCAATCAAGCTGAACAGGAGAGAGAAAAACAAATAATAAGAAGTAAGAATAGATTGAAGAAACTCAGCGACACCATCGAGTGTACTAACATTTACATGATAGGGATCCCAGAAGGAGAAGAGAGAGAAAAGGGGACAGAAAATTTATGTGAAGAAATCATAGCGGAAAACTTCCTGAATCTGGGGAAGGAAACAGGTATCAAGATCCAGGAGGCACAGAGAGCCCCTAACAAAATCAACCCAAGCAGGTCCACACCAACAGACACAGTAATTAAAATGGCAAAAAGTAATGATAAAGAAAGAAGTTTTTCAAGCAACAAGAGAAAAGAAAACAGTTACATATAGGGGAAACCCTACAAAGCTATCGGCTGACTTTTCAGCAGAAACTTTGCAGGCCAGAGGGAAGGCATTGATAGTCACAGTGCTAAAAGGAAAAAATCTACAGCCAAGAATACTCTATCCAACAAAACTATCATTCAGAATAGAGGCAGGGACAGAGTTTCCCAGACAAGCAAAAGTTAAAGGAATTCACCACCACTAAACCAGTCTTAGAAGACATGTTAAAGGGAACTCTGAGTGGAAAGGAAAGACCATAAACAAGAGTAAGAAAAGTAGGAAGCAACAAAAAAGCAGTAAAATTAAGTTTACCTATAAAAATCAGTCAAGGGATTCACAATATAAAAGGATGTAAAGTATGATACCATATCACTAAAATATGGGGGAGGGGGAGTAAAAATTTGGTGCTTTTAGAATGGTTCAAACTTAAACAGCCATCAACTTTATATAGACTGCTATATGCATAAGATGTTATACATAAACCTAATAGTAACCACAAATCAAAACCCAGTAATAAATATGTAAAAAATAAAGAGCAAAGACTCCAAGAACATCACTAAAGAAAGTCAGCAAACCCGGAAGAAAGAAAGCAGGAGAAAAAAGAAGAGAGAAGAACTATGAAAGCAACCACAAAACAAGTAACAAAATGATAATAACTACATAACTGTCAATAATTACGTTGAATGTAAATGGACTAAATGCTCCAATCAAAAGACATTGGATGATAGAATGGGTAAAAAAGTAAGACCAATCTATATGCTGCCTACAAGAGACACATTTAGACCTAAAGACACATGCAGATTGAAAGTGAAGGGATGGAAAAGCATTTACCATGCAAATGGATGTCAAAAGAAAGTTGGAGTAGCAACAATTAATATTGAACAAAACAGAGTTTAGAACATAGACTGTAACAAGAGACAAAGAAGGATACTACATAATTATAGAGGGAACAATCCAACAAGAAGAAATAACAATTGTAAATATTTACAAACCCAATACGGGAGCACCCAAACACATAAAGCAGCTCTTAGCAAACAGAAAGGAAGAAATTGATAGTAGTACAATAATAATGGGGGACTTTAACACCCTACTTCCATCAACAAAGAGATCATCTCAATAGAAAATCAAGAAGGAAATATAGCTTTGAATGACACATTGGACCAGATGGGTCTAACAGATACACTCAGAACATCCCATTAAAACAGCAGAACACATTGTTAACAGTAAGACACATTTTTTCAAGTGCACATGGAACATTCTCCAGAATAGATCACATGTTAGGCCACAAAGAAAGTATCAATAAATTTAAAATGACTGAAGCATTACCATTCATTTTTTTTTTTTTTTACCACAATACTAGAAATCAACCACAAGAAAAAATCTGGAAAGACCACAAATATGCAGATGTTAAATAACATCTTACTAAACAATGAATGGGTCAATCTCTCCATCTGCCCCTTTCCCCCACTCTCTCCCTCTCAAATAAATAAATAAATCTTAACAAAAAAAAAAGAAGTAAGAAAACTCTCAAATAAACAACTTAACTTTACACTTCAAGTAGCTAGAAAAAGAACAACAAACAGAACCGGTAGAAGGAAGGAAATAATAAACCACAAACAAAATAGAAACTAAAAAAAGAGAAAAATAGAACAGATCAATGAAACCAGGAGGTGGTTCTTTGAAGAGATCAACAAAATTGATAGTCCTCAGCCAGATTCATCAAAAAAAAACAAAATGAGAAAGGACTCAAATATGCAAGATAAGAAATGAAAAAGGAGAAATAACAACTGACACCACAGAAATACAATGTAGAAATTAGAAAATATTATGAAAACCTATATGCCAAAAAATTGGGCAACCTAGAGAACATGGATAAATTCCAGAAACATATAGCCTACTAAAACTGAATTAGGAAGAAATAGAAAATCTGAACAGACCAATTACCAGCAATGAAATTGAATCAGGAACAAGACAAGGATGTTCCCTCTTACCACATTTATTCAACATAGTACTGAAAGTCCTAGACACAGCAATCAGACAGCAACAAAAAAACAGAGGCATCCAAATTGATAAAGAAGAAGTAAAACTTTCACTATTTGCAGATGACATTATACTGTATATAGAAAGCCTCAAAGACTCCATCAAACAAAACAAAACAAAACAAAACAAAACAAAACAAAACAAAACAAAACAAAATGAAACCAACTACTAGAACTGATAAATTCAGTACATTTGCAGGATACAAAATCAATATACAGAAATCTGTTGCATTTCTCACACTAATAATGAAGCAGCAGAAACAGAAATTAAGAATCTCATTTATAATTGCATCAACAATAATGAAATACCTAGAAATAAACTTAACCAAGGAGGTGAAAGACCTATACTCTGAAAAAGATAAAAACAGTGATGAAAGAAATTGAAGATGACATAAACAGATGGAAAGATATTCCATGCTCACAGATTGGAACAATAAATATTGTTAAAATGTCCATACTATCCAAAGTAATCTACACATTTAATGTAATCCCCATTAAAATACCAACAGTATTTTTCACAGATCTAGAGCTAATAATCCTAAAATTTGTGTGGAACCACAAAAGTCCTCAATAGTCAAAACAATCCCGAGAAAGAAGAATAAAACTGGAGTAACATAATCCCAGATTTAAAGATATACAACAAAACTGCAGTCATCAAAACAATATGATACTGGCACAAAATAGACACTTGGATCAATGGAACAGAATAGAGAGTCTAGAAATAAACCTATATTATTTGGTCGATTAATCTTCGATAAGCAAGACAAGAATATGCAAAAGGGAAAAGATGGTCTCTTCAACAAATTGTGTTGGGAAAATTGGACAACTATGTGCAAAGTATGAAGGTGGACCCTCTTTCATACCATATGCAAAAATATACTCAAAATGGATGAAAGACCTAAATGTGAGACCTGAAACCATAAAATTCCTAGATGAGAGCACAGGCAATAATTTCTCTGACATCAGCCATAGAAACATTTTTCTAGGTTTGTCTCCAGAGGCAAGGGAAACAAATAAAAAATAAACTACTGGGACTATTCAAAATAAAAAGTTTCTGCACAGCAAAGGAAACAATCAACAAAACTAAAAGACAATCTACCGAATGGGAGAAGATATTGGCAAATGACTTATCTATTAAAGGGTTAGTATCTAAAATATATAAAAACCTTATACAACTCAACCCAAAATTAATCCAGTCAAAAAATGGGCAGAAGACATGAACGAATATTTCTCTAACAAAGACATCCAGATGGCCAACAGACATATGAAAAGATGTTCAGCATAACTAATCATCAGGGAAATGCAAATCAAAACCACATGACATATCACCTCACACCTGTCAGAACAGCTAAAACCAAAAACACAAGAAATAAGTGTTGATGAGGATGTGGAGAAAAAGGAATCCTTGTGTGCTATTGGTGGGCATGCAAACGGTGCAGCCACTGTGGAAAACAGTATGGAGAGTCCTTGAAAAATTAAAAATAGAATTACTATATGATCCAGTAATTCTACTACTGGTTATTTACCCAGAGAATACAAAACACTTTTTCAAAAAGTATATGCACCTTTATGTTTTTTGCAGCATTATTTATGATAGCCTAACTATGGAAGCAACCCAAGTGTCCTTTGATAGATGAATGGATAAAGAGGTAGTGGTGTATATACACAATGGAATATTACTCAGTCATAAAAAGAATGAAATCTTGCCATTTGCAACAATATGGATGGATTTAGAGGGTATAATGACAAGTGAAATAAGTCATTCAGAGAAAGACAAATACCGTATGATTTTACTCCTATGGAATTTAAAAGACAAAACAAATAAACAATTAAAAATAAAGAGACAAATACAAAAACCGGACTCAACTATCAAGAATAAACTGATGGTTACCAGAGGGGAGGTGGGTGGGAGAACGGGAGAAACAGGTGAAGGGGATTAAGAGTACAGTCACTTGATGAGCACCGAATAATGTATAGAACTGTTCAATCACTATATTGTACATCTGAAACCAATACAATACCATAGGTTAATTTATATTGTAATTTAAAAAAAAACAACAGTAAGAGAGCAAGAAATCCAAGTAGAAAATTGTCAAGAGATATGAACAGACATTTCATCCAGGAGGATATACAGATGGCAAATAAACATATGAAAAGATGCCAGTCTCATTAGCCATAAGGTAAATGCAAATTAGAACTACAAAGATACATCACTAGAAACCTGGCAGGATGATTAAAATAAAAAATAGTGACAATATCAAATGCTGACAATCACTAGAATATACTAGATCACTCATACATTGCTGATGGGAATGTAAAACGGTAGATTACTATGGAAAAAAGTTCAGAAGATTCTTATAAAATTAAACATGCCAGTATCCCTTATCAAACAATTGCACTTCTCGGCATCTATCCCAGAGAAACAAAGACATGTGTACATAAAAACTGGTGCACGACTGTTCATAGCAGCTTTATTCATAAGTGCCCCCAACTGCAAACAGTGCAGATGTTCTTCAACAGGTGAATGGTTAAAGAACCTATGGTACAACCATAGCCAAGAAAAAGAACAAGCTATTGATACATGCAACAACTTGCTTGAATCTCCAGGGAGAAAAAAAGCTAATCTCTAAAGTTTACATAATCTATGAGTCTATAAACACGATATTTTAAGATAACAAAATTGTCAAAATGGAGAACAGATTTGTGGTTGTGAGGGATTAGGGACAGGGATCAAGGCGTAGCTGGGGGTGTGGCAGAAGAGAGGTGGGTTTGTTTATAAAAGAGCAACATGAAGGATCCTTCTGGTGATAGAAATTTCTAGCATCTTGACTGTGATGGTAGATACATGAACTTGAAGATGTGATAAAATCGTATATAATGACTTACACACATACATGCACACACACACACACACACACAAATACCAGTAAAAAAAGGAGAAATGTGAATAAGATCAATGGATTATATCAATATAGTGGTTGTGCTATACTGCGGCTTTGTACAATGATACCATTGGGGGAAATGGGGTAAAGGATATAAATGATCTCTTTGTATTATTTTTTTTTACAACTGGATGTGAATCCATAATTACCTTAACAAAAAAAAAAAAATGAGTGTTAATTCCTAGATTGTTTGGGTATCTTAGTCAAGCATGCTTAACAATTCAGTCAGGGCGTCTTAATCTTCAGGTCCAATCCATTGTCTCTGATGTGTTGACAGTCCCTCGGCTTTGAATAAATACTTGATGATCTTCATCAATATATTAAGACTGCATAGACTTCACCTTTTATCACTGTCAAAAATTTCTCCTTCTCTCTTTTTACTGTTGTAAATAGGAGTAATTTCCCAAGGTTACTTGGAATGAGAACTGGCTTCCTATTTATTCATGACTGGATTGCAAAAACAACACAAGGCAGACCAGGGCTATTATTGAATAAGCACCAGCCTAAGAGAGTTGAGCAAACAATCTCCATCTATTTCAAATGATTACTGAAACCAAGAGTGGAATAATGAGAGAATAAGCATAAGGTATTAATTGAGGCACTGTCGCCATTCCTTCCTGGGAAAATGCAGAAATATAAAACACACACACTCAAAAGGATACACTGAAATCCCTTTAGAGATGCCTTTCATTTCATTGGGAGACAGGAAATGACTTAAATAGATTTTATGGTATTCTTAAGAAATAAATTACCTTGAGTGATGAAATGATGTAAACCTTAGTGTGTTCTGTGAAAATGTCATGGAGAAGGGTTCTCTAGCTGCAGATCTTTTATCTAAAAATAAACAAAGAGCAGCAATTACTCATTGCCCTGTGTAAAGCACTGAGCCTTTGCCACTGAATAATTTTTTAAAATTCTGAAGTATTCAGTATTTTGTTTGCAACACCTTTGCCAACATGAATGCACTCCTTCTACATGAATAAAGATGTTTGTGCTTCGTTTGAGTCAGATTGTTTAATAGACAAACTCTCAGAAGAGTCAGTCTGAGTCACAAAATCCTATGTCTATGAAACAGTCTTTTCTCTCTTTTTTACCTATTTCCCATCTTTGTCATGTGAGAAATGAATTTTCTTCACGTTTATATTTATTTCACTTGTATGTAGAGAACTGGCCTGTATCAATTATCTCGTTTTATCTTTCGGATTCAAATAGTTTGGTTAGATTTGGAACAATGTATCTTGTTCCTTTAAAAGAAATACTATGTTACTCTAATCTCTATTTTTTTAATGAATGCACATAGTCCCATATTCCTGAAATCTCAACTACTTTTCTAAGACACATTTTCCTACATCATTCATGAAATAGCACTTTATTGTATTAGTTTTGAGGCTGCCATAGCAAAATAACATGAACTGGGTTAAAAATAACAGAAAGTTATTCTCTCACAGTTTTTGAGGCTGGAAGTCCAAAATCAAGGTGTTGGCAGGGCCACCGTCCCACTGAAGTCTTTTGGGATAACCCTTCCTTGCCTCTCTTCTGGTGGTTGCCCACAATCCTTGGTATTCCTTGGCTTGCAGCTGCGTTGTTTCAATCTTGGTTTCCACTGTTACATGGCATTATCTCTGTGTCTCCATCTCCAAATTTCCCTTGTCTCACACGGATACCAGTCGCTAGATTTGGGCTCACCCTAATTTAGTATGACCTCATCTTAATTTGATTATATTTGCAAATAAGGTCATATTCACACATACTGGGGATAACAGTTGAACGTATCTTTTTGGGGGACACAATTCAACCCACAACAATTGTGAACATATGTTTTGATTCATGCTGAGAGATTATGATAAGGAAAATAATTATTAGCAAATCAAGTCCATACACAACTTGAAGATTAATGAAATCTTCCTCTGATTGTAGTTTTCTTTTTTAAAGATTTATTTATTTATTTATTTGAGAGAGAGAGAGAGAGAACATGTGCGTGAATGGGGGTAAGGGCAGAGGGAGAGGGAGAAACCCAAGCAGACTATGAGCTGAGTGCGGAGCCTGACTTGGGGCTTGATCTCACGATTCTGAGATCAGACGTGAGCTGAAAGGAAGAGTTGGATGCTCAACTGATGGCACTACCCAGGTGCCCAACTGACTGTAGTTTTCTTAATGCAATGAAACTGATTTTTAAAAGTAAAATAATAATAATTATTATAAAATAAAAAATAAAAATATACACATGATTTTCAACCTTTCTAACTTAATTTGTGATAGGACAAATTGAATAGAGAACAGTAAAATCACGTTCAGAGTTGAGCACAATATATACTGGTATTTTAAATAGTGAATTGTTTCTGTATTGGTGGTTCAAGAATATCATATAAAATTGAAAAGTAAGAAAGGAAATTATCTTCCACCTCCTGTCTCAGCTAATTTCCTTCCATAGAAACAAACAGTGTAATTAGTGTATTGTGAATCTTTCCAGAAAATTCTTTGCATATTTGCATGTATAAGCATCTATCATCTATCTATATATATGCCGTCTATCTATTAAAAATCAGGACACACAAATGGTAGCATATTATACACATTCTACACACTTCTCTTTCGTTTAACAATAAACAAAACTCTTTTTACTCCTTACTCTCCTCTAGGTACTATCTTATTTCTCTTGTCTCTTTTATAGCAAAACACCCCAGTAAAGTCATCTATCCACATTGTTTGCTTTTATTCACTTCCTCCTCCCTCCTCCCTTCAGCCCCCACATCAATCTGAATGGTCGACACCACCTGAAATAGCTGTATGCTGGGACGCCTGGGTGGCTCAGTCGGTTAAGCTTCTGCTTTTGGCTCAGGTCATGATACCAGGGTCCTGGGATCGAGTTCTACATGGGGCTCAGGTCATGATACCAGGGTCCTGGGATCAAGTTCTACATGGGGCTCCTTGCACGCAGGGAACCAGCTTCTCCCTCTGCCTGCTTTACCTGCCACTCCCCCTGCTGAGTTCTCTCTCTCTCTCCCTCTTTAACAAATTAATAAATAAAATCTTAAAAAAAAATAGCTGTCTCCTGCTTCACTGCCACTGTCATTTTATCCTGCTTTCTGTGCATCTCTTGTTCCTAGTGTCCTAATAACTGTTATTCTCCGAGCAATTTGATGGTGAAAAACGGTATCTCATTGTAGTTTTCATTTGCACTTCTTTTAATACAAGTGAGGTTGAGCATCTTTTTAGATGTTTAAGAGTCATTTTATTTCTGCTTCTGTGTACTATCTGTACATATTTTTTGGTTATTTTTCAATTAAGTTTTGGTTTTATTCCTATTATTTATGGAACTTTCATATATTAGAAAAATTAGGTCTTTTTTTCTGACATGCTCTTTACCACCACACAGTAGTCTTTCCCTTCAACTCGGCCATTCTCATTTGGATTTAAATATTATTTGCTTCTTATCAAGCTCTCTCCATTTACTGTACTATTGAAACATCCTGCCTTTCTACGACAGTGTTCATGTATGAGATATAAGCATCCTTGTCCTATGTCTTCTCCTTTCATCCTCCTTCACGCCAAGTTGGATTGTCAGTTACTCAGTTACTCCTAAGAATACTTGATTTCCATAAGAAAATGTTAATCTTATTTTCTGTTCTATTTATCATCAAAATGTCTAAATTTGCCATCAGTTGGCAATTTATAAATTATAACCTAATTTATAAATTAGCTTCCATGCTAGAGAATATAATTCTACCTCTCTGCCATTCTTGTAGCCACTCAGGTTTCCTGTTTGTTTTCTTCACTAGAGAGCTTTGAACCATGCGAGCTAATCCCCTTTAGTAGCTGTTGAAGACCTTCAGCTCATTATAACTGTAACTATATTAATAATCATGACCTCTTTTGACTTTATAACTCACTTAAAAATCTTCTAGAAAGACGTGGCATATAAAAAAATGCATTTTTCTTTTTTTTTGGTCTAGCACCCAGCAGAGTATCTGGCACATATACTCAAAAAACAAG
Source organism: Ursus americanus (assembly GCF_024610735.1). Taxonomy (NCBI): domain Eukaryota; kingdom Metazoa; phylum Chordata; class Mammalia; order Carnivora; family Ursidae; genus Ursus; species Ursus americanus. Next base: position 60,802,659 of record NC_142135.1, read on the forward strand.
ATGCTGATGATAATAAACTCTCTATAATACTTTGCTCAAGGTAGGAAAGTCTTACCTAAATATAGATTGTTGAAATGGTGAAATACAGCATAAATTTCCAAAAAATAATGAAATCATTGAATAGCTACAGTACATACTTTCCAGGTGTTATATAAATAGATAACAGGGAGTGTTTGTTTATAGTTGTGTGAGATAGTATGTGCAGCTTGAGGTAGATTTAGTTACTGATTTACTATGCAAAATATAGCATTTATAGATTTCCACTCACGATCTCCTCCTTGTATTAAGAAATAGATGATTTACTTATTTTGTAAATCCATAGCAAAACATGGAGCCCTTCTACACAGAACATACTTGATGAGATTTGGAAGCATGGATGAATGCAGTCTTACCAGAGTTCAGATCTAGGATATAAATTTCAGCTCTTTGAAAAATGGAAGGGAAAACTCACAAACCATATCTTTGATGCAAAAGTTCTGGTAGAGTGAGATTGAAGGCAGGGTTTTATGGGACACTTTGTATTAAATTAGAAAGTTTTAAAGTTAAACTGACTTTTGAATACATTGGACAAAGAAAGAGAAATTCTGTTTTAAACCTAGGTTACTGGAATAAATAACTGATATGCATAATTTTATACATAAAAAATTACATAGGACTGATATAATAAAAACCAGATTGAGTTTTGCTGAAATTTGATAGAGCTTGAAGTGATTTCATTAAAAGTAGAGGAGAAAATTTCAAGTGAATTCAAGATGGAAAAATTAGTGCAATCAAGCCCATTCTTATTTTTTGAAATAACTCAATTAATTCATTATTGAGTGTCTACGATATATGCAAAGATTGTTTGGACACCAGAATGAATGAATAAATCATATTAATGGTCCAGTATTCTAGCTAGTTCCTTGGACCAAACCTTTCAGATTTTCATAAACACTTATTTTACTATGAAAAATACTTGCTCACCCATCCAAAAAGTTCTTGTATCCATTCTCCTCATTTAATTCTTTCCTTCCTTTCCACCCCAAAGATTCAGGTCAACTTCTGCCCTCTTTTTTACAGTCTTTTTTAACTTCTTTGGTGCACATTTTTCTAAAGTATATATTGTCTGATCAATAAATGCTTGTTAATGTAATATCAATGATACAGCCAGCATTCAAAATATACTACAAATATGCCTTTAAACACATTCATTTTTATAAGACTAAAAATGTGAGTCTACTATGTCATAAACGAAAAGTCAAGTAGAAGAGGGGAAATATAGATACCCCTAACTAAAGAGTTTCTATAATTCAATAGATGTAGAAAACTAAATAAAACACTAAAAATAAATATATTTCAACTTAAAAAGGTTATATGATTGCAAGAGTCAAATCTATCCAGTAGAGTTGCCAGACTTAGCAAATTAAAATACAGGACACTCAGTTAAATTTGAATTTCAAATAAACACTGAATAATTTTTTTAGTATAAGTATGTTGTTGTTTATCTGAAATTTAAATTTAACCAGGCTTCCTGTATTTTGTCTGGCAATCTTAAACTTGAGATGTAGTTCTCCTACCCTGGTTTGTTCTGAAGGCCCATGTTGGCTTCAGTAATGGAGAAGTTAGTGGGCACACTGCCACTTTGTGGCAGCCAAGAGCAATGACATTACAGCTCTTGAGAGCAAAGAGGTGCGAGTCCAGTTATCGGACGTTCATTTTCATTGCGCAGAACATATCAGGTACTAAGATAAGCTAAAGTGCCCTTTAAGGAAAGAGGTATGGAAATCGCCATGCTTATCTCACATAACATTAGTTTGGGTTGGCACGACGACAAGATTTATCTACTTTCTGAAGAACTGATATTCCAACTTTTCCAGATAAGGTTTTGAAGAAATGGGAAAATTACTTTACCAGTAAATATTTTCAGTAACAATAGGTAAACTGTTCTCATGGGACAAATGGGGAACTGCTTATAAGAACATGATATTTTGAACTGCCAATATGATTTTCGTTTTTATTTAGTTAGTATCAAACCAGTACCTATGAAGCAGTTGATTTTACCAGTAAAGAGAGAAAAGGATAAAATAATTTCCTGAAGGTTGCGTATCAGGTCAATAGCAGATCTGGAGAGAAGAGTAATAATTCCCTAACTTCTGACCCTTGAAGGCTTTCATTAACCCAGAATCCCTATTGTTTTCTGAAACGAATCTCTTTCAAGCATCCCAAAATATTAGTTCAGAAATACTATCCATACATGTGGAAGTGATAATCTTGTGATAACTTAAGACATCCTGTTGAAACTGAAAAAAATCCCAAATTAAATTTCTCAGCTATCTTCAGAATCTCCAAAGTAAACAGAACTTTGAAAAATTCATTTGCTCTTGTCCTTTCTCCTGGCCAATTTATTTTCATAATTGTATTTTCATGTTCTTTGGAAAAAATGAGTGTTCTTGAGGGATACTGGTTGTTTTTTTTAATCCACACAAGACTATATTGAAAATTGAGAGTAAGCTACCACTTATTTACTAACACTATGAAAAGTTTTAATTAAGCTTGAATTTCATGTGGCTACACTTAAATATTTAAACCTAGACAATAAACAAACGTAGAAAATGGAGGTTCAAATACATACCAAATCATTATTTTTATTCATATTAGAAACTATAATTAGGTATAGTCTATATGTTGAAATATTGAAAGCTGTTTTTACCTAAAAAATATGAAGAGATTAGGCCCTGAGGCTGTTAAATTAAAAAAAAAAAAGTTAATCTAAAAAAAAAATCATGGTCCTACTAATCATCAAGCAGAGACAGAACTACAGTTGGATATAATATTTTATTAAGACTGTTTCAGCTTAATCTTGATGGAAAGTTACCCAATAAATCAAATTTTTAGTAATTTGTCTACAGACAGTAGACAATTTGAAAAGTATGCATATGTCACATTATTTAGCTTAGCAATCTGCCAAGCATGTCATGTAATCTTATGATAGAAGAAAAAGGGCAAGGTCACTCTGGCCTTAACCGCTCACTGGTGGAGCTCTTGACCTTGTGCAATGAACTGAGTGTTCCAGAAAATAAGCAGTTAGTCTAGAGAAGAGAGATAATATGAGACTGGGTGGGAAATGATTGTGAAAAGAATCTATTCCAAGAGCACCAGTTCCTTTGGGATATCTAAGTGATTTACAGCCCAGGAAAAGATGACTGTAATGAATTCAGGCAAAATCAGTACTGTTCCGGAATGCTTTTCTAAAATACATACTTGTGTCACAAAATAAGTTGATAAATTGGTGGTGGTATTGGCAAGTGTTTCCATTTTAGAAGTAGTCAATCATAATCTCTGGACCTCTTTTGCTGCCTTTCTCCAAAAAAAGTACCTATGCCTGGGTTTTTGAATATAAATGCAAATGTATGTTCCTTTCATTCTGTTATTTGTTTTGTCTACGGTTATTTCTTTTTGGTCAGCCTTCTGCAATGTTCCCTCCACCTCTTTGGTGTGTCTAAATAGTATTCAGTTCCATTTGAATCACTTCCTTCCCATTTTTAATGGGAATGATGTCATAAAAATGATGTGTGCATGAAGTTTTCCCTGGAGCTCATGCAACAAGCCACAGGAATTGTCCTATCTTTGACAACGAGGAAAATCTTGAAGTATATAACACTCTTAATAATTAATAGACACCCAAGTAACTTTTGAAATTCGACTTCGTTTTATAAAGATGCAGTCCTAAGAGATAGTACATGGACTCAAAAGAATTATTTAATTTCAGCTCTAGATAAAGTGGAATCCAATAACGAAATTGAAGGCAAGACCATTCGTTTAAAATGTAGATATATTTTTCTGGACTTAAAAGAAACAAGCAAAATACAAGCTCTGAAGCTCCCAAGAGTTAAGAGTATTATTTTGATGGCTACTTTAATTTTGACAGCATGTGAGCGATTATTTCCTTGGGAAGTGCTAAAACTTCAAAACAACACCATCATCAAAAATTTGCCTTTTCTGGGGCACCTGGGTGGCTCAGCCAGTTAGGCAGCTACCTTCAGCTCAGGTCATGATACTAGGGTCCTGGGATCGAGCCCCAGGTCGGGCTCCCTGCTCAGGAAGGAGCCTGCTTCTCCCTCTCTCTCTGCCTGCCACTTGCCCTGCTTGTGCTCTTTCTCTCTCTCTCTGTCAAATAAATAAATAAAATCTTTAAAAAAAAATACGACTTTTCTGATCAACTAGTATGAATTACTAGTGACTAATATGAACAACCTGTGGAAAGTTAATTTCAGAACTGAAATGATTAAAAAACCACGGTGAAGAGATTCATAGCTTCATGCCCTGAAATGTTGGCAACATTCCTGGACCTATGCAGCCTTCAGAATTATTAATAATGTTTAAAGAGTGGACCTGGAACAAAAAATTCAAATTCTACCCAGAAATACAAAACAGATCTTTCTTCTCTTCATCTTACTTTTCATGTTGTTTCATCTGATTCCAATTTTTATAGCATAAAATCTGTTTTTGAGCCTTGCAGTCTTTCTCACCTGTTCATGCATGCGTTAAGCCAAAATTTTCTTAACTCCAATTATTGGCACTGAGGCCATTTTTAATGCTCTAAGTGTCTCCATTTTTCAATGCAGATATGAAAAAGGTGAGAAATTGACAACTAGGGAAAGGCACTGCAGGAAAACATCCACTCATTCTTTGTGACATTGCTCAGATGTTACCTCCTATGTGAAGCTTTTCTGGACTTCCCCACCCATCCAGAGTACTAGCTGGATTTTCCTCGGAGTTCCCATAACCATCCGTGGGTGTTAGGCCCTCACTACACTATGAGCTCCTCGAGTGGGCTGTTCTTCTGCTTCTTATTTGCAACTATAGAACTTTGATCTTGACAAATAAGTGAAGGTATGAATGAATGGAAAGATTTGTAAAGTACTTGGAATCTCTCTATACACTTACTAAAAGTGGCAACCTAAATTAATTTTGGACCAAATATTGAGTGGTCTAATTAAATACCCAAGTCTGAGTGATTTAGAAAGTTTAGAAAAACAAAAACAAACAAAGCAAAACTTGTAAACCTGGTGAATATAGTTTTCAAGTTAATATATAGGCAAACTTCTGTTATTCTCACATAAAAAAGTATCTTTTTTATTTCTTTGGTTTTCTGAATCTTTGGGGAGTGTGTAATGGTCAATACCCTTGGTTACAAGTGACAGAAATCATCTCTAACAAACTTAAGTTAAAAGGAGGAATTTATTGGCTCACAAAAGGGTGGTGGAAGAGCTGGCCTGGGGCCCCAGACAAAATTAGAATTCTCTCTCTCTCTTTATGCATTTTCTATTTGGCTTCATACTCTCCTTCTACAGATGGATTTTTTTTCCCTTCTTCACCGTGAATGGAGATCATAACCATATTGCAGCATGGGCTTCACGCTTCAAGTTTTCCACCCCCAGAGATGAAAAGTGTTCTCACACAAGCTTTAGATACAAAATTCCAGGAAGCATTTATGTAGTCTAACTGTGCCTCTATCGGAACTAACCATGGAGGCCACAGAGATGGTTTTTCCATCCTCGGTTACATGTCCGCCTTTAAAATCAGGCCAGGATCTAACAACAGAAAAAGAAGGGGTACATTTGCGAGTAGACAAAGACAATGGCTAATACAAGGAGAGATGTCACAGTTTGCTTTATTTGTTTGTAAAGAACCTCTCGATAATTCCAGCCACGCTGAGAAAAGTGTTCTATTGTCAACCAAGATTGCAAATCGTATCAAATACCAGCCGAGGCCATTCATGGTAGTTGAGAGGGCCCCAAATGGAGATGGTGAAGAGAAAGCCCATAGAACAGGGACCAGTAGAAAAGTAAAATCTTGAGTCACAAAGAGAGAGGAAATAGGAATTCTTTCCAGCCAAGAATTTTTGTTCATGGAACATAGTGAATGTCACCAGAATGCTGCTCACCTTAGATACTGAGGTTGTATGAGAAATATGGACGGCCCAGAATATTGCTGTTTAGAGGGTATCAAATAATTGATTTTGTGACACACATTGAGGAAAAAGTAAGTCAGCAGCAAAAATTTTCTCAAGACTTCTTCAAACTGATTACTGTCACGTTGACAATAAACTTTAAGACTGAGCTTTGAGCCTAGATATAGATAAATATAGTAAGCAACTAAGTATTTTGAACTAAATTTTACTAAATTTATACTTTTAGAAACTTTTCCCAAGCTTGTATTCTTTACCCAGTCTTTTCTTCCTTTTCTTTCTTTCTTTCTTTCCTTCTTTTTTCCTCCTTCCTTCCTCCCTCCCTCCCTCCTTCCTTCTTCTTTCTTTCTTTCTTTCTTTCTTTCTTTCTTTCTTTCTTTCTTTCTTTCTTTCTTTCTAGATTCCAAGCCAGAATGGTGTGCTATTCTGCAGAGTTGGAAAATAGAGCACCAGCTAAGATTTTCTTTTATTTCTAGCCATCTACTATAATAGTTTACTCACATTTAAAAAGCCAACTTTACTGAAACTATTGTACTGTGAAATCTTTTACTAAATCTTCCTACTTAACAGATTTCCTTAGTATTCCATTAGTAAGAGTGATAAGTTCAGAGCATAATTACTTTCATTTTGAATTCTTTGTACACAAGTCTTGACTGGTATATGAATATGTATTTAAAACTATTCATTTCTATGAAAAAAGGATGGTTTTTAAGAAAAAATGGTGGTTTTAAGGTAGTTCTTCCTGCATGACAATCAGAAATACACTTGGACATATAATCTAAGTTATCAAAATCTAGGCATCAGAATGATTGATCTCTTTCAACATTTAATTTAGTGTATCCTGTTTGTAAGATTAAAAATAGTAAACAAACACCAGGAATAAACTAAGGCATTATATCAACTATGTATTTTTATAGACTTTTAAGGAGATAATGTCTTAACTTACATAAAGTTGTCTAATAATAGAAATTCTTTTTTTTTTTTAAGATTTAATTTTATTTGAGAGAGAGAGAGCACGTGCGATGAACAGGGGGGAGGGACAGAGGGAGAGGGAGAAGCAGGCTCCCCGTTCATGCAGGGCTCAAACCCAGGACCCAAGAATTATGACCTGACCCAAAGGCAGACTGTCAACTGACTGAGCCACTGAGGCGCCCCGCAGCTCTTTTAAATGGCACTTTCTGTAAAAAGGACAGTGAGCTTTCCTGCATCTGTGGCATCCATAGTTTTGGATTTATTTCTGTGGATAAGCCTCGTTCATTCATTACTTCATTCAGCATATATTTCTTACACAATTCTTAATTCCACAGAGCACATTATTTAAATCCCAAGGGCAAGTCAATTTGTCATCTGTGATGTGTTTCTAAGACCTCAAAGCCATCGATTCAGTCATGATATTGATATATTAATGATGAGCTTTTCATTTGTAAGTGTGAAACCTGACCAGATATCACTGCTTGGCCATGTTTAACCAATCTGGGTGAGTAGGATGGTTTTAATTTAGTCACTTTGATGTTATGAACATAAAACATACTTTTCTTGTATAATGATTTACTTTATATAATGCAGTTTCCTATCTATTTGTTCATCGTGGTCTCATGACAAACATGAAGTAAACAGGGAAAGGGCTGTAGGCCTCCTTTTGTCGATGAGCTCAGAGAGGTGCGAGAACATGCAGGGTCATGATGCGAGTAGATGGGAACGCCTGACCTGATGTTAGGTCATCTAAATTCAAGGTCACTTTCCCTGAAAGCCTGTTGCATCACATCAATCAGAAAAAAGAAAACCTTCTGGTCCAGCATCACCTCGTATTGTTTCCCTCCAGCTCTTAACCTCCCAAGGACTCTAATAAACCAGTAGAAAACTTAAAATAACCATTTTCCCCATCAACTCGACTTCCAAGGCAATACAGTTAGTCTAAAACAGCACTACTTAAAGAAAAGATTTTTATGAATTCCAACGAATCTTGAAGACTACTATCTTTGGGTCATTTGCTCTTCTTGCTTATTTGAATTTAAACATCTACAGACAATTCTGGCAAAATAGGATATTTTCTCTTGAATTCTTAGCTATGTCACTGATTAACTATAACGATAGAATTACCTCTGAGGTTAAAGCAAACCCTGGAGATTTAGTGGCTCACTGCATGCGCACTTGCTCTAAGATTCTAGTAGTTCATGTTTGTGAAGTGTCCTTGACTCAAGTTACTTGATATGGAAAATAAACTGCCCTAATCAAATTCAGTAAGCACCCCACATTGTCCTATTTGGGCCACCTGGAAATTAAGCCAGTCAGCTTCTTTAGGGCTTCAGTACTGTGACTGGCAGAAGACCTAAGGAATTAAAACCAAGCAAAATAAAATGAAAAAGCTGTATCAAATTAATAAACACAATCATAAAAAGCTGGTCATTCTGAAACTTCCCTCCCATAAATGCATTTTATATTCAGGCTTGTATTTTATTTTTTGCACACTAGTAGGAAATACTGAGCTTGAATGTGTTCCTTTTTTCTCGATGTGCTTGTTGTAAAGCAATCCCATGCAGCACTCAGGAGCCGCAGCAGAATTTCAGGACCGGTGTCCTCCAGTCTACTCATTTCTCACCACAAATCCTTTTTTGGGGGAGACCAATATTAACAAGTCATTTAATAAAGCACATGTAATTGCTCTGCTTAATGCAAGCCTGGCAGCTGTGAGAAACAAGAGCGGCAGTCTACCTGCTGGTAATTAAATAACTCCTTCACATATAAAAGAAATATTGAGTATTTTCCCCTTATAGCACAAATGAAATCTAATCCACTCCAAATACCTCCGTGGGCCTTGTAAGGATATTTTCTTCAACAAATCTTATTCAGTACTATACTTGAATGAATTGAAGTCATTTTAAAATATCGACTAGGTATCAAATAAACCCCTTGCCATGCCATCTATGTCTAAAAGACTATGGTTTGATCGTTTTCTTTTTTTTGGAACATTCTATAAAACATATCACATATCCGAACCACCATAAAACACCATTCCTTCCACCTTGCCAATTTTAAAGTGCTCCTTTAAATAGGTTTATCATTTGGGTTCTCTATTTCCTTTCTTGATCTTCTTTGAGAGTCAGCCAAGCAAATTCTAGCTAAATTTATTTGCATTTATTAATGTGTCTAAGCCTGAACATTTCTTACTGAAAGGAAATCACAGGGCCAGAAAGAATAAAAGACTCCAGCAGCATGGAGTAATATTAGATGAAAAATAGAGACTGAGGGAATGTAAACTCTAGTTTATTCATTTCAACTGACTTTCTTCCTATTAAGGTACATTCTGTTAGATAGTTTTCCTCCCACTTACTAATAACTCAGTTCTGACATCATAAAGAAAATTGCAATTCACATCACTAAGGCGAATGTCACCCAAAGATAGCTTGCTATTTTAAATAACATGGAAACCGCACCGGGATGACAGATCAGCAAAACAATCCACTTTATTTTTAACTTTTTTTGACGTGTTCCAGGCTTTGAATATTCAGACAGAGGAGTAATGGAAAAGGGTTTTGTTGTTGTTTTACCTTAAAACACACCTTCGTACCTCAAACTACTATTCCTCCACCCTTGCCCCTAACCTTTTTGTACAAAATTGAAGAATCCAACTCCTCTTTTCTTGCCAAGAGAATAGTCCTGGGCTTAGTTTCAGGTCTTAATCACTGGTGTTTTTTCTATCACAGCATCCCAGGTGTATTTCTAAGCAATGTCCCTTCTCTTGTTGGGGGAGGTTGGGAAAGTTGTGTTCTTGGTGCCAGGTCAGCTCAAGGCTGGACTCAAATACTGAAAGGCTCTGTCATTTGTCTTTGGTTCTCCATCTTTGAACAGGTGTGCCAAGGCTCCATAGGAGGCTCACGTTTCTGTCACAAACCAGCAACAGAAAACCAGGGTCACACCTACATCTCACACTTTCCAGCTTGTATCAGATGGCATTGCTCTATGTACCAGGATCTTAGGCAGGATTTCCAGATAACACCACTGTTCAGTACAAAATATCTGTATTTCACTCCTCCTTTGAAACTGCCTACAGGGGTAACAAAGAAGTGGTCCACACCAGTTATTATAATTACTCGTCTGTTTAAAGAACTTCCATCAGCCATTTTTTTAGGGTTAAGTATGCTAGCAATTAATTGCTTTAGTTTTCCTTCTGAGAATGTCTTCACTTCCTCCTCATTCTTGAAGGATATTTTCTCCTGACATAGAATTCTCAGTTGACAGTGCTTTTCTTGTAGTACTTGAAAAATGTTTTATTCTTTTGGCCTCGGTGGTTTTCAGGTGAGAAGTTCGTTAGGTTCAAATTGTTGTGCTCTACAGGTAATGGGTTATTTTCTCTCTGGCTGCTTTCAAAATTTTCTCTTTGCCTTTTGTTCTCCCAAATTTAATTATGACAAGTCTCAGCTTAGGTTTCTTTGGATTTATCCTCTTTGAGGTTTGCTCAGCTTTTTGAATGTGTATGTTTATGCTTTCCACCCAATTTGGAGAGTGTCCAATCCCATTCTTTCTTTCCTTTTCTTCTGTGACTCCACTGGTGTGAATATGAGAGCTTTCCTGACTGTCTCACAGATTCTTGACACACTGTTCATTTTCTTTTTATCAGTTAACTTTCTTTTGTTCAGACTGGGTAAATTCTACATATCTGTCTTCTAGTTCACTGATTCTAGTCTCTGTTATCTCTGTTCTATGACTAAGTCCATCCAGCAAGTTTTTGTCGTCAGTTGTATTTCTCAGTTCTAAAATTTCCATTTGGTTCTTTTTTTCCAACTGTATTGAGGTTTAAATACAAATAAAATTATAAGATATTGAAAGTGTACAACATGATGATTTGACATATGTATAACTGTGAAAGGATTCCCCCACTGAGTTAATTAACATATCCATCACCTCACATATTTGCATTTTTAGCTTTTTTTTTTTTGATGAGAACATTGAAGTTCTGCTCTCTTGAAAAATTTCAATCATACAATACAGTGGTATCAGCTAGCGTCATCCATTCACGTCTTTTAGTATAACTTATTTCTCTGCTAAGATTTTCTTTTTTAATTGTGTCAAGAGAGTTCATAATTGCTTAATCAAATATTTTGATGATGACTGCTTTAAAATCCTTGTCACTGAATTCCAGCATCTGATGCATCTGGATGTTGGTTTTTGTTGATTTTCTTTTCCCATTCAGGTTGGGATTTTCCTGTGATTTTACAGTTGTCTGCTCGATATGACATTATGAGACTCTGAAATCTACTTTTTTGTTTTGTTTTGTTTTGAGGCAGCTACTGTTGATGTGCAGTATGAGAGTTAGGCAGGTGTTTATGTTCAGCGTCACTGCTTTGCTGCGGCAGAGCTGGGCTAGAAGTTCAGTTCCCCACCGAACCCTGGTGACATTGGGGGTGTAGAGAAGGTATGTGGAGTGCCAACTAGTCTGGCCTCCCACCATCTTTTCCTGTTTTATTGATGCAGACAGGGATGCAGGCTCAGCTCCGTACTGTGCCCTGCTGACACCAGGGTCGGGAAAGTGAAGTACTGACAAGCTTAGGCCAGCACTGCACCTCTTCAGTCAGTCTCATTGTTGCTGGGTGGATATAGGCATCCAGCTCCTCCCTGGGTCAGGCTGACACCAGCAGTGTTGGCTAGCCCTGCCTTTCATCACCTTTTCTAGTCTTGTTGATGCTGGGTGGGAGTGGAGGCTCAGCTCCCTGCTCGGAAATACTGACACTACTGAGTGAGAAAAGAAAACACCATGTCTGCCTACACAGGGTGGGGGTGTAGGGTGGAAGAACAATTTTGTTGCTTGGCTTCACTGAAACCACGGAGTGTGGGGTTTTGTCCTCCTCATCCCCAACCGCTTCCTCCCCTTCCTCTCTTCCTCCTCCTCCCCCTCTTCCTCCTCCTCCTTCTCCTTCCTCTTCATATTTAGCTATGGTACAAAAAATGCTTTCTGTGGACAGGCTACCTTTTCTGCATCTTTTGGCTAGGGGGAATAGGATATTCTTGAAAGTGTTTGTTTGTTTTTTCCTGCACCTGTTGGCAGTTGAGGGTTGAAGGCTCCTGAAGTACTTTCTCTGGGATACATAGGAGGCAATCCAGGAAACCCAGAGGATTCATCACTGTGTTGTTCCTTAAGACCTCAGGACTTAAGGCAGTCTTGTCTTCCTTCTACTTTTTATAGTCCTCCTAGGCTTCTTTTTTCTGTGTGTTATGTCCAGTGTTTCTTATGAGTTTTAGAGAGAAACTGGGAGGAGTGAAGCTGCTCCATCTTGGCTAGAATCAGAAGCCCCACTGTAGATTGTTTTCTGTCTCTTATATCCTGTATATGATTTGGTAACAAAGTGATACAAAATTGCACCACAAAAACCATTTCTTGTCCTCCTTTGTAAATTTGTGGGTGCACAAAGCACTGTTCAAACCTGAAAGTACTCTGCCTTGTCCAGCCTTTACTGTGGGTATTTCAGAAATACTTCTGCTGTGACTAAAACGAGACCACACACAAAAAGGAATATTTTCTTTTCAATTCTTATGGTAACTTCCAAATAGTTTTATGATAAAAAATAGTGTCTTCAGACACCTCGAGAACCTGGGTCAAGAGCAGTGAGTCTAACACATCAGAATGACTGGGAAGGACACACTATAAACCCTATGAAGTTGAATTTGAATTGGGGGTATTAATATGAGCTCATAATTTTTAATATATGTAGAGAAATGGATTTAGAAATAGATATACATATAAGTGAAGTTGTGAGTGTGTGTATTTCCTAGTTCTAGTCTCTGAGAGGGCCTAGAAAGCAATGACATCCTGGAAACAATGAGTAGCAAGATCTTGTTTTCTAAATATCAGTTCCCACTAAAAAAAACCCAGAGGTCTTTAGAGAAATGACTGATTTCAAGACTAGGGCATAGTGATGAGTACTGATGAGCCTTGAATATCTTTTTGCATAAGAAAATCAGAGTTGCTCAAAGAATGATGGGGAAATGTCAAGAGAATACAGAATTCAGCTTTACAGTACTTCTAATACTCAAACCTAGGAAAATTTGAGCATTGAAAAAAGGATGATAGTAATGTCTGATGACCCGTTGGATACAATAGGAACTTAAAAGCGCATGCTGAGCTAAGTGAGGAATGAATAAATAAATAAGAGAGAACTGCAGTCTCTATTTTAGAGCAATGTGTCAACTACTACGAAATAATGGACTTTAAAAGTGAACATTTGGCAACCTCGTGGTAAAAGCTGATTGAGACAAAACTGATCAATTAATACTGAAACTAGAGGGTGAATGTTTAATGAGGAGCATGATAATTAAATTGTTACAAAATATTTTTCCACTAGATGACTTACTAAGAAATTTCAAATACAAAAACTTTATTAGGTCTTCTTATAGTGGAGAAATCTGACAGACATTTAGTTAAACAAGTGGTAAGTCAACATTACGTGCCTATTGATATGATACATTGAGAAGAATATAGCATCTCCTGTGGTACTCCTGGCAAAAAAATGCGTACTCTAAATCCAGGAAACATCTGGTAAACCCACAATGAGGACTGTTCTACAAAGTCACTGGTCTGCATGCCTCGAAAAAATGTCAAGATCATGAAATACAAGGGAAAACTAAAACCCCGAGGAACTACTCTAATTTAGGAGGCTCAAGAGACATGATAACTAAATGAATGGATTCTGAACCACAAGGGAAAGAGTTCATAAATGATATCATTGAGGCGATTGACAAAATCCGAATGGGGCTGAAGGATTAGATGGTAGTATCATATCTATGTTAATTTCCTCATTTTTATGATTGTACTATAATTATATAGGAGCATGTCTTTTGTTGTAAACGCACGTTAAGATACTTAGAGGTAATGGAACATCATGTCTGTTACTTTCTCTCAAAAGTTTACACACACACACACACACACACACACAGAGTGGGGAGATGGGGGAGAGAGAGGGAAATTGAGAGAGAGAACGAGAGAGGAAGAGAGAGAATGATAAAGCAAATGTAGAAAAACACAGTTAGGATACTGGGATATCTGTGTGAAAAGCATGTAAGAGAAAAAGGTCTTCATTTAGTGAAGAGTCTCACTTGGTTCCCAAGTACCAGTGTTCCTCAGTTCTAATCCCTCGGTAGTTAAATTTGGGAATGAAAGAATTTGGATAGGGAGGGGAATTTGTATTTGCTAACATAATAAAATTTCATTAGCAATGATTTGACTAAATTCTGTTTGATAAAGAGGATTTCAGTTTATATTCCCTTTTGTAAATGAATGGTAGAAATTATTTTAAATAATTGTTGTGATTGGCTCTGGGCGCGTAATAGGGTTACGCATCCTACCCTACCCCAACGCAGTGAATTTGGTCGTGAAACTCTCTTTGACTAATGAAATATAAGCAGAAGTATCACATTTCACTCACAGATGATAGCTCTTGAGGACCTGTGGTCCAAGTCACTATTTTCACTTCTCTTACTGAAGTGACCAAGGAAGCATATACCACACTGAAATGAAACTCCCCTCCTTTTGGGACTTCGAGTGAGCTTAATTTAGAGCTCAGCTGTCCCATGACTGACACTTAAGTGAATGACAAGTTAACTTCCTCCTTTGAAACCACTGATATTTCAATGGTAGTTTGTTCAAGTGGCATAATCTACCTGGTTATTGTCACTAACCTTAACCAATCATCACTCTGTGGCAGACACTGTGCTAAGTGTTTACGTGGACTATCTCATCTAATGTAATAACCTATGAAGGTGATTTTATTGTTCCTGTTTCACATATGAAAATAGTGAGTCTCAGGGAGTTTAAGTAACTTGCCTAAGGTCACACAGCCACACTGTGGCAGAACGGAGAAAGATGTCTTTATCCCAAAATGATATGGTGAATTGTGAAACACTTTTTTAAAGCATTTTAAAATCATTCACTTGAATAAAAAACACTGATATGATAGAAATAAATTTTAGTTAGGGATTAAGGTAATTCTCAAGGAGCTTTCTTCATCAATTCTTGGCATGCTCAGGATGCCCTGGGGAACACCAGGGGAACACCATTTATGAGTCAGACGTTTCCAGTGAAAAATCTTCCCGTTGAGTTTCTCCTATCTGTATGACCTTGGACAACTTATTTAACTTCTCTCAGACTCTCTTCCAATTATAGAATGGGGTTCCAAATAACCACAGTGGACTATTGTGAGAAGTGAATTAATTACACGTGCAAAAGTCAGGTAAATTGGTTCTCTTTCCTTCCCTGAAGTGAGGGATGTTCTCTTGCCCATATTCTGTCTCTCTCTCCCCTCTCCTACTCGTCTCTTTCTCTCTTTTCTCTCTCCCTTTCCTCTCTGACTCTCTCTACTCTCTCTTTCAATATAAAAACTGCTTTAGAAACACTCTATGATCCAGACTGTTCAATAATTCCAATTTGCCCAGTTACTTCAAATTAATAAGAAAGGATTTCAAAGGTTGGAAAAGAACAATTTTCATTAAACTTTTCTCTGGTGGAATTTCAAGCTTAAAAGATTACGGGACAAGAAATATGGTGGTGCTTTGTGATATATGACGTAGAAATACAGGTTTTAAAATTCCAGTAGTATAATTTCCTAAATTGTCTGCCTTGAACATGTGAACCATTCAGATGGCCAGTGCCACGCACACATAAGCAGTTCTCCACTCTCTGGGAGGGTGGTCTTTTCCAGGAAATTTCATTGCAAACTATTACAGGAAAATCTATTCAATGGCCAGTCCTCTGGCTCCCTATTTCCATTTGAGCATGTTTGTCAGTCAATAAATTGCTGCCTCTTGCTTGTCTCTTAATATATCTGGTGTTCTCCATTGCACAATGAAATACCCAGGCATTTTCCACTTTCCTGCCTTCAGCTAAAACTTGTTTGGCAAGGCATGAACATAACTCAGCCTGCCCTTTATGGCTTAATGGGGAAAAGCCATTGCATGCCAATGTGGATTTCCTCACTGTTATGTTATGCTCCCTGACACCAAAGGGTGCTTTTTTCTTAAATAAGATGGAAATTTTCTGATATTGCCAGACAATTACTTGATAGTACTTGGTTTTTTGTTTATGCACTTACCAAGAGTCCCACCGGAGGGTCCCCAATAAGAGTAGTGTTGGCCGAACTCAAAGAGCTCTTGGAATTCCAATAACATAGGTTGCTTATACTTTTCCCCTACAGTGTTTATTTTCAGTCTATAGTTTGACTGGATTAAATTTCCTTTATTTAGACTTCAGCAAGAACAACTGACATAAAGAAAGGTAGGGTAGTTGAAGCTTAATTTGAAGAGACAGTCGAGTAAATCACTGACATAAAAATACCAGATCACGTACACAGGCTTATTTACTTTGTGAGCCAAATGACCTTGGTGAGACTCCTCTTTAATTCCCAAACCAGGACAACATGCATCCGCAGGTCAGCTGGTACATCGAAAGTCAGGGGATCACAGTTCTCTGATTTTCTATTTGGCATACTGCAACTTCATTGCAAAATTAAAGCTTGGCAGTGTGTTTGACATCAGATGGAAATACGTGCTTTTAGTCAACTTGACACTTGCATGGTACTGTGACAAGTACTCTGAGTACACGACTCTGAACTTTTTATGCAAGAACAAGGAGAAACTCATACTGATGTGGTATGCTAACCATAGCTGTTTTCAAGATTCGCTTGGTCCATTATTTGAAACTGTTCAGTGTTTACGCAAGTCTCCCAAAGCAAGGGTCATTTTTATATTTCAAGGGCAACTGAGTGGAAGGGTTAGAGTTTTTCACATCATTTAATGTATGATTAATTCTGTCACAGGGTCATCTACAGCCGTCCCCTTCTTTCTGTAACAACTTTCATTCCCTCACTCGCTCAGTCACTCAGTATTTCATCATCAAGCTTCACCTGGACTATCAGAGCAACATTTTAATAAGTCTCCTCATTCCAGTGCATTCACAATACTGCAGGTAATTAGTCTTCCTAAAGAACAATTTGAATAGCATGTGTCCATTCGCTTAGATGTCTTCCCACTGTCATCCAGGAATAGCCATGCCATAGAGCCCAGAACACAACCCTTCTACATCGTGATCCCAACCTTCCTACTGAATCTATCAGAACCGCCCGCAGAGACCAGCAAACGTACCCAGCATTCCCATATACACCCACTCTTCCCCACTCCATGTCTTTGGTCTCTATGCAGTCTCCCCCAGACTACCTGTCCTCTATCTTTTTATGCTTAGAATCTACCCTTTCCTACCAACTGCTCACATTATACCTCCAGGATAAGAACTCTCTTTATACACTGAGTTTTGCAAAGAATCTTCCCCTCTTATAATATTTATCAAAATTGGTAAGAGTTTTTCTTACAGATATCTAAAAGATCTTTTATTGGAACTCTTTTTTGTGGAGTTTAATTTATGAATTTTAGAATAATTTATGAAATATAGATAAGAGTTTAAAAAAATTTTAGGTGGACACATATGTTATTGGGATTTTTTATGTGGACTAAAAAGTGTAGTCTTTCAAATTACCTTCTACAGAGTGAACATAACTAGTTCCCCTTTCCCAGTTATATAATTCTATGTTAAAGTAGCCTTTTTCTGATAACTCATGTGTATAAATTAGCAAAAAACCCTACATAAATATAACAGTACATGCATCATTTTTCAGTACGTGTAACCATTTATTTCTTAAACCATAGTTATTTATACAAATGTCTTCTCCCTTACTAGTCACTTAGCTTCTTGATGTAAGGATGTGTGCCTGATTTATCCATGATTTCCTAAAATTCTGGATACTTAATGTTACATAAACTATGAGTAAAGCAATTAAATCAATCAATTGTACAAGTCATTGGTGTCACCTGCCATGTTACTAGATATGAAATTTAAAGTCTATGTAAAGATTAGATAGTTTTCCAAAGGAAGTAAAAAACTTTGTAAAACAGAACTATTTGGGAAGAAAAAAAATGTGTAACAGATCGATAAATAATTTAGAACACTTTATTATTCATAAGTTTAAGGAATAGTTTTTTTTTTTTAAAGATTTTATTTATTTTTTTGATAGACAGAGACAGCCAGCGAGAGAGGGAACACAAGCAGAGGGAGTGGGAGAGGAAGAAGCAGGCTCCTAGCGGAGGAGCCTGACATGGGGCTCGATCCCAGGATGCTGGGATCACGCCCTGAGCCGAAGGCAAACACTTAACAAGTCCGCCACCCAGGCGCCCCTTAAGGAATAATTTTAAGGATAATTAGGCAACACATTTCAACTTTCCTTATAAAGGCACATACTAGGGAAAAAAATTAAACTAAATAAGAAAGTAAGTGATATTCTATTTTTGTAAGTCTCATCTTCAGAAAATTCAGCCAAAAAAAATGATTTTTTAAGTCATTTATCTCTGTCATTGGCTCTGGTGTCATTTCATGGATAAGATCCCCATATGCACATGCTGAGTATTTGGAAAGGTATTAGTCTGTTGGTATCTCTGAGAGTAAGTTATCCGAATTAGCTAATTTCTGTTCCACATAAGGAAAGGTTTTAAATCTGGTTTGAGTCATTCTACAGTTGCTATTGGAATTAATTTTCTCATTTGTTGTAGAACCAAATCTTGATTGTCAAAAGGTGTGAGGGGCAGAAGTGCATCAATAACTCTTAACATATTTCAGCCTTTACCTCCCATTCTCTTTCTCCACTCTTACTGCTCTGCCATTGCCACCAAACCACTGACCACACAGCACTGCCTGCCACAGTGAAAAGAGAGAGGTTGGGTGATTTGTTGCAAATATCTTCTACTGGAGGTGACACAAGATTCCACAGAGGCCAGAAGGAATCACCGAACTGTAAGGAAAAATAGCTAAGTTTCTTTGCAATTCCCACAATCTGGCTACCTGTGTTCCTAAATCCTTGGAAGGATTTGCTGCCTAGTCAAAATTTAAGGCAATAGATTCTCTTACACTTCCCATAGAACAGATTGAAAACCAGGAAATAATCAGCAAAACTGTTCATAAAAAGCAGAGACCAAAATCCTGCATACCTCCCAAAACTGATAGTGTAGTCTTCTGGGGGTAGGCTAAGATCCAGGCTTGCCACAGGTTTCATTTTATTCATTCTCACTCTACTGCCTGATTTGAGAAAAATGAATAATAATGAAAGAAGAGGGGGTCAGGAAATTTTTACTCTCAATTTAAAAGCATGAAATGAGAAGCACGAACCAGAAATCACGGAGCTCATATTTTACAGTTTAATCAAGGAACAAAGGGGAGCAGCCATAGGAAGCCTGCTTCAAGAGTCTTTCTTGTAGGGGTAATAGAAAAAAGCTGGCGGCGCCATTTTGAATACTCTGGGAGAGTACTTGCTTTTGATTTGCACTAAAAGCTATAGAGTCAGCCTAGTTTCAGTGAAAGGCAATCGTCCAAAAGTTCTGTGGATTTCCCCATCAAAGTTTTGAAGCTTTTAGTATATTGTGCTCTTTTCCTTGAATATTATGTGGTCAAAACTCTTGAATAGCCCAGAAAGGCTAATGTATCTCTGCTAGCCAAGAGTGTAGGAATGTGGCAGGGGCCACTTGGTCAATTCTCACCGCATGTGACCGAGCTCTTCTGATGCACCTGGGTAGCCATACTATGGTTAGAGCAGATGCCAGGTCTAGGAGGGTGGGTTCTTGTGGCCACTCCAACAGTTACGATCACTGCCAGTCAATCTTCTGACTAGGGGGTATGGGGTGCGTCCAAGAGGAGAACTACTTCCCTCTGTTCCCCTGGTCACTGGCTGCTGGTTCACTCTCTGGTTCACTGATACATTTAAAAGGCCAAAAAATTTATTAAAGTTCTAGTGGCAAAACTTTGGTTTCTTTATTTTCTGAAAATAGGCCAAGATCTGCACTTTGAAAGAAGGCTGAGGTGGAGAAAAAATTGGGGAAAACATGGGTAAGGATGTTTATGATAAAACACACTCCCTTTCTTCTTAAATGGTTTACCACAAAAGATCTAAAAAAGCAGCTGTGGGGCCTTGTTAAGTACACAGCTGGGACAAACCCAACAGCCTCTTATTTTCCTGCCAATAAGATACTCTATGTTGCAATGCCGAACAAAGCACATTTTTGATAGTAAAAGATAATGTATCCTCCTAGTTGTGCTGTTTCATGTGGCTAATTTATAGTGAATTTCCCATTATATGGCTGTCATATCACAGGCTTTGCTTTACTTTGTGGCTACAGATTTATCTTTAAGAGCTTTCATTTTTAGAAAATCTTTTAATAAGACCTCAAATTCTTAATATTGACTGACATTATTGCAAAGTGGAAAGCATTCCTCTAAGGGTCAATAAAGTGTTATATATAGAAGATTACCTATAGACCATTTGCAGTCATTTATTTTCTTGTAACATATGATTTGGGAAACATAGTGGTCTGAACATAGCCATCACCAAAATTACACAGTTCTCCAACCATCCTCTCTCAGTTAATGTGAAAGAGTTTTAATTCTAAAACAAGAAGCAACACATCAAAGCAAGATGAAAGTGGAATGTCTTTATTAGAATCTCCCATTACTGCTTCATTATTCATAAGCATTTGAAGGGAGGTATGCAGGTGTAAGAAATCCAGGGCCCCTGCCTTTTTGTCCCTTCTGCAGCCACCGCTCTTTGAGTCCTTGCTTGGGAGAACTTGTAGCCTAACTCCCTTCCCCAGTCGGACCCCCTCACACATATCATGGTATGTCTGGAATAGAGGCACCATCTCAGTCACTTACCTTTAAATCGGAAAACAGTAGGTAGGCAGAGTTTAGAGGAACATACAAGAGTTTACTTCGTTCCGATTGCCAGCTTATTTTTCTCAATCTACTCTTTTCTTGCCCTTGGTCCTTCTCTCCAAAGATTTCCAGGAAGCTTCTGATCCCTAAAGCCATCCCAATTCTGCTTGAGATACAATGGTGAATCTTGATTCATTTCTATTGTATCTCAAGAGAACAGTCACTAAGCCTGATTTCTCATTTCCCATCTCTGGCTTCTTGTGCATGGCTGCTCTGCCCTAATTCCCCAGAGATCTTACTAAGATTTTTCAACCTCTAAAGAAAAATGATTTCTCTCTCTCTCTTCTCTCGGATCCACTCCTTATTCTTTGCTTTCCACACCAAAGTTAGGGTTGTTCATTTTTATGGTTTATCTGAGATCTTTTTCTTGTTTCCAGGCTCAAAAGCTGAAACTTTGGTATTAATTAATGCATACACACATTCATTCAGAATAGACATATTCAAACGTGATACCTGTTTATAAAGACATCATAGATGGATTACAATGGACGTGACTTTTCACTATTCTCCATGATATTCATATATCTTGGTTTTGTCTTTGAAAATATGGCTACTATTAAACATTTCCAACTTATCTACAGGTAATATATTTGTACTTTAAGTTAAAAAAAGTTTAAATTGGGTTGCTACTATTGTTTTCTCCTTTATTTGAAATTACTCATCCTTTACCACATTGCCATCTTTTTGTTGACTTATGGAGAAAATAGAAGACTAGAAAAGATTCCCTTCATGGCCACGCAAAAATGGAAGAAAGCTCAAACCAGTGATAAACCTTTCCTAATAGAGGACTATTACTTGATCCTTATTAAAAATGTAATTAACAAGTGGCCTTTTGTGTGTGGGACTCTATCAGGTATACTGAAAACAAAATTGCAAAATTCTTGTTTTAAAATAACCTTTACAGGGGCGCCTGGGTGGCAGAGCGGTTAGGCGTCTGCCTTCGGCTCAGGGCGTGATCCCGGCGTTATGGGATCGAGCCCCACGTCAGGCTCCTCCGCTAGGAGTCTGCTTCTTCCTCTCCCACTCCCCCTGCTTGTGTTCCCTCTCTCGCTGGCTGTCTCTATCTCTGTCAAATAAATAAATAAAATCTTTAAAAAAATAAAATAAAATAAAATAACCTTTACAATAAGAAGTTATATAAGAAGTTATTTTAAAGATTATTTTATATATTATAAAGTTTGGGGTTGGATACCTCACCTCCTTCTTTGGGATGTGGGCATTGTCCAAGAACAGTGCCAATTCTGGCTAAATTGGAGTACATCCTTTTTTACCTATACCACTGATTACACTCAACAGCCAGGGCAGAATACATAAAGCAACTATCTGAGGACCATGAAAATAAATAATAACAAATAGATTGGGGGCCAAAACAAAAACTAAAATAAATCATTATCTTAAAGAGTATCTCTATTCCCATGTCTATTGCAGCATTATTCACAACAGCCAAGGTATGGAAGAAACCTAAGAGTCTTGTCAATGGATGAATGGATAAAATAATGTGTTACTATGAATGTTCATCTATAAGTTTTTGTGTAGACATATATTTTCATTTCTCTTAGGTATATACCTAGGAGTGGAATTGCTAAGTCCTTTTAAGGAAGCGTCTAACTCTTTTACAAAGTGGCTGCACAATTTTATTTTATTTGTTTTTTTTTAAGATTTATTTATTTATTTGAGAGAGAGAGAGAGGAGGAGCAGAGGGAGTGGGAGAGAATCCCCCAAGCAGACTCCCCTCTGAGCTTGGAGCCTGATGTGGCGCTCAATCCCAAGACGCTGAGATCATGACCAGAGCCAAAATCAAGAGCCAAAATCAACAGACTGAGCCGCCCAGGTGCCCCAAGGCTTGCACCCTTTTAAATTCCTATCAGCAGCGCATGAGGGTTCCAATTCCTCCATATCCCCATCGATGTTTATTATCTGTGTCTTTGATTATAGTCATCCTCGTTGATTGACTTTCTTTCTTTTTTTCTTTCTTTCTGTCTTCCTTCCTTCCTTCCTTCCTTCCCTCCTTCCTTCCTTCCTTTCTTTTTAAATATAGTTTTGGATAGATATAAAATTCAGCTTAGTGCAGTGGTTAAGAGTACAGTCTCCATAACAAAATCATCTTGGTTTAAAGTGGGATTCTACCACTTGCCAAGATGACCTATATTACCTCTATATCTCAGTGTCTTAGACCACTCAGTCTGCTATAACGAAATACCATAGATTGAGTGGTTTAAACAACAGACATTTATTTCTCCCAGGCCTGGAGTCTGGGAAGTCCAAGATCAAGGTGCTGGCAGATTTGGTTCCTGGTCAAGGGCTTTCTTCCTGGCTTGCAGACAGCCACCATCTTACTTTTTGCTTGCAGAGAGGGAGAGAGAGAGAGAGAGAGAGAGCGCTCAGTTTCCCTTCCAGTTCTTAAAAGGACACTAACACCATCATGGAGGTTCCACCTTCATGACATTATCTAAACCTAATTACCAAAGGCCCCACTTCCTAATGCTATCACATTGGGAGTTATGATTTCAACATATGAATTTTGGACTGGGAGGACACAAACATTCAATCTACAGAACTCAGTTTACCCATCCTTATAAAATTATCTTGAGGATTAAATGGGTTAATATGGCAAGCACAAAAAATAAAGGCAAGATGAAGATCAAGTCCAAGAGCAGATAGATTCCCTGGTAAAGATATAGTGAGGCACCTTGAAATGTAGACCACTCATTACTTACATAGGCAGCAAAAGGAAGAGTAGCCAAAGGTGTCAGCAACCTGGCCCTTGTTCCAAACAATGAAAATAGATGACACTAAAACAAAAAGGGCCAGGTGAGTACCGTACAAGTTGTTGAGATAGTTTGCTGTTGAGGAGCCAATTCTAGACTGTAGCCAAGCAGTTTTACAGCCTGCAGCTATGCTCTGGGGGGGTGAGGGGTGGGGGGGTGGACAAGAAAGCTCACACCTTCAAAACCTGGGAGGGAATGAGAAATTTCATAACAACCTCCCAGGGTAGAGAGGGGAATGAGTGGGAGACAGCCTTCCAGTAGCTCCTCAGAAGCCTTCTGTACTCTTGTGTTCCAGGAGAATCACAAGGCTTCCTGCCAAGACTGTCTCCTGCATGGCCTGTATGGTTACCTGTAAAGTCACCTACAAATATAGGTAAATCAGCATGTTCTTGGATAAGCATTGCATTACTGGATTTTCTCTTCAGTGCAGTGGTTTCCTCTGGGGAACATATAACGGACGGAAAAATAAATGAATGGGAGATTTTACTTTATACTTTACACAATTAAGTACTGGTGTGTGTGTATGTGTGTATGTGTGTGTGTGTGTGTGTGTGATGGTTTTACAACATGCACAGATTGTGCTATAATTTATAAAAGCCCTTTAAAAATTAGATTAGGCATCAAATTTATGTCTTCATAGCAACCACAGTATTATGAGGTAAGAAGGTCAAATAGATTGGGATGTTTTTCAAAATAAAGGAATGATTGCTGTTGACCTCACAGTGGGGGAGACAAACTTAAATGCCATTTAGAAAAACAAACTGAGTCCTTGCCCTTTGAATTGGTACTTAAACTCTTATTTTTCCACTCTGTCAAGTAATACACAATTAAAATAAGGGCTTCTGAGCAGGGCCATTTCTAAATTGTGAAGCAGTATAAGCCAAATAGATTTACAACTATCAAGTTGTCACATGGCTAGGAAAATAGACATCTAATAAATTTCAGGAGCAATATTTCAGGATGAAGAAAAATGTGTAACATTGCTTCAGAGAAATCCCACAAAGGACTTAGCTAAACTGTATCTTTAAATATGATTCGGATTTGATTTATATGCAAAAGTAACATTTGAAACATTTCACAATGGCTACAACATCAACGAATCAAAATAGATGCTAGCAATTTACGGCTGGTCCACCAGTACTGGTTCCTTGCAGAGCTTAGTGCCTTTGACATGAGCAATCTTTAAATGACAACAGCTCCTGCCTAAGTACAAAAACAAAAAATGCAGAATCCCCTCCTCCCACATTTCATTACATAATTAATCTTTCAGCTGACTTTGCATCTCAAGTAGATCTTAGTTCCAGAAGTTAGGGGTGCTGTAAGTTGAGCTCAGAGTTGGTTTTTTTCTCTCCTTTCATGACTCAAAGTCACTCTTCTCATCGGTCTGATAAGACATTGATGGGGAGGAAGAATGCAAGAACTTAGGTAAAAATCACTTGTTCTCAGACAATTAAAACCGCCCACATCAGAAATCCTTAAACTATGACACTGAAAGGTTGTGTCTCGAAAGCCTTCATGTGTGGCCTTTTGTGCAGCAATGTTGGCTCCACCAAGAAATTCATGATGGCAGGGTGTTCCTAGGACAGAAAGTCACAGCAAAAGAGAGTTCATGCCTGTATGCATTGTCTGATGACTTTTGGGTAAAACAACAAAGAACATCAACAATTCCTTCGGCTGTTGAGTTATGCAGACTACAGCAAGCAGAATTTTCTTCCCTTTATCTTGATGTAGAAGAGAGAGAAAAGTTGAGTTTGACATAAACAGATATCATGATTTGGAAAAGTAAAAATCCAGAGGGGGGAGAACAGATAAAAGTGAAGGATGGTGTAATGGTTAATTTTATGTGTCAACTTGAGTGAGCTAAATTTTCCTGTTCCTCCCTGGTGGAATGCTAAAATGCTGGGACTAATGGCGCTACAGTAACATATGGGCCTCCTGATTTCCTAAGAATCCTGAGTCATGCTCCCCAAACATTAGCACAGCTATGTGATCCATTGCTGGATATTGGATTACTAAGAATTTTCTTTATAATTAATGATGTTATGATAAACCTAACCCGAAAAAATTCTCATTCCTATTTTTGTCCTTAAGATAAATTATTAGAAGTGGAGTTGTGTTAAGTATTCATGCTTAAAGAACATTTTGTTACCTTTATCCATCTCCATGTAGGTAAGTACAATGAAAAAGAGATTAGATTTATACCATATTATGATTCAATACAAAATCAAATTTCACCTAAGTTCTCGCTGCGATGATATTGTCCCAAAGAGTTTCCCAAAGGAAAACAAAAACAAAAACAAAAACTCCCCAAATGTTGTCTGGCAACGTACGAGGATCCAAACTTACTTTTTCCACACGCTTGGCATGGTATGTCCTACGAGGAGCAAAAGTTAAAATATCCAAAAAACAAGCCAGCACTCATAAAATAAATGATACAGCCTTGAGGGCCCAGTTGGTGTGCCTATATTCACTAAACGGATTTAGAAGAGCAAGTTGAAATGGAAGCTGTTTATGGGGCTAAACCACCCTTGTCTTTTATTTTGCCATTTGTACAGTTTGAAAAGCAGCTGAAGAGAAGCATCCAGTTTTTGGCTCCAGCTGTCAAAAAATAGAAAGTAAAAAAAAAAAAAAAAAAGAGGAAGTAAGTAAATTAAGCCTGTAATTTCAGATCTTTCTGAGAAACTGTCAGGCGTACCTAAGATCCTATGAATTATTGAGAATGAGAAGTAGTTGTGGCTAATTTTTCAAGGGTCTCACAGTTCTAGAGTGTCTGCTGTAACTGATGACTGGCAGGAATGTAAGGATACGCTTAGAAAAGTGAGCTAGAAATGTTGCAAACACAAACACGAAAGTGAAATTATTTCTCAAATTTTCTTTAATACGTGTTTTGTTAGCCGTTGACTTTGAGGTAGTACTGAGAAAAAGAGCTATTTTCATGCTACTTTAAGTTTGACATGAAAGTTCACCGAAGAGGTGTATGATTCTGAAATGCTTTGATGATGTAACAAAGGCTTTCGACTCCATCGTAATCTAGAATATACAATACCTCCTGGATCTATGTCAAAATGGCTTGGAGTTCCTGACTGTACATTCCAGAAGAATCATATATTGAAAAGTTGAAAGGAAAATTGTTAAAATGGCTGTGAATATATAAAAACTTATTTGTTTCATACATTGGATATCTTTTCTTTGTGGTAAAAATCTGGATTTGATCATAGTTGAAATGCTATGTCTAAAGAAATTAAGAGGCTCTAGCTCTTTTTTAAAAATAGAAATCTTTTATTCCTGTAATCGAAAATATTTTTACGTTAAAGTTATGTTTACTTTTACGAAAAATCAGTCTTGCCTTTATTTAATTTTAGTCAGGAAGATTTAAGGATTTTATCTTTAAACAAATTAGGTATTGGATTTAAAAAGAGGCACATTTTATCTGTTACATGTAAGTCTAGAAGTGTGTGTATACGTGTATTTGGCCATATTGACTTATCTTATTAGTTTATAGGTATAAATAATTGGGATTAATAAATATCAATTAATTAATTCAGGTCACCTTCAATACAGTCTTATCTTTTTTAAAATTTTATTATATTTGAATTCAATTAATTAACATATAGTGTGTCATTAGTTTCAGAGGTAGAGTTCAGTTATTCATCTATTTCAACACCGTCTTTTCATTCAAAATATTAATTAAGCAGCATCTAGGCTGAAGAGGGAATTTTTCACGTAATGAATAGTTGAACTACATGGCAATTTCCTTCAATCCAAAATTCCATGGCAAAACTATCTTTTATAAAACTGTCTCATTATGCTTGTTTTAATTAGTCCTCAAATTTTGACTCCACTCTTAAATACCACCATTTTTTATCTGACAGTAAGAAAATCTCAGTGTATATTAACATTTTAAGAGTTTTTCAGGTGTTAGTTTATATAGTCTTAAAAAGACTGCAGAAAACAGTCACATTACAAGAAGATTGTAACAAAAGTTTGTTAGAGTTGTCTGGGTATTGAAACATACTTCCCAGAGATTTCCTGACTAGACTGTATTTGCCACAAAAATGCTGAAAAATAGTATTTATTACAATGACACAGTATAATCAAAAAGAAAAAACACATAGCAACAAACTGAGTAATAGTAGGACAATTAATTTGTTTTTTAAAGTTAATCTTGAATAGTTGGCCTTTAAAGACAAACAAGCTACATGGAGGAAGGGGTAAATAGAGCTATTTTGTTGAAATTCTGTTAGGGAATTCTAAAAGTATAAAACAGAAGTTTCAGGATTTACGGGTCTTATATATAAAAGAATAATTTTTATTTTAATATTGCGGCTCTGGTTTGAAGAAAGATTTAGGGGGCTAATGGAAATACGTGTGTATTGAATGTCTGGTGGTGGTAGGTGGTGAGTGGTAAGACCTGGGTTATTCTGCATACCTACTTCCCTCAGGAACCAACCATCTGCAGAAGGACTCACTGAATGGATATAAGGGGTTGGGGGAATAAGTCATAGACCTTTGGTATTGGAAATAGCATCCTCAGCGAAGGGATAGGTGGTTACTCCAAAGCCAGGGGAGCTGGGGTGGAGATTGGGTATTAGATGGGGAGACAAGTAAACAAAAAAGGGTATTTCTTCTATTGTATGACAAACCAGAAACACATATGCCTATATCAATCCACTAGTGATTATTGGTGGGAATAAATGCTTTTGAGGCACTTAGCTGTCTTCCTTCAAATTTTGTTCCATGCAGAATATATTCCAAATTCCTTAGGAACCATTGTAACTCTTAATAAAAAGCTGGGAATCACGAGAATCCTCCCCAACAACAGCAGACTCTAAGCAGTGACATCTTAGGCTGAAAAAGTAGAACAGTAGGAGGAGGGGATGGAAAGCACGGAGTTTGGACGAATGACATGAGCAGCAGAGAAAGGAATGAGTGGCTGTGGCTAAATGGGGCAAAACCTAGCTGCTGACCAAGGTCAGCAGATGTGGTGGGCGAGTGCAGTGGGACACCAGTGGCAGAAGCAGTAGGAAACCTTTGTCGGTAAAGACCTCAGCACTACAGAAAGTGCTTAATCAGTTTCCACACTTGTATCAGGTCAAATAACTATTAGATTTTTCATTTGTCTATCTATCTATCATCTATCTATCACCATCTCTCTATCTACCATCTATCTATCATCTATCATCGATCCATCTATCTATCATCTGTCTACCTCCTAGTGGTTCTCCTTCTGACTGATACACCCTTACTTGCATACTTTTCTCTTGCTAAAGCAAACTACTCTCAGCTCTCCTAAAACACTAGGTGCTCTGTCTAACCATGGTTTGAGTAGACTTTGTACCTGGATCTTTTCCTGTTCTTCGCTGACTATTCTTTGTCCTATTGTTTAAAGGTTAGCTCAGTCACCACTTCCACAGAGCCTGTCATAAGCCCCTTCATTTCAGTTTGCTTTAGATCAATCCCTACAGTCTTCCAGAATACTATCCATATACCACTGTTAAGGTGACTTGCAATGTCTCTTTGGGTTGTACATCTCTTTCAGTAAATTGCTTAAAAATGGGAACCTGCTCTTTCCATTAAATTTTAGAACAGTATCTGGCATAATAGAAATATCCAATAAATGTGTGTATATGTTTAATTGAATTATGTTTTATTTTCTTAGGCTTAAATAAATTTAAAATATTTAATTATCTCTGATATGCAAAAAAATCAACAAATGTGTTTATGTTTTTCCTCTGTTCATTTTAGCGACCTGTATATTTAATTAATATTTATGAAGCTCAAAATATAATCAACAGACCTTTTATTCATTTCATAATAAGTATTTATTAGCGGCTTACTATATTCTCAATTTCTGAAAATATAGCACTGGATTCCTTATGTTCATGAAACTCATATTCTAGTGAAACACTAGGGGATCTAGTGATATCTTCAAAAGTGAGTTTGCTTAAAATGTAGATTTCCCTAAAAATAAACAATTTGTACCTTTTGCAGACTGAATATATGTTCTATTACTTGGCATGAGAATATAGCCCTGTCTCTATTAATTTTCAATGTAATCAATGGATTCAATACCTACTTTGATAGCAAGATTTCTAGCTCCTTCTCCTTTCCCTGGATTTTCTATGAACCAAAGGGTATTACACATCCCAAAATGGAAAATGGGGTAGTAACTGGCTTCTGTATCAAAGTCGGGTTAGTGTTACAGTCCATCAGTCTATTACTGCACCTCCCTCTTGCTGAGACATGGTGTCATTTTTAGAAACTGGCCCTGCATGGTGCGACAATGGTGGCCTTCTGTGCTTTGATACTCTCAAGGCAAGATCTCATTTGTTCTTTCTTTCTGCAAAATCACGTATAATCCCTTTCTCTCTAGACTAACTTCTAACGAAGGTGTCCCATGCTTGAATTCTTTAAATCCCAACTGTTAATGTCGAACTCCTTTAGATTACACACATACCTCCCTACATTCACTCTCTTCTATACCACCACCAACCAAATACCCAAGTAAGTGGTTGGTTCCAGGAGCAAGAAGTAAATCTACAATCTGTCAAGGACTGGGATTCTCTATCTTATTTCCAACCCCCCAAAATTCAAATTCTAAGGCCTGGGAGTTTAGGTCCTCAAAAACATAGAATCTAATATACTTGGTCAATGAGACTTGTAACCACTGCCCCTCCCCCCCGCCACCATCCCCAAAGGAGGGTACCCCACAGGACCCCATAATTTCTTAAGCCAACAATACCTCTGGAAGAACTTACCTTCTCTTAATGAATAGTGACTTAACATTCTAAAGGTTCTCCCTGTGTCATGGGGTTTTTCCATTGGCTTGTACATATTAAATATGGAAGAGGACATGGGTTAGTAATTCATATGATACTTTTTTCCTACTAGCTATTTTTTGTATTATATTTATTTGTTTCGGTTTTCGTTGTTTTTCTTTTTTTTTTTTTTTGTATGAGCTTCTGTTATTGTGCTGTGTACTCTGCTTGATCTCTCCAAAGTTTACTTTTTAAAAAAAACATTATCCACATCCTCCCTTAAAAGAGGTTTCAGGCTTTCTCATCTTCTAAAGACCCCGTGTTGGCCTGAGAGTCATAAAGCAAATGGTTGCGTTGGTCACATCCTTGTTTTCCTCTGATTACACCACATTGAACCTCCTGGCTCCACCAATCAGTCTGGCCTCATGGTCACACTAACCACAAGCCGAACCTCACATTTCTCTCCAGTTTGGCTTCTCTGACCGATGACATGGTTTGCACTGACCGTACGCACTGTCTGCAACGTGTTTAAGGGGTGGGAAAGGACTATGGGAAAAACCAGCTCCTGGCACAATGCCACTAGAAAATTATCCCTTTAGGAAACAAACTGACAATCTCTCTCTCGTGTTTTCCTGTTTCCCCACTTAGAATGTTTCTTGCTAGCACACTTAAGTTAAGAAACAAAAGCCATGCTTCAAAAAAATCTTCCTCCAAATCACTACTTTTCCTGAAGCGAAGCCATTTGGTAATTCCCAGCCTTCAGTGCTTTCCTGCCCATGATGTACGGATATCCTTTGTATCCAACTTTGGTTGACAATATAGAGCAAACTGAGTATCCAAAGATGTAGAATTGTAAGTAGATTATAGTTTTTGCTGGGTTTTTTGTTGTTGTTGTTGTTGTTGTTGTTTTTTCCTGAAAGGAACTGATGTGAGTGGAAGGTACTCAGAAATACAAAAAATAAGTACACCAATTTAGACAATTAAACTGTGCCAATGGACTAAAAAATGGATCAGAGAAAGAGTCAGAAATGACTTAGTCCAAATTTAAATCTGTACACAGAGCATTACAAGACCTCAGAGGAGAAGGACTTGAACAACAAGGCAACTGAGGACCATGTAGTCACAGAGCCAGGAAAGATGAACTTTATAATGGAAAACAAAACCCTCATTGCAGACCTCCCCATGGATTTATAGTTTCAGATGGAACAACTATACTGAAAAAAGAGCTAATATTTATTGATCACTTACTGTAGGACGGTCTACCATCTCTAACCGCCTTGACAATCTCTAAAGGGCTATTACCGTTTATTACTATTTTGTAAGATGAGGAGTGTTTGGCTGAGGAAAGTCAAGTGATTTACCCACGGCTACATTGCTAGTAAACAGCTGAACCAAAATTCAGATTTTCGTTAGGGAAACCAACTTGCTAGAGAGCCGATCGGGGACACTGTCATATCAAACAAAAAATAACATAACAATATGATATGTAATAAATAATCAGGCACATATGTGTGATTAAAATTGGCATTTATTTGAAATTAAGTATTATTTCTCACTACCCGTCTATTATATAAATGCTATTATTTAAACAAAGCTATAGAAAGACTAATAAACAGTGGCAATTAAGAGTAATTAGTGTTAGGACTTAAAAGTGATATGTGTGTGAAAAATATTACAATATTTTAATAATTTTTTCATACCCATAATTAGGATATTTCTATTATTTTTCATACCCACATTAGGATATTTCTATTATTTCTTTTTCTTCTGCCAAAAATACTTCCTGAATTGCCTGAAACCTTTAGGACATTCTTCTTCCCATTTATGTAGTGGTAAATTGAATACAGGAAAAAAAAATGCACGTTGACTTGCACATCTATTCTAATCAAGCCCAGATTACATTGATTCCTGGTGTCCTTCCAATGTAATGATGTCAAGCTAAATCACCTCTCAACAAAAAGCATTTGAGCATGGAATACTTAGTATTTAACTTCATAGGAACAGCAGGTAAGTTGAGACTTGTATAAAATTAGTTTTCAGATCTCAAAGAATGTCTATCCACTTTGTATCTATACCCCGTTTCAGTAGACCAATCATTTGTCAACTGGGGCCTTTGGGTCTGCAAATACACCATGAAGGCTCCCAATGTCTAGAATGTCCATCATTTTTAAATCCTGGGAGGCACAGTCAATGTCATCCTAAGTTACAACTTTCTTTCTCAGGGCAAATGTTTATTATTATTTTTGTTACATACATAATTTAAACTTGTGAAATGAAGTTGGAGTTTTAGCAAAGAAGATGAAAAACTCCTGCTTATTTTGACTGCCCTTCACTGCTTCCTTTTTTTTTTTTTTGAATTCTGAAGCAGTTTTTTTCCCCTGAAAACAAGTAACTTTTTGCCGTGTGAGTTTAACAACCTACAGATAATACTGAACAACTCAAGTGCAATCAGTTCATACTTTTCTAGGCTCCTTATGCCCTCTTCAAAGATCAGCAAACAATTTTGGAGATTCAGTATAAAAATGTATATTTTACTATTACCTTTTTCTGTATTCTCATTCTCAATATGTTTCCAAATTAGAGAACATCTTTTTGTCCCATATTTTGAAAATATATTACAGCAGGCCCACATTTAAACATCTTTTTTATGTCTAAGAATGAGAGCCGTCTTGTAGGCATATGTCTAAGGGAGGTAACTTCTTTCATTTCTGTGAAGTCAAAATTTTATTGATTGCTTTTACACAGGGTTGCCTGGGTGGCTCAGTCAGTTAAGCATATGCCGTTGGCTCAGGTCATGATCTTAGGGTCCTGGGATCGAGCCCCGCATTGGGATTTGTGCTCTGTGGGGAGTCTGCTTGTGTCTCTGCCCCTCCCCCTCTCATGCTCTCTTCCCCCCCTTCTCTTTCTCTAATAAATAAAATCTTTTAAAAAATTGCTTCTGCACATTTTGAAGAAACTGAAAAGTGACCCCAAACTCTCATTATGTTAACTTAAATATCACCAGTAAACAAATTGCATCTCTTTCTAGCAATGTTGTGTGCTAGGTATGCAGGAATTTGCAAGTAAGCTCTTTTCCTTCTCTTTAGTAAGAACTTAATAGACTAAATAGAAATAGCCAAAATTTACATTTACACTATCCGTCAAATATGCAGATAAATTAGCAAAGTTTAGTTTGTATTTGACAAGAAAACAATCATTTTTTGTTTTATGTTTTCTGCAATTTCACTAAAATCTTCTCAGAAATCCAGAAGATAATTTGTTTTTTGAAAACTTTTATTGAAGTATAACGGATACACAAAAATTGCACATATTAGTATTTAGATCAGTTTGGACATTGCAAACACCCCTGATTCCATCACTACAATCCAGGTACTAAATATATCAATCACCTTCCACAATTTCCTTATGTCCTTTTATTTGCATGTGGTGAGAACACTTAACATGAAATCAATCCTCTTCACATATTTTAAAGTACACAATACCATAGTATTAACTATAAGTACTCTGTTGTACAACAGATCTCTAGAATGTATTCATCTTGCGTAACTGAAACTTTATACCCATTGAGACTTAATTCCCTATTTTACCCTCCCTGCCAGCTCCTGGCAACTACCATTCTATTCTCTTCTTTTATGAGTCTGACTATGTTAGATACTTCGCATAAGGAGAATCATTCAGTGTTTGACTCCGTGACTGTCTTATTTCCCTTAGCATAATGTCCTCTAGTTTCATCCATACCGTAAGTCCATTGTTCAGAGTACCAAAGAACTAAAAAAATGTTGGTGGCTGTTGTTGCTGTGATCCAACACCTTGCTTGGTATATTGTACAAAGCATGGTCTTTTTAAAAAAGATCTGACAGAATATATGCTGTACTAAGAGGCCAACACATTGTTATTAAAATATCCCCTTTTCTTTTGCCCATAAGATATTTTCATTGCGATTTCTGAATCAACAAATGTTACTCAGCATCGTACAGCCATGAAAGCAATGTGACCGAGGCGTGCCCATGCTAACGCAGGAGCTCTTCTTTCCAGCTGAAGAGGACATCTTTTGAGGAGACAAGAAAAATGGTGAAGATAGTATAACATCTCTACAGAAAAAAAAGTATTACTGATGTCAATTCACCCACACTGTCATCTTTTGCTTTCAAAATAAACCTGAGGAATAAAGTTGAGCTAATTTTCAATTAAGCATGTGTAAGATTTGGACTTTAATTTGAAGTTTGGTAAATTCAGATTTAATATCAATTATAAGACGCCAGGCTTAAATTACAGAATGGTTATTGAGAGATTATATTACATCTAGAATCTAAATTTAAAATGTTTGCTAACAATTGCTTTTGCGTAAAATTTAAAATGATAATACTGATGATTTAATTAAGGCCATCGCAAAGGAAACTAGCAGTTTAGTTTCTTGGATTATATGGCTGTATAATTTTTTAAATCAATTACCTTGGAGCCTTATCTTACAGAAGAGAATTTATATTTTCTTATATGTAAGCAGTCACAAGGATTGGTTATGGACATCTTTCCTCGGCTGGACTTCACGTGAACATCTGGCTTCCATTCTCCGCATGCTATTTATGCACAGTCAACGGTTATTACGAAATAAAACAATTTCAGCATGTGGAGAAGGACTGCTGTGTGAGGGTGTATGCACACGCACATGGAAACACCTCTGTGGACTCACATGTGCTTCTAAAACAGAGCTGACTGCTTTTTCTTTACCATACAATAAAAATCCTCTTTGGACTGCAATTTTACTTGCGTTTACTTTGAGATTCCTGCTATTCTAGTTTCCTGGAACCGGACTGAAAATAAATTTCTTCACCTTTTGGGGGGGGGGGCGGGGGGATCTATCTATTACCAAATATTTTATCGTCATGCTCTGAATCTACACGACATGACCCTACATTGTATGTATTAAGTAACGCACTTCAGGTTTCCGAACTGTATTTTTCACACTTAAATTTCTTTTTTTTTTTTTTAAAGATTTTATTTATTCAACAGAGATAGAGACAGCCAGCGAGAGAGGGAACACAAGCAGGGGGAGTGGCAGAGGAAGAAGAAGGCTCATAGCAGAAGAGCCTGATATGGGGCTCGATCCCATAACGCCGGGATCATGCCCTTAGCCGAAGGCAGACGCAAACCACTGTGCCACCCAGGCACCCCCACACTTAAATTTCTTAAAAGCCTAATCTAGTTGCTGCCTAGCATTACCTATTTGTCACAACTGGGATCCACTTAAAATTTCCATATTCACACAGATCAAAATACTCAAAATTGTGCCCTTCGTTGGAAAGCATGTCTCCAGGGGCGCCTGGGGGGCTCAGTTGGTTAAGAGGTTGCCTTCAGTTCGGGACTGGATTCCTGGATCCCAGGATCCAGCTTAGCAGGGAGTCTGCTTTTCCCTCTTCCTCTGTGCCTGCACCCCCTCATGCTCTTTCTCTCTCTCTATCAAATAAATAAATAAGATCTTTACGAAAAAAGAAAAGGAAAACATATCTCTGTTAATTATTTGCAAGCATAACTTGCATTTTGCTATTCTCTGCTACACTTGCCTCTTCTGCATCAGGTTAAGGGAGGACTTTAGGCAATTATTTACCAAAGGAAGTCCGGTAGCATTTAAGGCGCTTCCAGATCAATTTCTACCATACTCTTCCAACTTGGACTACTTTGATACTAACATGTGTTTTATGTTCTCAGAATTGTGTGTCACTCAAAATATCTGTTCTTCCTGGTGTTTCTGACTTTACTGATTTCTTCTACCTGGAAACTCTCCTATCGTCTACATCTCTTTAATCTTGCCCTTTCTTTCAAGCACAGCTCAGATATCAGCCCTTTTATGTTACCTTCCGGTTGTCTTGGCAAATAACTCTGAGCATCCATTACACTTCCTATCTGCCTGTGGCACTTTCTCCTTTATGCCCTGAAGAATTAGTGTCTTTGGTCATATCTTTCTTACAGGAATGGGAACCTCCTGAAGATATAGACTGTGTCTATTCAAGTCTTTTTTAATCAGGTTGTTTTCTTGATATTAGGTTGTGTGATGTATTCTTTTTGGTGTGGCCCACAGTGCCTTGAAATGCGCTCAGTCAACAAGTGTTTGTTGGAACAACTAATTCCAATCCACTGCCTTACTTATTTTGGTTCTCATGAAAGATAAACAGCATAGAAATTATTCTGTTCTGATTGCTGCTCCTCAGCTTTACAGGAATGACTAAATAACATTTGCTTCCTCATCTTTTTCTAGCAAGTCTGAGACCCACGACTTGAGTACTGGACACATGTTTCCATGTTAAGTGACTCTCTTTCCAGCAACTGGTTCTGGGTCCTCCATTCCATTCATGCTTGGATTCACTCAGTCTTATTTGTACTGACCCTCTTTGCTTGTAGTCTCTTCTTTCTTACTTAAAGTCTGTTTAGTGGACGCCACATACATCACATTTCACATTCAGAAGTGGTTCCTTGCCATCAGCGTGCTTACTCACCTCTGAACGCATTAGCGAATGATCTCTTGTGCCCTGGTGCTTGGAGGTTAGGGAGTGACCTTGTTAGACTTGTCCTCGTATCTTCCGTGATGACATATCACACACGGTAGTTAATAAATGCTCAGTTATTTGTAGTTAGAAAAAATTGGGTAGATGATTTATGGCCAGTTCTTTATAGTCTTATACATTACTTTAATCATTCTTTACCTTAGATATCAAACCCTTTATTTTTTTTCTCTTTCTTCTATATACTACCTATTACTTCCAGTCTCATCAAATTGGATTATCCTTACTGTCTCAAATATACCCTGTGTCTAGAGTACACACCTTTCATATACACCATTTTTGTGCTCACCCCAAACAATGAAATACTATAGCATATATCGTCAATAGTGTAATCGTTAAAACTGTGGGCCCTCAAGTAGCTTGGCCTGGGTTTGGATCCTGACTTTGTCTCTTATTTCATCACCTTGTTTTCTGCTATGGGGTAATTTACTTAATTTTGTTTCCTCATCATCAGTTGAGGATAATAATAAGATCCACGTCTTAGGATACTTGTGAGAGATAAATGCAACCATGTATGCAAATTGCTCATATTTTGTTTTAAAAATATAAAGGGCCCGATAAGCGGTAGTCATTATTAGGTTAGAGATGGTTGTTCTAGGGGACTTTTCCAACCTATTGAGTGACATGAGCTAAGGATCTCTGAGACATATTAACTCACAAATACCCCCTCTCTGGGAAAATAAAAATGACCACAAGGACAGGGTGAAGCAGAGAGCAAAACAGAAGGCGTGGTTAATGCTCCTTCCTTTGGCTTCTTGACCATTTTGCATGTTCTGTATGGTACCTGCAATGATGAGAACTCAATAATTTATCAATTCATCAAAGTCTGAAAAAAACAAACAAACAACTAGAACCCAGAAATAAATTAGTGATTACCTCCACACATTTGCTTTTGAATTTTATAATCATGATATAAATTTTTATGTGCTAAATGTCTAAAGCTGGAATTACCTTTTGGAGGATATGCTGCAAAGAAGACAAGGATTCACCTATCCCTGGTTTTGTTGTATAAATTTCTAAAAACAAGAAACCACTTACTTTAGCATCAAAATAGAAAGTTCTGGAAATTTGAATGACTTAGAGATCGTTATTAAACTTTCTTAGCTCTTTATTTTATTATTTTTCCCCATAATAATATTTTTATTATATTATGTTAGTCACCATACAGTACATC
This sequence comes from Ursus americanus, assembly GCF_024610735.1. Taxonomy (NCBI): domain Eukaryota; kingdom Metazoa; phylum Chordata; class Mammalia; order Carnivora; family Ursidae; genus Ursus; species Ursus americanus. The sequence goes on from NC_142135.1 coordinate 60,840,657, forward strand.
CCTGGTTTTTGATGTAAAGTTTGAGGATTCATTAGTTGCGTATAACACCCAGTGCACCATGCAATATGTGCCCTCCTTACTACCCATCACCAGTCTATCCCATTCCCCCTCCCCCCTCCCATCTGAAGCCCTCAGTTTGTTTTTCAGAGTCCATAGTCTCTCATGCTTCATTCCCCCTTCTGATTACCCCCCCTTTCTTTATCCCTTTCTTCTCCTACCGATCTTCCTAGTTCTTATGTTCCATAGATGAGAGAAACCATATGATAATTGTCTTTCTCTGCTTGACTTATCTCACTTAGCATTATCTCCTCCAGTGCCGTCCATGTTGCAGCAAATGTTGAGAAATCGTTCTTTTTGATAGCTGAGTAATATTCCATTGTATATATGGACCACATCTTCTTAATCCAGTCATCTGTTGAAGGGCATCTCGGCTCCTTCCACAATTTAGCTATTGTGGACAATGCTGCTATGAACATTGGGGTGCATATGGCCCTTCTCTTCACTACATCTGTATCTTTGAGGTAAATACCTAGGAGTGCAATGGCTGGATCATAGGGTAGCTCAATTTTTAACTTTTTAAGGGACCTCCACACTGTTTTCCATAGTGGCTGTACCAACTTGCATTCCCACCAACAATGTAGGAGGGATCCCCTTTCTCCACATCCTATCCAACAATTGTTTCTTGCCTTGTCAATTTTTGCCATTCTAACTGGCATAAGGTGGCATCTTAGTGTGGTTTTGATTTGAATTTCCCCGATGGCTAATGATTTTGAACATTTTTTCATGTGTCTGTTAGCCATTTGTATGTCTTCAGTGGAAAAGTGTCTGCTCATATCTTCTGCCCATTTTATGATTTGTTTATTTGTTTCTCGTGTATTGAGTTTGAGAAGTTCTTTGTAGATCTTGGATACCAGTCTTTTATCTGTAGTATCGTTTGCAAATATATTCTCCCATTCCCATTCTCCCTGTCTCTTAGTTTTTTTGACTGTTTCCTTGGCTGTGCAGAATCTTAGCTCTTTAAAATCGGTGGGGTGGTAATTATTGCATTTGTTTTGAAAGGCAATTGCTTTTCGAGTTGTGTCCTTGGAATTCTTCAGCGGTGGTTTTAGAATGGCGGCTTGCTGTATGGAGGATCCCATTCCTCACTCCAAAAGCTATTGATCATTATCTCCTGTATTTTCAGTGCAAACTTACACTCTCCTGATAGGACCTGGCCAAACATTTGTAAAACCCAAATAGCATAACAACTACATTGATTTAGAAATACAAGGAACTGGTTTTGATTCAGTGTCTAACCGTCATCTTTAGGGATGGCATGGTTTCACCTTGGATTTTTGTCTGCCTTTGATTCAAATGTTGACAGTAAATAACCTTGTCTGATTCAGTTCAAGTTCTCTTGACACTGGTTTTTCTGGCTTGTTTGCCTCTGTCTCAAATTGAGCCTAGGCATTATTCACAAATCTGGTATGATTCATTACTTAGGTTATAGAAAAGGCATTCACATTCCACTCTAAGGCTGTCACCATGAAGCCCACAGAGGAAAAAAAAATAAAAGACTTCCAGTAATTGGGTGGAGCAAGGTGTGGGTCTGAGACCTTCCTTAACCATTCTAAAAGAAGTCATTTTAGTGGAATGAACTCATGTTGTGGGGTGGGAGAGCTGGTGCCTTATTTTTAATTTTAAGGGGATTTACACCACATTCTTCCTTCTTAACAAAACAGTGGCAGCAATAAGGGCATCACCTGCCAACATTAGCTGACGTAAAACAGACTTGAAAAACTCCCTCCATTGTCTCATGCTGAAACACCCACTCATTATACACCCTCCGGTTGTTATGAAGGATCCGATTTTGCTGTAAATGTCAGCCGAAGCCTGGTTTGTTTTTTCCCCATCAGGATTTCAAAGGTTACTCAAAACAATGTTTCACAGAAATTATAAAGAGGCGGAGGTTTTCCTAATGAGAATCTGATCTCTGTGACTTGCTTTTTATTATAACGTTCTTATACGCAGGCTTCTGTGGACTCACCCTTCAAGAGTTAACCTCTGAAGTCAGCATTGGAAGTCTGGCTTATATGTAAACTAACACCAATTTGTGGCCAGCAAAATATGATTTCAAAGGCCAGTTACTTTAAGAAAAACAAGCTCTTTTTTTAAGCTGAAAGAGAGCACCACAGACCATAATCGGATGTGCAGCCTTTTTCCTGTATTTAAAGTATCAGTGTACCATTTTATAGCCAATTAATCCTTCAAATAACAAAGACTCATAGGGGATGATTGCTATTGTGTTTTGATCATATCTAGTGAGGGAAATTTGAGGCTTTGGGGACAAAGACTTCTTTTTCTAAACACAGTAAAATCACACCTTGTATTCACCCATTCCACGGTTATTTATTGTTTGCACTTAGTTTGTGTTCAGTCATGCTGTCAACAGCTTTGTACGTGACTACGCAATAAAAATGACAAGGCAAATTGGTACTGGAATCTTCTTAACGAATTCTACGTAGAGATCAATGAGTTTGTATGAATGATGGTAATTCTATCCTTTAGGACATGGGTCTGAGGGTGAGGCGGGGGGTGAGGCTAAAGGGTGGAATATGGAGGGTGGTTAGCCCTAATGCAATATTTTAAGAAAGTCCCCACATCTGAGTGTTTCAGAAATTGTTTCGGGCAATTCCATTGCCTCTGACATTAGAATGAGATGAAGAACAAAATAATTCATGGGCTCTGTCTCCCCAACTTACGCCCACAGTTTTTCTTGAACACAATGCACTTTCCCTCCTCTTTACTCCTTATGTTATCTCACCTGGAAGATGATTTCTTCCATTCAGCCCAACTAATGTCTACCATTTTTATTGCACCAGGCAATGTTCTAGCTTCTCCTTGAATTCTAACCAGATTACTTCACTTCTTATTAGTTCTGGCTACCTCTGAAATCCTAGAATAGTGGTCACTACTAGTGATATCAGCACCTATTGCTCTATTTATCTTGTCTACCGGGTGGGAGAGTAAATTCCTTGAGTTCATGAAGTAACACGGTTCAGTGTATATTTCATGTTTTTATCTTCCCTATCTTCCACTGCCGGCATGATGAGCGTGTAATAGAAATCAATTAGAAGACACTTAATGATTATCTTGTTTAACTCTACGATTTCCCCAATAAAGGGTTGTTGAACACCCCTGGAAATGTAGAATTTATGAATCATGAAGGCAGGCCATCGTATTATTTTACGGCACTAATTGTTATAAAGTTTTCCTTATTCAGAGCAAAGCTCTCCTGCTGTTGTGCTGAATGAAGCATCATTGCCAATAATTTTTAAAATTATATTTCCAGGGCAGAAATGCTGAAAGCAGACAATACATCTGCACCTCTGATGAATCCAGGTTTCCAGTCATTTAACTGGAGACACAGCAAACCAAAAGGTGCTCTCTGGGCTTAGATAAATATGAAATTAGATGCATATTATTACACAGTGCTGTTTTGTTAGTGGTGCTTATTTTTTGCTGTGACTCTTCTGGAGAGTTCTTTTTAGCAGTTGGAAATGAATAGCACAAGCACCACATAAAGAAAGGAGTTTCCTACCTTAGATGAAATAAGAAACTATGACCGACAAAGCCTTCCAGGTACTGCAAAGGAGAAAAGCATTAAACACAGGACAGAAATCCTAAGTTTCAAATCAGTTTCAAAAGTTCCAACCAAATATTTAATTGAAAGGATGAGGTTTTGTAGACTTCTCAATTAAAAAAAAAATGGAATAATCAGTCTCTCTCTGTTTTCATCACTTGCAACACTGGTACCAAAAGATAAAATCATTAGGGCCTTTTATGGCTTTACGTGCCACTCAATCTAAATTTGTTTTTGTAATATAGTTTGTATTTTTGCCAGCATAAAAAGGCCAGTGGTCAGTATGGGCAAACAGTTTGCTTCTTAATAAAGCTCAAAGAAATGCTAAAAGCAAATGATAGTGTGGCGAATCTTTTTTTGTCTGTTCTTTTTAAACAGGCAAGTAGTGAAATACAGTGAAAAAATGAAACAATGAAGACAGGTTTTCTATGATGTGAACTTTTTCTAGTTGCTGGTTTATTGTAAATTTCCCCATATACTTTCCAAATAGAAATCCTTAAATCACCTTATCTCTTCACTAAGACCAAACCAAAACCAAACAAAGCCCCGCAAATATGCATTTAAGTATTCAGTTACGCATGTGCTCACGACAGTTATCTTGCAAAACGAGAGTACATATTGTCTATTGTGAGAAATTTTCCTTACACAGAATACTAGGGGGAAAAAACAAGAAGCTAAATAACTGGAAAATCATATGGAAGTTCATAGAAAAATACTGTGGAAAATCCCAGGACAAATGACTAATGCTCTGTTGGAAATAATTAGATATCGCACCAGGGACATAGAGACTACTACCTTTTGCTTGAAAAATCTTAGTTCGCGATTAATAGTCTTATTGCATCTAAACCAGGGATGTAGCCTTACATTTCTCTAAGAAAAACCATGCTTTCGTCTCCTTTAGGTGAAAATGCTAACAAGATGCAAACAATGAGAAGCTGAAACAGACTGCAGACTTGCGTGGGGAACAACAGTCCGAGCGGCACTGGTAGTTTCTTTCAGGGCCTGAAGCTCGGTCCCACAGCTTGTTTCCAAGAAGGCTACAAATTGCAGATGTGAACAGTGCTGCCCGCCTGGCCGGCGAGCGCTTGCAGAAGCATCATTCCCATAATGTAATCGTTCTCACGGAAGGAAGGGCTATTAGGGGACTTAACAAGGGGGGTGCGTGAGGTGGACACGAGATGAATGTCAGTGACAGTGATTCCTTGCTGATACTTTCTATTAATTCTAGACTTCCTGCCACTCATTGATCAACTTGCACAAAACTTAATGATAAATAATTCGACCAGGCTTCCAAATCGTTGTGTCTCTATTGATGAAGCCTGAGGTGGTCTTCCTGCTTAAAGGTTGCAATGCAAGTGGCAGTGAAACCCACAGCATTGATATTCAAGATCTCCACCAGCAGGGTCCAGCACCATTAATTTTATTTGGTATCTCCAGAAAGGTTCAACCTTTAAAAAAAAATTTTTTTAATCGAGGTTATTGCACCAAAAATATTGGAAAATAGAGTAATACAAACAAAGAGAAAAAAAAAACATATTATGGGGTGCCTGGGTGGCTCAGTTGGTTAAGCATGGGACTCTTGATCTTAGCTAGGGTCTTGATCTCAGGGTCGTGAGTTCAAGCCACCCACTGGGCTCTGTGCTGTGTGTGGAGCCTACTTAAAAAAACGAAACAAAGCAAAAAAACCTCATATTTTTATTTATTTCTAGTAGGAACATTTTCTGTTCAGGTTCAAGATTCGTTTTTTAAAATAAAATTTATTGATTATAAAAATATAAAAGGGTACATCAATTTATCCTCTGCTAAGTACTGCTCAGATAAAGGAAAACAAACAGACAAAAAGGATTTCTGCTCCTAAAAGTTCAGTGGCAGCAATTTTTTAATCCTCTAATGTTTTCTTGTAAAAGTTGTCACCACCCTGAAATAAACTACATCTCTAGCTTTGTTTCTTAGGATATCAGGACTGCCAGTGGAAGGAACACTTTCTTCCCCAGGAAATGAAGCAACCGTGTTTTAGCTTTGCACATATTATTCTAACATTGAGGTGTAGGTAAGGCTTTTTCTAAGAAAAAGCAGTTCAAGTCCTCTGCTTCAATTTGGCCAAGTAAACTCATTTGTTTGTATCTCTTATCTCTCACTGCCAAAATTCTATGAAAAGGTTAAGATAAAATATATATTAATTAAAGGAATTTATCCACAATCATGACATGATGGGAAAAAATAAGACTATTTTGACTGCATCTGAAATATTGAGACGTCTCTGGGCGATCAAGGCAGATGAATATAAAAACTATAAGAGAGACAGCATCATTATAGAGATAAGATTAGTGCTTTCTAGCAAAACTCTAGGAAAAATGCTGAACTTGGAGAAAGCAATTTCAAAGAGTCCTCTCTATCAGAGTAATTAAATATGAGGTATGGGCAGAGGGTCAAGGAAAAGAGGACTAGGGAGCATAGAAATAAAGGAGTCAGAAGGACCTCTGCGAAACCAATAAAATGAGGAAGAACAGATGTGAAATTAGAACAATGACCTCACAAGAAATAGATATAATTGTAAAACAAAAACCAAAAATTGCAAGAAGTAAAACAAACAAACAAAAAAACAAAAACACTATCCTGTACTTTTAGGGAAAACCAGAGGATTGTACATACAACATTATAAGCAGACTGCTTTGGAAAAAGAATGATTGGCAACAATTTCTTAGATATTGAAATATGATGGCCCAAATTAAAAGTTTAATAGAAGGGCTAAATAATAACATTCCATTGTTGAAAACAATTATAAACTGAATGTTTGTGTCCTCCCCCAATTTATACATTGAAACACTATCCCTCAATGAAATGATATTAGAAGGTTGGGTCTTTGGGAAAATAATTGGGTTTAATTCAGATCATGAGGGTGAAGCCCTTGTGATGGGAGCAATGCCTTTTTTTTTTTTTTAAGTAAGTGTCGTATGAGACTTGTTTCCGCTCTCTGCTCTCCGCCATTTGAGGATACAGGGAAAAGTCAGAGGTCTGCACCCTGGAAGAGGGCCCCTTCCTCACTGTGCCTATACCCTGATCGCGAACACCCAGCCTTAAGAGTTGTGAGAAATAAATTTCTGTTGTTTTGACACCGAGTTTATAATATTTTGTTATGGCAGCTTGAGCTGGCTAAGACAAAGACTGAATTGGACATTGATAGAAAAGGATACTTTTCAGAAGGTGGAGGCAAAGCATCGAAGTACTAGAGAAAAGGTAATATCCTGAATACTGATAAGGGTACGTCATAGCTAGTATCACTCAGCAGGAGTTTCAGAACAAGGTGAAAAGAGATTAGCAGGAAGGCAATCAAAGGCAGGATGTAAAAATTACACTGAGATTAAGAAAGCCTCATGTCTTCCCATGGAGTGCTAGGCAGACCTCCCGAAATTTCTGCACAACGAGAATAAAAAGAATAACCAAAAATCAAGCCCACTACAGTGGAATGAGACTGAAGCTCTCATCAGACTTCTATGAAACTCACAGTGCAGGAAGATAAAGATAAAGAAAGTCTTCAAAGTGCTGAGGGAAAACAGTACATATGCATAAAATACTATTTCAGATGGACTGGTACTTAGTACATACTCACTGTCCCTGCACAAAATTATTTGACAATAGAATCTGGTAAAATGAAAAGTGAAAAAACAAAGAGTGAGACATGCAATACAAGAAAAAGTGATGAGCAAAGAGAAAGAAAACTTGTAGGGATATCTAAACAATCTCTGCCAATGTAAATCTGAAATTTAATACAGTGTAAGAAAAGATTTCCAAACTGGTTGAGACATTATGCAAATGCAAACAAACCAAACCAATCTGGGACTAAATTTCAACTTTATTTTAATTAATATGCTGAAGAAGATAGGTAATAAGATGATGGTCTTGTTTGAATAGTGGACAGCACAAATATAGTTCAATCCTTGATATCGAAAGACAAATTAAAATTCATTTATGAAAAATTAGGGTTATCATCTGGAGAAAAATATACATACACACATAGTTTTAAAACCATGAGATGACAAAAGGAATAAAATAATTTGAATAATCAAAAACTACCAATAAGCAAATGAAATTTATATATAGTAAATACAAAACATGCAGAGAAATGTCAAGGAAGAGTCAAACATATCATTTATAAACAATAAATTGAATGAGTTAAATCCTCATATAAAAAGGCACACATTTTTAAAATCCAATTTAAAAAATCAGTTACATTGTTTTTCATTACTAGATACACATAACAGACAAATTACCCAAAATGAATGGACAAAAATAAACCTATTAATATCTGCAGCGGTGATAGTGATAATTCATTAAATAGGTTTCTGAGTGAAAAGCATTCAAATGGACTAAGCATGATAACTCAGTGTTAAAAGATGAAATTCATCAAGAAGGTATAAAATCCACGTGTGTTTATGCTCTAAATGATATGGAATTAAAATTTACAGGGGTGCCTGGGTGGCTCAGTAGGTTAAGCCACCGACTCTTGCTTTCAGCTCAGGTCATGATCTCAGGACGTGAGATCAAGCAGGCTTCATGCTGGGTGTGGAGTTATACTGAGGATTCTCTCTCTCCCTCCCCCTCTGCCCCTTCCCCCACCACCCCATGCATGTTCGTGCTCTCTCTCTCAAAATAAATAAATAAATAAATAAATAAATAAATAAATAAATAAATAAATAAATTTATAAAGCAAAACTGTTAGATGCAAGAAGAAACTCACAAAACCACACTATAGTGGCGTATAATTCTAATGATGCCTGTACTACTGATTTTCAGCTGCTTATAATTAATCGTTCCTCTTCTGTGAGTCTGTGCTATTTGTCTCAGGCTGCTTTCAGAGTTTTTCTGTCATGTTTCTTTTTTTCTTTCTTTTTTTTTTTTTTTTTTAGATTTTATTTATTTATGAGAGAGAGAGAGAACAAGCAGGGGGAGGGGCAGAGGGACAAGCAGATTCCCTGCCGAGCGGGGGCTGGTTGCTGGGCTCGTCCCAGGACCCTGGGCTCATGACCTGAGCCGAAGGTAACCGCTCAACCAACCGATCCACCCAGGTGTCCCTCCTCTTCTGTTTTCCCTTTTGTTTACTCCATTATGATTTGGTGTGCTCTTTCCTCATTAAACAAAAAAAATTCTTATTGGAATATGCTTACAATTTCAGACTTGATTTCCCCATCGGTGTGGAAATTCTTGTTCTTGTCACTGAATATTTTTTGTATTGCATTCTTGTTCTTTTAGGATTGCACATACTATTAGACTCTTCATGTATCCCGCTTGTCTCCTACCTGCTTTTCTCTTTAATCTTTTCTTTTCCTGTGTAAACTGGAGTCTGGATGATTTATTCTAATCTACTTTTTCAGTGTACTTGTACTTTTTTTTTCTAAATTAATAGCTTTGGAATTTTATTTTTCTAGTTTTATTGCGATATAATTGACGTGTAACATGGTACTATTGAACTGTACAATGTAATCATTTGATATATGTGTCTATTGTGAAATGATCATCCCAATTTTGTTAGCATTCACCATCTCATATAGTTACAATTATTTCTTCTTGCAATGAGAACTTTTAAGCTCTACTCTTTTAGCAACTTTCAGATACAAAATGCAATATTGTTAACTATAGTTACCATGCTGCACATTACATGCCCAGAACTTATTTATTTTATAAGTGACAGTTTGTACATTTTGACCACCTTCACCCATTTCCCCAGGCCCCATTGCCTGCCTCTAGCAACCACCAAACTGTTCTCTGTTTTTGAGTTTTTTTAGATTCCATATATAAGTGAGATTATACAGTATTCGTTTTTCTCTGACTTACATATGTATATATATATGTGTGTTTGTGTGGATATATCTTTGCAAAAATGTATATCAGCTCCTCTGCCCATTTAAAAATATTTTTTGCACTATTGTGTTATATGAGTTCTATACATATTTTGGATATTAACCCCTTATCAGATATATGATTTGCAAATATTTTCTCCCATTCTATTGATTACCTTTTGATTTTTGTCGATGGTTTCCTTTGCTGTGCAGAAGCATTTTAATTTGAAGTAGTCCTACTTGTTAATTTTTGGTTTTGATGTCTTTGCTTTTGGTGACAAATCCAAAAACTCATTGCCAAGACCAATGTCAAGGAGCTTAACTCCCATGTTTTCTTCTAGGAGTTTTATGGCTTCAGATTTTATATTCAAGTCTTTAATCCATTTTGAGTTGATTTTTGTTCAGTTTCATTCTTTGACATGTGCCTGTCCAGTTTTCCCAACACCATTTGTTGAGAAGACAATTCTTTCCCCGTTACACATTCTTGACTCCCTTGTCATAAATTAACTGACCATGTTTGCATGGGTTTATTTCTGGGATCTCTAGTCTGTTCCTTTGATCTCTGTGTCTGTTTGTATGGCAGTGTCATACTCTTTTGATATAGCTTTATAGTATAGATTGAAATCAGGAGGTGTGATGCCTCCAGCTTTGTTCTTCTTTCTCAAGATTGCTTTGGGTATTTCAGGGTCCTTTTTGGTTCTATACCAAATTTAGGATTGTTTAGTCTTTCAGATGCCATTGGAATTTTGGTAGAGTTTACAATGAATCTGTAGATTGCTTTGGGTGGTATGGACATTTAACAATATTAATTCTAATCCATGAGTGTGAAATGTCTTTCCATTTTTTTGCTGTTTGTGTTTTCTTCGATTTATTTTATCACTATCTTACAGTTTTTAATATACAGATATTTTACCTCATTGGTTAAATTTATTTCTAAGTATTTTATTTTTTGTGATGTAATTGTAGATGAGATTGTTTTCTTAATTCCCCTTTCTTACAGTTCATTATTGACATATATAAACACAAATGATTTTTGTATATTGATTTTAAATCCTGTGAATTTACTGAATTTGCTAACTAGTTCTAATAGATTTTTTGGTAGAGTCTTTAGGGTTTTCTACATGTAATATCATGTCATCTGCAAATAGTGACAATTTTCTTCTTCCTTTCTAATTTGTATGTCTTTTATTTATTTTTTCTGTCTAATTGCTCTGGCTAGCACTTCTAGTAGTATATAAAAGTGGTAAGAGTGAGCATTCTTGTCTTGTTTCTGATCTTAAAGGAAAAGTTCTTGGCTTTTCACTGTTGAGTATAATGTTAGCTGTGGGTTTGTCATGTATGGCGTCTATTATGTTGAGGTAGATTCCCTCTATTCCTAGTTCGCAGAGTTATTATGAATGGATGTTGAATTTTCTCAAATGTTTTTTCTACATCTATTGAAATGACCGTGACTTCTATCCTTCATTTTGTTACCATGATGTATGACATTGATTGATTAGCAGATGTTGAACCATCCTTGAATCCCAGGGATAAATCCTGTTTGATTCTGCTCTAGGATTCTTTTAATGTATTATTGAATTCAGTTTGCTAATATTTTGTTGAAGATTTTTGCATCTTCATTTGGGATACTGGCCTGTAATTTTCTTTTCTGTTAGGATGTATTTGGGAACATACTGAACATCTTATGAAATGGGTTGGGGTTCTCCATTTAGAGCTGGCAAAAGGCAGGAAAAAATATATGTTAATTTGGTCAAATTTAAAACTTTTCTTTAAACCAAATAACAGCTGATAATTTTGCTTTTCAGAACTAGAGTTCAGAATAATTGTTTGGTTTTATTAGGGTGTAGTTAGGTCCAGCCAGTGTTTCCATTTCAACTGAAGAAGTGTTTTTAATTTAGTGTGAGATTTGGGGTACTTCAGAGCTCTTGGAGCCATCTAAATTACTAACTATTTGTCTATTCCACATGACTTGATTCCATAAAATTAATTATATCTATCCATATATATATATATACAGTTAGAATTTGCCTCTATTAGATACAAGGTTGAAAATTATCAGAAAGTTTGGCTTCTGTATCTCCCAATGCTGAACTAGGCAAGTTGAAAGAAAGTAATTTATTTTCTAATACGCCTGTTACTTGGATGTGGAAAAAGGCCATCTTATTTTTTCATTTTTTTCCAGACATTATTTTCTTTTTTATGACTATTAGGTTCTTTCTCTTTGGTTAGTTGTGAGTATAGGAAATAGGTCAGTTCTTCATTTTCAAAAGGACTAAGGAAAAGAAAAAAAAAATCTGTCTTTAATTTGACATCACAGTGCTTAATATGATCCTACATACATGCCTACTCTTTAATAGACTGTTTACTATAAAAAATGTGGGAAAACATAATCCTAATTCAAGCACAAAGATTTAAACAGCAAACTATAACAAGGCAAAATGTAGAACCATTCATTTTGTTCACAGCTAGAAAATACTTTGGGAAGGCAGAATGAGTTGTGGTTTTGTATGGACTATGGAGCCAGTGTCTTGGTTCAAATTCAGGCTTTCTCTCTTATTACTTATGAGAGTTATTTCATCTTTCTGTGTCTCAATTTTCCTCATTCACATAATGCAGTTAATATTAGGCGTGACCTTGTAGAGCTCTTGTGCTTGACCCAAAGCAAGTTCTCAGTAAATATTAACTATTGCTATGGACTTGAAGCCCTTCATCTTTCAGATGGGAAAACTGATCTAGAAGGATGAACAAACTTGGCAGAGGTAGGACTACAGTTATTCTATGATTTTCATTCACCCAAGATGGCTGCTGAAGACTGTCAGGACAAATCCTTTCCACTGAGGAAAATAAATTCCGCTTTTACTGGAGAGAACTGTCTGATCTATAAATTAACATGGAGCATGTCTAATTTTGAGGCATCTGGAAATCTACGATAGACAAATATTTGAAAATGAAAGATGTTTTTTGCACGTGCATATTTCTGTTTGACAGTTAAAAAAATCAAAGCGAAAATCTGCTTATGTTGACCATGCAGATTACACGTAAGAGCATAAAGTATGCAGTGCAAAAAGAAGAAACTTTTATGTCTCCTGGAACTACTCCCTATACGATGCCATTTCTGTCAACAAAGGATCAGGTTCTAGATAAACAATTCCACCCAGACTTTTGGGGCAATGCTATTTAATATCATTTTAATTTTTTTCACTACAAGCAATGCATTATGAAGTATGGTTTAGAGTTTAAACTGAGATAAACCTTTTAATGATTAGGACACAAGAAAACCGATGTCAGACTATATATGTAGATATATAATCATTTGTTTAATTTGGAAAATAGAGACAGAGATGGTCCTTCATGTTCAGTGAGCATGTGTAGACCATTCTTTCTATAGACACCGTCATTTCTTTAAGAAACCAGAGCATGGTACATGAATAGACCTCCCCAGAGGGCCTCAATTTTAATTTTCCAGTGTTTGGAGAAGCAATATCCATCAAGTTCCCTCAACTGTTGAGAATAATGCTGTTTTTGTCACACACAAGGTCTATTTTGAGCTCAAACGTACACACTGACTTTAGACTATAGGCTTGCAGACCTGTCAGCACAATGCCCCGTTACAAATTGTCCCTTTAGCAAGATGACTTCATCTTAGCAGCCTGTTCTGGTTTCTACATCCTTCCAGGTTTCACAGTTCAGTGCAGTCAAACAAGGTGATGGCATTTTTAAGGCTCTAGATTTTATTGGTCTACGAATAAAGGTAGGTGGCCAGGTACTATTTCAGGGTTTCAGTTGGCAATCTGGTACTAAATTTGAGTACACTAAGAAGGTTGTGATTTTTTTTTTTAATACTGGAAACATAAATATTGGCATTTATGGAAATGGCTGCTAGAACAGGAAGTGATTTCATAAGATTATGGGAATGTCTAACTTTAATCCGAATGGTCATTAAAACTTGGGACATACTATTTCTCAGGAAGAATTGATTAGAATCCAATCAACCCCTATTTGCATTTTTAGTCTTCTACTTATTGGATGCTGATAAAAACCCTATACTTTAATTATTTCACCTATCACTTGCACATTTTTAATCTCCTATCGAGACATAATCATGTCCGAAACAGACACATATATGGCCCATAAACAGCCATGCTTACCTATTCTTTAGCTTATATATATTCTTACCCAGGAATAAATTTTGCTCCAAAAGGGACCATGCCCCCTTAGGAGGAAGGAGAGTCAGATAAAGACTATAGTAGATTGAGATAAGCTAATGAAGAGACATCTGGCATCACAAGACATTAAAGGAATTGTCAGGTCTAGTAGGAATGTGTGACCAAAGAACAAACTTCAAGTTATAAAATAAATGAGTCATGGGGTTGTAATGTACAGCATAGGGAATATAGTCAACAATATTATAATAATTTTATATGGTGACAGATGGTAACTAGACTTATCATGGGAATAATTTTGTAATGTGTAAAAATGCAGAATAAGTACGATGTACACCTGTAACTAATAGAGAATTTTATTTCAATCATACTTCAATAAAAAATTATTTAGGTTTTTAAATCTTTCATTTCCTCCCTTAGAATAGCAGCACTAGTAGCATGTCCTCATAGGGTGGTGAGTACAAAATGAGACAATGCATGCCAAGAGCTTAACGAGAAACATCTAAGACTGATCTGTTCTTCCTCTGTGACAAATACTCTGCCAAGTCCTTTTTGAATGTGCTATGCAGGGGCGCCTGGGTGGCGCAGTCGTTAAGCGTCTGCCTTCGGCTCAGGATGTGATCCTGGATCCCAGGGATCGAGCCCCGCATCAGGCTTCTCTGCTGGAAGCCTGCTTCTTCCTCTTCCACTCCCCCTGCTTGTGCTCCCTCTCTCGCTGGCTGTCTCTCTGTCAAATAAATAAATAAAATCTTGAATGTGCTTTGCATTTTGCAAAACAATATATAAATAAAAGAAATCATTAAATGTGTAATGTCTACATATATACATAATTGGAAAGTATATGACTAACTAAATATGGAACACTTTATGAATTTACATGTCATCCTCACACAGGGGTCACATGAACCTTCTCTGTATCATTCCAATTTTAGTGTCTGTGCTGCAGAAGCCAGCACGACTAACTGTAACTAAAAACTAAAGAAATGAATGTACAAAGCTTGCTATTTAGATTTTTGTTCTCGGCTTTCCCTCGGTGATTTTAGAATTCTCATGTTGACTGATAGTTAAACTTTCTTGTCTACTACTTTGTATAATTCTCTCCTTTTGTTAACTGAATTCAGTGACACACATTCTGTATGGAAATGCATTCTCAAAAGCAGAACTGGCCCAAAGTATCTATTGGAAGGTCATTCATTCTTGTAGCCAGTTTTGTCCTATGAGGGTATGCAGCTGTCCAAGTTTTGCTTTTGTTGCACAGATCATTTAGAATAATTCAAAACTAACAAAATACCCACAGTTATAAAAGCAGGCTATTAGTAATGTAAAAATCAAATCACCTGCAGTGAAAAACAAGCTCACTCTCAATAAGTCAGCAAGAAAGAAATTTTGGACATTTCACAACTTTGCTTTGGTAATTGAAAAATACAGCAGAATTAGAGTCCAGGTAAGTTTTTTTTTTTTTTAATAGAAATTTTAGGGCATTAAGCCCAACAGATAGAAGAACCAGGGGCTCCAAATATTCTTAAAATGTTGGCATTCATTAATAAAAGTAGGGTTAATTCAAAAGACATTTACCAGCACGATAGACATTGATGTTCTTTGGGGTTCTGGTTATGCTTTTTTTTTTTTTTTAAGATTTTATTTATTTATTTGAGAGAGAGAGAGAAGGCACAGAGGGAGAGTGAGAAGTAGAAGCAGACTCCCCACTGAGCAGAGAGCCTATGTGGGGCTTGATCCCAGGACCCTGAGATCATGACCTGAGCTGAAGGCAGAAGCTTAACCGACAGCCACACAGGTGTCCCTCTGGCTATTCCTCTTACTCTAAACCTACTTGTAGGCTAGCAGAGTCTGATTTCCTGGTTTTATAAATAATTCATAAATTTATAATCTTAATTTTTCACCTCCAGTTCAGTTTCTCTTCTGTACTTTGTATCTAATACCCTACTCTATCAGTTCCACTCTTTTTAAGAAGTTTTTTGGATTTTATAGTTACCTTTAGGAATCAGAAATCTTGCCATTTAAATCTTTCCTAGGTGGCAGAAATGATTTTATTTGAAATAATTTGATCAGAAATAATTTGTTTTTAAGGTTTAAGTCTAAATGAAGACTAGTTTTCTCATTTTGGCTTCATTAGAAAAGCACAAAATAGGGAATAACCCAATATTTTGCTATATTTTCACTTTCATTGGAAATAAAATAATCCTAATTTCAAATAACAAATAAATCCCAACATAATCAAATTATATTATGATACTAAATTTATAGAACCATAGAGTAAAACTAATATGGAGGAAGTTGCCAATAGACAGAGATTCTGTTTTAGATTCTTATTTTTCTGGGTAATATCTATAGGTAAGCAGTGACTACTTATGTTAGTCATTCAACTAGCATATTGTGTGAACCAATAGGGAATAATTTGTCAAATGAATAATTCAATAGACAAATCCTTAATGTGAAATAGTAGGGAGTCAGAGAGGAATAAATAGTACAGTTTTAAAAAGAGCGAGGTTGTAACATTATACAGTTATTGTTTTAACCTTGACCCTAAGTTTGATTTTTTTCTTTAATCTGGCCTTCTCTTCCCTATCTACTCCCTGGAAACAGAGACCCAATTTGAGGACTCTGAAGCCTTAGAAGAGGATAGAACTCTACAGAAACAGCCTGGTTCTCAGGATGTCTGAGTGGAGTAGTGTTTCTTGGGGGATCCGCGGTGAACTGTGAGGTGAATGAGAAAGAAACTTGCACTACAATAAACCACTGGGATATTGGGTGGGCTGGGTGCCACATCCATTGTATCTTGGCTCATAGAGTTACCTCAAAGGGTTGAGGTTAATAGTAAATAAAGATAATATTTAATGGACCAGCACAGGTGGTCATGTAGTGTAAATACTATATCCAAAAATTCCCTTTACTTTATTTTCTGTATTTTAGGGGCAGCATCTGTAGATTTGAAGCATATTGGACAATTTTTATTTATAATAATAAATAGCATTAGTTATTTTGTGCCAGACACTGTACCAAGCACAAGTGGATGTGTTTACTTCCCTATCGTCCTCTCCTTTTTACTAACAAAGAAATGGGACATATACCATAAGAAACAGTACGTGCAATGGTTAGTAAAAAAAAGACCACTGAAGACAACCAAAAAATGACTATAGTTTATTAGAATAGTATAAATTACCCAACTGATTAGAGAAATGCTTCTCTGAAATGGTTGAACTCAAATCAGTCTTTAGACCTAAAAGTCACAGTAAATCAGTTTCTCATATGTAATTATAATGAAAAAAGTAGATGATTTCCTTAATGACCAAGCTTGGATAAAAACACAAAAATACCACGTCAACAAATATAAATAAAAAAATCAGAAATGTATCAAGCGAGATACTATATGTTAACTTATTAGATTATACTCAAGCTTCTGAGGAAGGTGGTGTTATTGGGAAGTGTGTGATGCAAACATACCTTAAGAATCAACCTAGCTTTTCCTCACTAACAGAGTTGTAAAATTTGAATTCTTTCTTGTGAAAAGTTTCTTACAACAATGAGGTACTATCAAGTAAGGAATGATTCTGCTTGTTAGAGAAAAAAACTCCCCTTTAATGAGCTTATATATTAAATATCAAGAATAATAGATACAACTTTATGAATTTTATTTTTTTTAGAGATTTATTTATTTATTTGAGAGAGAGAGAGATCAGAGGGAGGGGCAGACGGCGAGGGAGAGAGAGTCTCAAGCAGATTTCATGCTGAGTGTGGAGTCCCATGCGGGGCTTGATCTCTTGACCCTGAGATCATGACCTGAGCGGAAACTGAGTGTGATGTTTAACCTACTGAGCCACCCAGGTGCCCTTATTAATTTTAATTTTCTTAAAATATGAAAACAATAAGTTATAGTAAAAGGCTTCACTGTAGTATTCTCAAACATAAACACAATTAGAAAAGAACCTATAAGAGGCTTCCATTTGAATTTTGTTTGTTTAGAGACATATACTATGCTAATTATGTTAATGCTATTCTTGGGAGCTGGTTAAAAGGCGGTTTTTTTCTTTTTCTTCCCCTGCCACTATTTTTTTTTAAAAGTAAATATATGGAAAAGAGGCCATAGAAAGGAAGGAGATACAGTTTTTTTCTAAATATTGTCTTTAAGTTCTAGATCAATAAATTTATTCTGTCAAACATTTTATTTACTTATTTTTTAAAGATATTATTTATTTATATAAGAGAGAGTGAAAGAGAGAGAGAGCATGAGCAGGGGGCAGGCAGAGGTAAGAGGAGAAGCAGACTCCCCACTGAATAGGGGGCCTGATGTAGGACTTGATCCCAGGATTCCGGGATCATGACCTGAGCCAAAGGCAGACGCTTAACCGACTGAGCCACCCAGGCCCCCATCTGTCAAACATTTTTAAAAGAATTTTCATTTTTATAAATTTTAAGTGTATCAGTAATAAATATTGAATAACTGCCAATTTTAAAACATGCATATTTTATAATAATTTATTCACCTACCCATCCACTTATTCATTAAAAAAATGTTATTTAATACCCACTACTTGGTACTGGTCACTGAAATAATGAGTTAGGGAGATGTCTAGAAATAGATTATTTACTAGAAAGAACGATTACCCAACACTTGCGGCAACATGGACGGGACTGGAGGAGATTATGCTAAGTGAAATAAGTCAAGCAGAGAAAGACAATTATCATATGGTTTCACTCATTTATGGGACATAAGAAATAGCAGGAAGATCAGTAGGAGAAGGAAGGGAAGAATGGAGGCGGGGTAAACAGAAGGGGGAATGAGCCATGAGAGACTATGGACTCTGGGAAACAAACTGAGGGCTTCAGAGGGGAGGGGAGTGGGGGAATGGGATAGGCCAGTGATGCATATTAAGGAGGGCACGTATTGCATGGTGCACTGGGTGTTATACGCAGATAATGAATCATGGAACATTACATCAAAAACTAGGGATGTACTGTATGGAGACTAACATATCATAATAAAAAATGATTATTAAAATATAGAGTATTTACTAGTGTTCAATGAGTAACAATATAATTGTACATTGATTATCTGATTATATATATCAAATGTAGTTAATGTAATTTTTAAAGGAAATAAGGCTACTATCCAGTTTCTTCAATGTCAATTCCTTGTTTGCATACTTTATGAAGGTGTTATGTGCTTTTAAGCATTCTTTGCCAGACTAGAGAAATTGTATAATGAGAAATATTGAATATCATGCTTAAAAAGCACAAGTGTGAATTTTTACTGTACTGAAAGCTCAATATTGAGCTGATTATAAAAATAAAATAACATTGACAACAATAATAACAACAAAACTGAGGTCTGTCTGAACTAAAACCAGAACTATATGTACACACCTATTTAAGACATTCAGGATGGTGCTCTACACTATATGTCATCAGGGAAATGCCAATTGAAACTCCAATGAGATATCACCGCGCACCCATTAGAATGGCCAAATCTGGGACCCTGACAACAGTATATGTTGGTGAGTAGAGCAACAGGAACTCTCATTTATCGCTAGTGGAAATGCAAAATGGTACAGCCACTTTGGAAGACACTGACAGTTTCTTACAAAACTAAACATATGTTATCATATGATCCAGCAATCGCACTCCTTGATATTTACCCAGAGAAAATGAAAATTTATGTCCACAAGAAAACCTACGCATGGGTGTTCATGTAGCTTTATTTATAATCGCCAAATTTGGAAGCAACCATGATGTCTTTCAGTAAGTGGATGGGTAAACTGTAGTATATCCAGAAAATGGAATGTTTTTCAGGTCTAAAAAGAAATGAGCTATAAAGCTGTGAAAGGACATGGAGAAGCCTTAAAGCATATTTCTAAGTGAAAGAAGCCATATGTATGATTCCAACTATATGACATTCCTCAAAAGGCGCAACTATGGATACAATAAAAAGATTGGTGGTTGCCAGGGGTGGGACTGAGGGCAGGGATAAATAGGCAGAGCACAGAGGATATTTAGGGCTGTGAGAATACTCTCTATAACATTAAATTGATGAAAGAACATCATGATACATTTGTCCAAACACTAAAATGTATAATACCAAGAGTGAAATGTACAGTAGACAATGGGCTTTTGTTAATTATGATGTGTCAATGTTGGTTCATCCATGGTGACAAATGTACCATCCTGGCAAATGGCACCAATAATGGGGGAGACTATGGATGTAGCAATATACTGTGTGGGGTGGGGGTATACAGAAAGTCTCTGTACATTCCTTCCAATTTTGTTGTGAACTAAGACCACTCTTTTTTTTTAAAGTAATCTTGAATAGGAAAAAAGAAAAGAAAGAAAAAAAGATTAAGAAGGAACAAACCTAGAAGATTTTTTGATTCATACCTGAAGCAAAACCTGTATTTTACTTGACAAATATTTTCTATTTTTAACAAAGTAAAAAGCACATTTTAAGGATTACCAAGTAATACAGGTATGTTCATGGCAACGGGATCAAAGGAGGTGTAGTAAATTTAAAATTTAAAAAATAATGTGAAAGAGAAAAGAGAAATTCTTCACAAGACTGGATAGAGGTTAAGACCATTTCTTTACATTGTAGTAGGTCTTAATATATATAATTATGTTGGGGGGTATCAGTTGGCGTGCATGGAAGTCACATGTTTTAAAAAACGTATTGATGGCTAACCTAAGAATTATTTTACAGCAAGAAGTGTGTCTAAGTTTTATATCTGTTGAGCTGAGCAGAATAGCAGCTATAACAGGCAGATACTCAGTAACGAGCAAATGAATCAGTGAATCAATCTGAAAGAATGAATAATAGAACCAGTTCCACACTAAGGGAGCTTCCAGAAATTTGCATGAGGAGATAGTATTCTTTTTAGTATAAAAAACTGTATTTCCTCCTCAAATTCAGGAAAGACAGAATCCTATTCCTTATTGATATCTGTTAAAACTACGGTCCTTTCAAGTATTTATTTATAGACGATCACCTTCCAGATGTGCTGTTTGGTGTCACACGGGAAACATTTATCTTCACGTGCTTCTAAATCTCTCTTATATGATTCATACTGAATTTCAGTCCAACCACCTTTAAAAAAATAAAAACAAACATTCCCTAAGGTGCCTGAGCTCGTGAGTTCCAATACACCATATAAACTGCAATGAACCATATGCTGCCGGAGTCTAGAATAAATAGCCCTTTTAAAAAACCAAGCTGCCAACAAAATTGAGATTCCATTTTTAAATGATTTTCTGCAGAGTAAACATTTTTCAAGCTTGATTGTTGTGTCATTTTTCACTGGCCTTTTTCAAGCTAGAAACAATCTGCACATGTTCTTCTTGAAAAGAAGGGTTTAATACTCCACTGTGTCCCCAAGTCCCAGTGAGCTAATTTGTTCTAAAGACAACATTACTACATCAATACAACGCAGCTTAACCTTCAACTCACCTTATTCTGTTTGCTTTCCACATCCCAACTGAGGCTCTCAGCCAAAACGTCCCCTCCATTCTGGGTTCATTTCTCTCTAGGTGGAAAGTATGTGCATATAAACTATGCTGCTTTTGTATATCAGAGAAAAGGCAACATTCACACCATCCAAAAATCATACACACACACACACACACACACATGCACACACACACACACACACACACACACACACACACACACACTCTCCTTGTTCCCTATCTTATAAAATATGAACCACTTCAGGGGGGCCGAAGGCTTAAGCCAGAGCTCCATCTTCAAGCAAAGTCCCCAAAGAGAAATTGTGAAAACCCAGAACAAACCCAAATCCACAACGTAGTGCTTTGGCTCCAGTCTGTTTATTTCTTCTTTTTTAAGGTCTCTTGCTCTGACATCCTTTTTCACATGAGCAGATGATGACAGTTCTTGGTCAAAATGCCATAAAACTAGTTCTTATCTTAATTTCGTCCATTATTTCTCCCTAGCTCTTTTCTCCAGATCCAAGATAAAGTGGAAATGCTTTCAGTGTTTCTTCATTTGTTGAATTCTGAAATGTAATTGATTTGTCTGCATGTGAACTTGCAAGAACTAGATCCTCCTCTGTGCTAAGGTGATGTCATTTTCCAATTTTCCCTTTGAAAAATCATGAAACATTAGTATCCTGAAACAGTTTTGAAAACACCTTATTCAGATTTAATGCTAGAGAGACCATTTGAAAAAGTTCTCAAGTTTTGTTTCTTTACAAAAAATAAAAATTCTAGTTAAAAATTGTAGGGTGGATGGCGTTATGGGATCGAGCCCCACATCAGGCTCCTCTGCTATGAGCCTGCTTCTTCCTCTCCCACTCCCCCTGCTTGTGTTCCTTCTCTCGCTGGCTGTCTCTATCTCTGTCGAATAAATAAACAAAATCTTAAAAAAAAAAAAAAAAGAAATTGTAGGGTGGAAAAGAGAATGTTCTATATTTTATTTTAAAGGATCAATTAGCTAGGTGGTTTGCTGACTCTAGGTCAGATCTCACTATCTCAGGTAACCATATATATCGAAAGACCTGATACTCAGCTGTCAGAAAAAAAGGGGAAGGGGCTAAAAAGAATATGAGCCAAAATGAGCTTGATAAATGAAGAATCACAAAGAATATCTGTTATCCTCAGGATTACAGCTTACCCTACAAAATTTATCTCAAGCCTGGAAAATAACTCATGGGCAGTAGAAACATTTTTATTAGGGAAAATTGTCATAGTTTCAGCATAAGATACCACTGTTTTCTCACCACCATTTTAGTTTACAAATGTCTCTATGCCAATGCATGCTTAAAATCTAGCATGTTATAAAGTCCTCGTTGATGTTTTGCAAACAGAGAGGCAATTGTAAAATGTCTTCACTACAGTTTTATCTGATTAGAATGAGCGATAGATGAACTACAAGAATCCAATTTCTAAAGTCTTTAAGATTATAAATAAGAGTTAGGTTAAGTTCAGGGCAATTAACATTACTTATATTTTATTGAATTCTAATTCCTTGAGAATTGACAATGCAGATATTATCAATGCCAAAGTACTTTTGGAGAAAAAAATGGAGACATCTGATGTTATCAGTTGAATTGTGTCCTCCCAAAATTCATGTTGAAGTCCTAATCACCAGTATCACAGAATGTGACCTTATGTGGAGACAGGATCTTTAAGGAGGTGATTAAATAAAATGAGATCGTTGAGATGGGCCCGAATCCAATATGATTGGTATCCTGACAGAGGAAATTTGGACACAGACATGAACACAGGGAGAACGCCATGAGAACATGAAGGCAGAGATCTACGAGCAAGGAATGCCAAAGATTGGCGGCAAACCACCAGAACTAGGGGAGAAGCAGGGAATGGATCATCCCTCACCACCCTCGAAAGGAACCAATGAAGCTGGCACCTTGATCTTGGACTTCTAGCCTCTAGAACTGTGAGAAAATAAAATCTCTGTTGTTTAAGTTGGGTTACTTTGTTAGGGCACCATGAGCAACTTCTGTGTTTGGTAAAGTCATTTTTTCAGATGCTTTCCTGATGCTCAATGGCTGAATGAATTGAAGTTTCAACATCTAAGTCAGTGATTTTATATCCCTGTTTTTCTGGAGAGTTATCCATGAAAGTTTTCCAAACCAAAATGCGCAGGGAAACCTCAAAACCTACTGAATCAGAATCACTAATATGGGGATCAGAAATTGATATTCATAAAAAGTTCCATAGAGCTACTGATGCATCCCTTGTTTTGAGAGCCACTGGTCTAAGATATGGGTAGATCCCACAGTCCTGGGAGCACTGTTCTCTCCTTGGTCAGTTATGGGAGCTTCACAGAAGTGACTTCAACCTTGGCCACACATTACATTTATCTGAGGAACTTTGAAAAAGCACAATCGCAGGCTGTACCCAGATCCATAAAAATAAAAAAAAAAAAATAAGGATCCAGACATCATATTTTTTTGAGCTTCCGTGTGGTTACAATCTGTACTCAGAACTGAGAACCTTAGGTTTAAGTTTAAGAAGTGAAAGTTGTAAGCAATGACTAATAAGCTAATGAGTATTGCCAAAGATCAGATAAGTCTAGGTAACCCAAATAAATAACAAACGTTAAACCTCAGAACTTCCTGAACTGACACTTTTCTCCTTTGTTCTCCACTTCTCTCTCTTTCTCTCTCCTCTCTCTCTATTTCTTTCTTGCCAGCCCACTTTATCTTTCTTGGTCACACAATTCCCTTCTTTCTCATACCATCTGATCTCTTTTCTAAACTTGAAAAAACATGAAACTGGAGTCATAAACATGTATCTTATTGTTGGGTCAAATTTTGTCCCTGAGCTGGACATTTTGGAAATTGTTTGAGCTGAAATATTTTATATTTCCTTAAGAAATAACATCATCTAAATCAAGATGCTCTTTCACATGTTTTCTTAAATATACTCTCCTCTCCTTCCCAACCTACCCCGCAGTGAGCGATGGTGGGCACTCTATCCTTAGGATACTTCAGAATACCATTGGATTGAGCATCGGGTCTCTGATATTAAAGAGCTTAAGAAGTACCTATGGGGGTGACAATGTTTTTCCATTCCTAGGTTTATTTCCCTGGTGCAGCTCTGAAGAACTTGGAAGACTTCCTGTGGAACATGACAGCAGCTGCTAGAACGCAGCAGGAAAGCACCATACGTTGCACTCAGGGAAGGTGTTGAAAGGATAACAATGAGTTGTCTTACCACTGATGAAACTTTGAATGGTGCCAGGAGTTAAGAACTGCCAACAAAACTTATGGCTGTGAACAGCAGATAAACTTCTTTTGGGTTGAGTTTCATTCCCCAGGATCCTCCTCTAGGAAAACTTGAGTCCTCATTTTCTTAGGACTGATTTTCTCTTGCTCATACTGCCAGTTTTTAAAGGAACGGGATCTGTTTTACTTAGGTCCTTGCTGGATCAAAGAAGTCCCTCGCTAGGCACTCCAAAGAATACACTGCAGACGTAAGATATCAAATCTATTCACTACAAAGCAAACCAGTATTAACCGTACATGAGGCCACGCAGAGAAAAGGAGTCATATGTTTGTTGCCCATTAGAAGCTTTTCTCTTTGGTCTTTTTTTTTTTTTTTCTTTTCTTTTCTGGACCCCTTGTCCCACTTTCTCTTCTTTTCTTCTTTTGTCTTCCCAATTGCAGTAAGGAATGGAGTTTTAAAAACATCTCCTGTTCCATGGAACTGTATGCACAAACACATCGAATTTCATTATAATGTTTTTCAAAATTTGGCCATCTAGAAGTGCTTAGTAGAGCACAGGATGAGAAAACATTGGCCCAGATGATACCCATATAATTAGCAGACCACATTTTCAAAAGTTCACCAAGAAATCAGGTTTTCATTTATAATGACCAGTTGTTTTGGTGTGTTTTGGATAGTCATGGTTTATTTTTCAGGAAAAATGCCTATTTGCTTTGTAAAAGTTTCAGATGTTTTTTTCCTTCCTGCTTCCTGAATAAGTGCCTTAGCTGTCTGTTCGTAAGCTCTGTGATTAAAAAGAGAACACAGAGTCGCAAATCTTAAAAAAGTCAACAACTCAGTCAACTGTTAAATGATGATATTATTTTTGATAAAAAGGGAACCTCAGGGAACACAGGGAACCACCCTCTCCCTGCCTTACTCCCTCCTACATAGAGACATAGACACGTAGGCACCGTTCTTCTCAGGCTCATGGGCCGTATTAGTTTCTTAGGGCTGCTATAACAACGTACTCTAACCTACGTGGCTTAGAGCAATAAAAGATTGTTGTCTCACAGTTCTGGAGGACAGAAGTCCAAAAGCAAGGTGTCAACAGGATTGGTTTCTTCTGAGGGCTCTGTGGGAGAATCTGTTCCACGCATTTCTCCTAGTTCATGGTGATTGTTAGTAGTCCTTGGTGTTCCTGGCTCATAGATGCGTCACTCCAATCTCTGCCTCCATCTTCATTTGGTGTTCGACCTGTTATTCTCTGTATCCAAATTTCTCTCTTATAAGGACACCAGCAATATGGGATTAGGGCCCACCCTAATGTCTTCATCTTCACTTGATGACATCTTCAAAACTCTTTCCAGATAAGGTCATATTCAGAAGCACTAGGGTAAGACTTTTACATATGTTTTTGAGGGGCCCAATTCAATCCATAATAGTGCGTTATAGAAACATTCCGTATATGTCCTTATACAAAGGCTAAATTTCAATGTTAGAAAAATAAATCTTTTGGCAAAGAAAACTGTAAGTGTGCATTCTGCACGCGTGTTATGTGTTTGTACACTATTGTTGCCTATTTAAAAATTACTCAGTGTTATTTTTGTCCTAATTCTAGTTCTCACTTTCTGTAAATTCTTTCTTTATTATTTATTTTTTATTAATTTTTACAGAGATGAAATTCAGGCTTCTTTTTTTAGATCTTAACCTTTTATTTTGGAAAATTTTAACATATACAAAAGCAGAGAAAATAATGTGAAGAAAGTACATATATCTACCATCCCACTTGACTTCAGCACACGTCTGATCCTGTTACTTGACACCTCTTACCCACTTCACATGTTCATCCATGTTATTTTGAAGAAATGCTAGACATCATGTCATTTTATCCATAATTATCCAAAATGTGTCTCCAAACATTAACTATAGCCACAAGGCCCCTACTCATTAATATTATTGGTCAGTGCTCAAATTTTCTTGATTTTCTTACACATTTTCATTATAATTTGCTTAAATCAGTGTAAAAATACACTTAACATTGTAATTAGTTGATATTTCTATTAAATCTCTTTTAATCTGTGAGTTTTATTTCCTCTGCTTTATATACCTTTTAAAAGACACCAGGTCATTTTTGCAAGAGTGCTAGCGTGTATGAGATAAGGAGATTGACTCAGAATGACAATGACACACAGCTTCCTTCGGCTGAACTGAGTGTGCTTAGTGATGTAATTGATTTGCAATCTGGCACAAGCTCCTTATCACATTATGGGCTGGTAACAATTCCCAAACCTTTCACTTTGGAGAGTGCATTTTGAGAAGCACTGTTTTACAGTATATCACTGTCTGCGTGCTGTTTTCTGAATCTCCAGAATGTCATGTAGCATATTCCCTTGTCTCCCATAGTTCATGTAGACTGGTAGGCCATCTAATGGCTCGATCAGATTGAGAATTAATTTTTTGGCAGGACAGCTTCCTAGGTGGTGCTGATATATTTCTACCAGCAGACATGGATATCTGGTTATCTCAGTATTTGTGGTGTTAACTGCATTTGGTAATTATTTCTTAGATTTATTAGTTCACAAGTAATGGCAAAATAATAGTCTTATTCTACCATTCCTTCTTCATATATTAGTGGGGATGGTTTTATATTGAGACACTTCTTTTTATCCACTTACGGGGTAACTTTGAGATACAGTTCATATAGGAAAGGCAGGATAAATCTTTGTTTATTTCCCTTTATTACCAGTTCTAAAAAATCCTGAGGTGTTTTACTCAGTATCCTCTAAAGGTGCCCTACAAAGGCAATAATGGACGTGTGTGTGTGCGTGTGTGCGGTAAATTACGGTTTTAATTATGTATTTCAATGCACTGCACTTATTGCTAAGGGTGCTCCAGCTATTCCATCTTTGGCCAATGGGAGCCTCTTCAGCTTGATTCCTGCGTCCTTTTGATATCCCTTAAATAATACATTTCTTGATTTCTAGTGGGAGGCAATGCCCCGGATTCATTGGTGTACCTGTTGAAACTAACCTGAAATCAGTCTTGGTGCTTTCATGGCCTCTGTTTTTTTACTCTTTCTTTCTTTCTTCCTTTCTTTCTTTTTTTTTTTTTTTTAGATTTATTTGTTTATTTTGGAAAGAGAGCGAAAGAGAGTGGGGGGGGGAGCGGTAGAGGGAGAGGGAGAGAGAGAATCTTAAGCGGGTTCTATGCTCCGTATGGAGCCCAACACAGGCTCAAACTCACCACCCTGAGATCATGACCTGAGTCAAAACCAAGAGCTGGATGCTCAACTGACCGGGCCACCCAGGCGCCCCTTGACTCTATTTTTATAGGACTATTCTGGGATTCAACTGTTCATTAGATAGTGTTTACAATCTCTTCCTATATTTTATGAAAGGCTTTTTTTTTTTCCCTGAAATAAAGATTATTGTAGATACAACAGAACCCTTATGGTCTTTGAGTTACTCAGATAAAACCCAGATGGTTGGTCATAATTACCACAATAAAATTTAATTTTAAAATTTAATAAAGGGAACTTAGTGATAAAGTTGCTATCCCTAAGAGTACATTTTGGATCCTCATCTCCCCATATAAACCACTAAAAATATAGCTGAGTACCTATGAGATTCAAATCTATTTAGCTATGACAATAGGTCCAACTATAAATTCCCCTGTAGGGATTTCACCAACAGTCTTTCAAAACACTAGTGCAGCCCCGTTTTATTGTTGTTGTTGGGTTTTGGTGGTTTGTCGGGTTTTTTTGGTATTGTTTTGTTTTTGAATCACAACATGGAGGTAGTTTTAGAAGGTCATGGTTTCAGATGATGTTAGTTCCAGACTCATCCATTTATTTATTCTTTCAACATATTTATTGCACAACGCTTAAGTATATAGGGGACTGGAGGTTCAGAGATGAAGAAGAAGATAAGAAACTGCTATCAAATTGCTTATACTGAATGGGGAGATTAAATTTCAAACAGTATCTAAGATTTACACAACACAATTTATGCAGCATAAGGGAAAAATTAAAGGTATTTATTCTTTGATTCTTAGTCAAAAGGGTAATTCAAATGCACAGTAAGTTACAGTTTTCTTATTTTTCATTGTTGATGATAGATTATAGAAAAAATAAGGTTAATAAAACAAAGTGTATTTTAATAGGAACAATATAACTTTGAGTTAAAGAAAGAAAAAATTGGGGCTTTATCTTCTAAAACTGTGAGACCTTTAAATGCAAAGTGCCAGACATCTGGTTACTACAGCCTCAGGGCCATAGCACTAAGCAGGCAAGAAAAAGGACTATGTCATTCTTACAAATCCTGACCTCAGACTTGACACAAAGCCAAAGTGTTTTAGTGCTTGGCAATGTTATTTTATTGACACATGTCAAATAATTCTAATTTATGGCCATATAATCCTAAATCTTGAGGTTCAGCTTTGCAACACACAATGGAATTCAGTACAATGATAATGTTAATATTAGAGCCAAGTAAAATGAGAACTCAACTTTTATGTTGAGTTTCAGGAGTAACAAGGAGAATCATAAAGTGCTTAAGTGTTTTGGTTGCTTTACTAATTCTGTGGCCTGTGAATGTACTTGTATCTTTACTAGATTTAGCTTTTTTTTTTTTTTACATTAAATAACCAATGACACAATTTAGTGGACTATGAATATAAAACATGTCATATGCAAAAGGCTGATAAAAAAA
Organism: Ursus americanus; assembly: GCF_024610735.1. NCBI lineage: Eukaryota > Metazoa > Chordata > Mammalia > Carnivora > Ursidae > Ursus > Ursus americanus. Next base: position 60,869,683 of record NC_142135.1, read on the forward strand.
TCCATGAAAAGAATTCCCAGTAAGGGTCCAATCTTTATTTTATTTATTTTTAATTTTTTTGAGGGTCCAATCTTTTTGAAGAAAGTTTACATATTGTTTTTGATAGGTGAATATCTTATTTTGAAGGAATCTCAGAAAAAATATTCTCAGTTTCACTCTGTTATCTTTGCCATTATTAAATATCATTATTGTTGGCTGTGCTCTCATTTATTTTCACATATCAAGCAGTTTTCCATTTAAACCAATAACTTTTTATTTATTAGTAATAAAATTGGATTAAAAGTACACAAAATGAATGACTACAGATTGATCTTATGAATAGCAAGGCAAAAATCTTAAGATAAAAGTAGCAAACAGAATCCAATAGAACATTAAAAATGCTGTGTTAACTTCAAGATTGCAAGTATGGTTCAATATTAGGAAATCCATTGGTTGGATTCACCACATTAATAGTTCTATTGAGGAAAATCACTTATCAAATCTACAGATACTGTCAAGGATATTCCTTGCTTGACATTATAATATATATGCCTCAACCTCCAAGCCAGTATTTTACATAATTTGGAAACACTGGACCCATTCCTTCTAAAGGCAGGGATAAAACAAGGAAAGTTACATTACATTGGAAACATGAAGCAATGCAGTCAGAAAGAAAATGATATTTCAAATAGTAACCCTGAAGGTATATCTTCTGAGTTACTATTTTTAATATCATCTTTTTCATTATATCTTTGACTCGGTGTGTGTGTGTGTATGTGTGTGCATATGTGTGTACCTCTGTGTGTGTGTGTGTGCGTGTGCGTGCATGTATGAATGCATGAGAGAACACACAGACAATAGATTAGGAAGAATGTTCATCAACACATTAGCAGTGATTATTTCTGATATATCTGAAGGGATATTTCAGAAAAATTTGACTTTTTTCTTTATACTGAGTATTATTTAAATCTTATTTTACAGTAAATACACATTTTTAATTTTAAAACTTGCCTAGAAAAAAAACAATTATTCTTTAAAGATATGTCAGAATGCAATAATATAACATAGATAATGACCTGGATTTAAAGTCAAATTACCCCAGCCACAAATGATGACATGATATAATATAGGTATCTGGCATCACATAACTTACTGCTTGAAGTCTTTCGAGTCATTCCAAAATTTCGAGGCAGTATTATTTACTTTAATACTGACTGTCTTTAATATTGGACTAAATAAAGAAGGAATAGACAGTGGGCTCTCCACTCTCAAATTCAGCACACCGTTCCTTTTTGAATTCCTTTTTAAATTTTACTTAAGAAAAATGTAAGTTATATATTGAGGAGGACACAGAACCCAATTACGGATGACTAAAATCCTTTTCTCCCAGTCTAACTTTACATAAGTGTGTTAACGGCATGTTTTAATTTTAATCCTTTAAAAATCTTCCAAATTGTAAGAAAGAATGGGCTCCTTCAAACATCTGATATAGTTTTTCCATAAATAAATATTTCTACTTATTAAATATGTATTTATTGATTTTCCACTGTGCCAGGCACTGTTTTATGCTTCAGGGTTCCATGACTACTCAAAAGTAAGGCTCTACGCTACAGAGACTAGAAGGGGAGACTCACACGTAAACAGATAGATGTCATGAAGTATTTGGGGACACGAAGGAAGGAGAGGTTTTATATTGGGTTTGGGGGCAGGAATAAGGTAAGATTCAAGAAGAAATAATGCTTGAATTTATTTTTAAAAGCTGCATGTGGTTTTCAAGCAAATATCAGAGTCCGTTAGATGTGCAAGTCACAGAAATAAAGAGCTAAGGGTCGAGCACGATTAGATCTTACGATATAAATAGGGGAGAGAAAGAGATGGCTCAAGATAGGCAAAGAAGCAAGGCCACATTCTGAATGGCCTTGTCATTTGAAGAGTCCATCAGGCCTGACCTTATTCTCTGGCTAGAATGAGCTCCTCTTAATGTCTTCACTGGTGAACTGCTAGTATAGGCTTCAAAATTCTAGTGAAAAAGCAACTTTTCTTTGAAGCCACCCTGGCTTAGCACTTATGACAAAGCATTTATCACATAAACACTTGTCAGATGACTAAAACACAGGTGAATAAGATGAGTTGGGTTATTATAGGGATGTCAGAAATTAAACCTCATGTGTTAGAATAGGCCATATCCTTAGTATAAAAGGATATACTGGTTTTGAGCAATTGAATTTCACTAGTTCTTTCATTAAGTAGGTTATGATTGAATGATTTTTGGAAAGACATTTGTTTCCCACCTGCTTTTACCCTTCAAAGATCTATTTTTCTTGGCAGAGTCAAACCTGGACATTTGGCTCCATATGAAGTTTGCATTTCCATTAATTCTGAAAAAATATAGTCAAGGTTTAACACATGCTTAACTTTTAGTTAAGTTTGCTCTTTTTATAGGCCCCAAGCACAGGTGTATTCAGCTTTCATTGGTCATTATGTTATGACATTATGTTATTTTAAGCAACGATATTGATTTTGCTGAAAAACAGGCTAAATATGCATAGAAATGGCTTTGCAAAGTTTTTTTTTTCTGACTGAGATTATTCAAGTGTTACAATAACCAAGTCAGCTATGTTCTAATAAAATAATAATTCGTAAGAGTTATTTATGGTATTATCTATTCTGTCCATGGGAACATTTCTGTCATGCAAACAAAAATGAACAAATACACAAATAGAAACTTTGTAGAACTGGCTACAATACCTAGACTCTTGTTAAAGTTACTACTTTACCAGAAGAATTTGACTTGTTATTTATTTCGTGTATATTATTCAGCCGACATACTGTGCCAACATCATGGTAAGCACTTAATAGTGTAATAAATGTGTATGGAACTGAACTGAAATATTAGGCATTCTGGAATCTATGAAGAAATTAAATAAAAAGTCTACTTTTAAGGAATGAAACATATTTAGAGATCTTACACAGAGAAAGCAGAGGTTTCTAGAGACAGAGATTTTAATTTCAAGACTCCTTTCTGAACTCTTCATTTCATGGTTGAGGAAGCACAGACCACAAGGGAAGAAGTGACTGGCTTCGAACTGATCATGGGACCTCCAGAGGAAGAGGCTCAAGGGGCAAGTGGTGGCACGTCGAGGGCAAATGCAAAATCAACTGATTTATCTTAAAATATCCATAGAGATGGCTAGCCAAGGAAAGTAGAGGACAATATTTGCAATATGTGGGGAGAACGTAGCCTTGCAGCCCAGGCATCGGCTACATGACTAGCTGTCCTCATCCTCATATCCTCTACCTCCTGTCCCAGCTCCTGTGAGAAACACAACCCATTCACTTAGTGTCCCCTAAAGTCCACACGCACCTGGTAGGACATCAGTTAGGAGCTTTACTAACGACCTAAATGGTTGTGCATTGGAAGCCAAGGCTCAGGATTGATGGTGCCTGTCATCTCTCTGGTTCCATTCCCATTTGTCTTCCCTTCATATTTTCCCACTTTATCTCGGGACAAAAACTGATGATAGCAGTCTTTATCTCAGAGAGGTGGAATTTTAGTAATTTTAGAAACTAAAAAAATTTACTGTAGTCTCTGAATTCATATATTGTTTGTATTATTTTATAAATAGGAAAAACATCAAAACAGTCAGCTATCATACTGAAAAAGAAATGCAGTTAATTTGATGCAATCAACCTAATGGACCATAACCAAATGATGTTCAGTTTTTTTTTAAAAAATATGATACATCCAATTGATCGTCCTTTGACAAAAAAAAGTTAAGATCAAAGAATGGAATGCTTTATTGTTAAGAATTCTTCAAATTTACCAACACATACATTTATTTTATTTTATAATCTTTTTTTTACTGCTGTGATTTCTTCCTTGTACGTATTTTGGCAAGAGAAAATATGAAGGGGAAATAAATTATAAACCATTAAGTATCATGGTCTGGCGCTTATTTTTAAATTTTACTTCTCAGGTATTTTTCACGTGTAACTTATTTTAACCCAAACAATGTCTGATATTAAACTGGAAGCTATTTCCATTTTACCTTTTGATAGACCGAACTAGAGAAAAACTGAGCAACTCGCTTCATTTAAAGGTATGACCAGGCGCGACTGGATGGCTCAGTTGGTTAAGTGTCTGACTTCAGCTCAGGTCATGATCTCAGGGTCCTGATGTTGAGCCCTCTCTTAGAGTCCCGTGTCCTGCTCTATTCTCAGTGGGGTATCTGCTTGTCTCTCTCCATCTGCCCCTCTCCCCGGTTCATGCTCTCTCTTGATCTCTCTCTCTAATAAATAAATAATATCTTGTAAAGAAAAATCTTATAAATAAATAAATAAATAAATAAATAAATAAATAAATAAAGTTTTGACCAAAACCAAAAATTTTGGCATGGTGATGAAGTAGCATTCTTATCTTAAGCAACAGGAAATCTGTCTAAGTAACCTCTCGCATCCATGTGAGTGACCCATCTAAGAACTCTGCCCTCTCTGGAAGCATACCTCATGATCACGCAAGTGGGTATGCTATCCCTCCTGTCTGTCCTGAGCCCTGATATTGATGTAGGAGGACAAATCTGCATTTTAAAATTCAAATGATCCATTAGTGGGTCACAAAATCAGTTTCGTAGATTGCAATAAGAACTATTTTTTAAAGAAGACAAATACAATGATATCAATTGTCCTAAATATGTCCAGTGAACGTGAAGGGACACACATAAAGATCTTTTACAACTATCTACCAATATTAGTCAACTGAGGCTACTATTACAAAATATGACACACTGGGTCATTTAGATAACAGAGACCTATTTTCTCATAGTCCTGGAGGCTAGCGTCCAAGAGAAAGGTCCCAGTAAGGTTGGCTTCTCCTGAGGCCTCTTTCCTTAGCTTGCAGACAGCTGCCTTTTCACTCTGTCTCCACATGGCCTTCTTTTTCCCTGTGTGCGTTCATCTTGGAGTCTCATCTTCTTTTTATAGGGCCACTAGTCCTATTGGATTAGGGTCCTGGCCTTATGACTTGACTTAACCTCAATGACCTCTTTAAAGATCTTATCTCCAAATGCAGTCACATAGGGGTTTAGTACTTCAATATATAAATGGGAGGGGGATCATAATTGAGTCCATCACGCAATCCTACTTGTTCTGTATCTAAACCCCCAGCACAGTTTTTAATGTGAATGCCAGCACCACAGGTATGTTCTGCCACAAAACAGAAAAATATTTGACTCAATTTTAATACAGAAAGAAATTAGACAAAAAGTGCGGGTGGAATTAAAACCAGTGAACCTAAATGAGCTAGATGAAAATGTAACAATGCAGGCTAAATAAATTTTAAGTTAATTAAGCAGCAAGGTTTCTTTTGATTGTTTTGAAATCCGTGTTCTTCCATTGAGTAAAATATCTACAGATGTGTTCACTGAATTTAAATTTAAAAATTGCATTTAAAAAATTAAACTAGTTCTAGATTAGCTAGATTATAAAGTAAAAGATTACTTTAGTATTCTAAAAACAGAATTATACACACGTGGCACCTAATTATCTTACCTATTTCCCAGGAAGAATAATCACAAAGTTTTCTTTTTGTTTTTTTGAAAAAAGATAGCCCTCAGATCTATGATACGGTTTTCTGGAATAACCATGGTAGTAAACCAACACATCCATTAAATACAAAAAGCTTTCCTAGATATTATAGGAATTGAATGATAATAAACACAGCCTAATCAAACAATGGCAAAATAATAAATTATTCAACAAATGGCAAGGGAAAATTGACTCTTTAAAGAACATATACATACAAATAAATCCTAGTGAATTTAAAAATTGAATATAAATGAAATCAAAATGTAGAAGAAACCATGAGTGAACATGTTTAATTTTGCAATGTAGAAAGACTTCTAAACATAAACAGATAAAACAATTGTCAAGGAAAAGGTTAATCAGTGCCACTTTATAAAAATAAAATACTTCTATATTCAAAGCCAACATTAAGTTGTTGAGAGTGAACTGAAAAATCACCTCTATTTCTTTCCAATATCCACCAAGATGACATAATGCTAAAGAAAAAAAAACCCAGCAAACTCATAAGAACAAGGAGAAGAGGAGTGAAGTTCATAGAAATGCAACTCAAAAGTATGGAACAAAAGGATTGTTGATAACTGATTTAGCAAATGGAGAGAGAATTCTGTCAGCAGCAAAGAAAGCTGAGAAGCAACTTGATTTGCGCTGCAGACTCCCCCAAAGCTCAGGAATTGGTACCAGTTACCTTGGGAAATGGGAGTGAGATTAGAGCTGGAAAAAAAAGGGATGGGGTAAGGCTCTGTTTAAAAAGCAGGTACCCCCAACCCCAGTCAATGCCACTATAAAAAGCAGCTGGGGGAATTTCTCCTGTTCTACCTGGCAGAAAACCAGAGGCATACTTTCTGAAGAGAGCAAAACATGTTTTCTAGGTTGGACGCCAGGTACCATAGTAGGCAAGATTATTATGCCACGAACAGGCAGATTAAGGAAAGTATACAGATTGAATGCTAAGAAACCGCTCCCTTGCCCCTTGCTTGGAGTCAGTCCACAGAGTTCTGGCAGCCAGATTTATACCTCCCAGGCAGAAGAGTAGAAGATTCTTTTCTGTGGCATATTGAACAGCCCCAAAGAAACCTAAAATACTTACATCACGGCTTCCCCATTGAAACAACATCAACAGCTACAAAAACTACCCAGCACAGTACCTTGCAGTGAAGCCTACAGGTGATAGCCTGAGGCACAGAAGGATTGTTGTCGGTGCTTTGGTTTTCCTCTTACATTAACGGACAACCAATAAGAACTAGACATGTCGAGAAAACTCTAACATGAAATATAAAAAGAAAAAACCCTACTCAAAACAACAGAAAATTCAAGGACATAGAAACTTAAATTATAACATTCTCACAGGGATAAAAGATATGTGGCATCTAAAACACATCAATGAGATCATAGTTTAAAATTCTACTTTTAAAAGGGACCACTCTAGAAACAAACAAAAAAGAAATTATCAATATAATAGCAATTTTTTTAAAAGGAAGAAGGTTATACACGAAAAAATCTTACAGAAGGTAGAGAAAAAAACAAAAAAATGGAACATAAGAGGGAAAATGTAAGAAAATCAATGGATTAGTCTAGAAAGCTTAATATCTAAATAGTAGGTATTAAAGAAAAAAGTAAAAGAAAAAACAGAGAAGGGTAAATAAAAACATTTCAAGAAAATTTCCCTAACTGAAGGACAAGAGTGACCATATTGAAAGGGTACATTGAATGCTCATTACAAATGGCTAACATGGATACATATCAAGGTACAATATCATGAAATTTCAGAAGCACTGAGACAGCATCCTAAAAGCTTCCAGAAAGACAAACAAAATTCAGATTATATTCAAAGGTTAAAAGAATTGGAACGAGAAGAGATTCTCTACAGTAACCCTCGTAGCTAAAAAGGAACAATGCTTACAAAATCCTGGGGGAGATCTAACTACAATTTGCTGATTATAGGATTATTATCTGGGAGTTTTCTTTTATTTCATTAAGGAGTCCAGGATGTCATTATCTTTAGCTTTCTTTTTAGAGTGGTCAAGATTTCATGGAAAAGAATTGTCTAATCTCCTGCCCGGAGGGTACAACCTGGTAGCCAGAACTCTGTGAGCTGAGTCCAGAAAATGAGGGTGTGTGGTGCTATCTCAAGACTATCAATAAAGTGCGAGAAAGATGAAAATAATCTCAGACAACCTTTTAAGGCAGTTTTCAATCAAAGCAAGGGACTAAACAAAGAAGGAATGAGTCATAGAATCCAGAAAACCAGAGTTCAAATATACGAGGGAGGTGGCAGAAAGACCTTTTAGGATGTCATCTGTATGGCAAGCCCAGGGAATAGCATGTACGAACTGCAGCTGCTCAGAGGCTCTGGGAGAAACAAATATCTCCTGGTAGATTAAATGGATAGAATACCTATCGTTATTTTTAACATATTAGGAAGAAACTTAGACAATTTAGAGTGTTTGAGAGAAGAACTAGACACAACAATTTAAGAAAACAACAAATATTTACTCCAGGGGAAACAAAAAGTTGTAATGAAGACTAAAAGTAATCTTATCATTTGTACGTGGTGTGGCTGTGAACATGACTGCACAGCCGTGATGACGTAGACATTGAATACTGACCTAAGAAACAGGGCTATTGTATTGGTTTTGGGCAGATGGGTAAGGTGCTTGTGGATAGTGGGTGGTAGTGAGGTAGTGAAAGAGGGATATATCTTCATTTTTCACAAGAGGAAGTCAAAGGTAATGACTGACATTAAAAAAAAGACCCCCAAGAAATAGAAATAGAAGTATGGTATTTAGAAATACAAATATGAATGCCAAAAGAAAGAACTGAAGAAAATCTTAGTCCCTCTTAGAAGGAAAATTTTGTGGTGGGAGACTGAAATATAGACTGAGAAGATTAGATAGATAGATAGATCGATCAATCGATAGATAATAGAATGATTAAACTTTCTAGAATTACTTATCCCTAAATGAATTGCATGTATATATTTAAAAAATTAAAACTAAACCATCTAGAAATTGAAAAACAATAGTCAGAAGTAGAAAGCTATTTGTAACAAGTATTACCCAACATTAATATCCTTAAAATACAAACTGTTTTTCAATTAATTTAAAAAGTCAGCTACACTCCAGTAGAAAAAATAAATGAAAATAAAAATAAATGAAGGAGAGATAATTGCAGGGAAAGAGACGCCAAAGTGTACAATTCTTTTAGTAGTAAAAATTGAAACAGTAATGAGATTTTTTTTTTTTAACCAAATTGGAAAATGTTAACAAAACAAGAGTACTCTAAACAGACACAGATGCTCGTCCATGAGCTGCTTTATTGGGTCTACGAAATGCGTCAATCTTTCCCAAAAGGCATTTGCCAATATATAGAGAGAACTTTAAAAATTCTACTGTTATTTAACTAGTAACTCAATTTCTAGGAATCTTTCCAAGGGAAATAAAATCAGAATTGTAAATAAAGTTTTATGTGTTGGGAAATTGGAAACAACCTAAACATTCAAAATTATGCTTTTTTTGAGTGTGTTTCTTAGTCTGGCTGCTGGTTATACAGTGTTTTCACTTCACGAACATTTATCAAACTGTAGAATAATGATTTGTTCACTGTTCTGTACATATATGTATACATATGTATAATGTATTATATGCAATAAAATGTAACAGTAAAAAGAAAATGGTTAAAGACTTAAAAACCATATTTTAAAAAAAATCAATAAAGTAAAAATTTTCATTGTATAATTAAAAAAGCAGAAGTATATACAGTATTGCACAGTTTTTGAAAAAGTAACAGTATGAAAAGTGAATATGCAATGTATTATAGAATCTTGTGTTACAGAAATATATTATTTTAATTTTATAATTACACCTAAAGTAATGATATTAAAAACATGATATTTGTATAGTAAGTTTTGGCAAGAGGTTTTGTAATCTGTGATACATTTTCTCTTTTTCCTATCAAGAGTGTCTTTTATCCAGGTCATTGTGTAATCAGTTTAATACATTTTCTTTCCTTAGGTATTAATTTTCTGGAATTGTCCTTAATTGTGCTTCTGAACACGTGAATTGTCGTAGCGAGAATATAAGAATGTTCAGCAATGTTACTAGATCACCAAAGAAAAGCTATTAGACTTTGTCTACATAAGAAACAAGCAGAAGTTAAAATAGGAAACAAGATACAAGTCACAAGAGCAAGAAACTAAAACCAGCGAGAACAACGAAAATGTCTAGAGTCTAATAAAGGATATTAACCACGTCTATGTTTTTAAAACTTGCACACTGATTCTAAAATGTATTTGAATGAATGTCAAAGGCAATTTTAGAAAAACAAAAAGGCAAAAAAGAGAACAAAAAACAAAAACCCAGCAACAAAGAAAGTGGCTTTCCCTATTAACTATTGATATGCTATAAAACTACCACACTTAAAACACTGTAGTCCTGGCATAGCAACCGTCCAATAAGCCTATTAGACAGAGAAAGCTCAGAATCAGGCTATTTTATAAATAACAATCTGATAGAGATGATATTCTATAAGTTTTAAGTTTCAGGTTGTTACAGTCTTTGTTTTAAACTCTGTTTTGTCCGACATAAGCATTGCTACCCCAGCTTTCTTTTCACTTCTGTTTGCATGATGACTGCTTTTCCATCCCTTCACATTCAATCTGCACGTGTCTTTAGGTTAGAAATGAAGCTCCTGTAGGCAGCATATAGGTTGGTCTTGCACTTTTATCCATTCTGTTGCCCCGTGTTTTTAGATTAGAGCCTTATCCCACTTAGTAATTCAAAGTAATTACCGATAGGTTTGTATTTATCACCATTTTGTTACTTGTTTTATGGTTGTTTTGTAGTTCTTTTCTGTTCCATTCTTTTCTTGTTCTCTTCTTTCAGTTTGCTGACTTTCTTTAGTGATATGCTTGGATTCCTTGCTCTTTATTTTTTGCATATCTATTGGTGTTTTTGATGTATGCTTACCATTTGGTTTGCATAGAACATTTTCTGCAAGTAGCAGTCTAAAAGAAGTTGGTGGTTGCTTAAATCTGAACCCATTTTTTTTTTAAGATTTTATTTATTTATTTGACAGAGAGAGACAGCGAGAGAGAGAACACAAGCAGGGGGAGTGCAAGAGAGAGAAGCAGGCTTCCCGCCGAGCAGGGAGCCTGATGTGGGGCTCGATCCCAGGGCCCTGGGATCATGACCTGAGCCAAAGGCAGACGCTTAATGGCTGAGCCACCCAGGCGCCCCGAACCCATTCTTTACCCCTCCCCCCTTACATGTTTTGGGTACATGGTGTCACACTTTACATCCTTTTATTTTATGAATCCCTTAACTGATTTTTATAGATATACTTAATTTTAATGCTTTGCGCTTCCTATTATCTTCTATTCTGAATGGTAACCTTGTTGGATAGAGTATTCTTGGTTGCAGGGTTTTTTCTTCAGCACTTTGAAGGTATCATACCGTTCTCTTCTGGCTTGCAAAGTTTCTGCGGAAAAACCAACTGATAGTCTTATGAGGTTTTCCTTGTGTGTAACTGTTTTCTTTTCTCTTGCTGCTTTAAAAATTCTTTCTTTATCACTACTTTTTGCTATTTTAATTGCCCCAGTAATTAGAAAGTCTTGGTATGGACTCTTTGGATTGATTTTTTCGGAGGGCTTTCTGTGCCTCCTAAATGTGGATGTCTGTTTCCATCCCCAGATTTGAGAAATTTTCAGCTATTATTTCTTCAAATGAATTTTCTGTCCCCTCTTCTCTTTCTGGCATCCCTATAACATAAACATTATTATGCTTGATGGCTTTGCTGAGTTCCCTTAGTCTATTTTCATTTTTAAATTATTCCTTCTTCTCTGTCCTGTTCAGCTTGATTGCTTGCCATTGCTCTGTCCTCCAGGTTACCAATCCATTTTTTTTGCTTCCTCTAGTTTGCTAGTGATTTCCTCTGCTTTTTAGATTTCAGTTATTGAGTTCTTCATCTCTGACAGGGTCTTTATGTTTTCTCTCTCTTTGCTGAGGATCTCACTGAGGTCCTCCATTCTTCTCAAGTCCACTGAGTATCTTTATGATTATTACTTTATATTCTCTATCAGGGATATTATTTATCTCCATTTTGTTTAGTTCTCCTGCTGTGATGTCATGTTCATTCATTTGTGATATATTCTTCTGTCTCCTCATTTTATCTCTCTATCTGCGTCTGAGGCAAGTCAGCTCTATCTCCTGCTCTTGAAAGTAGTGACCATATGAAGAAGAGGTCCTGTAGTGCCCTGCATTCAATGTCCTCTGCTCAGCAGAACTTGGCTCTTGAGGGGTGTCTCCTCTGTGTGTTGTGTGGGCCCTACTATTGTGGCTGAGCCATGTTTCCCTTCAGTCCAGTCATCTGCAATGGCTGTTTACCTGTTGTTGGCAGGGTTTGGACCTGTGTTGTTAATGGACTAGTCCGCGGCTACCTCGGGCTTGAGTTGGATCGGACCAGGAGTTTGCCAGAGCTACGGTGGCATTGAGCCGCAGGGCACTCTCTCTGTTCTGTCTCCTGAGCAGCTTTCATTGGTGGGTGGGCCTTGCAGTCAGACCAGGTGTCTGCCCCCAGCCCGCTGCTGGGGCTGTATTCAAACTGGTATATACGGTTCTCTTCTCCTCTCCCCAGAGCAGGAGTCACTTTGGAGTGGTGCTGGCTCTTGTCAAGGCTGCTTGCACACTGCTGTGCTTGTGGTGCTGCTTTGGGTGGACTCCTGCCACAGTCAGGTTGCGGGGTGCAAGTCCACGGGAGAATGCACAGGGGCAGCATTAGTAAGGTTGTGCTGGTCAGCTGTGCGAGGAGAGCTGGTGCTTCTTTGGGTAGCTGTGGAGGGTGGGGCACGGGGCGGGGTGTCCAGGGGTGGGCGGTACTATTAGCAAGCAAGGTTGACTGTTTCTGCTGCACTGGCTCCTGCAGGTATCTGTGTATCTAGGCTGGGGGTGGACTAGGAAATGGTCCCCACCAGCTCTTTTGTTATTAGAGAAGTCTCCCAGAGAATCTTGCCCCTCCAGGACATGTTCTGGAGATTAGTCAAGAAATCTTCCCATATACCCCAGGCATTTTTCAAATCACTGCTTCTATGCTGTATTTTCGTGGGGCTGTTTGTTATGCTGTCCTTTTAAGGGATTCGGTTTCCTATCACCCTCTGGCTCTCCTGGAGTGGAGCTACTGATTTTAAATTTCCAGCGGTTAAGTCCCTGATTATAAAACTCATGAGGTTAAATCCTTTTGGTTTTCAAAACCAAATGTCATGGGGGATTTGTCTTCCCAGGGAGGGTCTCCCATATCTTTTCTGTATTTGCAGTGGGCATCCCTCCTGCAGACAGTTTCAGGAGTCAGCTTGGTTCCTGAGCATGTCTCTACCCTTCTTACCATTTTTGATGTGGCCTCTTCTCTATGGTTAGCAGTGAAGAGTCTGTTCTGCCAGTCTTTGGGCCATTTTCTGGATTATTTACACTGATGTGGATGCTATCTCGGTATATGCACAGGACCAGGTAAGTGTAGGGTCCTCCCACTCTGCCATCCTCTTCAGAAGTCTACATTTAAAATTGTAATCTCTATTTTTAACAAGCAGATGATCCTTCTGCAAGAGTGCTATAGGCCGGGGCGCCTGGGTGGCACAGCGGTTAAGCATCTGCCTTCGGCTCAGGGTGTGATACCGGCGTTATGGGATCGAGCCCCACATCAGGCTCCTCTGCTGGGAGCCTGCTTCTTCCTCTCCCACTCCCCCTGCTTGTGTTCCCTCTCTCGCTGGCTGTCTCTATCTCTGTCGAATAAAAAAAAAAAAAAGAAAGAGTGCTATAGGCCACACGTTGACAAACATTGAGAAATTCTGAAATGCTAGGGTCCCACAACCCATTCTTTGTGATTTCTCTAGGTCCTGTTCCTTGTCTCCTCTGTGGTAGCCAGAGTTCTAATTCTCCCAATCCACCTTGATTCCTGACCCCTCGTGTACACACATCTTCCATGCGATCAATCAAACACTAACTAAGGTAGCTCCTGCTGTGAGGGATTTTGTGGCTATAATTAAGATCTCAAATCAGTTGACCTTAAAATAGGGAGATGATCTGGTAGGTTGACCCAATCACACGAGTCCTTTACAAGCAGAGAATTTTATCCAGTGGCTCACAGACCAGGAAATGAGAGACATACACTTTCTCTCCTGCAAGCCAGAAACATGGTGTCTATATGAACAGCCACATGGCAAGAAACTGAGGCCGCTCGTTTCTGAGAGTGGTCTCTGGCCAATAGCTGGGAGGAAAATGGGGAGCCTTGGGCTTACAGCTGCAAGGAGATGAATTTTACCAACAACCAGTGAACTTGAAAGAAGAGCCCAAGCCTCAGATGGAACTGTATTGTTGATTAACACCTTGATTTCAGCCCCTGAGCAAAGAATGCAGCCACGCTGTGCCCAAACTTGAGATCTACAGAAAACTGTGACAATTAATGTGCGTTGTTTCAGACCACTAAGTTTGTGGTAATTTGTTATGAAGCTATAGGAAGTGAATACAGTGTCCAGGATTTCTTACCACTGTTAAGGATGTTCTTTCCACTGATATACCTAGGCCCTGCTCTGCTCACCTGACTCACTGATCGTTTAAGACTTAATACGTCTTCTAAGATTTCCTTGATATATTCTCATCTATTCTTTTACAGTATGACACGTGCATGTCTATTGTTTCATTGATGATACATTATTTTTAATAATATATTTATATGCTTGTTTCTCCTGCAAGTGTGTAAGCTCCCTGGGAAAAGAAACTATGTTCTGTTTAGCTCTGTATCCTTAGTCCCAAGCATAATGAATACCATATCCTAAGCTTTGAGTAGATGCTTGCTTGCTTGTTTGCTTTCTTGCTGAATGAATGAATGAATGAATGAATGAATGAATGAAGGCTAGGAGAACATAAAATAAAACTCAGGTTTCTGATTGGATGGTGGAAGAATGGTAATTCCATTGGCTAAATCTGGGTGAGATGACCATGTAATTTAGTGTCCAAACTGGGGCATTTTTGAGTGAAAAGATGTGCAATAATACTCAAGGATAAATAAGACTGTTCTTGGTGAACTGGGATGTACATTCTAGCTCCTTCTTAATATAAAGAGACTATAAAAAGCCCCGTTGTTGTACAAAAGTTTATCTCCTTTAACTTAGCAAGGCACCAGTTTTAAAAACACTCGGTGTGTTTATGTTGCGGATACGTAAATACATACATCCCCCACCTTTCAAAAGTACACCTTGCATCACTTCCTTTTAACAAAAGGCCTGCCTACATTAGTATCCTTTTTTGCTAACTGAAAGAACGCTGAGGAAGATTTTCACTTTTATGGAAAAAGGCAAAAAGCAAAAGGAGTGTTCAGCAAGCGGTTATGGAGGCAGTGTGCTCCCTGTGCGGTGACAGTGGCGCCGCCAAGCGCCTTCCCCAGGAATTACATTCGGCGTCTCAGAATCCAGCCACCATAACTTTGAGCTGTGTGACCATCTATGCTCTAGCTGCGTTTACTCGGGGATCCGTTAGCAAGGTGTGTTCTAAGGTATCAGAAAAGCCCAAGAGAAGTTATTTTTGGGTCTGGGAATGCTCAAAGCTTTTTCCATGTAAATTTACGGTAATTGCTTCTTCATTTTACACCATTTCAGTTCACAAAAGTTTTAATACAAATGCTCTACTTTCAGAGAGTGAGGAAACCTATAATGTATTTCTTCACTAATTCCTTTGTCTCCCACGTATCCCACTTAGAATAGGGTTTCTCTTTAATTTGTTTCTTGGGACTGCCTAAAGAACAATTTTCTTCACTTTATTTTCCAAATTAGGTTTTTTGTTTTTGGTTTTTTTTTTTTTTTTTGAGAGAGAGAGAGCGAGAGCACAAGCGAGCATGGGGAGAGAGGGGCACAGGGAGAGGGAGAGAGAGAATCTTAAGGTAGACTCCATGCCCAGCACAGAGCCCAACACAGGGTTCTATCTGAACACCCTAATATCACAAACTGAGCCAAAATCAAGAGTCGGATGCTCAACTGACTAAGCCACCCAAGTGCCCCTCCAAATTAGTTCTAATACGAAACACCTACAAGGTGGACATTTTATAATTATGAGGAAGCATACCTCTCCTTCAAAGAGTAAAATTCGAATATTTCTTGCCACACTGTGAAGCATCAGGGAATGTGGTGGAGAAAGGTGCTAAAATTGTGAGGAGATTTTCTTTTGTAATTCAAAAATGACTGATTCAAACTTCATGGTGTATTAAGGAGCATAATTTTCCTTTAAATGGAAGACTGTTTAACAGTGATAGCTATAGCTTGGTGAGCCCGTAGTGTGTCAGACAATTACTAAACAATACATACATGGTAGTTCTTTTTGTATCTGTTATATTGCTTCCTAAAGTCTTCTGCATGTTTGAAATACCTCATAATGAAAACGTGTTTGATTTTAAAACATTATGTATTAGTTATATGTAATGTTGAAGACATGAACTTTCTTTCTACAATTACATATATTACCTTATTTAATCCCGTAAGAATACTGAAGAATCACAGTTTTGTCACTGATTCATCTGGAAACCTTGGGAAAGTTCTTTAATCCCTTTTAATTTCAGTTTCCTAACCCTAAAATAAGAATACTAAAAGGCCTTACCTCATACAGCAATCATTTGTATTAAATAAAGAAATAAGTATAAATCACTTCAATGTAGCAGTTGTTAAATAAGTAGTTTTTATATTATTATAACATCCCATGTTTTAGAAAGGGCTACTAAAACTTACAAAGATAAAGGAGAGCTGGTGTGAAGCCTTAAAGTCCTCGATCTTAGTACAATGCATCATGACTAACTTCTTACACAGTGATAAATTCACTTTTGTGGTATTAGTAGATAGGGAGTAGATTGTACTTTCCAAAGATGGCCACACAAAAGACTTCAATCCCATATCCTCTTTTGAAACGTGATTTTGCCCTTCTCCCAACAGATAGAGTTGATTTCTCTACCTCCTTGAATCTTAGGGGGCTCTGTGGCTGCTTTGCCTGATAGAATATTGCTGAAGCGATGATTTGTCAGTTCTGGGTGTAACACATAATGGCCTGGCAGAACTTCTCCTTTTTGTCTCTTGGCACTTTTGCTCTTGGGATGCTCCCTCTTTGAACCAATAGCCATGTAATAAGAAGGCCAAGTCTAATGAGAAGCCATATGTAAGTGCTTTGGTGGTTAGCCAGCTGATCTCCCAGCCAAGAGCCAGCATCAACTGCCAACTATGTGAGTGTCCATTTTGGACATTTCCACCAATCCAGCCCCCAGATACCTGCAGCCCAATATAACATCACATGAAACAGAAAAACTGGTCAACTCATAGAATTGTGAGAAATAATAAAAAAGGTTTTTCTTACTAAATTTTGGGGTGGTCATTTCTGTAGCAAAAGACAGCTAATAGTTGCTATGTGTCTACATTGTTTAAACAGATTTTCAGGGCTGGACCAGGATCCTATCTATGATTTAAAGCACTGTTTCTCTGCGATAGTGTTTTCTAGATTCTAAACAACTGCCACATAACTCAGTTTTAGATAATGTATTTGTAAGATTGGAACCACGTATATCAAAATTTGTCCAGGACTTGGTAGAATACTTGATTTTGGTGCACAGAGCTCACCAGGAGAGAAGTTAAGAATACGAATTAGACATGGTTGTTACTGAAATTCAATGTCATCCTATTTTTCTCTGTGGTGACCCTCTTCCTCTATTCCCCTACTCAATGTTTTGGATGTCTTCCAGCTAACTATGCCTCTCCAACCAGAACTGATCTTGGTTCCAAACTCCAGATTTTTCCTACTTCCTTCGATACACCAGAACTTTTTTTTCAGTGAACTTGAACTACTCTGATAAAGGATGAATAATGAAATGTTATTATCTGAGATTAGCATCATATATATGTAACTCCCTTCAGAGATGTGTGCATTTCAATGAGGATCACAAACTCAATTCAAAGTCATGATGCTTAATGGTGAGGGTGAATGGAATATTTTTTAGGTGGAAGGCTTGATAAAATCTCTACCCAGGTCATTTATGCAGGTGCTAGTAAGGTCTATAAAACAAACCAATAGAGGATATAATACAAATATATATACTTAAAGCAAGGTAATTTTAGAAAAGTAATTAATCCATGTGATAATGTCTTAGTGTCAATTGTAAACATTTTTTTTCCTTTGAACTAGTAGACTTTAGTTCATTCACTTATACACATGCATAAATTAAGCATATGCACTTGAGTTTCTACAAGGATGTGCACATTTCACATGGTATATTTCTTGGCAGAGACCCAGCTTCACACACTGATTTACATAATGCAGTTTGAATTAAGACAGAGGATCTGAAGCCAACCACTAACTTTCCTCTATAAAAGGAGTATAAATGACTTCAGATGAATATGTGTTAGTGGCTGTCTTCTGTCCTTGAATGCTAACTCTGTTATACAGCAATTTTATAAATGTGACTAGTCATGTCCTCAATAGCAAATTGCCATGCATTATCAAATTCATTAATTAGGATTCTATTTGTTTTCTATTGTGAAAATTAATCACTTATTACCTTAAATTAAACATTCTCTCTGCTTCAGAACTCTGTTTCCCTAAAGATATTAACTAAGGCAGTCCCGTGGAAAAATGAAAATGTCTGAATTTTGCATAGATTTGTGAAATTCCTAAACATTATTTCTTACATAATGACTATCATCAACTAAGGAGCCTGCTGCTTAGAGTTAAAAGATGATTTATAGCTGACAAATGGCAAGTATTATCCCAATTAAGGACTTGGTTAGGAGCAATTACTCTCACGGACATTAATCCATTTTTAGAGTTTAAGTATTTGAACGTATGGTAGGCTTACAATAATTATCATAGGTCAATCTCTGCATAATTAACCATCTAGTAAACCTTGGTATAAAAAAAGAGCCATTATTCCAAGTAAAGCCTTTATAATTTAGATGTTATTATTTGGGAATTCCAACTACCCTCCATATGTCCAGTCTGATGATAGTCTAATTTATTCTCAATACTTTCAATTGATTAAAGACACAAAATAATTTCTACCAATTACTGTATGCTGTTTCTCTGTGGGTATTTCTAAAAGATTAACCTGAGTCACCCACTTTACAATTTTTAAGGACATTTAAAAAGATGACTATGTCATTAATCAAATATGTAATCTCAAAGGCTTATTTTTTAAAGCAATGATTTATCTTAAATTTGCAGATTCTTTGGTTTTCATGACATAAATATGAATACATCACTCACAGTGTACGATGCCAACAAACCAATCTCAAAGCATGATAAGAACTAGAATCATTCTCCATAACATTTTCTATACAAATATTTACAATTGGAAACTATTGTTTCATTCCCTAGTAATTAACTATTCTAGTGGAGTCCAAGGTTGTCAGATTCGATCAGCAGCTTGCCAGGAGAATGTGGGCCACAATCCTTTGCAGTTCTACTGACTCTCAACTAAATAGCTTTTAATTCAGCACAACATTCATGAGTTCATTATACTCCTTAAATTAGAAGTATGGCAGTCTCTTGTTATGGGTCTTAAAAGTTCTGATTTTTTTAGGTTTAAATCACCATAACCATGTTACCTATCACCCTGTCCTCCTCTACTTCTCTATGCTGATTCCATTTTCCACTGACTATTACATATCATTGAGTACTTTTCTGAGAGTCAGTTCATAGTATACTTTGAGTGCGTACAAATCTTAAAATAACCTAGCAATATTTTAAATAATATCCTTTTTACCACAATCAGAATTATGAACATGTTTTAGATAACATCTCAGATATTTTGCCCACCTACTTACAAGTAGGCCTAATGAAATTCTTTCATACAATAGGATGAAGGCATTCCTACATCTCAGTGTCCTGCACTTTAACTAAACATAATGGCCTTGTCAGCACTAAGGAGATTACAACCTTCTAAGCAGACTTTTTAAAAATAAATTATCAGGGTGCCTGAGAGGCTCAGTGGGTTAAGCATCTGCCTTTGGCTCAGGTTCATGATCCCAGGGTCCTGGAACTGAGCCCCACATCAAGCGCCCTGCTCAGTTTGGAATCGGCTTCTCCCTCTTCCTCTGTCCCTCCCCCTGCTTGTGGTCTCTCTATCTCTCTCAAATAAATAAATAAAATCTTAAAAAATAATAAAAAGAAATTATCTTGGATTTTTTTTAGTCATATTTAATTCATATAAGGATTTTTTTTTAAGTTTATAAAAGCCAAGTTTGACATTTTGAATTCCAAATTTTGTTGTAACCTATATAATGTACCATTTATTCAATACTTAATATTTGGCTATACAATGAAAATTTCTGTCAATTATTTGGACATTTATTCCAAAATACAGAGACCATTTTATCTCTGAGTTAACAGATTATTATGTTCAGTCATGAAACCTAAGAAATCCTTTTGCCTCTGGCTTTACTAATTGATAACTATTTATATTTTAATATAATCTTCACCAATTTTACAGGCAAATAGCATGTTCCGTGTTGCCAGTTTAGTAAGTCATGCTTTAATTACAAGTGAGTTGAATCATTTTCCTCCGTTAATTGAACACCTGTACTTCTTCCAGCAGATTTTGTGGTTTTTTCCTCTTTGTCCACCTGTGTATTGGTGTTCATATTTCCCCTATTGATTTGAGGAACTTATCATTTATACAGATGGTAACTGTTATGGAATGAATTTTGTCAACCCGAATTATATATTGAAGGCCTCGCCCCCCAATGAGACTGCTTTTGGAGAGAGGGCCTTTAAAGAAGTAATTAAGGTTAAATGAGGTCAGAAGGCTGGGGCCCTAATCCAGTAGGACTGGTGTCCTTACAGGAAGGAAAGACACTAGGAATGCACTGCACAGAGAACAGGCCATAGGAGGACACAGTGAGAAGGTGGCATCCATAGGCAAAAGAGTGAGGAACCAAAACTGCCGCCATCTTAATCTTGGACTTCCAGTCTCAAGAACTGTGAGAAAATAAATATCTGTTGTTTAAGCCATATGGTCTGTGCTATTTTGTTACAGCAGCCAGAAGAGTTAACTAATACAGGAACTAATAAATTCTCTATTACTGTATTGAAAACCTTGTTTTTTCCTGCTTTCTTCAGGGTGTTTCAATTTTTTATGATAATTCCTTAAAGTTCTTTTTTTTTTTAAGTACTCAGATCTATCAATATTTCTTCAAGGTTTTTACTTTTTGGATTTATGCGTTTATAATTTATTTTGCTGTATGATACAAGAAGATACTTTATTTCTTTCCTAAAAATGAATCAATTATTCCAACACTATTAGTGAAATAACTCATCTTCTTGTTACTGACCTGAAGTGCTCCTTTCTTGTACATACTAAATTATTTTACACACTTCAGTGACTGTGCCTATTAACCTGTGTTGATGTAAGCATCACAGTCACATTCTGTGGCCCTTGAAATATCACAGAACATCTGACTCCAAGGGGAGGAATATAGTCTTTCCCAGCTGCTAGTGATACCTGCACACAACTTGTTTTTGCTGTTTTTGTGAGGTTTTTTTTCAGATGAATATTTAATAATTTTGTCATAGTCTTAAGTTAACCAGAATAGAAATTTGTTTGGGATTGACTTAAATACATATGTCGTTTGGAGAGTAATGTTATTTTTACCATTTTAAGTCTTCCCATTTGGAAACTTGATATATCTTCCAATTTGTTCATGCTTTGTTTATATTCCTTAATAAAAGTTTGGGATTTTTTTCATCACATAGGTCCCTTACAATTTTTCTTACATTTTTTTTCTTACATATTTTATATATTTCTTATTATTCTGATTGGCATTTTTTCTTTCTAATGTATTTTCTAACTGGATTATGCTGCATGTATTAAACCTGACGCTTAACATATTTATTACAAGTAAGTATTTATTATTGTATCTAATGTCTTAAACTTGTAAATAATGAAAGTTTTGCTTCTTTTTTAATAGTAAATGCTTCTTATGTGATTGATTTGCTTAAAATTGCTAGAAAAAATGTTGCATAATAACGGCCTGAGGAATTTTTTTTTTACTTTTGAAATTGAGAGATGACTTTAGTGTTATACTATTAAATTATGGTTTTAACTATAGATTTTAGAAATATATTTTTTATCTTATTAGGAAATTCATTCATTCCTGGTTTACTTGGGGGGTTTTAATATATTTTATTTGAACAGAAATTGTTGGTGAGTTTTATTAAATTTCATTTTGTTATCTATGCAGATAATTGAATCTTTCTTTATTAGTCTATTAATGGCTTAAATGTATTATTAGAGTTCTAATTACTAAACAAATCTTTCATCCTGGAGTATAGCTTATTACGTAAGTTGTATTACTATGTAAGTGTTGAAATAAATTTGTGAATCTTTTATTTAAGATTTCCATGTCTGAGAAAAATACAGACCTTATGCTGCTAAAAAACACAGTACGTGGGAGACTGAGGACCAATCTCAGGCAATCATCTTACCCACAAAATTCCAACCCCCAGAGCACAACAGCATTAGGGTGAAGTGACCCAGAAGCAGTCTACTCTGACTCCCTCTCCTGGAGGATTGCAAGGCAATTTGTCTGCACAAAGCAGAAAGGGACTGAGGGGAAGAGGACATCTTTGAGACAGGGTCACCACTAGTCAGTTCTTGAGTGGATGTGTGTCTTAAAGTCACATCACTAAGGAATCCAATAAGCCTCAAGTTGTGAATATTCTCTAAAGTGGACCTAGACTGGTAGTGTTTCCAAGGTACTTGGAAGAAACAAATGTGAACTCTCTTTAAAGGAAACATTTTTTGTGTCAGGCCTAAATGTGTTCCGCAAATAATTTTCCCCAAGAATGATTGGCTGACAGTGAATGACAGCTAACAACTAAAGGGAATAATGCAACATTATTGAGAAATTGTAAAACTAAATCCACAAAAATTTCAAATATTGGAATTATCAAATACAGAATATAAAACAAAGATGCTTGCTATTTAAGAGAGAAAAGAAAACTAGAAAATATGGAGCAAGACATTGTATTGAAAGAAGAAAGGAAAGACATTGTATTGAAAGAAGAAAAGAAAGAAAGAAAGAAAGAAAGAAAGAAAGAAAGAAAGAAAGAAAGAAAGAAAGAAAGAAAGAAAGAAAGAAAGAAAAAGAGAAAGAAAAAGATGGAGGGTGGAAGGAAAGAAGGAAGGAAAGAAAGAAGGAAGGAAGGAAGGAAGGAAGAAGGAAAGAAGGAGAGAGTAGATATGAATAAGAATGAAAGATAATTTTTAAAATTAAAAATATTAATACCTAACATTAAACACTTAAGCTTCTAGGAAGATGGATTAAATCACTTTTCCTTATTTTGCTAATATAACTAAAAATCATGCACATTGCACATAAAACAAGCACTATAATACTCTGAAAGGTGGAGAGAAGACAGACCAGCTAGGAACCTTAAGAACCAAGAAATGACAGATGATGAGTTCTCTGAGTACTTTTTGTGGTTTGTTCATTTATTTGCCTTATATATCCCAGATTCGATGATGTTGAAGCTGTCCTCCTTTAAACAGTAACAGGTGCAGACCAAAAAAGAAAAAGAAAAAGAAATTCACTCTCTCTAGCCAAAGGATGAAGAAAAGGGGGAAATTAGAAGCCTAACAAGACAAAAAACTTATAGACAATAATCTCATTACCCTACTGAAGCATGAAAGAAAAATTGTGGCCCACCCCCACCCCATTAGCAAAAAGTGAATCATCTAGACTCTCTATCTTTTAAAGGCTGTAATGAGGCGCCCTACACTCCATGAGGAGCTGGAACTTTGACCTCTGCTGGCTTGTAACCCAGGTCCCCCTACCCTGCGGTGTCAGTGAAGACCACAAGAAGAGCCTGGGCTCCCAAAGCCAGTGACAAGGTGCCCTTCCCTCTCGTTGCTGGAGTGATATCAGAAGAAGCCTAGTGGAGAAGTCAGGCCGTTTACATTGCCCAACGGTAAGATGGTCATCCCCACTGTGGTGTGAATGGAAACTACTTTGGGAACTGGTATACTCACTACCCAAGCAGGAATGAAGAACCTATCCACCTACCCACTTCAGATGTCAGAGGAGGTTGTACAGTGAACTTGGACTTCTACTCTAGTTGGCAGTATTGGTGTGAAAGAGACACTTTTGTTGGCCCAGAAAAATAAGTCAAATAAAGAAGTGAGGGTAGAGAAAAAATATTATCTATCTGTCATTAGGAAAACTAGAATATGCAGCTACTGACAAATATCCCATCACATCCAATAATACATTTTACTTTTAAAAAAGATTTATTTATTTATTTGAGAGAGAGAGAGAGAGAGAGAAAGTACAGAGGGTAGGGTAGATGGAGAGGGAGAGAATCACAAGCAGACTCTGCACTGAGCACAGAGCCAACATGGGGCTTAATTCACGACCCTGGGATCAGGACCTGAACCGAAAGCAAGAGTCGGAGGCTTAACCAACTCTGCCACCCAGGAGCCCCTAATAACAAATCCAATAATATTGCAAATTTTGTCTATTACCCCTTTCTTTGTCCATAATGTTGTCACTATGTTAATGACTCTTCTTTCCCTGGTAAGTCCCTCCACCTATGTACTTGATTCACCAGCCGCCAAATCCACCAGCACCTAATTGCATCATTAACGGTGCCCTGATCTCAGCCTCTCTACTCCTTCTCAACCTATAAAAGTCTCTCTCACAGCCAGGCTTCCTTCCCAAACATTTGCCCTATTCTCCTGTCATTTTCCCCCTGCCATTCTTGAAAGTGTAGTCCTGGCTTACGGGCTCCATTTCCTCTGCTTTTACTATTCTTTAACAACATGCAACTTAGAAATGGTTACATTGCTCTGTGGTATTATGACATCATGTTGCTTATCCTCATCCCATCACACTAGGGGCAGGGAAGAGACCATATTAACTTATTATCACATTAACAGAAATACATAAAATTCTTTCTACTTCTGAAAATTGTGTTCATTTTGACCATTGGGAAACTCTAATAAATGAGTTCCTTAGTGGAAACAAATTAATACGTAAAATTAAGTACAAGAATTATATGTAATGGAAGATTGTTATATAATAAATGTGAATGAGCTAAATTATCAAGATAAAAGAACACAGACTTAATATTTTAAAAATCTAACTATATGCTGTTCATAAGAGACATATCTTACAGCCAAATGCAGAGATCTAAAAAGCATTGGAAAAATATACCACAAAAACATAAATTGGAAGGGTACTAGTGCAATAATATACATATTAGACTAAGAAAGCATTAAGGTGAAAGTCATTACTGAAGAAAAAGGGACACCTCTTAAGAAAAAAAGTTAAATATACCAGGAAGAATTATTATTTCTATTTCAAGGCTCTAATAACATGGCTTCCAAAAGTATATAGGAAAAATTAACAGAACTATTTAGAGGAAAAGACAAACCCTCAAAGTGGAGAAATCTAATATGCCTCTTCCAGTAATTGAAAAAAAAAAGACTAAAAATTAGCAAGAAAGATTTGAACAGTGGTGAGCAAACCAGATCTAGTGAGCATATGCCATTATGCCAATTGACTTTCCTTTCAAGCAAATCAGAGCATTACTAGAAAATTGACTATACACTTGGTTATAAAATAAATTAAACAATTTTTTAAAAAAATGAAAACAGCTTAAGTATGTCCTCTGATTATAATGCAATGAAGTCAAAAATCATTGACTACAAAATCAGAAAAACAAATTTAAAAATTAGGAAACAAGTCTTAAGAACTCATGATTAAATAAGAAATCATAATAACATGATAAAATATTTTGAACAAAATAGTAGTTTATAACTTGTAAGATACAGCTAAAGCAATATGAAAGAAATGTTCAGTCTTAAATGCATATACAAGAAATAAGAAAATTCAAGCTGCTAAAAAAAAATAGCAAAACATACCCAGAGAATATAGAAGGAAGAAAATAATAATAGGTAGAAGAGACATTAATGAAGTAGAGAGAAATGACATAAGAGAGAGAATGAACAAAGCCAAAAGTGGTTTCCTTACAAAGACAAACAAAATTGCCAATCTCATGGTGAGACAAGCCAAGAAAAAAGAGAAAGCACAACAAATATTAGGGGCAAAGGAAATGTAGCCTAAAATGCTAAAGACCTTCAAAGGATAATAAGTCAATATTTTGAATAATTTTAAGCTAATACTTTTGGAAGTTTAGGTAAAATACATTCCTAAAAACATGATTTCCAAAACTGACTCAGGAAGTTTCATGATACAAAACCAGGTTAGAAAATGGACCCATCCCCTTGGACAGATAGGGTTTAAATCATGTATTAATAGTGGAGGCAGGCCTGAATTTGAATCTGAACCCCATTATTTATCAGCTGTTTGGGCAAACTAACCTCTCAATCTCAGATATATCATTTAAAAAATGAGGCTTGGACATCTGAATAGCAGTTTTATAGTATTCAAAAAAATATTTCAGTTGCTCATGTGTACTGATAGTTCATTTAGAACTAAAGAAACTTTTTTTTTTTTTTTGATTTTAGTGTCCTCCTTTGGAGACAGAATATTTACAATGTTGCTTTGAAAGAGTCAGTTAACATCACTCAGTAAGTATTCTCTCAAGACTGATCAACCCAGGAATCTGAGACATGTTTAAACTATCTTAAAATACCAAACTTCACAATGGTACCAGTTAGTTTCAACTCTGTGTTAAAAGTTGTAAACATACGTCTGTTACCATAGAAGAAGAAGGAGAAGAAGCACCTTTATTATTTCTATTTCAGTTAATAATGGAGGGGGGTGGAAACTATCTGTATCTATAGTACCCATGACTATAATGAACAGACCCTTTTAAATAATCTTATAAGATCAGCCTAAGGACAAACTGTTGGAGAAATAGATTGTTTGTCATATTACTGTAATATAACCAGACTCAATATTGAGATATATAAAGAACTTTTCTATTAATTTCATGAAATTTCAACATCTCTATCCACTTTCCTGGTCATGTGGTCAAAGACAGTGATGGAAAATACGCATACGTTAGAAATGGAATAAATTCTTGTTAAGTGAGAGGGCACAAAGCACTTCGAAATAATCATTTTTATTCTTTGGTTCTCAAAATCATGTAGCTATTCAGGTCTTTCGTAGATAAATTTAGATAAAAAGTTATAATGAATTGGCAAACATTTTCTTGCAGTGCCCAGAAATCTAAAAGCAACTCAACTATCACGTAAATGTAAAATAATATTTTCTTTGTTGAATAAGTCATGGAGCATTCCCAGAAATAAGGTAAAAGAGAATTTAGTACACAAAGCATCAAATACCTTTCATCCCATATTATCCCTGGGAACTCCAGCCCCAGAAGTCTGTTTGGCTAGCGTGTTCTGTCGGTTATTTTTTGGCCCAGTGAAATTGGTGGTTTTTCTCTTCAATCACCAGGAAGGCCCTTTTGTTTCCTCCTCTGAGTTTTCTAATATTTCAAAACGTTCTACTGGAAATTTACACCCTTAAGTTCATAGGTAACCTAAACACCTTTACCACAAAGGATGAAGCAAAATACCAACACAGGTGAGAGGTGCCAACGCACTCTGTACAAATGGCACAGTCTGAATGGCCTAATTTAGCACATTTTATATGTCGCACATCATGTAATTGCTTCATGTGTGTCCATTGTACTTCTTTGACTACATTGTATGCTTTCTTAGTGCTAGGACTTTTACTTTTTTTGGGTGGGTATATCTCAAAAGGTTGTTTGTAGGGGAAATGAAGGCCTGGGCTCTGGGTCTCTACCTAAACTTCAGCCTAACCTACTCCACTGTTTTATGTTTCCCTTACTGGGATATGATTTTTAAAAATATAGCCCGTTGGTAAAAAAACATTTATTTTCTTAATAATGATTTTCTTTCTTCTTCTTCTTCTTCTTCTTCTTCTTCTTCTTCTTCTTCTTTTTTTTAAGATTTATGTATTCATTTCAGAGAGAGAGAGAGAGAGCACAGAGGGGAGGAGTAGAGGGAGAGGGGAGAGAGAATCCCAAGCAGACCCCAGGCCAAGTGCAGAGCCCCACATGGAGCTCGATCCCATGACTCTGATATCATGACCCGAACTGAAACCAAGAGTCAGACACTCAACCAACTGTGCCACCCATGGTTTTCTTCAAATAAAATACATTTGAAAAAAGGAAGGAAGGAAGGAAGGAAGGAAGGAAGGAAGGAAGGAAAGAAGGAAAGAAGGAATGGAGAGAGAGAAGGAGGGAAAGGAGGCAAGGAGGGAGGGAGGAAGACCATTGCCCCGCAGCTTCAAGTATACAATTAAAACCATAGAAGGATAATGGGTTGATAAACCATAATAGTTTATTAGTGAGACATATTCATTTCTTGTCTTGCTCAAACAAAAAAATAAAAAATAAAAGCTTTTTTTTCTGTTAAGTGGTGGTTGTTTAGCTAAATTGAGATAAGTTTTTAAATGCTGTAGATTTTGTGGACTCTTTCTGGCTTACACAATTTCATTCTATAAGAGTCACATGTACTTCTCGAATCTGCAATTCTTATAATCAACTACAAAAAGAGGAGGCTTCTTTGAATTGCTGATGTTGTGAAGTGACCCTGGACAGTAGGACTCCAGAGATAGACATGCCACAGCTGTACTTAAGGTAATAGACAGTCCGTAGTACATAGACACAATATTGCAGTCAGTACTCCCTTATTTGATTTTAAAAAGCTCCTGGTCTTCCAGAAAAATTTCTCTTCTCTCTTTTTTTTTTTAAGACTTTATTGATTTATTCCAGAGAGAGAGCAGGGGGAGGAGCAGGTGGAGAGGGACAAGCACAGAGTCCAATCCCAGGTCCCTGAGATCATGACCTGAGCTGAAACCAATAGTCAGACGCTTAACTGACTGAGCTAATCAGGGTCCTGAAAAATTTCTTTCAGGCACATATATTCTATTCCACATGAAGCTGAATTTCTAAAACATTTCTTTTACCAGATTATTCTAAAGTGCCTACAGACTTTTAATGTCTTTTAAAAATGTGTTGACTCGGGGCGCCTGGGTGGCACAGCGGTTAAGCGTCTGCCTTCGGCTCAGGGCGTGATCCTGGTGTTATGGGATCGAGCCCCACATCAGGCTCTTCCGCTATGAGCCTGCTTCTTCCTCTCCCACTCCCCCTGCTTGTGTTCCCTCTCTCGCTGGCTGTCTCTATCTCTGTTGAATAAATAAAATCTTTAAAAAAAATGTGTTGACTTTCATATTAATAGTGCATGTTTGACACCTCACTTTCACCTCCATCTTTTTGTTGGACGAAGATAAAGGATTATTCATTAGAATTCTATCCTTTAAAAGAGAGCTTTGCAACTTAGAGAAATAGCATGTGCTTGCTCTCGCTCTCCAATGAAATAGAAAAAATTCCTTTGTACTTGTGGCAATGACATTCCAGATTTATCCCATTACCTAGGCAAAATACAACAACCAAACAGTTTTTAAAAATCCACTTTCAGTTCCCCTTATGCATTCATTTAAAGAAAATCCTGTCCTCTATGCTGACTTCTTCCTTTGTCTTCAGTTTACCAAGCACCATCTTCTCATTCTGTTATACCTCAATGATGGTCTTTCTTTTAATTTTGTTTTTAAGTATTTCACTTGTAGACAAATGCAAAGACGGTGCATAAAGTAAAGAACTTTAACATGGTAACAGAGTCCTGTGAATACCATTTTAGAATATGGACCCCTTAAAACCAAATTTTTATAGGCATTTGTTTATATGTTAATAAAAAATGCAAAAATAAGAAACAAATCCCCTGGGCCAGAAAGAAAGAAAGAAAGAAAGAAAGAAAGAAAGAAAGAAAGAAAGAAAGAAAAAAGAAAGAAAGAAACAAAGAAATCATGAAATCATTAGGGGAAATTCCATTTTGATGTGTCAGGTCTGGCTTGGAAAGATGGGGAAAGACTATGGTGATAATCCCAGTGCTTGTCAAGCTCATTCATTATTTGGCCATCATTTAGAAAAGAAATATCCAGTAATAATCTATTTTTCCTTTATTTGACTTCAAAAAAGTAGAAAATTATATCCTGAGAGCTCATGAATATATTCTAAAAGAATATGCATGATTTTCTCCTCCTTGGTGTATTATAATACTGTGGTGTAGATATTTTTATGTGACAGAATGGGTGGAAAATATTTCTCATCCAAAAATCACTGGGAACTTTATGTGCCCTATTTTGTAACTCTTTAAAATAACTACCTTTATTCCCTCACCACAAAAGCCTTCTTTTGACTCCTTCATTGGGAACCTATTAAGATTTCTTCAGTATGTTTCGTAAGGAGAGCAACATTTCAAAGCGTGATTCAGTCCACCATTTGGAAACTTGGAATAAGAAGACAACAAATTTTTATTAATGTAGTGTGGCTGACCAAGAAGCTGTTATTCTGAGACAAATCATGGGATTAGAATATCTATGAGCTTCTCCTATTCCTTACAAAAAGATATTTTCTCAATTCTTTCCATAGTTCGGACTATCGTTTGTTGAAAATTCTATCACTCCATTTTAAATAAGCATTCAATTATGAGTCTCCCGAGTATTTCTCCAGAATGAATGTACATTGATGTGAAGAGGAAGTGCATTTTAATCTTATTTACCCTATGTGTGAGGATTTCTTTTTTAGAATCTTAAATTGTAACTACTTTAATATTTTAAATTGTAACTATTTTAATTTTTTTTATTATATTCTGATTCTCATGAAATGATCTGATGGTTTCCTGCACCTATTTCTAAGAGGCAACATCAGCTCAGTGTGACTCCGAAAAGGTTTATAATTTTGATATCTACAGTACAAGATCACTACTTAGAAGAGAATAAACCTCTTTGCCCATGAATGGCAGCTATAAAGCAACCAGAAAAAATCTATAAGATCTCTTCCAAAGTTTTTGCATCCACTTGCGTGTGCTAAATTCGAATGTGATATCCATCTGAGAGTAAACTCTTTGGAAGGGTAAAACCTGAACCTTGACTTTCAGTCTTTACTTCTTGTTGTGGGTTATTGTAGTTTGGTGATTCTTTGTTTTTTACAGAAACATCACAACAGAGCCAGAGTGTCTAGGTCACACACAGAAACATTCTAAACATTCTTTACATTGCTGATAGAGGCAGCACAGGCAATGACAAAAAGCACTTCAAACTTTTACCTTCAACGCCTTTCACTTTAAGCCTTTTAAGATGCTATCATTCCTGTGAATGAAATATAATTCATATTTATGAATAAATAAGGGAACATGGATGCTCAAACAGCATGATATCATGACAAAAGTAAAACTCCAAGTTCTGTAACAAATGCCTTTTTTTAATACTTATTTAAAAGATAACAGAGTTTGGGGACTCTTCTAGTACATCTTTTCCCAGATTAAGCCTTTGACCTTGCCATTTGCAAAACATGGATGGACCTAAAGGGTATTATGCTAAGTGAAATAAGTCAGACAGAGAAAGACAAATACTATATGATTTTACTTATATGTGGTATCTAAAAAACAAAACAAATAATAAATATGCAAAAATCAGAATCAGACCTATAAATACAGAGAACAAACTGATGATTGCCAGAAGGAAGGGAGGGGAGGGAATGGGCAAAGAGTGGGAAGTACAGGTTA
The DNA here is from genome assembly GCF_024610735.1 of Ursus americanus. NCBI lineage: Eukaryota > Metazoa > Chordata > Mammalia > Carnivora > Ursidae > Ursus > Ursus americanus. Next base: position 60,900,874 of record NC_142135.1, read on the forward strand.
TCAGTTATGGGATGAATAAGTCGTGGGAATAAAAGGCACAGCACAGGGAATATAGTCAATGATATTGTAATAGTATTGTATGGTGACAGATGGCAGTTATTCTTGTGGTGAGAATAGAATAATGATAGAGATGTTGAATCACTACATTGTACCTCTGAAACTAATGTAACATTGTGTGTCAACTACACTCGAATAAAAAAATTAAAAAATAAATCTTTAAGCATCTGTTAAATAGATTTAAAAATCTCTTGGATTGGAGAAAAATGATAAAATCCATAGTTATTGGATTTCTGGGGAAGATGGCAGAGTGGGAGGATTATAGGTACACTTTGACCCATGGATACACCTAGATAATATCCATATGTGTAAATAACTGAGAAAACAATCTGAAGACTGGCAGAACAGACTCTCCACAGCTAACCATAGAGAAGAGGCCACATCAAAAATAGTAGGAAGGGTAAAGACACAGTGGGGAGTCAAACTGAACCACAAAACTGTCACAGGGAAGGAGAAACACTGCAGGTGTGGAGAGAGGAGAGGAGCAGACCCCACACCAGACACCCCAGGCATGGTGGACCCACACCAGGAAGATGAATCCCCATAATATTTGACTTTGAAAATCAGAGGGGCTTAGCTTTGTGATTTTTTACAATCAGTGGGGCTTAACACTTGGAACTTTAAAAATCAGCTGGCTGGGCTCTGGGAGAGCTGGAAGGTGATAGAAAACTGAGTCTCTGCCCTTAAAGACATAGTATAACAAAAAGCCCTGCTGAAATACAGCACAGAAGCAGCAGTTTGAAAAATGTCTGGGGTATAAGGAAGGAGCCTTATTTACTAATCTCAGAGAGTGTGCTGGAGGAGGAGGAATCTTTAGGAGACTTCTCCAAGACAAAAGAAAAGGCAGATCAGAAAGAATGATTACCCAACATTTGCAGCAACATGGATGGGACTGGAGGAGATTATGCTAAGTGAAATAAGTCAAGCAGAGAAGGACAATTATCATATGGTTTCACTCATTTATGGAACATAAGAAACAACAGGGAGATCGGTAGGAGAAGAAAGGGAAGAAGAAAGGGGGGTAAACAGAAGGGGGAATGAACCATGAGAGACTATGGACTCTGAGAAACAAACTGAGGGCTTCAGAGGGGAGGGGGATGGGGGAATGCGCTAGCCCAGTGATGGGTATTAAGGAGGGCATGCATTGCATGGAGCACTGGGTGTTATAGGCAAACAGTGAATCATTGAACACTACATCAAAAATTAATGATGTACTGTATGATGACTAACATAACATAATAAAAAATTAAAAACAAATAAAAAAGGCAGGCACCATTTCCCTCCCTGGCTCCCCAGCCTAGACACATGGACACCTATAAGAACCAGTGTAGCAGGAATAACCTCCACATAGCTTGCTAGCAGCTCGTGTCCTACCACTACCTTCTCCTGTGGACCTACCCCATCTAACACGCCCTCATCAGAACTCCATCCAAAACAGGGCAACAAATGTGACAGTATGCAAGCAGCCCCAATCGGGGACAGCATCACTCCAAAGTGATTCCTGCTCTGGAAAGAAGGGAAGAAAACCACACACACAGTTCAACTGCAGTCCCAGCAGTGGGCTGGAGGTGGACATCTGGTCTGACTGCAGGCCCCACCCTCCAATAAAGGTGTCGGGGGACAATACAGGGAAATCCAACAGTGTGGTGCAACTGCAGCTCTGACAAATGCCTGCACTGAACCAACTCAAGCCCAAAGCAGCCCTAGACCAGCCCATTAACAACACAGGGACCAAACTCTGCCCATAACAGGCAAAGAAAACCATTGCAGATAACTGGACTAAAGGCAAATGCAGCTCAGCCACAATAGCAGGGTGCATGTAATACACATAGGAAACACCCCTGAAGCCTATTTTACTTTTAGTAAAAATGGGACTTTGCACTGCAGGGCACTATTGGACTCTTCTTCATAAGATTACTGCTTTCAAAACCAGAAGATGTAGCTGACTTTTTTAATACAGAAAGAGACACAGAGAGTTAGACAAAATAAGGGGTCAGAGGAATATTTCACAAATGAAAGAACAGGGCAAAATCATAGCAAGAGAACTAAATGAAATGGAGATAAGTAATATCCCTGATAGAGAATTTAAAGTAATGGTCATGGAGATACTCACTGGACTTGAGGAAAGAGTGGAGGACCGCAGTGAGATCAACAAAGAGGTAGAAAACAAAGACCCAGTCAGATATGAAAAACTCAATAACTGAAATTAAAAGTACAGTAGGGGAAATAAATAGTAGACCAGAGGTAGCAGAAGAATGGAACAGTGACCTGGAGATGGGAGGAAAGCAAAAACCATCAAACTGAGCAAAAGAAAGAAAATAGAATAATTTTTAAAAATGAGACTAGATTAAGGGAACTCAGCAAAACCATCAAACATAATAACATTCACATTATAGGGATTCCAGAAAAAGAGAAAGAAAGGGGGGAAGAAAAAGTTATTTGAAAAAATAATAGCTGAAAACTTCCCAAATCTTGGGAAAGAAACAGACATCCAGATCCAGGAGGCACAGAGAGTCTCCAACAAAATCAACCCAAGGTGGTCCACACAGAAACATAGTAATCAAAATGGCAAAAGTAGTGATAGAGAATTTTAAGAGCAACAAGAGAAAAGAAAACAGGTACATACAAGAGAAACCCCATAAGGTTATCAGCTGATTTTTCAGCAGAAACTTCGCAGGCCAGAAGGAAACACCATGATATATTCAAAGTGCTGAAAGAAAAAAAACATGCAATCAAGAGTACGCTGTCCAGCAAGGTTATCATTCAGAATAGAAGGAGTGATAAAGAGTGTCCCAGACAAATGAAAGTTAAGGAACTCATCACCACTAAACCTACCTTACAAGAAATGTAGAAAGGAAAGGAAAGATCATAAGCAGGAGTAAGAAAAGTAGGAAGCACAAAAGCATTAAAATTAAGTATATCTATAAAAAATCAGTCAAGGGTTTCACAAAATAAAAGATTGTAAAGTATAATACCTTATACCTAAAATGTGGGAATGGGGAGTAAAAGTTTAGTGCTTTTAGGACAGTTCAAACTTAAGTGACTATCAACTTTATATAGACTGCTATATGCATAAGATGTTACATATAAACCTAATTGTAACCACAAATCAAAATTCAGTAATAGACAAAAAAAATAAAGAGCAGGGAATCCAAGTACATCACTAAAGAAACCAGCAAACCTGGAGGGAAGAGAGCAGGAGAAAAATGAGCAGAGAACTATGAAAACAACCACAAAACAAGTAACAGAATGGCAATAACTACATACCTACTAATAATTACTTTGAATGTAAATGGACTAAATGCTCCAGTCAAAAGACATTGGATGATAGAATGGGTAAAAAAGTAAGACCAATCTATATGCTGCCTACGAGAGACACATTTAGACCTTAAGACACATGCAGATTGAAAGTGAAGGGATGGAAAAGCATTTACCATGCAAATGGATGTCAAAAGAAAGTTGGAGTAGCAATACTTAATATTCAACAAAACAGAGTTTAGAACATAGACTGTAACAAAAGACAAAGAAGGGCACTCATAATCATAGAGAGAACAATCCAACATGAAGAAATAACAATTGTAAATATTTACACACCCAACATGGGAGCACCCAAACACATAAAGCAGCTCTTAGCAAACAGAAAGGAAGAAATTGATAGTAGTACAATAACAATGGGGGACTTTAACACCCTACTTCCATCAACAGAGAGATCAAACAGAAAATCAATAAAGAAATAATGGTTTTGAATGACACATTGGACCAGAAGGATCTAACAGATACATTCAGAACATCCCATCATAAAACAGCAAAATACACATTGTTTCAAGGGCACATGGAACATTCTCCAGAATAGATCACACGTTAGGCCACAAAACAAGTAGCAACAAATTTAAAGAGATTGAAATCATACCACACATCTTTTTTTTTTTTTTACCACAACACTAGAAATCAACCATAAGAAAAAAACTGGAAAAAAAACAAAAACATAGAAGTTAAATAACATGCTATTAAACAATGAATGTGTTAACCAAGAAATCGAAGAGAAAATTTTAAAATTATGGAGACAAATGAAAATGAAAACACAATGGTCCAAAATCATTGGGATGCAGCAAAAGCTATTCTAAGAGGGAAGTTCATGGCAACACAGGCCTACCTTCAGAAGCAAGAAAAATCCCAAATTAACAATCTAATCTTACATCTAAGGAGCTTGAAAAAGAACAAACAAAACCCAAATCCAGCAAAAGGAAGCCACATTGATTAAAAAAAAAAAAAGAGAGAGAGAACTCAAATAAACAAAATCAGAAATGAATGAGGAGAAATAACAACTGACACAACAGATATACAAAGGATTATAAGGGAATATTATGAAAAATTATATGCAACAAATTGGAAAACCTAGAAAAAATAGATAAATTTCTAGAAACATATAACCTCCCAAAATTAATCAGGTAGAAACAGAAAATCTGAACAGACCAATTACCAACAATGGAATTGAATCAGTAATCAAAACACTCACTAAAACAAAAGTCCAGGACCAGATGGTTTCAGAGGGGAATTCTACTAAATATTTAAATAAGAGTTAATATCTATTATTCTCAACTCTTTCAAAAAAATGTAAATGAAGGAATGCTTCCAAATTCATCCTATGAGTCCAGCATTTCCCCTAATACCAAAACGAGGTAAAGATAGTACAAATAAAGAGAACTACAGGCCAATATCCCTGATGAACATAGATGCAAAAGTCATCAGCAAAACATTAGCAAACAAAATCCAATAATACATTAAAAAACATTCACCACAATGAAATGGTATTTATTTCTGGGATGCAAGGGTGATTCAATATTTGCAAATCAATCAATGTGATACATCAGAGCAACAAGAGAAAGGATAAAAACCATATGATCATTTGAATAGATGCAGAAAAAGCATTTGACAAAGTACAACATTAATTCATGATAAAACCCTCCATAAAGTAGGTTTAAAGGGAACATACCCCAATGTAATAAAGATCATATATGAAAAATCTAGAGCTAACATCATACTCAACGGTAAAATCAGAGATTTTCCCCTAAGATCTGGAAAAAGACAAGGATATCCTTTCTTACCACTTTTATTTAACTGAGTATTGGAAGCCCTACCCACAGCAATCAAACAAGAAAAAGAAAATCCATCTAAATTGGTAAGAAAAAAGTAAAATTTTTACTATTGGCAGATGACAGGACACTATATGTAGAAATTTCTAAAAACTCCACCAAAAAAACTGCTAAAACTGATAAATGAGTTCAGTAAAGTCATAGGACACAAAATCAATATACAGAAATCTATTGCATTTGTATCCACTAACAATGAAGCAGCAGAAAGAAAAAGTAACCAAGCAATCTCATTTGCAATTGCATCAAAAGTAATAAAATACCTAGGAATAAACTTAATCAAGGAGGTAAAAGATCTATACTCTGAAAACTATAAAACATTGATGAAATAAATTGAAGATGACACAAACAAATGGAAAGATATACCATGCTCATGGATTGGGAGAACAAACATTGTTAAAATGTCCACACTACCTCAAACAATCTACAGATTTAATGCAGTCTCTATTAAAATACCAACAACAATTTTCACAGAACTAGAACAAATAATCCTAAAATTTGTATGACACCACAAAAGACCACAAATAGCCAAAGAAATCTTGGTGGGAAAAAGGTCCAAACAAACCCTGAAGTATCACAATCCCAGATTTGAAGATATAATATAAAAGTGTAGTAATCAATACAGTATGCTGGCACAATAATAGACACACAATCAATAGAACAGAATAGAAAGCCCAGAAATAAATCCACAATTATATGGTCAATTAATCATTGAAAAGGAGGCAAGAATATGTAATGGAAAAAAGTCTCTTCAACAAATGGTGTTGGGAAAACTGGACAGCTACATGAAAATGGATTAAACTGGATCACTTTTTTACACCATACACAAAAATAAATTCAAAATGGATTAGACCTAAATGTGAAACTTGGAACCATAAGAATCCTAGAAGAGGGCACGGGGAGTAACATCTCTGACATTGGCTACAGCAACTTTTTTCTAGATAGACCTCCTGAGGCAAGGGGAACAAAAGCAAAAATAAATTATTGGGACTACGTCAAAATAAAAAGCTTCTGCACAGTAAAGGAAACAATCAACAAAACAAAAAGTCAATGTGCTGAATGGGGGATATTTGCAAATGACAGATCCGATAAGGGATTAGTATCCCAAATATATAAAGAACTTATACAACTCAACATCCACCCCCCCAAATCCAATTAATAAGTGGGCTGAAGGCATGAACAGATATTTCTCCAAAGACATACAGATGGTCAACAGACACATGAAAAGATGGTCAACATCACTCATCATCAGAAAAATGCAAATCAAAACCACATGAAATATCACCAGAATGTCAGAATGGCTAAAATCAAAAACACAAGAAACAAGTATTGGCAAGGATGTGGAGAAAAAGGAACACTCATGCACTGTTGGTATGAATGCAAACTGGTATAGCTACTATGGAAAACAGTATGGAGTTTCCTTGAAAAATTTAAAATAGAATTGCAATATGATCCAGTAATCCCACTACTGAGTATTTACCCAAAAAATATGAAAATAGTAATTCAAAAAAATATATGTACCCCTATTTTCATTTCATCATTATTTACAATAGCCAAATTATGGAAACAACCCAACCCAGGTGTCCATTGATAGATGAATGGAAAAAGAAGAAGTGATATGAGATAGATAGATATATATATCATATTTAATTGTGGAGATTCAACCATAAAAGAATGAAATCTTGCCATTTGCAACAACATAGATGGATGCAAGGGGTATAGTACTAAATGAAATAAGTCAGTTAGAGAAAGATAAATACCATACGATTTTACTTATATGCGGAATTTAAGAAACAAAGCAAATGAACAAAGAAAAAAAAAGAGACAAACAAAAAACAGACTCTTAAGCATAGAGAACGAACAGACGGTTAACAGAAGGGAGGTGGGGGGTGAGCGAAATAGATGAAGCACTTATCATGATGAGCACTGAGTAATGTAGAGAATTGTACAACTGAAACTAATATAACACCGTGCCTTAATTATGTTGGGATTTAGAAAAAAGAACAGTAGTTACTGTTCCATGTAAAATCATAATGCTCTTATGTAATTTTCTCAGTGATTGTTTTGTTTCTTACTGCAATATTATTCTTCGGATCTTTAAAAATATATGGCTTGGGTCCATTGGAAATAAATTGATAAAGAAAAGAATTCACTCGCCTTATAATACGTATTAGGTTTCCTCTCCCAGTACATCTTAGAGACATTTCATATGTTTATGCATCCAAGCCTAACCTAGTGCCTTTTAGTTGGTAAGCAGACTCTAAATATTTGATTTTTAAATTTTAATTCAATTCAGTGAACTTTTATTGAACATCTGCCTTAGCTGAGGCATTATGCAGAGTTCTATGAGCATACAAAGATTGGGAGTTTGTCCTTTTCCCCCAGAGTTTATAATCCAATAAGGGAGGGAAGACATTAATAGAACAAATGTAGGTAACAGAGTTCCAGTGTGTGATAGGGACAGAGTGGAGAAAAGGCAACTTCCAGATGGGCTCATTGAGGAGGTGACATTTTTACATCGATATTTGAGATTAGCCCATGAGAGGTGAAATTTCAGAGGACTGCACAGCAGGGACAAACTTGTAGAGACAGGACTCATATACGGCCTATGAAAGAATTGGGTGCAAGATGATTTGATGGGGGAAAAAAAGTTTCATAATTCATGAAGGAAAGTAAGCTCATTTAGAAGTGTAGAAGGTCCCAAAGATCATGGTAAGATGCTTAGAGTTGGTTCTACAGGAAAAGGAAGTAACTGAGAGACTTCAAAGAGATAGGCTGTCTGTGCTTCAGGAAGACTAGCCTGACAGTAGAGCACAGGATGAATGAAATCAAATAAGGTAGGAGAACATACCAAGACACAAATATCCTTAAGTAGGATATCTTAATAATTTAGGCAAATGGACTTGGTAATGTGAAATGTTCAAATTTCCTATCTTAAATGAATACACACATACTCATTCTTCCTCAACCCAAGTCACCCTTCAACTACTTCCCTATTTCTCTTTTTCTTTTATTTTTTAAGATTTATTTATTTATTTGAAAGAGAGAGCACGTGGGGGGGAGGGGCAGAGGGAGAGGGAGAGAAGCAGTCCCCCCCCACCCCCCCCAGCAGGGAGCCTGACACAGGGCTCAATCTGAAGAGCCTGAGATCATGACCTGAGCTGAAACAAAGAGTCAGATGCTTAACGAACTGAGGCACCCAGGTGTCCCTATTTCCCTTTTTTCCATTCAGAGTGAAATTTGTGATCATTTTCCTCCCTTGCCATGTCCCTTCACGCCCTCCAACTTACCTTCTCAACCCTCTGACACTGAGCGTCCCACAGGGCTATGCCAGCAAAACTGCCCCTGCCAGGCATACACACAATCTTTCTATTGCTGAATTCAATTTCTTGACATTTCTTAAAATATGCTTTCTTGTTAGCTTCCAGAATATTGGACCTCCTAGTTTCTCCCTATCTCCCTGTCCACTATTCAATTTCCATTTGGAGTTCTTCTCCCTGCCACTTCCCTCAAGTGCACCTCAGGCTTCTGTCACAGGTGCTTGTCCTTTCTCATTTCACACAATCTTGTGAAGCGAGATCAATCACTCTCAGATCTCAGCTATCACCTGTGTGCTAATGATTCTCGAATGTGTGTGGCCAGCCCAGATGTCTCTTGAGCTGAAGAACCATGTACATCAGATACATACATGTCAGTGTGGTCCTCTGAGAAGCAGATGGCCGAGCTCTGAAGAGGCTCAGCCAGGCCCGTGGAGGGGAGCAGAGCAGGTTGCTTGCGGGAGGCATCCCAGGCAGGACAGAAGTGCCAGACTCCATCACTCCGCCATAGTCAGCTGCTGGACGTGGCGTCCAGGGGAGTATAGCGTTGATGTGACTGCAGAGGGCCATCATGAGGATGCTGAAGCTGGGGCTCTCGACTCCATGCATTTCTCCAGTGGCTTCCCTTTTATTTTTTGTCAGCTTTTTTTTTTTTTTTCTCTAAGTAGTCTCCATGCCCATCATGGAACGCAATACAGGGCACGGGGCCCGAACTCACAACCCTGAGACCAAGACCTGAGCTAAGATCAAGCGTTTGGACACCTAACCGCCTGCACCATTCAGGAGCCCCAAAAGGATTTCCTTCTTGTTTAAGACTGAAAAATATTCCCTTGCATGTGTACACATTTTCTTTACCCATTCCATTGGCGGGCACTTACATTGGCTCCAGGCATTGGCTATTCTACATAACGCTGCAGTGAACGAGAGAGGGCAGTTATCTCTTGGAGACAATCATTTCATTACCCAGAAGTAGGATTGCTGGTCATATACAGTCTTTTTTTCATTTCTTGAGGAACCACCATACTGTTTTTCATAGTGGCCACACAAGTTTACATTCCCACAGACGGGCACACAAGGGTTTCGTTTCCTCACATCCTTGCTGGCATTTGTTATCTCTTGCCTTTTTTTATAATAAGCATCCTAACAGATGTGAGGTGATATCTCATTGGGGTTTGGATTTGCATGTCCCTGATGATTAGTGATGTTGAGCACCTTTTCATGTCCTGTTGCCTATTTGTGTGTCTTCTTTGTTTTTTGGGTTTTTTTCCCTTTTTTTCTTCTTCTTCTTATGTTAGTCACCATACAGTAGTGTTTTTTGATGTAGTGTTCCATGATTCATTGTTTGCGTAAAACACCCAGTGCTCCATGTAATACATGCCCTCCTTACTACCCATCACTGGGCTAGCCCATCCCCTCACCGCCCTTCCCTCTGAAACCCTCAGTTTGTTTCCCAGAGTCCATTTTTATGTCTTCTTTGGAAAGTGTCTATTCAAATTCTAGGCTCGATTTTTAATTGGATTATTTGGTTTTTTTGCTATTTAGTTGCATGAGTTCCTTATATATTTTGGATATTAAATCCTTATTAGGTATGTGGTTCGCAAATATCTTCTCCTATTCTAGAGGTTGCCTTTTCATTTTATTGATTATGTCCTTTGCTGTGGCAGAGACCTTTTAGTTTGATATAGTCCCACTTGTTTACTCTTGCTTTTGTTGCCTTTGCTTTTGTTGTTAAATTCAAAAAGATCATTGCCAAAACTGATGTCAAGGAACTTACCCCCTCTGTTTTCTTCCAGGAGTTTCACAGTATCATGTCTTATATTCAAGTCTTGAATTCATTTTGAGTTGTTTTTTTGTGTATGATGTAAAATAGCGGTCCAGTTTCATTCTTTTTCATGTGACTTCAGTTTTTCCGACACAATTTATTAAACTATCCTTTCCCATTGTATAGTCTTGGCTTCTTTGTCATAAATTAATTGACCATATGTGTGTGGTTTTATTTCTGGTCTCTCTATTCTATTCCATTGACCCATGTGTCTGTTTTTATGCCAGTATCATACAGTTTTGATTACTATAGCTTAGTATTGTGATGCTTCCAGCTTTGTTCTTCTTTCTCAAGATTGCTTGTATTCAGAGTCTTTTGTGGTTCCATACACATTTGTGGATTTTTTTTTTTTTGCCTTTGTGAAAAATGCCATTGGAATTTTGATAAGGATTGCATTAAATCTGTAGATGGCTTTGGGTAATATGGGCATTTTGATGTATAAATAAAGGGGTTTTTTTGATGACCTGTCTCCCGACTAGAATTTGTAGTCTTTCTTATAGAAACTAAACTTTTCTTACACCATCTTCAAATTCTGGTATCAACTTTTTGAAGTAGAACTATGACTTAAAGATATTTTCAAAGCAGTCTGAACACAAAATGATTCTAAACTTTTATAGTTTTTTTTTATAATTGACTTGCCCATACCTAATTCAACAGCAATATTTTTAAAATGACTTTTCTTTATCAATCAAAAAATTAATGTTTTACATAATCAATAGTTCTTTCTTTTTGCTAATTTATCTTTCGTTTTGCACCCATATCTCACTATTTAATATAATATTTAAGTACATTATATAATGCCAATAATGAGTTCAACTGGCCAAAATTAGATTGGGGACAAATACAACTGATTCTCGGTGAGCACAAAATTTATGTTGCAAGTAGAAGTTTATGGTTTCCTATCTTCAGTCAGTAAGTCTTTCAGAGGGAATGGAGAGCACTGATCCATCATTTGGCCTTCTGGAAGGAATAGAGAGCAATGGTCCATCACTGGACTTTTCAGAGGGAATATAGGGCAGGGTCCATCACTGGACCTGAGAGAGGGGATGCAGAGCAGTGGTCCATCATTAGATCTTATGGAGTTGATGGAGAACACTGATCTATCTGGTTAGTTACTTAATTTGAAATTGGCTAAACGAGCTTCTACTAAGAAGCATTGTGACAATCTGCTTGGATTAGAATCTTGATTCTGCCACTTACTAACTGTACAACTTCAGTTAACTTACTTAACCGCTCTTTGCCTTAGTTTTCTCCTTTGTAGACTGGAGCTACTAATACATGGTTTCTATAAGAATTAAATAATTCATTCCTGTATTATACCTATATAATTCAAGTAATGCTAAATACTGCTATTACTATCTATCACCAAACTGGAGGCAATTAAGATTCAGAAACTCCTCCAGTTTGGCGATAAATGTCCTAGACACACACACAAACCCACACCAGTACTCCAATATATACACATTCACATCTCTTCCCCCAGCACTTGGCTCTAAGCCAAGAAACCACTAGAGAGAAGTCTAGGAGAAAAGAGACCACTTAGGCAAAAGGAATCTTTAAGGCTTTCCACAATCTAGCCTCGCTCTGCATAGGTTTAAAGTTTCAATTTGGAGCCAAAATGCCAGTAGATGTTTCTTTCCCTCATATCAATCTCTATCCATGTAGCTCTCACAGGGATCTGTGGGAAGGGTGGCTGTCTGGAGATCGAATTTATCCGTCACTTGGATAGGCTGATCCAATACTGTACTAACATTTCCCTGTTTCCAACAGAATGTGGTATTGATCTTGCCAATTAGACTATTGTTATAAGTGATAGCAGTCTGTACGGCTCAATAAACCAAAACATTACCCACAATCATTTGCTGTCATATTTTGAAGTCAAAATAGAACTGATACACCCCTCCTTTGAAGCCAGCTTTTTTCTTGGCTTATGTAAATGACACCCCTAATTTTTCACTTGCTCAGACCTCAGACCTCAGAGTCATACTGAATTCTCCTTTCCTGTCTCCTCACATCATATCAGTTGGAAGCCTTTGCCTTAACCATTGCCAGGTCTCTTGCCCCTTTCTCTCCCTTCCATCCCCTGATGTCCCATAATCCGGTATTGATAGCATTCTCTTAGAATCTGGCCACCGTCCCCTAAGTAGTCACCCAGGTCCTCTCTCATTCCACCCATGCCATGCCAGACGAAGTTTCCACACACAGCATTGGCCAAACTACTGGGGTTTGTTTTGTTTTGTTTTTTCAAACAGGGAGTGCTTTGTGAAATTTTATAACTTATTATGGTTGGTACATGTATATCACAAATGTTAAATTTCTGGTCCTTCTTTACTGTTTAATTAGCATCTAACACATTAAATTTTTAATAATTTATTCCTATTTTTGCCATCATATATAACAAAGCATCTTTTTGTCTGTAACCTCACTAAGCAACAATGGCTTAATACATCTCAGTATGCTTAGGGAGTGTTTTCCAAAGGGTCTGACTCAAAAGACATAAATGTATATAAATGACTGTAAGTGAAAAGCACACTTTGGGGGGCCAGTGTGAGTACTTCAAAAAGACAAGCAAAATTTCTCCTGACTAACTGCAGATCATGATTTGTGCAATAAGGTGAATCTGGTTTGAATGCCCCTGGGTAAGCAGAAGCTTTTCTTACCTCTGGTCCACTCTTTTCACTCATTTATTTGCATCCCCAGAATTGAACACATTTCTCCACCCTTTTACCATCTCTTTCCTCTATCACAGCACTGTAGCGAATCATTGCTTTCATTTATTAGTACCTGGGTCTCCCTCTGTTGGAATGCAAGCTCCTCATTGGTAGGATGGTGCCTTGTTAGGCTTGGTGCTTAGTCTAGAATGGGCAAATGACAAGTATTTGGATAACTCAATGATTGCTTGGTAGGATTTTTTTACCCCATGACTGAGTCTCCCAATCATACGGGACAAATAAATCTGGGATCCAAAATACTTCCCAGAATCAAAATACTTTAATAAAGCTTTTTAGCTGGATGCTAGAGAAATAATTACACTAGGATGCAAGAGGGAAATAAAATAGATACATAATGAATAAAGTAGTGTAGCAAGATCAGTGTGATAAATTTAGTTTAAGTCTACCAGGGAAAATTTATATATGATCTACGAATATATACAAAGTATAATAATCATCTATTATATTAACACACCTAATCTTGCATTTATATAAATGATTTATTCACTTGCATAGCCAAGCGCATAAACCTTTTCTCTCCTTTTTCTAAAAAACATTGTTTTTGCTTTAAGTAATGAAAATAAGAGGTCATTTTTAGCTCACTTTGGAGTCAGTGAAAAATAACAGAGAACTTTAGACAATCAATTGGTTCGGTTTCAAAAAAACCCAACTTATCATTGTCCTTACAGCAACTGAATTAATTTAAAATTCTCTAGCATAAATAATCAAAGACCCTTTTCAATATGGCCTTATCTTTCTTTATACCTGTCATAAGCATTAGTTATGCTGAAATAATTTCCATTCCAAAATGTATTCTATGTACTCATGATACTTTGTGAGTTTCCTCTGCTATCGAAATCCTACCCAGCTATAGTGACTTAAATATCACTTCCTCCATGTGGCCTTTGTAGATTTCTACAACTGGAGGTAAGCTGTATGTTCTTGGAGGTGCCATAGGACTTTAGTTATTCCTGTTATCACCACCAACTTTCTATAATCCAGTGTTTCCCATCATAAGAATCACCAGAGTACTTGGTAACATACTGACATGAAATCAGAATCTTCAGGAGAGGTCTGTGGGACTCAATAGGCTTTGTGCTTAGAGGTGTTATATTGTACAGGAAACTGGGCAAGCACTGCTGTGCATTTTAACCATTTGTGTAAATCTTATCACTCAATAGACTCATTTCAATGTCTTATTCATTTATTTTGGGTGTAATCTTCCAACCTGTCTTATGCAATGTTTTCCACAGATTAGCTAATAATAAAAAAAAATTGTCTGCTTGAATTCAAAATTACCACATATGGGGTATCCATTTCATATGTACCTAAAATCCTACCAGAAAAACTAGACACAAATAATAGAGACAAAAAGATATTCAGGACAGTCAGGCAAAACGTGTGATTCGAGAAATAACATAATGAGTTTGGAAAGTGTGAGTATCTAAGGATCTGGGTTTGGCTTCCAGCTCTGTGGCTTATCGTTATTTAAATGCTTTGATTTTAAGGCAGCTCATCTCTAAAATGAGGGTGGTAACAGTTATATTTTCTATTCTGTCAAATGAGACAACGTGTTAAAATTGCTTTGTAATCACATAAATGCTAGTTATTACTAGAGAAGCAACGATCTTTTGGAAGTTTATGAGTCCTAGGTGTTGCATGTTTAAATGGACTAAGATCGAGTACAAGTCTTTGAAAAGCGAAGTTGGAAAGGTGAAAAGATCTTATATGATTTGACTTCATCCACTTTTCTAGTTCTTCAGGACTCTCTGAATTGAAGGCCCCTGTGAGGTTGGCGATGTTTACTACTTGGTGACTGACGGATGCTTAAATCTTTCTGCTAACTCACTTTGCAAACTATTGGCCCAACATTTCTGAACCAAAATTTTACATCTTTCGAAAGTCACATTTTGTTCCTTTCCTTCGTGAAGTTCAAAACCCATGCCCTGCCATTATGCAGCCCTTTGTCCTATCCTACAAACCAAATATTTGCATACAGACATAATGCTATGGATTGGAGTGCCTGAATGTGTATTAGCATTTTTAAGCTTATTAAAATAAGGGAGGATGGATGGCAAGGATGGGGTTTACCATTCTTAGCATAGATTAATTAAAGCCCAAGGCCAGAAACTCATAAAAGAGGATCAGAAATTAACTTAACCCGAGCCGGCTTTAAATAATACTAATGAATATATTTCGCCTTGAAAAGAACTAATACTTGTGAGTAGAGCTGTAAAGCCACATAATCTAGTTGAGTAAGTTTGGCTTTAGAATAAAAGGATGTTTAAGCTTATCTGGCTAGACTGTGGAGGGCAGTAGGGGGGATATGTGATAGGTAGATATAGGTAAAAGTGATCAGAATGGTGTATTTTTATTTGGGCTTCTGTTTTAATACTGGAGGCTTACATTGACAGCTAGAATGAAATAGATAGATCACTAAACTCTTTTGTGGTGGGGATTGACGGTGGTGGGATTAGGAGGACCTATGCAACACAAGGAATAGGGAGTCAGGGAAAGTTACCTAACTCAAGGGAGTTTAGGGCTACCCTGTCTAAGTAGAGCCCAGAGCCCTGAAACCTAAGAAATAGCCAAGAAGTAATCCTGCACTTAGTTGTAGTGATGGGAGTTTGCCTTTACATATGTGGAGCTGATTCTTACAGGTTTTTTGATTATAGAAAATGCCATTAGATATTGTGGTATTCTAGGGACAGGTTTAAATTTTCTTTCTTTTCTTTCTTCCCCCCTTCCTTCCTCCCTCCTTCCCTCCCTCCCTCCCTCCCTCCCTCCCTCCCTTCCTTCCTTCCTTCCTTCCTTCCTTCCTTCCTTCCTTCCTTCCTATCTTTTTCTTCCTTTCTTTCTTTTTCTTTCTTTCCTTCCCTTTCTTTCTTTCTTTCTTTCTTTCTTTCTTTCTTTCTTTCTTTCTTCTTTCTTTCCTTCCTTCCTTCCTTCCTTCCTTCCTTCCTTCCTTCCTTCCTTCCTTCCTAAAAACTGAGGGGAGATTCACATAACATAAAATCAATCACTTTAAAGTGCACAGTGCAGCGGGCTTTAGTACATTCACAGTGTTCTACAATCACTGCCTCTAATTCTAAAACATTTTTATCACCCCAAGGAAACTCCCATGCCCATTAAGAAGTCACTCTTGACTCCTGTCTCCCTGCCCCTTGCAACCATCAATCTGCTTTCTGTCTCTATGAATTTGCCTATTCTGGATATTGATTTAAATAGAACAACACAATATGTAACCTTTTGTGTCTAGCTTCTTTCATTTAGCATAATGTTTTCGAAATTCAGGTATGTTGTACCATGCTATCAGTAGTTCACTCTTTTTTATTGCTGAATAGTATTTCATTGTATGTATATACCAATATGTTTATCCATTCATCCATTGATGGGCATTGGGGGATTTGCATGTTTTGGCTATTGTAAATGGTGCTGCTATGAATATCTGTGTATAAGTTTTTGTCTGAACTCTTGTTCTCATTATGCCGGTTTATACCCAGGAGTGGACTTGCTGGGTCGTATGGTAATTGTATGTTTAATTTTTTGAGGAACCAACAAACCTTTCCACAATGGTGCATCATCCTATGTTCCTACTGGCAATGTCTGAGGCTTCTAATTTCTCCAACTCCTTGCCAACGCTTACTTTTCTTTTCCTCTCCTTTTTAAAAAAATGGTATCTATCCTAATGGCTGTGAAGGGAAGTCTCATTGCAGTTTTGACTTGCATTTCCCTAATGACTAATGATGTTGACCATATTTTCTTGTGCTTGTTGGCTATTTGTATATCTTCTTTGAAGAACTGCCCACTCGAGTCCTTTGCCTATTTTTAACTGGGTTGTGTGTCTTTTGTTGTTGCATTGTAAGAGTTCATTATATTTTCTGTGCTGGACCCTTATCAGATATATGATTTGCAAATGAACCTACATGCTGTAGGTTCTCTTTTCACTTTGTTGATAGTGTCCTCTTCTGCATAAAAGTTTTAAATCTTGATGAAGTCCAATTTATCTACCTGTTTTTCTTTTGGTAGTTGTACCGGTAGGGTCATATCTAAGAATCTTTTGTCAAATCCAAGGTCATGGATATTTTTCCCTATTTTTTTCTAAGAGTTTCATAGTTTTAACTCTCACATTTAGGTGGTTGTTCCATTTGAGTAATTTTTGTACATGGTGTGAAATAGTGGTCCAACTTCATTCTTTTGCATGTGGCTATTGGGTTGTCCAGCACCATTTCTTGAAAAGATTATTCTTTCCCCATTGATAGGTCTTGGCATCCTTGTCTAAAATCAGTTGACCATGGACATATGGGCTTATTTATGGACTTTCAGTGCTATTCTATTGGACTGTCTTTTTATTCTTATACTGGTACAATAATGATTCAATTACTATAGCTTGGTAGTAAGTTTTAAGAGGTGTGAGCCCTCCAACTTTGTTCTCCGTTTTCCACATGACATCATTTAATCCTAATTATTTCAATATAGACCCTGGCTCCAAATATGGTCACATTGGGAGTTAGGGCTTCAATATATGAATTTTGAGGGGACACAATTCGGTACATAGAAAGTATGATGTTAACTGTAGGGTTTTAAAAAAATGTCCTTTGTCATGTTAATGAAGTTCCCTTCAATTCCTAGTTTGCTGAGTGCTTTTAATCATGACGTTTGCCAAATGCTTTTCTGCATCAGTTGAGGTGATCCTGTGGTTTCCCCTCTTATTCTATTGATGCAATATTCTGTGGATGTATTATATTACACTGGTTGATTTTAGTATTTTGAACACGCTTGCATTCTTGGGATAAAACTTAAAAAAAAATCTCACTTGGACATGGTGTATAATCCTTTTACTGTGCTGTTGGATTCAATTTACTAGTATTTTCCAAAGGATTTTTACATCTATATTCACAAGGGTTGTTGGCCTGCAGTTTTCTTTTCTTGTGGTGTCTTTTTCTGGCTGTGGTATCAGTGTAATGCAGACCTTGAAAACGGAGTTAAGAATTGTTCCCTTCTCTTTTAATTTTGGAGTTGTTTGAGAAAAGTGGGTGTTAATTCTTTAAATGTTTGGTAGAATCCAACAGTGAAACCAATTGGTCCTAGACTTTCTTGTGTTTGGTGGTTTTTGATTACTGAAGTCAATCTCATTACCAAATTGTTATATATCTATTTAGATTTCCTATTTCTCCTTATGACACTTTGGTAATTCATGTTTCCAGAAATTTGCCTATTTTATCTAGATTATCTGATTGGTTGGCATCCAAATTTTGCTCATAGTATGCTCTTATGATCCTTTTTATTTCTGTAAGCAGGGTTAATTTATGATGTGACACATACTGAAATCCATTCTGTGCAATGTCTGCATTATTGAATCATGATTATATTGATATGTTGGTCATGCTATCTTAGAGTGGCAGTGCCTAGAAATAAAAAACTTCGATGTTCTTTGCTCAGCATCTGGCTTCCTGGGACATTCAAGTAAAGCGTTATCATTTGGAGAGACCATAGTCTCTCCATTTTATCATGCATGCCTGACAAACTGAACTCCAGGAAATCATGAAGGATGTAATGGAATAAAGAAGCAGAAATAATGACAAGATCTGCCATTTATGGGGCTCTGAGAATATTCTAAGCACCATCCTGAACCTTTGTTTTATTTAGTCTGCATCACAGCTCTCCAAGGTAGGTACTACTTTTATCTCATATTTACAAATGTGGGCAAGGAAATTGAGCCTAACTAAAATTAAAAAAGAAAAACAAGACTTTTCCAAGATCACGGAATATGGGGCAGAGGTGAGACTCGAATCCAGGTCTTTCTGTTACCAAGGTCTGTCCTTCTTTTCATATGACTGCACAGAAAAAATAGAAATTAGTCTCAGTGATTTTCTATAGCCCATGGAGATTTTGACATTTATTCTTCATAGAAGAGTAAGTTTCTCAATTTTCCCAATGACTGGGTTGGATTGAGAACATATTTGAGTTATGGTTATTTCCTGCTTACAAAAAAGAAATATGTCACAGGATTTTAAAGTTATTGACATCCTTGAGACTTTCTGGAAAGAAGGAAGACTATTTGATAGCTGAGCAGCTTAGTTATTTCAAGGTAAAAAAGTTTACGAAGTTCTGAAAATTTCAATGTAGCGTGAAGCACATGAGCTCAAGTTATAGAAACAAATATACCATATTTCAGTCTTTAATGACTCAATAAGGTTCTTATTCCAAAGTGGATTTGCTTAGACCAATAAATCTAATAATCTATCTAAAATGTTCCTTTATTTTGTTTTTATGGGTAAACAATAAAATAAACTCTACCTAAAGATAAATGCATTAAAAGAAGATAATAGCCTTTTTAAGAAGAAGCTAAGAGAAGGCTCACTATGTTCGAGATTATCAATGTCCTTGCTGTAGACATTGGACAAAGTTATTTCTGATATTTTTGGTATAAGAAAGGCAGTTTTGTAAGTCTCAGAACTATGAACTCTACTGTATAGCACATACTTGATCTCACAGTTTAGGGGAACATGATGGTTGCAATAAAAAAAAATCCAGGCCGATTTTAATTTGGAACATTTGGTGCCTGATTTTAAGCCATTGCCATCTCATTCAAATGTTAGATTTATGAACCATACTCCAAATGATAATGGAATAACTACAAAAAGTATTATAATATGGCATTAAATCAAAAGCTAGTAACAATAACACAAAAACACATACATGAGACAATACAAAAGAAAAAATACCTCTGATACAATTTTAGGCTTCATACTTTGGCACTTAATGAAATTTCTCTCTTAGAGAGCAGATGGGAGACAATTATATTTTTACGATATATACAAAACTCTTATGCTTTTCCTCCAAATATTTCTAAACCTAATTAGGAGAGCAGACAAATTGCTCTAAGCAGATTTTGATGAAGATGGAACTTTGTTCTGTCAACTGGATGTGGGGCTGTAAAACACAATGGTCTCAAACATTATTATTGGAATTCCTTTCATACAAATTACTCTCCATATAACACTTTCCCCCCAGGAATCACAGAACATAAATGATGGTAACTATGTAGAAGGAAATATAATTTTTCCTAGAAAAATTCTCCTGTGAAAATTCTTCATGCTTTCTCTGCTCTTATGGTTACTGAGACCACATGGCATGGAGCATAGTCAAGCGTAGCTGAAACAGTAATTCTGAACGCAGACTGTCTGGTTTGAGGCCTGTCTTCGCAGCTAAGATGTGATCTTGCAAAGATCCCTTAAGCTCTCTCTTGCTCTAAGAGACAATAAGAATAATATCTACTACATAGAGTTGTTGTGAGGATTAATTGGGTTACATTAACTTCTTGGAACATCACCCAGCATGTGGAAAGCAACCAAAAAAATTACTTGTTATGATTATTTTCCTCTAACCTACCTCAGTGATCGTCTACCAAGTTGTCCTGATGCCAATCTTACTTCTCTCCCTTCCATCAGCTATCGTTGACTACAGAGATCTTTCTCTCAGAAGTTCACTAACAGGTGACCTCTCTTTGAGGGACATTTAGCTCTTTCCACTTTTTAAAAATACTTTAAACATTACTGTAATAAGCATCACTGTGTATGTCTCCTAGAACATATACTGAACATAGGTACATCCAACTATTGGTAAATGACCGGGTCATAAGATACGTGTATTTCCCCAACACTCCCTATTTTTCTCCAAAGCACTTACTCTCATCTACTACTTATTTTTCACTACATGTATATCTTTTATATATATCTTATATATAAGGGGACATGTGAAAGCCCAAGATCATTAAGAGGAGGCACCCCTCTTCTCTCAGTATGTCACAGAGAAGCATTTAAGATACTTCTGGACATACCACAGGGCTGTGCTTCATAGGATGAAGTCTGGTCCCTTATGTCTTTTACAGTGAGAACAGCCTTGTGTATGCTTATCGGTCAACAGGGCTCTGGCACCAAACAGCCTGAGTAGGGGCAGTTTTTGATGCCTGATTATCTCATGAGAAGAGGCTTCAGGCTGAAGGGGAAAGGAAGCCTCTTTCTGCCATTCTCATGGAAAGTTAAGCTCAGTGGTTGAGGTCAGAGGCAGCCTCTTTTACTGAGCATGAAAAGCCCTCTCCCCCAACCTAAGGGAGGCAAAGCCCAGATCTCAAGGGGCTCATTGACAGGTAACCTGACATTCCAGAATAATACACCAGACAATTCTGCTTGTTTCTCTTCAAGTGTAATATAGAAAGGTAGAATTTACTCCTTTAAAAGCTTACATTTTAATAAGGGCAGATAGCCAAGAACAATTGTTAAGTTATAATCATAATAACAAGAACAACCATTCCTTCCAATATGTGAGTTGCCAATTTTTACTAAGCCCAGAGCAAAGTTCTTCTGTATATTATTTCACTTAATATTTACAAGAACCCTAGGAGGTAAGTATTATAAATCCCATATTACATGGAAGAAAAGTGAGGTCGAAAGGAGTTAAGAAGATTTTGTAGGATGCTGTAACAGCAGCTTTCAGGTGAAAATGTGAATTGGGATTTGAACCCAGAACTGTCTGACTCCAAAGTCCATGGTATTTCTAGAATAATATCACAGTGCTCTATCCTCAATGAGATGCAGAATAGACATTTGGAGAGAAAGTTATTTAGTAGTAACAAGGGTTAGAAAGAGAGTGTATGAAAGGAGAGCTAGGTAAATAGGAAGATAACAGACTTAGTCCAATCAAATGACCTGTCAGTTTAGGTTCCTCTGGCATCACGGAATGACATTAAGAAAAATTAGGGTGGCTTCATGGCTGTATCTGACTCTTGATCTCAGCTCAAGTCTTGCTCTCAGGGTCATGAGTTCAAGCCCTGTGTTGGACTCCAGGCTGAGAATGGAGCCCACTTAAAAAAAAGAAAGAAAGAAAAAAATAGCCTTTAAAATATTATGACAAACCCCATTGCCCTTGTTTCAGCTGGTATCTCTCAAGATAGGGCAAATCGTTTATAGGAACATCATTAACTTTTGTTGACTATTTATAATCAAGGACCACTGAGACTCTTGAGATTTAAGCAAAATATGTTAAGGAAACCCAAATAGCTTCCTGAGGTTTAAATGAAAGTAGAGGCATTTCTTTCTTTATTCATCTTTGTTGCTTCTAATCTTGAATTTCCTTGATTTCCAAATAAACACCCAAACATGCACACACACACACACACACACACACACACACACACACACACACACACCAAAGCTTGAAACTACATCAGGCGTTCCATTTCGAAAAAATCCCTTTGACTTCCAAACTCCTGAGTTTTCTCATTGGCCTTTCCCTTTGAGGTTGTATGGCCTCTACGCATTTTACTGGCTTCTCCATTCCTTCCCATCTCTTTTCTCTCATGCTCCTGTTGGAAGCAAAACCAATTCTTTTACTTTTTTCATGCAAAGCAAATCAATAATCAGTATTGGCTTCTTGGGCTGTGACTGTCACCCATGTCTTCGGGATTTTATCTTTTATTCCAAGTGATTTCTTAATGTATTTTCTTGATCAAGGACTATTTTCTACCTGTATTAGTTATCTATTACTGTGTAACAAATTGCTCCCCAAGCAAGCTGCCTCAAGTAAGAGACATTTATTATCTCACAATTTCTGTGGGTAGGAATTTCTGTAGGAATTCAGGAGCACATGATTGGAGTGGTTTTGGCTCAGGTTGCTCATGAGGTTGCTATTAAGGTATCATCCAAGGCTACTGTTATCTGAGGCTTGACTGAAGCTGCAAGATCCACTTCAAGATGGCTTCCTCACATAGGTGTTGGCAGGAGGCTTCAGTCCTCACAACATAGACTTCTTCATAGATCTCCTGGAGTATCCTCATGGTGTGGCATCCGGTTTCCACCAGAGTGAGTAATCCTGGAAAGGGAAACCACAATGCCTTTTATGTCGCATTCTTGGAAGTTCCACTCTGTCAATGTTGCAATATTCCTTTTTAATAAAAGATTTTCTTTATTTATTTGAGAGAAAGAAAGGGGAGATTGAGAGAGAGAGAGAAAGATCACAAACAAGGGGAGGGGCAGAGTGAGAGGGAGAAGCAGGCTCCCTGCTGATCAGGGAAACCAAAAGGGGCTTGATCCCAGGACCCTGGGATCATGACCTGAGCTGAAGGCAGACACTTAACCAACAGAGCCAGCAAGGTGTCCCAAAGCTGCAATACTCTATTTGTCAGAAGCAAGTCACTATGTACAGCCCAGTCGCAAGAAATGGAGATTTGAAGGGAGAAGTCTCAAAGAGTTTGTAGGGATGGATGGAACTAGAGTGTATTATGCTAAGTATTTGTCAGAAAAAGACAAAAACCATATGATTTCACTCATATCTGCAACCAAACAGATGAACATAGGGGAAGGGAAAGAAAAATAAGATAAAGACAGAGAGGGAGGCAAACCACAAGAGACTCTTAAATTTGGGAACAAACTGAGGGTTGCTGGAGGGGCTATGGGTGGGAGGATGGGGTAACTGCGTGATGGGCATTAAGGAGGGCACTTGATGTAATGAGCACTGGCTATTATATGCAACTGGTGAATCACTGAATTCTACCCTTGAAACCAATACTACATTATACATGAACTAACTGGAATTTGAATAAAGTCTTGAAAGAGAAAAAGATTTTGTAGAGATATTTTTTAAAAGATTTTATTCATTTATTTGACAGAGGGAGAGAGAGAGAGAGACCATGCGAGCACAAGCAGGGGGAGCAACAGGCAGGGGGAGGGGTGAAGCAGGCTCCCTGCCGAGCACGGAGCCTGATGTGGGACTCAGTCCCAAGACCCTGGGATCATGACCCCAGGCCAAAGGCAGACATTTAACCTACTGAGCCACCCAAGCACCCCTGTAGAGATATTTTTATACAATTATACTTCTTAAAAGAAACTCTCATGCTAGAATGCATCTTTCATCACATTACACATAAAACATTTTGCTTTAATTGAGTATAAAATTTACAGCAATGTCTATAATCATAAACACTGAACTTGGTAAAAATCTGCTGCAGTCTAGAAAAGGGTTCATTTTGCTGCAGGAAACATTCAATAAATATTGCAAATAACCTCAGCAAGAACTTTGCCTTATGGGTTCTTTTGTGAGTGTGGTCAAGGCAACAACCATTTCTTTTTGAACACCAACAATGCTGAACAGTAAGCAAGTGACTAGTGCAAGTAACCATAAGCTGTGTTATGATGTGGCAGTGATATCTTTCTAAATATGCTGACTTGTTTAGTATAATTTTTATTTTTTATTTTTATTTTTTTATTTTTTTTAAAGATTTTATTTATTTATTTGACAGAGAGAGAGAGACAGCCAGCGAGAGAGGGAACACAAGCAGGGGGAGTGGGAGAGGAAGAAGCAATTTCCCAGCAGAGGAGCCTGATGTGGGGCTCGATCCCAGGACCCTGGGATCACGCCCTGAGCCGAAGGCAGAGGCTTAAGGACTGAGCCACCCAGGCGCCCCTAACTTTGATTTTTTAATATCTTCATGAATACTGCCAAAACCTCTTTTACTAGAAACAAAAATGTTGAGAATAAATCTCTTAATTTTTTTATAATAATTTTTTATTATGTTATGTTAGGCACCATACAGTACATCCCTAATTTTTTATGTAATGTTCCATGATTCATTACTTGCGTATAATACCCAGTGCACCATGCAATACGTACCCACCTTAATACCCATCACCGGCCTATCTCAATTTCCCCCCCTCCCCTCTGAAGCCCTCAGTTTGTTTCCTAGAGTCCATAGTCTCTCATGGTTCATTCCCCCTTCTGATTACCCCCCCTTCATTCTTCCCTTTCTTCTCCTACGGATCTTCCTATTTCTTATGTTCCATAAATGAGTGAAACCATATGATAATTGTCTTTCTCTGCTTGACTTATTTCGCTTAGCATTATCTCCTCCAGTCCTGTCCATGTTGCTGCAAATGTTGGGTAATCATTCTTTCTGATGGCTGAGTAATATTCCATTGTATATATGGACCACAACTTCTTAATCCAGTCATTTTTGAAGGGCATCTCGGTTCCTTCCACGCTTTGGCTATTGTGGACAATGCTTCTATGAACATTGGGGTGCATATGGCCCTTCTCTTCACTACGTCTGTATCTTTGGGGTAAATACCCAGTGGTGCAATTGCTGGATCATAGGGTAGCTCAATTTTTAACTTTTTAAGGGACCTCCACACTGTTTTCCAAAGTGGCTGTACCAACTTGTATTCCCACCAACAGTGTAAGAGGGATCCCCTTTCTCCACATCCTCTCCAACATTTGTTGTTTCCTGCCTTGGCAATTTTTGCCATTCTAACTGGCGTAAGGTGGTATCTGAATGTGGTTTTGATTTAAATTTCTTTGATGGCTAATGATTTTGAACATTTTTTCATGTATCTGGTAGCCATTTGTATGTCTTCATTGGAAAAGAGTCTGTTCATATCTTCTGCCCATTTTCTGATTTGATTATTTGTTTCCCATGTATTGAGTTTGAGAAGTTCTTTGTAGATCTTGGATACTAATCTTTTATCTGTAGTGTCATTTGCAAATATCTTCTCCCATTCTATGGCCTGCCTCTTAGTTTTTTGACTGTTTCCTTGGCTGTGCAGAAGCTTTTTATCTTGATGAAGTCCCACAAGTTCATAACTCTGATTTTATATGATTTCATTTCTCAACTACTGGTTTTACTTTAACATGAAAAAAAAGAATATGTGTTCATTTTAGTTAAAAAATCAAAGAGACTTAAGTCTAATCAATATGATAATTATCCTTTGTTTCCTCCCCAAAAGAATATATATTGCTCAATCAATTAAAAAGTGAACAAAAATCAGTCTACCAATCAGTTGTTTTGCCCTTATAAAACACAAAATGTCAATTTGACGACTTGTGTCATTTAAGTGAATCAGTGCGATGTTTTGACATCAAATATACAACACTTTTTTTCTTATTTCTCTTGGGTGAAATCACATTCAAGGGAAATGGTTCTATTTAATCTAGTTTCTTTCATTAAAAACAAACAAAGCCTGTCTGACAGTGGAGCCAAATGGCCACATTGACACCTGCCACTGTACTCTGTCGTCACCATGTGCCGTGTTCCGTAAATGATTCCGTGAGCTACTCTCTTTGAGAAGTCTGGAGGCTCTACACTAAGATTAACTTCCTATTACTAGAGGATGAGCACATTCAGGATTAAACTCCAGAACTGTTGATTCATCATTGCTGATTAGGACTTCTACTCAATGTCTTTGTTCGGGTTGGAAAAGTTTCTCCTGTGTGGCCAGTAAAGGCTGTGAGGAATGCAGTGCTCTTTGGTAGATGGGTCCTATTATGGGTTTCTGCCAATCTTCTTCTTGGGTCTGTGGGATTCCAAAAGAGACACAGGACAGCTGCATAATCCTCCTAAGCATCACAGGAGAGAGCCCCTAAGAATACTGAGCCATAGTATTTAACTCATCAGTAATAATTGTTGGGCTTCAGAATACAGTTGCATTGTTTAACCAACATAATTTCAAGGAGTCACAGAAAAGCATAATTACTAAGCTCTAATCTTTCAAACATATCTCTGCAGGTTGGGGCTGTAGATGTCAACACAATAGCCTTTTCAAACTCTGGGAGAGAGAGAGAGAGAGAGTGTGTGTGTGTGTGTGTGTATGACTGTATGAATTTCAATAGCCAGTTTATATTTTCGGGGTTATTGACGTCTTTTTCTCTGATGATATAAGGTCAGAGTGAAGTATTGCAAAGGGAATTTTTAAAGGAAACAAGAACTCCAAATAAATAAAACATGGATAGACTCACTGTACCTCTAGCTTCCCGAAGAAAATAAAAGACTCTGAATAGGTCAGGTGAAGGAGCCCCTGCTGTACTTGGCTACAGGCAGTGTGCTGAACTCCGTAGCTATAGTGCTGGCCCCGGACAAGTCACCTAACCTTCCCGCTCTTCATTTGTACATGAGAAGAGAGTCTTAGAGGCTCATATAAAATACTTAAAACAGGTTCCGACCACAGTAATTGGTCAATTAATGTCATCTCTTATTATTTGTAGAAAACAGAAGGAGAAAACCAACCACTTCATAGCTATTTGAATTGTTGATCTTTAAAATTTCTCAAACTTTTTAAAGAGTTCAGCCTTTGGCTAGGCTGCCAGGACTTTTTGACATTTTCCCTGCAGTATGACATAACTTCAGGCATGCAAATGCAGGCTACATCCTTAATGAGCGGCAAAGTTTTACTTATAAAAAAATCATTTAAAACAACCTGGACAAGATTCAAGTCAGTACTTTTTTAATTCTAAAGGCTTTTTTTTTTTTTAAATCCAGGGTTGGTGCTTTCTTTGAAAACAATTGCCTGTTTCATGTAGACGCCAATGCTATGTATTTGTATTTGTATTCTGGTTGCTGTGCAGGGAGCAGACTGAAGGCGGATAAAGGTAGATGCAGACAGACCTATTAGGAGTGGCAACGGCACCAGGTAAAAGGTCAAATTCTGGATCCTCAATTTGAGCTTAGACCTACTCTACATGATGATAAATCAGCTGGGATGTGAGAAAGGACATGAGTCAAGACAACTACATGTTTTGGGTTTGAGTAATTAGAAGAATGGAGTTGCCTTGCTCTGAGATGAGGACCGCTTGGAAAGTGGTGTGGGAGGGAGTGTCAGGAGCTCAGGTTTGGATAATTATATTTGAGATGCCTCTTGGGTATCAAAACGGAGACAAGGAGATATTGGGTGGTAGCATTGTCAGATTAAAGCACAGGACACCCAGTTAAATTACAATTCCTGATAAACACCCAAACTAGTTTTCGATAAATACAAAACAAGTAATTTCATTGTACATACTTCTACCAAAAAAATTATGCTTGGCTAGTTGAAAATTCTTAATTTTACCGGATGACCTCCATTTTTATTTGGTGAGTCTGACAATCCTATCAAGTGGGCAGTTGAATGGTGAGGAAGAGGTCACAGGCTGGAGCGATCAAACTAAAGACCATCTTTGAAGTCACGTGATTGAATGACATCATCAAAGGAGTAAACTCGGGCAGCAGTGAAATTGATCCAAGGGTGGGGTCCTGACACTCAGGGTAGAGGTCAGGTGATGAGGAGAAATAGTAAAGAATCCTAAGGAGAGAGCAGAAAGTTAGGAGGGAAACCAGATGAGTGTAGACAGGAAGCCAAAACAAAGCAAAGTTCTCAAGCAGGAAGGATCACCTGCATCTGTAGCTGCCGATAGGTGAAGTTTGGTGAAGGTGAGGACAGAGAAGGGCTGAAACAAGGAAGACATCTTTAATGACAAAAATGCTCTTTCTGGATTGAACATGGGAAGTGCTGATTAAGCATGTGTTCAGAATTCTTTTGGAGACTGCAAATAGGGACAATTCTTCCAAGGAGTTTTATAAAGTGAAGAAAAGGAATATGTCATTCCCTGGAGAGGAAAATGAAGTCAAGAGGTTTACTTTTTTTATAAAAGAACTAACAGGATGTTTGTGTGCTAATCAGTATGATACAAAGAGAAAGAAAATTAATGATGCAGGAGGCAGAGGGGAGAACAGCTGGAGAAACAGCCATGTAAGGAAAGAAGAAATGAGCTCTAGAGAGAAAATGGAGGGACCGACGGGACAGAGGTACACAGTGACTGGGGCGAAGAGGGTACAGAGAGGTGGACAGAGTGGCGGTCATCCTTAATGGATGTTCTCTTCTGATTGCTTCATTTTTCTCAGTGAAGAGGAAGCCAGGTAGCATTTCGCTGAGAATGAGGATTGATGGGAAGGAGGCCTATAACCCTTTGTCTCTTAATCCATCTCTCAACATTTTTGCAGTTTCATCGTTTCCAAATTTGTTCTTTTGTCTGTTACAAAACCTTGAATTTTTTTTTAAGAGAGAGAGAGAGAGAGAGAGAGAGACAGAGACTAAGGGGGGGAGGGGCAGAGGGAGAGAGAGAACACAAAGTAAGCTTCATGCCCAGTGTAGAGCCTGCCCCGAGGCTCCATCTCATGACCCTGAGATCATGACTTGGGCTGAAATCAAGAGTTGGATGCTACCAACAGAGCCACCCAGGTGCCCCTAAAACTTTGATTTTCTATCTTGTTTCTAACTTGTTTTCTATCTGATTTGATGGTGCATGTGTCCGATCTCCCCTCAGAGTTGGTAAATTCTCTAAGGGCAGTGTTCATGCTAGCTCCTGTGTGAATTCCTATGCCTTATCATAGCAGATGGGCAACGAAGATTTATTAAGAGAATTAAGATTTTTTTTTTTAATGAAATGCACTGTAATCACCAGAAACTCTTTTATTTAGGCGAAAAACTATTTCTTTTTTCCAAAGATACACTGTATATTGTGGAAGATTCAGATAAATAGATTAATTCTTTCATCTAGCAGTTATAAAAATGTGCGTTGTCGAAAACATCGTAAAACTATACTGGCAATGTACACTTAACCAAAAAACCACTTCAGTGTGCATAAAATTGTTAAATAGCATAAACATAGCAATTACGGTTCAAAGTGGAAAGAAAAAAATTTTGAAATAAAGCCTTATAGATTGCAAACAGTAAGCAATATATCCTGCAAAGAACTTTAAGTACAATTTTAAAACATGGAATTTTAAAAATGTTGCCAACCATATTCTTCTTAAATATTAACCAGGTGAAATGATACAGATATTTTCAAAAGAGAAAGGGAATATAAATAATTATTGCCAAGAAATCACCATATATTAGTGGCTAAAAATGTTGATATGCTAACATATTTACAAATAAAATAATTGAGAACTGTATTTGGTAAAAAGGTTAGGCATTAACTTCAAAAGTATATATAATTATGGCTCTCTTTATTTTAGAGTATAGATTTAACCACACACTATGCAAATTAAAAAGATATTATATTCGGTGTTTATGTAATTGTGCGGTATTTCCTCTAAAATTATAGTGAAAATATCTATAATTAAATAAATGCTCTCTCCAATTACTGAAAAGTCTCATAATCTTTTTGCCTCTATAAACAAAGACCTATTGTAACATCCTTAAGAGAGTGAGCCATTCATGACAGTTTTACACATTTCCACTCTTTTACTTTAAAATTTTTTCCTTCCCCCTCTATTCTTTTTTAGAAAGAAGAAAGAACAAATTAACTCTGTGAAGACGAGTTTCTACATAGACACACGAATGTTCAATAATCAGCGATAATGCCAATGTATTCCTCCACTATTACAAATAAGCTAATTGTTTTTAAGTTTACATATGACACTTTTTTTTTAGAGAGAGAGAGCACGAGCAGGGGTCACGGGGAGGGACAGAGGGAGAGGGAGAGAGAGAATCTTAGGCAGGCTCCACACCCAGCATGGAGTTCAATGCAGGGCTGGATCTCACGACCCTGAGATCATGACCTGAGCCAAAATCAGGAGTCAGATGCTTACCCCACTGAGCCACCCAGGCGCCCCTACATATTCCACTTTTAACACTAAAACAATTTCAGGTATTTCTAACATAAGATGAGGTTTTAGTTATTTTTAATCAAATCATCGCTCTTCCATTTGCGCATTGATGCCCAATAATGTCAGAGAAGCGCTACATCTGGATCCATTTTCAAACTATTTGATGTAACTATTTTCAAAAGAACAGATAGAACAATAAAACAATTCATCAAGTTAACGTTTAAGCTTATTCTTTTTTTTTTTTTAAAGATTTTATTTATTTATTTGACAGAGAGAGAGAGACAGCCAGCGAGAGAGGGAACACAAGCAGGGGGAGTGGGAGAGGAAGAAGCAGGCCCCCAGTGGAGGAGCCCGATGTGGTGCTCGATCCCATAACGCCAGGATCACGCCCTGAGCTGAAGGCAGACGCTTAACCGCTGTGCCACCCAGGCGCCCCGAAGCTCATTCTAAACAGCTGACTTGCAAACATGTGACTACTGAAAATTATCGTTCCTGCTCATTTTGTTCTTTTTACTCTCATTCTATTTGCTAATTCATTCTTTTCAGTTCCGGGATTTTCCTTTTCTTTTAAATTCAGGAATAATTAATTTACTTTGGTACCATATGAGTCTGAGACTTCACACTTAAATATACTCAACAGCTGTTGTTTCTAAATCTTCAACATCTGTAATATGTCTACTGGCTATGCTTCCTTCAGGCGCCTGACATTATTCGGGGCTGCTACCTTACTTCTGAATTGGGGGGGTGAGAACTAACTCTGCCTTCTCTGACTGTGACAGTGTCGCTGGAGTTGCCTGTTGTTATCGCTTTCCAGGACTAAGACGTGGAGTCGGAGAACACTAGAGCTGGGATGATCGTTAGAGTCCGTCTTGGCTGCCCATCTTGCTTTATGGCTGAGGAATGAGGTCCACACACGGGATTTAACTCGCCACATACACTGAGTAGGCAAAGAACCAGGATGAGAACCCAAATCATAGGACTCTTTTTTTTTTTTTTGAAGATTTTATTTATTTATTTGACAGAGATAGAGACAGCCAGAGAGAGAGGGAACACAAGCAGGGGGAGTGGAGAGGAAGAAGCAGGCTCATCGCGGAGGAGCCTGATGTGGGGCTCGATCCCATAACACCGGGATCACGCCCTGAGCCGAAGGCAGATGCTTAACTGCTGTGCCACCCAGGCACCCCGAAATCATAGGACTCTTAACTGGGTGCTCACATTTCTGTGTGCTATAGGTTAAAATTTACTTTTCCATCTCCTTTCTATAGTAATTGCCCAAGTTTACTCTTTTTTACTCTCCACAAAAAATTTCATGGTTGAGAATCATTTTATTTTCCTTGGGATTATATTCATGTCTATAACCCCAGCTTGGATCTTGCATCAATGCCTACAATATGTGCAGAGCACCCACCTTCTGGTGACCTGTCTCCCCCACCCCCCGCCGCCATCTAAGCAAAGACTCTCTAAGCCGTGGAGTTCTTTACTTCTCTTCTGTGTCTCATTAGTGCCATGTATTACCTCTATTATAACACTCATCACGCTGGATTCTCATTATTATGCAGTCGCATGCCCTTTAGAGATAAAGACAAACACCTGACTGTGGGTTCTTTGTGTCCAGGAAGTCCCCTCAATACTTCCCAGCATTGTTCAAAGGCCCACGCACAGCCGCAGACCACATCTGAAGTCAATAATTTGTGGCCACCCATGTTTTTGTCTCATGAAGCAAGAGTACCCTATTCAACTGAAAGAGGGTCAGAAAACCTCTTCTTTTCCCCAAGTCAGAGGGCTCAGGGCCCTGTAAAAAATCAGTTATTTCATTTGTACCCAGGGGCTACTTTTGGAGGTGGCCAAAGTGCTATTTTTTAGCTCCTTAGGCTTTTCTTTCTATACTAATTCGGAGCCTGCAATCCCAGAAAATGTTCAAGGCAGTAAGAGAATGGAAGAGGCGGATGGCAGACTGCTGTATTCTGGGGAGTATCCCCCTTCCTCCGTATTTTGTGTTATCATCAGGAAAAGTCCTAGAAATAGGGTAAGATGGCTATTATCATTTCTAATATAGATCTGTTTTCAGAACCTCAAAGAACCAAACAGAAAGCAACGGAGAAGATCCGCATCAGTTCAACGGTAACCCAAGGCCTGGGCCATACGAGAATTGTCAGGAACCATTCCCATTAACCTTCTATTTAGAGACAGAGGAATCTGAATGCAGTTGCCTGGTGACCGTTTAGCACAGTGGTTAAGTATTAAGTATCCTGTTTATCTGGAATCATTCAGCCTGAGTTTCAATCTCAGATTTACCACTTTTTAGGTACACGGTTTCAGATAGTTGTTGGTGCCTTAATTGACATTCCTCGGTTTCCTCCCCTGTGAACTAAAAATAATAATATTCATATTTAGGGTGACCATGAAGAACAGACTGTCACTCTATGCCAGATCTCTGGGTCTAGAACGTTATACAATTGTTATTTTATTTTTACAAATACTCTATGAGTCAATTCTAATACTTGCTTCATTTTACATAGGAGCAAACTCAGGTTGAGAAGTGGTAGCTAACGTCTCCAAGGTTGTACAGCAAGCAAGTGGTAGAGCCGGGGCTCTGAACCGAGTCTGCTTTACTCCAAGCCCCCACGCGCTGCTCTGTCCAAGCAGCACCAGCACGGAATTAATGAGGCAAACACGTAAGCCCCCAGCACAGCCCTCACCCTCACTGATATGCATTCCAGTGGTAAGAGATATTATTTGGCATGATTTTGAGGTATACACATATTGTGCTTCTCTAAAATCATGACAAGGGAGATGACGGAGTGGGGCATAGCTCAGTTGCTCTTGTTTGGTTCCTGATATGCTCTAATGGCCTACATTGTAACGTGAGGCAAGGTTCTTACCTAATTGTATCCCGTTTTCTTCATCTTAAAAACAAAGTAATCTGAAATAATAGCAATTGGTTATCTTATAGTAAATGTGAGCGTAAGACTTAAGGGTCTTCGTCCTCGCCCTGCTTCGGACCCCAGGTCTCGTTTCCAAGTGGATAAGCATTTCTGCTTTACAGTTTTTTTTTTTTAAAGATATTTTATTTATTTATTCGACAGAGATAGAGACAGCCAGCGAGAGAGGGAACACAAGCAGGGGGAGTGGGAGAGGAAGAAGCAGGCTCACAGCAGAAGAGCCTGATGTGGGGCTCGATCCCAGATCACCGGGACCATGCCCTGAGCCAAAGGCAGACGCTTAACCGCTGTGCCACCCAGGCGCCCCATCTGCTTTACAGTTTTTACAAGAGAACAGGAGGGAAGTGGTATTGAGAGTGTTTATACCTGGTCTCATTTAGAAATATTATGAAAGCATGTGTCAGAAATAATCACACTTTTTAAAATAATGAAATGTTTCACTATTCAAAGATACTTGTGTATTGTCATTTTTCTTCTCGTAATGCAAAGGACCATGTTGGGAGTCAGAATATAATAGATGTTTCTTTAAAGATCTGCAGTACTGCTCAAGAATTAGGCAGGAATGAAAACAAAAGAAGAATGCTAGGTAAAAGATGCTTTCTAGTGCAGCAGTTTATTTTGTAATGATAAATCTTACAATAAGATTTTCAGGATCTAAGGATAACAGATACAAGTTGGCCAGTAGTGCAAGCTATATACCTTTTAGTTCTTAGTTTAAACTTTGGGAAGTCCTTATTAAAGAACCAGGTCCTTTTGAAATTTTATTTTTTAACACATTAACATAAAATGAAATTGAAGACTTGATTCAAAATTTTTACTTGTCTGAGTATAGAGGAGGGGATATTGTTATAATCTTTATATATTAATTGGAATACAATTATTATTTGTTCATTAAACGACCACTGTTCCCAAAGTTGTAATATTTTAAAACCACCTCCAAAAAACCAAGCAAGGGCCAATTAAACAGCATATGGTGTGTTAAGGAAATCACGCTGCCCTGTTCCAAGGTATTACTTACAGAAAAAGAAACATTTATTTAAATGTCCCATATGAATAGCCTGTCTTAAAAACCAGTGTTACAGTCTGCATCTACTCGACCAATAATTTGGTGATAAATATTCAATTGGTTACTCTCACCAGATACAAAGGAAAGCCTTGAAATTTATTTCCAATTAGACATACACACTAATTTATGTTTATCACCTTTCTTGCAAATTGATAAATCTTACTTCTCGCAAACTCTATTTTGTATGATAAGGGACAGACCTATCCAAACCCAAAACAAAAGCCAAACAAACAAACATTCTTTCTGTAGCCTCTGGAATTAATCAGATACATGGAATAGACCACTGTGGAAACTGAAGACATTAACATGCTTCCTAAAAGATACTTTTGTTCCATCCACGTTGATTTTACCAGCCCAGGGAAATAAAAATAGCCAGAAGTAAAGTAGCCAGGTGACTCAATGTAGTATTTCTCAATGGATGGCCCACAGGTAGGAATCATCTGAGAGGTTAAAATTGCCTATTTCTGGGCTTCACCCTAAATTCACCGAAGCCTCATGAAAATAAAAACACAAAATGTGACCCCATGGGAACCATAAGCCATAAAGTTTGGGTCAGGGGGAAAAGCTGATTGTGCAAGCAGTTTGCTCATGAAGCCTCTTTGCATGTATTAGCTTGCCTTTTATTAAAAAGGGGGATTATGTCTAAATAATCCTTACGTTGTTGTTAGCTAGATCATCACCTGGTAAATGTTTTAACCGCAAAGATCCTAGAATGTCTGAGAGATGTATATGATCATTGCCTTATATTCAAGAGACCATGGAATGCCAGGAAGTTTGAAATGATCAGGAGAGGAACTACAATGGACAATGCACTGATGGCTCAATGTGAGATCTCTGCTTCTTTGATGCGGGATGTTGGAGCATAGAAAAACCTGCCAGCACCTGTAGGAAGTGGAACTTCTGGCCTTACGGCTGTTTTCTGGGGTCCTCTTAACAGACAGTTAAAAAGAATGGAATCCTGTCTATTTGACAGATTTAAGAACATATCTCATGGCACATTCCCTCTGTAAAGGAAATTTACCTGAAGTCAGGATTTAAACCAAAAAAAAAATTTTTTTTTTACATGCTAGCCAGTAATAGTAAGACTTTTCATTAAATAAGATAGTAAAATTCTTTTTTTTTTTTTTAAATCTACTCAGAGTTTGGTCTTCTTTTACTGTGCACTGAAAACATCTCAACTGATATATCAAGCTTAAGGAAATAATCAGAAACACAGATATAACTTTTGTATAAAGCTTGCCATGTTAATTATAATACCGAAGATGGAAATAGCATTAGTGATTATGGCATGACATGGACACTAAAAACACGACGGAAAGTCCAAACAATAGTTACTGGCATTGGAAAATAGATTACAATATTTTCTCAATTCTCAATTTAGTATAGAGGATAGGACCTGAATTTTTAAACATATATAAATATGTTAAAAAGGAAATAGATATAAAAAATGCTAACAATTCTTATCTCTTAATTTTAGATAACTTAAAATTTGTTTCTTATTATCTTTCGAAATGTTCTAAACTTACAGTGAATAGCAACTCTTTTATAATCAGGAAAACACGTGTTTATCTTTAAAGAAACTCTTCGGGAAATTGAAAATTTTATGAGAAAGTAATTGGGAATCCAATTAAGAATAGTCGGGATGCCAGAAGAATATACTGAAAAATTAGTGATTTATGGCGACATCTTTACCACTTTGAATAAAGCTAGAGGAGAGCCATGTCCTTCCATGCCTGACATGTGGTGTGGGATTTCCACACTTAAGTGGTATGACGAAGCAGAGCAGAAGGGAGAACTCGACATCTTTAGATGACATTCTTTTCTCTTTTCCTTTTTTGCAGGGGACAGAGAAGGAGTATATACAATTGGAACTCTGTTTCAAAGGATAAGGAAGTGGACACAACGAGGTTAAGACTGTGTGTAGCATCATGGCACTGGCATTTCAGCAAGGCTAACCTGAGGCACGAAACTCAGCCCCCGGCTCAGCTTTCCAACTGCAGTGTTTCCTGGCCCCACACCCTTGATGCCTGAAAGTTCCTCTCCTGTTAAAGTGAAATATTGAGCCATGTGCTAGAATCATATACTTTCCTCTCAAAATATTTGACCAACAAAACAGGATTAAAATTCTGTTGGCAAATGTGGGTTATAATGATTTTACCTATTAGGAGCTATTCATCTGTATTTTTTTTTTTTTATCATTTCAGATGTTGTTTGTGGAAGGAGAATGTGATTACTTGCCAAAATCTACATTATGTCATCTGCTCTGTTCTATAAACAGATTACACATACCGTACAGACATAAGCTGTGGGCTGTGGTTAGCTAATTATGTTTAATGCAAATACACACACATGTACAATTCATTTTAAAGGGATCAATTATAAGCGCTATATTTTAGTTACAAGAGCTTTTGGAAATACCTCATCATAGCAGTATACCAGAGCCATTTGACAGATTTTTTTTTTATTAATGAATACAAACCATTTGGAATAGTGTATGCAAAACTGATTTTTGAGAAAGTATTCACTAATTACACAAATATTATGAGATGATTTGGTAAAATATAATCTATATTACACATAGGTTTAGTCCAGGTGGGTTCATTTGTTGCCAAAACATAGCATTTCTATTTTTATTTCAAATCTAGCATATAAACTGTTCACAAATACACTCATTTGACTATTAAAGCTAAACAGCAAAGCATAGCATTTGCCCTGGCAGCAAATAATTTAGACTACAATTTAAGGATAAAAGACTTTTGTTTTTAGAAAAAGTTAAAAAAAATCCCACCATGTTGTACAGATGCACCGTCTGTATGGTTCCCTCGAGCTTCTGTCCACTGTGACAGAGGCTTCTCTTCACCTTCAGTGATATAATCTGACTTTGAAGAAGGCAGTATGTAACCAGGTGCAAAATTACATCTCCTAGCCTCCCTGCAAGCTACAAGTGGCCATGTGATAATTCTGGCCAATGAAATGAAAGTGGAAGTTTCTGAGCGTTCCAAAAAAGCTTTCTAAAAGAGACCCAATTCGCTTGTACACAGCTTTTGTTCTCCTTTTTCCTCCCTAAATTGCTGAATGTAGAGAATCTAATTGGTGAATATGGGATGACAGCCATGAATCTGAATGCTGCCCCATGGGGGACCAGACCGAGAGCTGAAAGGTGCTGTCTCAACGATGGCTCCCCGGAGTCACCTATACCGGCCTGAGCAGCCTATCTCTGGGCGTCTTGTTTCATTTTTTTGCTTTTTCAAAGTTTTGGAAACTTAATCTATTCAGTTGAGTGTCTGTGATTTGGATATCCTGTAAAATGAGGCAAAAGTGCCTTCCTTCCTGACGGAAGTGCAGATTATGACTGTTAGCAGAAGTTTATTGTTTAGTAGATGTTGTTAAAATCACTTAAGAATCAATCGTTCCCAATTTATGAAGGAAAGAATGTTTGGGTGACTCAAAAATCTAAAAAATTTCTCCCTCTCGCCATCAAACACATTGATCCTTTGGCTTTAGAGGAAGACTTTTTACTTCTGAAGACTATTTTTCCGTATTACAGACCCTTCTTTATAAACCAGGTTCCTTAATACGGACGTTCATGAACGGGCTTCGCGTATCCTAAAGTTGTCTAACAGCTCCAGTATTGTAAAAGACATTTAATGCCATAAACTGATGTTTATTATGAAGGTGTTCATGTTCCTCTTTAAAGAAAAAAAAAATCTCAGTGATAATCAAGGTCACATGTTCTATTCTATAGCCTAAAGAAGCTTATAAGGATTTCCATTGGAATTCATTCCTAATATGAAACTCATTGAATTAAAACATCTGAATTCTTATATCTGATTCATAAATTAGTTATTAAAGCCCAGAAATTCAACGAAATATCAAAATCAATACTTATATGGATAAAATTTAAATGTACTTTGTTCAGCATCTCCTTGGAGAAATCACTGGACACCGCAAAATGGAGATAATTTTATGGTAGATTACCATAATTACTTCATGTTTTATAACTATGCTTTGAGCTCAAACTGGGCAAAAGCTAGGTTTACAGACTAAATGAATTCTGAATATTTCTCTGTATAATATTGGTTTTCTTGTTGTTTTTACCTGGAAATACATATAAATTTATTTCTCTATTAATTCACATTAAATTTTCTCTAAGATCAATATTTTTAAAACTGCTTTGTTCATCATATTTAATCTCCTTATAATTTGTGCAATGCTTCATTACCATCATCATTGCTGAGCATTTGTGATGTAATTGGATAGTCCTGGTAAGTGATAAGAAGAGGGAACCACAAAGCCAAAATGAGCGAAGGCGCACATCCCTTACGTATCCTCAGCATTTTATTTTTCACAGTTCTTTTCATCTATCAAAGGCAGTGTGGTGAGTAATTTCAAATGTCAAATTTAAGTGTGCCAGGTGAAAATTGGGGTAGGTTGGATGTGTGAGATTACCAAACAGATAAAGTATTAACCTTTAAAAGCTTTCATTTGTGTATTTCCACCTGGATCACATAAAGTACGTTCTGTTGCCCTTTTCATGCAATTTCCTGGAACTCTGCTGGAATTGTGCTAAGTTTATATTTGAGTGAGGTCTCAATAATAAATTATTTGAAATAAAGCCTTAAACCTAGGTATTGATTGTGAATGAGATCCCTGGGAATGAAATAAGCCTAAATCAGTATGCAAAGTTGTACCTTTATAATAACTGTAAATAATGCGTAGTAACATCGCTCCTTATTTCTACACAAAATTCTCAAATCCATCTTGTTACTGCCTGCCTCCCATGTATTGAACAGTCTAAGAAGGGAAAGCTAGAATCAGGTTTGGCTTAAGAGATGATGTAGAGTCTAGCATAATCTAGCAGATAAAGGGTATAACCATAAATATCACACTTGCTCATGGCTATTAGGTCATCAATTATTCAAAACAAATAATCTGCTGTTTAATGAAAATTCACTTTGTATCATGAAAGATCTCAATCTCAGTATTTAGTTTTCTCTCCTATGGATTTTTTTTTAATCTCATTGTTAATCTACTTTACTGAGGCTTATTTTATATACAATAAATACACCAATTTTAAGTATACAGTTTAATGAGTTTTAACTTATATATACATTTAGATAACCTCCACCTCAGTCACAATATAAAATATCTCCATCAACAGAAAATATTTTCTTGTGCTTCTGTGCAATCTTCCCAGCCCCTGTCCCAGGCAACCCCTGATTTGTCATCACTATAAATTTATATAGATTTAAATTTTCATATAAAGGAAATCAGGCAGAGTTTTGATTTTTTTTTCCTTTTCCTTTTCTTCTTTCTTTTTTTGCTTGGAATAGGATTTTAGGATGTATCTATGTTGTGTGTAACAGCAGCTTATTCCTTTTGGCTGAACAGTATTCCATCATATGGATAAACTATTGTTTGCTTATTCATTCACCTGTTGATGGATATATTGGTTGTTCACAGTGTTTGGCCATTACAACTAACACTGCTGTGAACATTCATGTACAAATCTTTGTGTGGGCATATGTTTTAATTTACCTTGGGTAATTACCCAGGAGGGGGATTGCTGGATCATACGGTAAGTAGGTTTAATTGTAGAATATCTACCATATTGTTTTCCAAAGTGGTTGTACCATTTTATATTCTACCAACCATATGAGGTCATTCCAGTTCCTGCATACCCTTGTTACCTCTTGATATTGTCAGACTTTTTGCTTTTAGAAATCCTGGTGGCATATAGTGAGAAATTGTGGTTTGAATCTGAATTTCCCTGATGACTGCAGATGTTTAGCATGTTGGACTGATAACACTTCTATTTTGTAGGATTCCTAATTTTCAACTCTCATTGATTAGGCATATATCAACGATGTTATTATCATCATTTATTCCTTCTTTCTCTGTCCAAGCCCCTCAGTTTTCTACAGTTCTCCCAGCCCTCCCAGATATGCAATGATTTAGTCAGGATCTCTACTGGGAGATGGTACTCCCTTAGAGGTTAACACAGTTCTAATAAATTAGAGGGAAAAAGAAATTATTTCCTTACCATGAAAGAAATATGTACTTACAAATTCATGCAATCCACCAAGAAATAAAACTGAAGATGAAAACTACTCCATGGGCTTATTCTGGAGTGTCTATTATGTTAATTTCTAGATAACAAAAAAACCCTCAGTGCTTTTACATTTTATCAAGGTTTTGGGGGGTCGTTCCCAACCATATAGTTTTGTAAAAATACCATGTCTATGCTTCTGACTTGTTCTTTCCACTCTCAATCATTCTCAGTCCACCTGGATATATATTCAGGTTTACCTTCAGAACTTCAGAGCTATACTTAAAGTTCTGTCCTTTGGTAAATGTGTCTGGGTCATTGTAGTCTCTCTCTTGTGTGTTCTCTAATTACTCTGGACTTTCCACTGTTATGATACTTGGCAAATTGTGTAGTAAGCACCTGTTCATATGTCTGACTCCACAACAGACCTGTAAATACTTAAAAGAAGGAATACATTCGACAAATTTTTACACCCCTAAATCATAGCACAATATTTAGCATCAGAATAAATTAGAATTAAATCCTCATTTTAGCTAATAACCTTAATATCTTTCTCCTTTATGATTTGCCTATTTCACGGCCACAGAGATGAGTAGAAAGAAGAGAAGAATATTTATTTTCCTCGTACTCAACTTATGCATGAATTAGTTATCCAAGTAGATTGTGAACAGGGTCAATTTGGAGTTCTGTCTTGCATAGATTTCAGTGCAGTTCCTTTCTTTCTTTTTTTTTTTTTTAAGATTTTATTTATTTATTTGAGAGAGAGAGAGAGAGAGCACAAGCAGAGGGAGAGGGAGAAGCAGGCTTCTTGCTGAGCTTGAACCTGGGGTCCTGGGATCATGACCTGAACTGAAGGCAGATACTTAACCAGATGAACCATCCAGGTGCCCCAGTACAGTTTCTTGTTTGTTGATGTAAATGGTCAGGAAATGTTAAATGAATAAAAGAACAAAAACTGAAAAAAAAAAAAAAACCCCACAAAATTCAAACTGGTACTTACCTTTCAATATACTTAAGTAAAATCAAGCATAGAGAGAAAAGAAGAAGAGACATTTCTGAGATAGAAATTCTTAAATATTTTAAAATAATTATTACTTAAGTTTCAGTTATTTATGATGGAATTTCAGAAATGAAATTTCCCTGGAGAAAGGCAATGAATAGGCATGACCTCAAAGTGGCTGAGAGGTACTACTAATTAAATCTAACTTCTGAAGAGTATCTTTAGATCGTGATGGATTTTATATGTAATCAGTAACAGTATTTTTCTTGTAATTATGAATAGTACATGCAAGCTTGGAATTTTTTCATCTTTTAGTGTTAGATTCAATATTCAACATTTTTTAATAAAAGCAGTAATTTCTGTATTTCATGGACTTTAATATAAAAAGTGTTCATAAAAGAAAGCGTAGAGTGGTCTTCTGGGTGGCTCAGTCGTTAAGCATTTGCCTTCAGCTCAGGGCATGGTCCCAGGGTGCTGGGATCGAGCCCCGCATTGGGCTTCCTGCTCCGCTGGGAGCCGGCTTCTTCCTCTCCCACTCCCCCTGCTTGTGTTCCCTCTCTTGAGGGCTGTCTCTTTCTCTGTCAAATGAATAAATAAAAATCTTAAAAAAAAAAAAGCATAGAAGATGAAATAGAATCTTTTGTAAATTCTCACTGGTCACAAAAGAGAAAGCAGGCCTACAAAAAGAATCAAGTTCAGAAATTTTTCAAACATATTTATTTAGAAGACTTTCTTGTGTGACTAGTTTGATTTCAATAACATTGAAGATCTAGAATAAATAATATTTAAGAGATTTCAGAGAAACAAAAAAAAATAATGAAATTGTTTCAAATGTCTTTGACAATTGTAGTTCTTTGCTTTATACTCAAATTATTCTATGTTGAGAAAAACAAAATGATAAAATAATGCAAAAGTAGAGAAAAGAAGAAATGGTGTACTAATATAATTAAATCCTGAACATCTCTTCCATAACAAAATGTATATTCATTGCAATCTAGTATATTATGGTTGATCTCCAGGTTAGAGAGTATTTACTATATATATATATGTATATACATATGATATAGAATATTGGAAATATACTAGTTTTTCCAATATCAAGTATAATCATTGAGACATATTATCCATCAGTAGCTATTTGTATTCAAAGGCAAAAATCCTTAGTTATCTGCCCTTTTAAAATATGTAGTTCTTAGGTGGCTTTGCCACGAGTAATAACAAGACTCCCAGTCCAGTTTCACTCACTGAATCATGAGATGTTATCTGCCATTAACATTAAAGCTAGCTCATAGATTGGAAGAACAAATTTTGTTAAAATGTCTATACTACCCAAAGCAATCTATACATTTAATATAATCCCCATCAAAATACCAATGGCATTTTTCACAGCACTAGAACAAACAATCCTAAAATTTGTATGGAACCACAAAAGATCCCAAATAGCCAAAACAACCTTGACAAAGAAAAGCAAAGTTGGATGCATCATGATTCCAGACTTCAAGTTGTATTACAAAGCTGTAGTGATCGAAACAGTATGGTTCTGGAACAAAAATAGATACATAGATAAATGGAACAGAATAGAAAACCCAGAAATGAACCCACAACTATATGGTCAATTAGTCTTCAACAAAGCAGGAAAGAATATCCCATGGGAAAAAGACAGTCTCTTCAACAAATGGTGTTGGAAGAACTGGGCAGCAATATGCAAAAGAATGAAACTGAACCACTATCTTACACCATACACAAAACTAAATTCAAAATAGCTGAAAGACCTACATGTGAGACAGGAAACCATTAAAATCCCAGAGGAGAACACAGGAAGTAACCTCTTTGACATCGACCATAGCAACTTCTTTTTAGATCTGTCTCCTGAGGCAAGGGAAACAACAGCAAAAAAAAAAACTGTTGGGACTACATCAAAATAAAAAGCTTTTGCACAGCAAAGAAAGTGATCAACAAAACTAAAAGCAACCTATGGAATGGGAGAAGATATTTGCAAATGACATATCTGATAAAGGGTTAGTATCCAAAATATACAAAAAACTTATAAAACTTAACACCCCAAAATGAATAATCCAATAAAAAATGAGCAGAAGATGTGAATAGACATTTTTCCAAAGAAGACATACAGATGCCTAATAAATGCATGAAAAGATCTCTCGATATCACTGTTCATCAGAGAAATACAAATCAAAACTACAGAGATGTCACCTCATGGCTGTCAGAAAGGCTAAAATCAACAGTACAAAAAACAATGGGTGCTAGCAAGGATGTGGAGAAAGAGGAATCCTCTTGAATTGTTGGTGAGAATGCAAACTGGTGCCGCCACTGTGGAAAATGGTATGGAGGTTCCTGAAAAAGTTAAAAATAGAGCTACCCTACAATCCAGCAATTGCAGTACTATGTATTTACACAAAGAATACAAGTATACTAATTCAAAGGGATACATGTATCCTGATGTTTACAGCAGCATTATCTACAAGAGTCAAATTATGGACATAGTCCAAATGTCCATTGACTGATGAGTGGATAAAGAAGATGTGGTATGTACATACAATGGAATATTACTCAGCCATAAAAAGAATGAAATCTTGCCATCTATAAGAACATGGATGGATCTAGAGAGTATTATGCTATCCAAAATAAATCAGTCAGAGAAAGACAAATAACATATGGTTTCACTCATACGTGGAATTTAAGAAACAAAACAAATGAGCAGAGGAAAAAAAGAGAGAGGCAAACCGAGAAACAGACTTTTAATTAAATATAGAGAACAAATTGATGGTTTCCAGAGAGGAGGTGGGGGGGGGTGTAAAATAGGTGATGGGGATTGAGGTGTGCACTTGGCTGTGATGAGCACCAGGTGATGTATGGAAGTGTTGAATCACTCTATTGTACACCTGAAACTAATACTATACTGTATGCTTATTAGCTGGAATTTAAATAAAAACTTCCAAAAAATTAAATTAACCCCTTAGATAAATGTGACTTATGATTAATTATTGTAATTTGAAAAATTATTTATACTTTGCATTTTTTCATCATATGACTACCTCTTTGAATTGAAGTGGCTTTGATAAACACAACACCGCGTATCGATGACATCACTCCTGTACATCTCAGACATGTCCTAGGTTTAGAAATTCTGAACACTAATATTTGGGAAAGAGCAAGTCAGTAATACACTCTCATGGGTTGCATCTCAATATTCCGTGTCGTTTATATAACTTCATCTGTGCAAATAGCAATTTATACAGAGCCTGCCTTTTTTTTTTAAGTATTTTAATATTTCCTGAGTGTGATTTTATTAGAATGAACAACTCCCAGAATAATTGCATCTGGGACTGCAGACAACTCTGCTTCCTGGAAAGATCCAATAAAGAGGGTGCAGTGTAGTGTTTAGCTAAAAGATTACCAACCCAGTGAGTTAGAAATCTAAGAATTTAATATCCTGGTCCTAAGCCATCAA
Organism: Ursus americanus; assembly: GCF_024610735.1. Classification (NCBI taxonomy): domain Eukaryota; kingdom Metazoa; phylum Chordata; class Mammalia; order Carnivora; family Ursidae; genus Ursus; species Ursus americanus. Next base: position 60,945,873 of record NC_142135.1, read on the forward strand.
TGGATAAGCTAGATATCTTTCCTTGAGTGATATGTTTGAAACCTATTAATATTGTGCTTTAACAGACAGAACTGTTAAGTCTAGGTCATCAGCTGAGATAAATTGTACAGATCCAAACTACTACCAGTTTCTTTCAGTAGCTACAAGTAAAGTAGAATACTTTTCTACTACCTATTATATTCACTTCTCTTGCTACCAAAACACTCAAGTGTAAAATGAGAGTTTATATCATTGACAAAGTACTCTGCTTCTCTGTGATTTGCAAGGAGGCCACAGTGGTTTGAAAGTAATCACTGCTTTTGATTTCTACGCTGCTTCACCTCAACTGGCAATCACTTAACCTCTCTAGCTATTTAACTGTAGCTATTTAACTCATTTAACTGTAAATTAAGAGTATTTCACTTGAAAACTCTTAAGGTCCCTTCCTACTCCATTTTGCCATGTGACACTGAATCTCTCCATACGGTACTAGCACTGAAGCATTGCACACTAAATTCTATGAACAAACACAGACTGATGAGATTTGTTATAGGAATAAATAAAAGTTTTCAAAAATATAAAAATGGTCAATCAACACATGACTAGGTGCCCAACATCCATAGTCACTGGGGGAAAGAAATTAAAACTACAATGTGATACCACTTCACACGCACTTGAATGGCTGCAATTGAAATACCATTAACAACAAACACTGGTGAGAATGGGGGGAATTGGAACCCTCATACATTGCTGGTGGCAATGTCAAATGGTGCAGCCATTTTGGAAAACAGTTTAATAGTTCCTCAAAATGCTAGAGATGGAGTCACTGTATGGTTCTATAATCCCATTTGTAGATATATACCCAAGAGAAATGAAAACATATGTCTACACAAAAGCTTGTCCATGAATGTTCCTAACATTATTATTCATAATAGCCAAAAAATGGAAACACTCCAAATACCCACCAGCTGATGAATGGATAAACACAATGTGGTTTAGACATACGATGGCATGTTATTAAGCAATAAAGGGAATGAAGTACTGATAATATGCTGATACGACACCAATGAGCCTTGAAAGCATTATGTGATGTGAAAAAAGCCAGTCACGAAAGACCACATATTGCCTGATGCCGGTTTCATGAAATGTCCAGCATGGGCAAATCCTGAGGACAGAAAGTAGAGTAGTTAAATAAAGTATAGAGGCCATAAAGTGAATATTATGCAGGTAATTTTTTAATAGTTTTGAGGACAACTTAAAAACCTGGGAAACTGCTCTGAAACATTTAGGGGGGGAAAAGTCGGGTACAAAATTTTATACAAGAAAGAAACATTGTTGGAAAGTTGTTTTAAAAAGAAAATAGATGTATCTAAAATTCTGCTTTTACGATTCTAGTCAATTTTATTATACTGGAAGTAAGTGATACTTTAATGTTCTAACATTGATCTGAGGCCACATTCTTTATTATGAAGCATTTCAAAACAGAACGTAGTATCTGAAATAAAGTCATGCAGTCTTTTTAACAATATGCAACAGAAATATTGAAAAATTTTAACAACCCTTAATGGAACAAGTAAATGTGCTTTTTTTCCCCCTTTGAATTGAGAAACAATGACTATGCAACATTATTTTTTATCTAAGAACTCCAGAAATGTAATTATGCCCCGTACAATCAAAACCATACTTCAACAAATTTTTATTGATTACTTACTAATTGCCAGTTACTGCTAGACCCAGCAAATAAATACAATGGAATTACTGCCTTCAAAGAATTGGGACGGGGCGGGGGGGGCGGGGAGATCACACAGAAATAAGGAACCGTCCATGTGTGTGAATGGTGAAATAACGTAATCCTGTACAACCAAGGAAGGTGTAAGGCACAGAGAAAAAGCAAAATTACTTTTGAGGGCATAAGGGAGATTGTTAGTGATTGCTTATGGGAGATGATGTTTGGACAGGGTATTTAAAATCAAGTAAGAATTCTAAAATCCAGAAAGGAAGACTAGAACTGCAAGTTTCAGGGAACAGCATGAACAAAAAAACAGTAAGACTGAAACCATTCTGAGATCAGTATTGTTGTAAAGAGATGTCCAGTAGTAAAGAGATGGAATATGAAATGTGAAAAGTAAAAAAGACTTTGAAAGATAGTGGATATTATATATTTTAGGATTTAGCTTCCCTAAATGTGTCAGTAATTCAAAATAGTATTGACATAGGACAGAAGTTCATTTCTCTCATACATAACTTATAACCTGAAGAAGCCAGTCTAAGGGAAGTTTGGAAGCTCTGATCCTTGTCAGTTTGGCTTCTGTCTTGCTGGTCCACTATCTTTAGCTTCCCACCTCACAAGTTCAATGAGCTGATCTGGCTCCAACTGTCATACTACAATCTATCAGGAGAGAACGAGATGCGGTAGGACACAATGCCTCACTCTCAGGACGCTTAGCAGAAATAGTACATGACACTCTCTTCCATTCCATTGACCAGAACTGAGGCCAATGGTTACAATGAACTATGAGGGAAGCTGGGGAATTGAACCTTCAGTGAGGACAGTTCTGTGCCTCCTAAAAATGGGGGGAGGGGTTGTATTACTAAAGAAAAGGGGAAAATAGATAATTAGAAGACAACAAGCAGTATGTGGCAGGCCAACCTAGGAATCTTCTAATGAATTGCATAAGGCATAGAGAACCACTGGGTAGGTTTTAGGTGGAGAAATATGATCAGATTTGTTCTTTAAAATGCCAAGGTGCAAAGGATGGATAAGAGAGGCAAGTGGAAACAAACAAGCAAACAAACCGATTGAGAGGTCACTGTGACCCAGACAAGAAATGCACAATGGCAGTGGGTATAGAGAAGAGATGATGGGTTTCCAAAATAATCAGAGGACAGAATTAAAAGGACCCAAGAACTGATTGTCAGAGGGTGGGGGAAGGGAGGCAGAGATAACGATTTTTAGAAAACATGGTAACATCCAATAAGACAGGAAATAATTAAGAGGTAGACTCTAAGAGTAGGAACAAAGCATCTGGATTGTGCAGAGGTGACCTTTACGCTTGGACCCCGGCTGCTGTGCTCTTCTGTGTTTATATGGATTTGGATGCTTTTTCAGGGGGACTGTAAATTTGCTCAACTGAAACTAATCTTAGTAGGACAAATTTATAATTTTGTTACAATTTTTAATACCCGATCTTTCTAGATACAGGAAGGCAGAAAATGCTACCAAAACTGCCAGTAAGGGTTTACTGTATGCCATTTAATGCATACATATTCGGTGTTCAATTCTCTTACTCAATCTTCCCAACTTGAATGAGGTCAAACCAACTAGTAAAAGAGAGAGCTAGGATTTGAAGCTGGGTCTTTACAATGCTTTTGAACACTCCATCACCCAGCCTACACAATGCTTCTGGGGTCACCATATTTCTGAAATGGAGAGAGAAGAAAAGGTACACTAATGATCTTTGAAAATGTGAAAAAAAAAAAAAAAAAACAAGTATTACATTCTAAGAGGAAACCAGGAAAGAAAGAGGAGATATTAAAAGAATATTCCTCTCTGTTATTTATCTATTGAAGCAATAATGTTTAATATTTTACAATTAAATGTATTATTTGTATACACTACATGACATCACTATAGGAAGACAATAGGAACACCAGAAACCAAAGATGGGAAGTGGAAAAGTCAATCCTCCGACATCAACACACAGCACCCTGTGGCCAGTCCTGCCTCTACTCTTTAGTGCTCACTTTTCCTGAGCCAGTCACAGCGTTATTGCTATGGACTGAATATGTCCCCCACCCACCACCACCAAAATTCACATGTTGAAGCACTAATCCCCAATATGATGATGTTTGGAAGTGAAGCCTTTGAGTTTATGTGGTCATGGGAGTGGAGCTCTCTGATTGGGACTGGTGCCCTTATAGAGGAAGGGAGGGATCAGAGCCCCTCCTTCTTCCTCTGTACTGTGTGTAGACATAATGTGGATACTGGCTGTCTACAAGCCAGGAAGAGGGCCCTCACCAAGAACTAGATATCCTGGCATCTTGATCTTGTAATTCTCAGCCCCTAGAACCTTGAGAAATAAATGTTGTTAGAGCAGCCGAGCTGAAGAACATAATAATACAAGTGAACGCTCTTAGTTATGTTCTTAATAATTGGAAAGACATGCTTACAAAGAAAATGAAGTACATGCAAGGAATCCCAATGATGTAAATTTTCTTCATGTTTACCTTCAACCCACTTTGAAGCCATATCCTGTCTATCTCAGGTTGGTAGCAGAAAGCGCTTCCCCGCTAGAGTACGGTCATCTTTTTTTTTTTTCTTCTCTTCTAAAGTCCTGTCTTTCTACCACTTTACCTTCCCTACAAGTCCTGCTTGTTTCTCCTTTTTTCAGACTCATCCTAAAGCTGTCAGTTAACCAATTCCAAGCAGCTTTTGCCTGAGGGAACGGGTAGGAGTTAGGAGCGGGAGGATAGAAAGGGGGTTTGTGGCTTCAGTTCCTAGGAGGATGGAATGAAGAAACGCTGACCTCCAGTTCCCTCCTCAGAATGAAGTGCAGAAAACCTTTCTCTGGTGCTGCTGTTTGTTGATCATGGGGGCTGCATCTGTCTCTTTCCACGCTTTAACTAGAGATGAATTCTCTTATCCTGGGTTGGAGACCCGGAACGGTTGGGTGATGGTGGGAGAGACATCTCCAAACTCCAAACTCCAAACTGGTATAGAAATATCAGGCATTTAATGTGTTCCACAGAGAAAACCCTCTTTCCCTCTTTTGTGAAGCTGGACCCCATCCAGGAAATATGATTTTAGCTGAGGTGTTTCCTTCCAGGAGGAACACTTAGGCAGTTAATTTATATATATTATTTATTTATTATTTATATATTATTTATTTATATATATATATTTATGTATATTTATATTATTTATATTTTATTTATTATTTATTTATATTTTATTATTTTTATATATTTATATATTTATTATTTATATATTTTTATTTATATATTATTTATATATTATTATATATATAGAAATATGGCAGTTAATATGTGTGTGTGTGTGTATATATATATATATATATATATATATATATATATGTGTCTGTCCAGTTAACACTGGGATGAGGTGGCACCAACTATTTTCCTTACAATCTGGAATGCTAATTTTGGCCTCCACAATTGTGGAGAAATTATTATCAGAGGCATATTTTTTGATTATTGATATGTCATAGTCAACTCCATCCTATACTCTAAACCCTATTATATTCAAAATCTTCTGAGTGCTCTTGCCTATTCTGCAGTGTTCCAAAAATTAGCATCTTGTCCCAAGCTTTCTGAACACTATGCAATTCTGGAACTTGTATCAATAGACCAGATTACCAGAGCTACATGACAGAACCATTTCTAACCACCTTTTTTCAGATTAAAAAATTTTTTCCTTTAAATGGATTTTTTCCTGTTTAATTTGCAACCTACTCTCTCACATCTGGAAATATCTAGCTGATATCTACAAATTAATGATAATCATAATAAAACAACTGACTTGTATTGAGTACTTCCTCTGTCTCAGGCATTATGCTAATCAATCGATAAATAGACCCTCATTTAGCTTCACAATAACCCTAAGAACTAGGTAATATTTTCCCTATTTTATAGCTAAATAAATTGAGACTTAAAAAGTTTAAGATACATACTTGGGATAATAGAGCTGTTGACCATCTGGCCCAGAGGCTAAGCTGTAAGCACTATAAGTTGCTATTTCCTTATTGTCTAATAAAGAGAATACCAAATTATATCCTACTGACCCTATGGACTGGTACACCACTTGCATATTATACACAGCATTTGAATTAGCAAATTCTTCTTTAAGTTATGGGATACTTATAAATGCAGTCTTATTCCCATGGTTATTTCTTGGTCTTTTAAAATGTCTCTTTTTTTCAACCAAGTAGTAGAAATACTCATCATATAGTCCCCACACAAAGGATCTTGCAACACGCTGTCTAAGAAATATGCAAAATTACGGCCATGAGTTACACAGAGCAGCTCTGAGATAGATCAATGTGCTTTTGACAAGAGAATCTGAGTCACTGAATAACTAAATGATGGCAAGATCAGCACCAGAAGGTGATCAGAGGAAAGAGATTCTGTTGTGGTTTTGGAGACCATCCAAACATATCAGATGTAAATCATATTTCTACTTAGAGTTCCTTTAATGTGTTTTTGTTCTTTTCTTCTAAACAAGGAAAAAGTGTACCATCATAAAGTCCTCTGTGACTCTTAAATAGGATGATACGTCATTATCAATTTCATTATGGGCATACATGAATGAATTCCTGGATATTTTATTATTTTTAAAGGAGAATGAACCTTCAGCTACAGAAATGTCATCTCCATAGACATTCAAAAGTAAAGGTTGAGTAGATTTTCCCTATAATATGTTAATGTGTTGGTGTTGCAAAATTGCATTTGGACATATGCCTCCCTAAATCTTTCTGGCAAGCATAGGAAGACCAAAGATATAAAAATATGACATCGAACTATAGCAGAACTCTGAAAAAAATGTTTTCTTACAAAGATGGTGAAATATTTTGAGAAAATAACCCCAAACTTTGTGACAGTGCTCCCCTTTATCCTACCTGGTGAGATTTTTCATAAAACAGAACTTGTTGCTCTTCCTGTACACGGGTTTTCCTAGAACGGTCATAGAAATCTGCATGTGGGAGAGCTCATCACTAACTAATCCTAAATTGCGGTCATAATGGATAATTGAACTGCCCAATACTGACAGGATTTAGAGGAAGAGCTGTTTATTTTATATAAAGTAATGCAGTTACCAAGAACCATTGCTTGAACTGAAGGACTATGCCCCCGTCTTTCTTTCTTCTTTCTTTTTCTTTTCTTTTCTCTTTTTTTCTTTTCTTCTCTTTTCTTTTCTTTTCTTTCTTTCTTTCAGAATTTGTTTATTTGAAAAAGAGAGAGTGAGAGAGAGAGCATGAGCAGGGGGGTGGGGGAGGGGTAGAGGAAGAGGGAGAAGCAAACTCCCCACAGGGAGCCCAACGTGGAGGCTCAATCCCAGGACCCCAAGATCATGACCTGAGCCAAAGGCAGACGCTTTACTGACTGAGCCACCCAGGCACCCTGGTGCCCCATCTTTATTGCACATACGAATCTGTGCCCACTCACAGCTTTTTAATACATAATGTTAAATACTGAGATTCACAAAATCCTGTCATACATTTATAGAGGTTAAAGAAAAATTAATATGCATTTTGGAATAGAAGTGCACTTTGTGAACTTAATAAAATAATATGGAATGAAAAAAAAATCTCTCACTGGCAACCTGTAGAGAACAAAAAACTATATAAACATTCATTGTTTTGATTACCAGTTTTTCACCTGAGATTTATTACCGATCACATGATATGGTGGAAACTCAGAACTGGAAGTTTTAATCCCAATTCTGACACACGACTTCTGAGTGCCTCAGTTTTTTCACCTATAAAATAAGAATCACATTTTATAATCTCTGAGTTTCTCCTTGAGCTCTGTAATTCTGTAGTACCCCAAGACATCAACACTTGCTTAGCTCCTTTCTCTAGGACATAACCACTTATATTTTATATAAGTTTATATAATATATATATAATATATATATTATATTCCTTAGATATTACTTTATGTATATCGATACTTTATCGCTAAATACTACTTACTAATCTTGATTTCTCTTAATTTTTCTAACATAAAAAAATACACTTTTTAGAAAATTTTGGACAAGAGATTAAATTGATATGGAATTTTTGGGGAAAAATCTAAACATACTATTTAATTAATAAATAGTCTACATAAATTAAGACACAGCAAATTTCATAGTAAATGTGCCTTTAACAGCAAAGACTTCTTATGCTAATGCTGAACATGCAAAGAAAAGAAAATCCCCAGTTTTATTTATTGGTGATTTAATGTATATAGAAATATGGGGCAAAAAGTTCCAGAGGGGCCTGGATACCTTCATCAGCAGTCTCATTATTCTTCTTTTTGATGCTCCTCAGCATATATGGGCTCAAATTCTCAGCTATGTTATTAGGTAATATTTTTAATTTATTGCTCAGTAAATGTTCCTTAGGCTATTTCATGGGTCTCCGTGGTATGCAGGGATTGTGTAAACTTGATGCCAAGGATGAGACAGATATCTACACACACAGTTGAGAGTCAATAAATGTTGACTGACCTCAAATAAATTTTGGCTGGCTTAAGTTTACCTCTCTTGCAAATATATTTAAAGTTCAGAAATTAAATGCTGCAAACCCTATTTGCTACTGGAATTTAGCGCTGTAAAGCCCTACCGGTGCCTGAGATTATTTTGAAAGGCTGAAAGAAAAATCATTTGTTGGAAAAAAATGGTTTTTAAACCTAAGGTTTTAAAAAAGAAAAGCTGACTAAGTATTTAAAAGGTAAAACTCATATGGAAGCTCAAACAGAAAAATAGAAAATAGAGACGTAATGAATAGAAGTATAAACAATTAACTAGAAAACTATTTTTTGCAGAGAAGAATCTAAATTTTTAGTGGAATAAAATGTTTCTTAAGCTACATGCAAAGATACACAACGCACACATGTACACACATATACACACAGGTACACACGGATACACACATGTATACACATGTACACACAGGTACACACAGATACACACGGATACACACGGATATGCACAGGTACACACAGATACACACAGGTACGCACAGGTACACACATGTACACACGGATACACATGGATACACACAGATGCACACATGTACACACGGATACACATGGATACACACGCATGCGCACATGTACACACAGATACACACAGGTACACACAGGTACACACAGGTATGCACATGTACACACAGATACACACAGGTACACACAGGTACACACAGATACATGTACACACAGGTACACACAGATACACACAGGTAAGTGGTGGGGGATGAGTGTGAGATCTTAGCTGTTTTTCCTAGTTGATCAGTTTTAGTGATTTAAACAAATAAACCTGTATTAGGGGGCTTTGGGGAGTAGTGTGTGTGCGATTTTTTTTTTTTTGCATACCCTTTTTAATATATTTTAAACTTTTAACCTAGTTAGTTCATGTGTTTATTGTGAATTTTCTCAATTCTCAACTGTTACTATTTTAATAGATGTTTTAGATCATTCTAAGCTAAATAGTAATTTACTGGTAGTTGAAATCTATTTTGCTCAAGAGTTGGATCACTAGAATCTCTTAATGGTATTTTAAGTCTGAAGCGTTGTGTGACATCATTATCCTACTAGATTTACAATAGCCCATGAAATTCTTACAGCATCTCATAATTGTCTTCTTTCTCTCTTGTCTTATATACAATTAGCCTTACTTTCCAATTATGAATATATTTTATAAGTATATAACCTTTATATTGAATTGCAGTATTTAACTCACATAATTCATATAATCACAAATCATAAATCGCAAAATCACAGTGTCAGTTTAATTACAAAACCAAGATACACAATTCTTAATTATAGATGAGTACTGTAAAATATATACCTTAGTCTTAAAGGACAACATCAAAGTTCTTTTTCTCTTGTATTCCTAGAATAATTATAATTGCTTTTGATTTATTCCCTTTTAACAAAGGAATAAGAAGCAATTCCATATTTCTTGTTTTAAATATCTAAGTGGAATAAAACTATGCAGTTGGAAAAGGCATATAAAAATACTCTGTTCTATCATGAAATTAAAAAACTAGAGAAATAGTTGAGTGAATGATTTCAGATAATGCGTTAATATTTGAGTATAAATAAATCAGCCCCAAATGCAAAGGCAGAAAGGTGACCTAAAATCAACAGTATCCTGCATAACTTAGACTCTTTAATTAAAATAAAACATTATTGGGGCACCTGGGTAGCTCAGGTGGTTGTGTCTGACTTCGGCTCAGGTCATGATCTCAGGATCCTGGGATCGAGCCCCATGTCAGGCTCCACACTCAGTGGAGAGTCTGCTTTTCCCTCTCCCTCTGCCCCTCTTCCTGCTCATGCTTGCCTCTCTATCTCCCTCTCTCAAATAAATACTAAAATCTTTTTTAAATTTTCAAAAAATAAAACATTACTGGCTTTATTGAGAAACAGCTATGGGCATTAAGAAGAGTACTAGAATTGGAATTATAGAACTTGCATACACCAGTGAATTGCAAAATCTGTTAGTTAATCCAGAAACACGACACTGTAGAAAGCCATAGGATGTAGACTGAGAGGGAGTGTGATTGCAAACCCTAGCTTGGCCTCTTATGAGTACGTACGTTGGGTATGTTTCTCACCAGAACTAACTAAATAACTAATTCTTCCCCTTTGAAACACTTTCTGCATGTGAATTCTGGGACACATGTGCTTCTACCACATTGGCCAATCCTATTCTCAAAAGCTTAATTTGAAAAGTCCTGAGCCTTTTCCCTGGGCTGCCATTTATATTTTCCCTGGCTGATACCATGTGATCCAAGGGCTTCAACCATTACCTGTCAGCTGATGACTCCCAGATTTATATCTCCAGTTCTAAACTCTCTTTAATTCCAGAATCATACAGTCTACTGTTGTTTTGGAATAGCCACATGAATATATAATTGGCATCTTTAATGCCACTGTTGAAATAAAAGTCTTGACTTTCTACCCTAATCTGATCCATTGATACACCAATAAATCATAGCGCAATCCACCCAGGTGTGTAAACCAGACGCCTATAGCTCATCCTTGATTTCTTCCTTTTCTCATTTCCTAAAAGTCACTCTGTCAGCAAATCCTATCAGTTCTGTCAAACTCTATCTTACATGCACTCCTCTGCTTCTGCTCTCGCCTCCTTGTTGAACCACCATTATCTCCTTTGGGAACACTACAATAGCCTTCTCACTGTCCTAAATCCTAAATTTCACCCTGTATAAACCACTCCCTGCAGAGCAGCCACTCGCCTTGTAAACCACATTAATAACTTCCCATTGTGTTTGTAGGAAAAAGCAGTGATTTGCGTGGCTCATTGGCCCTACATAAATTGCCCTGCCTACCTCTCCAACCTCACCTCTTCCTACTCTTTTTCTACAACTTATTCTTGACACACTGACCTGTTATTTCCAAGCCATGCCATCCTCGGAGGCTTGCCCTGATGCTTCCCATGGCTAGTTAATTCTTAGTCTCTGGATCTCTGCTCCAATGTCACTACGGCAGAGACCTTTCTTGAATATTCTATCTAAAGTATATATCTGGATGCTTTAGTTTTCACTATCATATCTACCTTCCTATTTCCTACATAAAATTTGTTATAATCTACAAGGATCTTACAATCTGATTTTTCATTTGTTCACTGTATTTCTCCTATCCCCAGAATGTAAGTTCTTTGAGGCCAGTAACCTTGTTTATATGGCCAACTTTCCCACCCTACCAAGAATTTCCTGGAATAGAGTAGTGAACAAATATTTACTTAACCATCACAACCTTAATTTATTCCTCAACTAGGAGGAAATACTGCTTACCTCCTGGTGTTCTTAGGAATGTTAAATAAGATACTGTAGGTATTATCACAAAATCTGAAACATGGCAAATACTCCAGGAACATTACTTAAAAAGTAAACAAAAATATCCAACAGCACACAGCCAAAAATTATATCCATAGATCCAAGGGTTGTTCCGTACCAGTATAGAGCACAGCTTGGCAATTTATGGGTAAGAAAGATGTTTACATCTTTAAATGGTTGGAAAAAAAAAAAGAAAAAGAATAGTTCATTACACATGGAAATTTTATGAAATTTAAATTTTAACACTCATAGGTTTTTTTGTGGAACATAGACACTATTCACATCGATATGTGTTATTACCATATTGTCTACGTTGTTTTCTTCCTACAACAGCAGAGTTGAGGAGTTGTGACAGAGACCTCATGGTCAAGACTAGGTTGTCATGTGAGAATGGATTATATCAACGCATACCCTATTCTCTATAATGTGTATTACTTTATCTTCATTTTGTTGATACAGAAACTGAACTTAGAAAATGAAATCTGAGCTTTACTCGGATTCCAGGGCCCAATCTGTCTCTCTATGTCATTTAATTTGATTTTTACAACAACCGTATGATATAACATTATTAAAAGGTCACACAGCTCATAAAACACAGAGCCAGAATTCAACTTCTGATCTCTCTGACTCTAAGGTCTCTTCTCCTTTATTACATTATTGCTGACTTTTTCATGAATGTCTATTAAATGTGTGCTATCCAATTTATTTTTCCCATTCATAGATATGGATCCAGGCCTCCTACAAGCTGGCTGTTAACCTTTCTGACATTCTTGGCTATTTAACTCAATACACTCAGAAAATTATTAACAATACTAAGGTGGTATAGAGAAGCCAATAATTGCAGGTTATGCATCTGATAAATATATGGAAAGCCCTAAATATCTTCCTTAGAGGACAATCAATGAATCCGTGATTCAGACTGCCAGCCTGCATTAAGAAGCTTGATCATCTCTGATTGCCACTGGTTTAAAAGGTTACGACCCCCTGTGTCTGCTACTTGGGCAGCACGACTTCCAGAGGTGGATGTAAACAAGCAGTAAAAAATGGCTTTTAAAATATCTGTTTATTTGTTGGAAGCTAAGGAACATGAATACCTAACATTTGCTCTTCCCTCTTCCTGCCCAGTTTAAATCATCCTGGAGAAGCTTTTCTGGCCTTCCCTCCCCACTTGCCCAGGGATCCATCGGCCCCGTGTCTTATGTGGCTCAGGCCCCATGCGCACGCAGGTGGCTACCATAACATCTTCTGTGGATGGGTTTTTTTGTATATCCGTTTCCTTTACTCAGCTCCTTGAAGGCTAATCCATCTTTCATGCATCTCTATAATTCGTACATACAGAACAATGCCCAATATTTAATGCTTTATAAGTGTATTTTGTTTCTTCAATGTAAACCACTACAGTAGTGACCTAAAACAATGCTTTGTTCAGCATTAACATACGTCTAACAACTTTATCAGGTTATAGATGAAGAGCAAATTGAAACAGACTGACTACAAGCAGGGATGAGTGGAGCAATGCCGTAAGGCAGACTGCAAGACAATTTCAAATGGTGTGAGAAAGAAGTTATGGGGTAAATTGTGTCCTCTTAAAAAAGATATGTTGAAATCCTACCCCTAGGTCTTCAGAATGTGACCTTATTTGGAAATCAGGTCACTGCAGACGTAATTAGTTAAAATGGGGTTGTAACGGAGTAGGGTGGGACCCTAATCCAAGATGACTGGTGCCATTATCAGAAGACAGCCATGTGAAGATGGAGACACAGGTGGAGAATGACACGAGCCACCAGTGGCACAGTTGGGAGTTGCTTTCAGCTAAAGGGATGTTAAAAATTGCCAACAGAATCACAGAAAGCTAGGGGGTGCCTGTGTGGCTCAGTCAGTTAAGTGTCTGACTCTCGGTTTCGGCTCAGGTCAGGAGCTCACGGTGGTGAGACCAAGCTCCGTGTGGGGCTCTGTGCTCATCGTAGAGTCTGCTCTGGATTCTCATTCACCCTTTCCCTCCTGCTCTCTCTTTCTCTCCAATAAATAAATAAAATCTTCAAAAAAAATATCACAGAAATCTAGAAAGAGGTAAGACTTTCCTACATGTTTCAGAGAGAGAACGCCCCTGCCAACACCATGATTTTGGACTTGTAGGCTCCGTAACCATGAGACAATAAATTTCTGGTGTTTTAAGCCACCCGGCTTGTGATGCTTTGTTATGGCAGTTCTAAGAAACTGATACAGCCGGAATGGGTAACCAGGGAAACAAAAGGAATTGGTAAACAAAAACAGTCTGTCATGCAGCTTATGCTGAATAATAATATTAATACCAATTAAATGACTGTCATTGTCCAAGAACGTCCTACAATCAGACACTGCTTTACATACATCATATTCAATTCTCACAGCAGTCCCACGAGATTGGTTTTACTAGCGGTGTCAGGTAAACCTTAACCACTGACCTTCGGGGTGCGGGATTGGAGTGGGGTGGAGGGGAGCCCTGATCTGGGCATTGCCAACTTCTATGATGTAACTGTTCCCACCACAGCCCACTGAGAGCTGCCTTAGTGACATCAACCAGCTCAGAAAAGTCCTGAAAATTTAACACTCACAAGAGTCTCAAGAGTTGGTGCGAATTGGCTCCATCACAACCCTGGATATTGTTAACTCTATTTAATTGACGAGCTCACTAAGTTTGGCGTGATCCAACAAATTTCCCAAGAGCATCAGGGTGTCCAAGGTGACAGCCCATGGCACCACTAGACCCTGCTGACAGCACAGACCCTGCCAAATCATGGGCTCAGCCTCAGGCTGTGGCACTCAGAACATGTGCTGATGCCTCACGTGGTCTCATGCTCAGCAGCACTATGTTCATCTCAAACACAGTCATCCAATCACGGATACACTTAGTAAAGTACACTTTGCTTTTCCACGTAACAAATACAGAAAACTCAGAATAACTCATCTAAAAAAAAGAAAAGATCTGTTGCTGAACAAAAGCAACGTACTACACTTGGCAGGTCTGGCATAGTAAGAGAAAATCAGTTTCAGTGCTTCTGGCAAGACTTCAGCTCTGTCCCGATTTCTTGATTTTGTCTTCACAAGCTTCCTAGAGCTGGCAGCACTCCTCACCACATAAGCCCGGTGTACTCCATACTAACACATACATCACCTGAGAATATCGGCACCGGAAGGGTATGATCACATCCTTTGCACATGCTCATCTATGGCTTCTGCCACACGTTGGGCCTTGGAGAGTTGCAGTTTTGTGGAATGATTTGTGCTGGACAGTCATAACTCCAATATCCATTACCTACACTTACTATCTACTATTATTATTAATCTCATTATCCATTGTCCACGATCTCCATTATGGACATACCCTGACAAATACTTACTTAAAAACGGTGTGATTATTAACACAGCTTCAGGAAAAGTCAAAAGATCCCCTGCCATCTAGTTGCAATCCCTAAGGAACTGCTTTCTACTAGCATAGAATTTCTGGAACACTCATTGATCTTTGATTTGGCACTAAAGACTGTATCTTATAGGGAGTCAAACATTCTGATGCATGGTAAAATTGGACCTTCTATTGGATACTGATCCTGGCTAGTTTAAAACTTATTGCTACAGCATCAAATCAACTTGTTCTAACTTAATGAGAGGCATTTGAAAAACAAAACAAACCAGGAAAGTAATTTTTCAGAGGCTACTATTTATTTATTTATTTTTTTGTAGAAAATCCTGTGCAGGGATTTAATGTGTATTTCCTACATCTATTAGAGTCTATGAACATCTGTTACTACAACTCATTTCTACATTTAATGAAAAAAAGAATATATGCACCTAGATCAGTGTATATGTCAGGACATATGGTTAGTTATCCAATTCAGCAAAGATTATCAGAAAACCTAGAAGAAATACTCCATGAAATATTGGGAAAATAATGGATTCAAAAACCTCTACATTTTAATGGACAGCCAAATATGCCCTTGGCTTCAAAATGCAAATTTCCAACTTCTTCTTCTTCTTCTTTTTTTAAAAGATTTTATTTATTTATTTGAGAGAGAGCGAGCACAAGTCAGGGGAAGAGGCAGAGGGAGAAGCAGGCTTCCCACTGAGAAGGGAGCCTGATGTGGGACTCAATCCCAGGACTCCCGGGACCATGACCTGAGGTGAGGGCAGACGCTTAACCGACTGAGCCACCCAGGCACCCAATTTCCAACTTCTGATAGAGATTAAGATCTCTGCGATGTCAATGACAATTGGAAGGGAAAAAGAACCTGAACTGTAGGACTATCAGAAGAAGGTTAAGCAGGGTTCACAGGTTTGTTCTAGTTGGTACAGAAAGATCAAATGACAAGGTCCCTAACCACGTCAAGTAAGGAGGAAAATATAACAACATGAGTTGTCCTTTGTTGTAATCACTGTCTTATGTGGCAAACACATGCATGGGGACCCAGGGAGAGAACGGGTGCCAGCTTACAGTAGCTGAAACTACAGAGGATGCCCTCTGCTCCAAGAAGGCATTGTGTCGCTCTCAGAAACACCAGAATACGCACCTCAGCCAACTCTTGTCTTTCCGAGCACTTTGTGAAATGCACACTTTTGTTAGTTTTCCCTTCTTTATACTCTTTCTTAAGTATGTCTGTTTCATGCATCTTTGCAGAGCTAAAACTCTCTACAGTGCTATGCATCTTTAAATAAATGAAGAATCGAAGCCTTCCAATATCAATAATCTAGATGAGAATGTCCTTCTTACCCTTTGTGAAGATAATTGTCTTAATTCTTCTGAAATGCTGGTAGCTACTCTTCCTTAAGCCAAGAACTATGCTTTATCTTATTTTATTCTCACAACCAACATATGTGACAGACATACTTTTTTCCTTTGTTTTAATACTAAGCTAAAGCTTACACTTGTAGAACTCTCTGCATGAGTTATTCCATAGTTAACAACCAGATCTGGGTGCCATTTATATGAAAGTCAACTCTGGAATCAAATTACGGCTCTGTCCCTCCCCAGTGTCTGACCTTGGACAAGTTAACTCGCTTATATACCTCATCTCTTGTACCTCTACCACGTGGAAATCAAATACCAATCTCACCAGTATTTTAGTCTTTAAAAGAAATAATGCATTAAAATACTTATAAGATTGTGCCTGGCACTGGCAAAAAAATAAGTGTTAATGAGTGGAATTATTCTCCATTTAGTATCTACACCTCTTTTAATTAAAAATAATTTCCCATTTTTTCCTCAGAGTAGTTTTATCTTTGATGACTTAGCAGGGAGGTGATTTCTTTCTTTCTTTCTTTCTTTCTTTCTTTCTTTCTTTCTTTCTTTCTTTCTTTCTTTCTTTTTTTAAGGATTATTTATTTATTTATTTATTTGAGAGAGAGTGAGTGAGAGAGAGAGAGAACATGAGCAGGGGTGGGAGGGAAGAGCAGAGGGAGAGGGAGAAGCAGATTCCCTGTTGAGCAGGGAGCCCAACATGGAGCTCGATCCTGGGACTCTGGGATCATGACCTGAGCTGAAGGCAGCCGCCTAACCGACTGAGCTACCCAGGCACCCCAGGGAGGTGATTTCTTAATGCATCAACGCTTTGTATGTTGCTGGAAGAACTGAACACGGTGTCTGTGAAAAGCCATGAAAAATTCTGCTCAACAGCCTGAAAAGGAGAATCAAGGAGACATAGTCACTTTGTGCTCAAAGCACCTTACGAGGAATTCACCAAATTTTTCCTCATTCTTGAAACTGGGGCAGGGCATCTGAGACCATTCAACTCTCATTTTCAGAACTAGGCAGTTCCAGTGTATACAGTTAGAGAGCATCACCATATCAAGTAGCAATATGCATAATGATCGCAAAAGAAGAACAATTAGCCGTGGTCTGAGAGGCACAGAGAGGCACCATGGATTAAGCTGGCTCTGAAGGTTCATGGTTTCCGAGGGATTAGTTCATTATTGAGGTCTTTGTTCCTGTAAAAGCACCTGGGAATGTATAGCATTTTTAAAACCGTTATGAAATCTTTGAGGGTTGGCTCCTTTGGGAACTAAGGAGTAGGGTGGCTTGCCCAGTGAAAGTAGCTCTTCACACTGAAGAAGGGCATCCTGGATCAGGCTTGACGTGACTTTTGACTTAAACCTAACCACTCTGAAAAAACCCCAAGTTTCATTTTTCACAACAGCAGATGTCCACAGGTGAAGAAGGGGGTGTTAGGAGAAGACAGAAGAGGAAGGAACATTTGGGAAAGAGATGGCATATTACTTGGCTACTTTGAAGGCAACAAATGGCCAGGGTTCCGTGGCCTGCATTCCTTTGACATCTCCTGCCCAGACATCCCATGACCTACACTCATTCTTTTTATGGTGATGTCATTTTACTCAGAAGCCAGATCTTGATTTGCTCTATAAAATGTATCCGGCTCGAGCTGCCCCTGCCAGCAACCACAGTTTCCATTTCGTGTTTGAATTCAGTGGATCTCTTCTTGTATTTTCTTTTCCAGGATTATCCTAATTTGACAAATCATGAACTCTCGTTTGAAATTTTGACCAAAGGGAGACCATTTGAACAATTGAGTTCAGCTGTCTACAAAGTTACGATCAATCCACTTTAAAGCCTGCCAGCAATTTATATGCTCTTAAAATCATGTTTAGCCTAGGACCATATGGAAAGAGCTATGTGTATATATGCAGATATCCTATCTTTTGCCTTTGTTTAAGGTACTTTCAGTGCTTACTGCAAACTCACATTTGGGAAAATAAACAGCATTGATGCTGTCTTTGACATGGCACTTATGCTCACATTAAAAGTATCTTTTAGGGGCACCTGGGTGGCTCATTTGGTAAGCGTCTGCCTTTGGCTTAGGTCATGATCCCGGGGTCCTGGGATCAAGCCCTGCATTGGGCTCTCTGCTTGGCGGGGAGTCCTTCTCCCTCTGCCCCTCACCCCACTCATGCTTTCTCTCTCTCAAATAGATAAATAAAATCTTTAAAAAGAAAATAAAAGTATCTTTTAAAGGACACTATTAAATGAATCAAGGTTTTCACTCATTTGGCATTTCCAGAAAAGTTATTGTAGCTTGTGAGGTTCCCTTGGCAATCCCAGTCAATCGATCTTGATTACCCTTATCAGTGAAGGAGGTCAGCTATAAGGATATCTGGTTTAAATGAGCCACAGCTCATCCAATGCTCATTTTTAGTAGGCAAATGATGTAGATATTGCTTCTTGATCAACTACATAGTTTCTGGGACATTCGGTCATCAAACTGATGAATATTTTTGTTTTGTTTTGTAGCTTTACCGAGGCCAAAATGGAGGCAGGGTCATCTCTGCGTCCTTGACAGAACTTCGGTGTGTGTAGCACCAGCCGTAAGTTGTTCTAGAGCGCCCTCACTGATGTCAGGTCCCATAATTTTTTAAAACTTCATCAACAGGGACTGGAGGAATGCAAGTTAGAAGAGGGGTTAATATTTGCAAGCAATTCGCTTTCCCTGAAAATGACTGTTCATTTGTTTTGAGAAAGTTAACCAAACTAGCACGTTAAATACTCAGACAAAAAAAAAAATTTTTGTTTAAGCACCTTTATTATGGAGGGCAGAGGATCACCATTAACCTGCACACGGAAGTTTTAGAATGCTTAGTGTTCTCTTTGGTAACACAAATTATCGTATGTAGTTGAGAGGGAACCATTTCACTGAGGTGAGATTTTGCTTTGCGGGGTGCAGCGGTAGAGGGGAGAGGATGGGGATAAGAAAAGTCTGCTGGGAATAAATCCATAGATTGCAAGTATGACAGCAGATCAGAATCACCTGGGAGCTTATAAAGCCCCTCCACACCCAGGCCCCACCTAGGAGGTTGTGAGGGTCTGAGCGAACGTGGGCATCTGGAAGTCTAGATACTAAAGGACCAGGGAAATGGAGCCTGAGGAAGCACAGCTGGGACAAGGAAACTGTAGTCAGAGTTCCCCCGCGTGAACTGCCAAGGCACCCATGAGAATGGCCCATGAGGTTAGATCCAGCACCCTAAATTTCAGCTAACCCCTCACTCGCACATCCCCACCAACTCCAAACCTATAGCAGCTGCAGGGAGTAGAGAGCGCAGAACCAGGAAGATACAGGATGCCAACTACTGACCACCCCCTCACTAACCTCAAGCCTTCAAGCTTAAAGTGACCACAAAGTGGGGAAGGAAGGAACTTCCCATCAGGTAAAACTTGAAATGCAACATTGAGATGAGACCTTAATCATTGACATGAGACAGTCCTTGAGACTGAAAGGAGTGAGAAAAGCCACGGACCTGTCTAAAATTTTATCTGTGTGAGAGTGTGGTCACTAGGAAGTTACTTCACGCCAGAGTTATTACTCATTTCTTTTTCCTGTGAACAATGAGGAAGGATGTCTGTCCTCAGTTCAGTAATCAACAGGACTTCTTTAAGAACTCACTAGACATCTGCAAAATCTGAGAAATGGTGCCATTGTCTCACCAAAGCCAGCCAAACCTGACCTTATCAGGACCTGCTGTTTGGCTGCATCAGAATCAGTGTATTATTGGATAAAACTTCAAGGAAATTCCCTAGTGAGAAAATGGAGACACCAGAAGCCAAGAGAAGCCCCAAGGTACTGGGGAAAGTATTGATGGAAGCCATGATAAAAAAACAAATACCAAGGGTCAAGAAAAAATAGGTAACTAGCTAAATAAAGAAATGTGGTGGTTGGTCAAAGACAAAATGTTGGGTCTCCTGGCTGGCTCAGTCAGAAGAGTATGGGACTCTTGATCTCAGAGCTGTGAGTTTGAGCCCCATTTTGGGTGTAGAGATTACTAAAAAAAAGTGAGAGAGAGAGAGAGAGAGAGAGAGAGACAACATGCTCTGTTCCTCCCTTTCTTGTTCGGGGGAGTCTGGCTGGGGATGTGTGTGTTGGGGCCGGGGGTGGGAGGGAGGTTAGGATTATTTCCTCATACATGCATGTATTGACTTCTGAGCCATCATTCTGTTTAACTTTATTTTCCTACTATATTCTATAATTTTGAAATATAGAGAAGCTTATTTCCAGTTTTTGTTTTTAAGACAGATTTATTGCATTTTATTTGAAACATGGAAAACCTAATATAATTTTTCCCTTCTAGCTTTTGCAATTTAGGGTAGTTTATTTTTATTTTCATTTCAGTCCCCGATGTGGCTACTCAGAAGCTCTTTGGAATAGCTACAATGAGGAAAAAAGTAACCTTTGTAAAATGGGGTGGAATCAATAGTAATGTCACAGACAATTTCAAATGCTGGGTTAATTTTGTTAACGTTGATTTATAATCAAAGGCTGAAATCTGGAAAAGCCCAGGAAATTATAGTCATCGCATCACTCAAAAATTTTCCATGCCACGAGGGCAGGGGAAGATGACACGGGCCCAGAAATGGCAGATAAAGTAGTTCCAGAAAATAGATAAGAGTGTTTTTCTCGTCCAAGACTGTACGCCTCTCCCAGTCTTTTGTAATGACATAGCAAATTTTAATTTCAAGGGAGCAATGAGTGCTAGCAGCTAAAACACCTGAAGGATATAGTGATCTTTTTGGAACAAGAAAATTAAATGGCAGAAGACACTTTGGTTAAACAACACCCCCTTCTCTGCCCACCCTAAAGAGAAATACATGTTTCGAAAACCTTTTTGTGTTGTGAAATTTCAAATATTTCCTACTAATCCCCAGGGAGACCGCATTATTATTACTGTATTAACATTATTTACTTTTTTTTTTTTTTTTTTTTGCCCTCCTTGAAGCTCCAGGTGATTTAGTAACTTCAAATTGGCCAAAGCTAACAATCCCTGATGCCAGCATAAAGACATGGTAACTCTGCTGTTCCTAGTTCCTGAGGGAATATGTGTGCACAGGCCATTTACATTTTCTTTACTCTTGAAGTTTGGAGGGACTATGGAAAATTGCAAGGATCTTTCAATCCTTTATCGTTCTGGTTCTAGCAATATTTATAGGCCCACATCTTGCTGCTCTTATCAACACTGAGATTATATATAGAAACCTGCTTTCACTTTCAGAGTCTCAGTGAAAGGCCTGAGTCATGAAGCCAGTAATCTTTCCTTTGTGGTGAGACAGGAAGTGTTCTTACCTTTTCCCACCGGAGAGCTGACAGAGGTGCTTGAGGGGATGGGAAGGGTGACAGATAGCCCTCAGGGAATCTGGGTATTAGGTCCTTTCCAAGTGGGGACTGTGACACCATCGCCACATGGCTCTAACTCTCCCACTGTTATTTTTATGATGAGCAAAAATGGCCATATTGGATAAACAGCCATTCAATTTTCCAGTGATTCTGATGGTTGTCAGGACAACCAAAATATTCCCTGGCCGTGGCATCACCCCCAACCCCAGCTTCATCTCATAAAATTTCTTGTGATTAGGGAACTCTAATTTACTTGCCTGGGATGCCCACTCAGGGCTACAAAGCACAAACTTTTACCAACATTTTAATCTACTCGGGGAAGTGCTCTCAGGGGAAGTAGTGACAAGCTTGATTCAGACTTGGGAATAAGCCATGTTCTCTATTTCGACTTTGCCAAATTTTTAATTACAGGGATAAAAAGTCCTGTGACTATTTCTAAAACTGTTCAGAGCTGTTAGGGAATAAGAGGTATGCTGAATTAGCACTCCCCCAAACCAAAAATGACAATAGAGTGTTTATGCTGGCCTTCTTTCCTGTAGGTCTGCTTCTTTCCCTCATCAAGGCTGGACCCATACCCCTGAGTAGTCATTTTACAAATACGTGACATGAATCCAAAGAGGAGCTGGTCATCGACCCAACGCAGCAAATTTACTATCCTCCCTCCTAGAAGAGTGCCAAGGGATGTGTGTCTCCTTACCAATGATTCAGCACTACTGTCCCCATTATAGGTAGGATAAGCCTGCTATAGATACATAGAAATCTAAGAAATACTCAGAGAACTAGAGGCTCTATTGGAATCTATTATTATCTAATAAGATCTCAAATCTCGCCTTCTAAAAAAATTAAATGAAAAAAACTAATTTAACTAACACGCTAGGTAAATGTAACATATATTACTTGCAAGCCGTAAGATTTCTCTGGAAACATAGAGTCAAAACTTATTTTGAAAATCTAGTTTGCATTGCTAATTGGTAGATTTTTTCTTTCTTATATATGCTTTTGCAAATGCTATCTGCAATAAAAATGTATCATAAATGATCTAAAAGAACCCTCAAGAAAATTTCACGTTTCTAGGAGGAAATGGTTCCCAAAATAAAATCAAATGTATGCTTAAGATCTTTTTTGTATTAGGTTTTCAAAATGTTACAGTACATATTGTTCCCAAATATCTTTGATGATTTCCAATTGGTGGTTATATATTTGTTTCTCCTGTTTTCTATTTGTGAAAAATGTGGCAAGAAGAGATAAAACCAAGAGGAAGAAACTTCAGATGCAGCGGAGAATCTGGATGGGAGATCTTTGGGATAGAACTTAGCTTCAAACCTTTAATAAGTGCTGTGCCACCCAGATCAAACGATGTTTAACAGTAACAGCATCTCTGTTATTCGGATTTTTTTGCGCTTGGAAACTTAAGAAAAAAAGCTTTTTATCCATGGAGCTGAGCATTTCAACAGGAAATGGGAGTTCAGCCACTAGAAACGCACTTTTTTTTCCTGACACAAATTTTGCCATTGTGCCTTGATTGACAGCCATCCCACCGTCTATAAACAATCTACCGGTGGCCCCAAATCACCATTTGGCTCCCCATCCAACATTTAAACATTGAGTGGTTTTGCGCTCAATAAAATTCCTTTTCATTTCGCCCTGGGTTGCCATGTCTCTTCAAACAGAGACGGGAAACCATGGTCTGTGTCAGACAGATTTTAATTTTCAGTCCTCATCCATTCCGGGGAACTAGACACAGCAAACAGGCTCTCCCCCAAAACCTAGCAACCTGGAGTTTAAACAGCCAACGCATCTGAGTCCCGGGATGGGGGCCTGGACCTGTTCACACATGAATAAAGAAGATTAAGATTTCCTTTCAAAGACGTGAGGCCTTTTTGACAGCCCGTGTCAACAGCGCTGTCTGCCTTCAATGTGACCCAGTCTGCTAGCACAAATTCCCACAGGGAGGTCCTGCTGATTAGCATGCCCCGCACTGCTGCTCCGTGTCAGTATTTAATTGAAGAATAAGGGTGTAAAGTTTTGCAAACTCTTACTTATCCACAAAGAAAGGATAACTTACAGGAATTGTTGAAAGAAAATACCAGTGAACATGAACACCCACAGGGAGCATTTAAAAAGCGAAGAACAGAGCGGGGGACCGAAGAACAGCAGTGATTTCTATTATCTAATTGCAGAGACGTTAACAAAAGCTTTGTAGCCAAAATGCGCGTTTGGAGTCACAAAAATCAGCTCTACTCCTACGGAAAGGAAAGCATAACTTTCCCTTCAAATAGGGTTATAAATTTGTATTAAATAAGAGACATTTATTCTGAAAACGTTTGACAAATACTCTCTGTCTTAAACGGCTGGGGGGGGAATCCTTATCAAATGATATTACTGAAATTTGAAATATGACTTCTTTGCACATAGCACTTGGTAATGTTGAATGAAGTAAACTAGGGCTTTATTAAATAGTGAATTTCATATCACATTACATATCCTTAAAAGGTAACAAGGAACAAAAAAGTCATGTCTTCAAATGTCAGTTTCACCAGTTTAATGATCCCGCTTCAATGACGAGTTCAAACACTTAAGCATGTTAAAATAGAGATCATTTCTGCTTTGAAATTATATACTCCGATTAATTCGTGTGTCTGGATTATTTGGGGAGGAGTTAGAATAGTCGAGTTATGCCTATTTACAACAACATAACTGTTTTTGATTATGTGACAAATGTTTATGCTGTTTGATGTCAACTGTTTATTCTCTGAGGCTGGATAAGAATGTAAAACCAAAAATGTGCTACCCACGTATATAGATGTTGTGTTTCCTTCCCCGTGGCGCATGCACACTGACTTGCTTTTCCAGTGGCGGTGAAGAAAGAGTCACGCTGATCTATCCATTTTCATTCATTTATTAAATATTTATTTTTTGACCACCTACTGTGCACCAGGGACCTGGGTAGGCACTGGGAATAGGGGCTGCGGTGTCCGGGAGCCAGCTCCTACCGACGTGTGAGATCCGACTGCACTCATCTCTTCCCAGCCCTGTGTTTAGTATCGTCATTCGGTAACTTGAAATTAGCTAGAGTGGGAGTATTTACACCACCACCATCAGCAACACCATGCGCTTGTTTTTTCAGAGCCAGTTGTTAAACATTTGCTAGCATATCACCGGAGAGGGGTAAGTAAAAAACTGATGAGGCTCCTGCCTTCCGCGATCCTCCAGCCCCAGTGTTGACTCGCTACCCTTGCACACCGCGTGGCCCGCAATAATGGCGCCCTCATGGTAGCGGAGCGGAGAGGAGCTACAGAGGGATTGAGTCTGAAGTTTTGTTTCCTGGGATTTTGGCAGAGCCGGTACCGGGTGAGAAGGTCTGCAAGCCAGGATCGGAACTAAACAAAATGGCAGGAACTGGAGATCAATTCAAGGCGTGGAGTCTTCAAGGCCAGGGTGAGGCCTCAGCTACAGTAAATTCTCAATTTATGAGACAACCATGGAGTGACTGAAGAAACATCAGGTCTGAGCCATCAAAGCTAAGGTGGCTTTCAAGCTACCGTCTAAGCGTGCATCAGTGTGGTCGCAATGGGCCTCCATACCTCGCACAAACTTCAGCTGCCGGTTAACTGCCTCCTAGCCTTCTCCTGATGGAAAGGGGGGCTCTAGGGCAGCTATTTTCAAACTGACCTAGATGAGAATCACGTGGAGGCTTTATTAGATCGCAGATGGCAGGATCTCAGCCCCAGAGGCTTTGATTTCGTAGGTCTAAACCAATCTAGGGGTAAGGCCCAGGAAATTTGTATTCCCAACATGCTGTTAGGTGATAATGATGCCACTGGCTAGGGGATGGCACTTAGAACTGCTGCTTCACTGCTTTAGAATTGAATCCAACATCCTAATGTCACCTATTTCAGAAGATGATCCAGGCTTCAGTCTGGGGGCCATGAACTGCTTCTCATTATTGCAAGGGGCTCATTAATGGGTAGAAAACCCTTCCCCAGTGACGTGGCAGCAAATGGAATAGTTAACGGTCACACATTAATATGTTCTGCCTTCCACACCATTTGGTCTTCATGGGGAGATGCTGTTTTGGAGGATAGCTGCAGGATCCTTTGAACTTGACATTTCAGAAATTTCCTAGAACAAATGAACACATCCCATAGAAAATATAGCAACTCAAACAAACAAAACTCTTTATGACCGGAGCAGTGACCACAACAGGCATACTTGTGCACGTACAACAGCGATTATTGTCTGAAGGAAGGAGACCACGTATGAATTCAATCAATCAGACCTCAACAAAGCTCCGTGTCCAGTCAGCTCCCAGAGCTGTATTTTCACACCAGGCATGAAAGCATAACAATCAACTCTAATCACAGTCATTGCAGCGTCGGTCATTTTCAAAGCATATTGATGACTAATAAACAATAATTTGGAAATACTTATTTCATGACCAGGAAAGAGCAATTTCAAAAGATGATGCAAAAGGACACACAGGCCAACCTCTGCTGATAGGCACCCCTCCCTACGTCACTCCTCACTGTCTTCTAGCCAATTCAGCTCAGTGGTCACAGAACTGGGTTTCAGTCCAGGGTGACCTCATTCGTAGGAGGAGTAGGTGACTATAATGTTTCCTTTGAGTGGTTATGGATGTGGCTCCATTAGCAAAATAGAAGCCTATCACCCCAATACTGCCTATCTCTTCGCCAGCATAGCTGATTCTTTGGGTCTTCACGGGATCTGTTCATTCTTAGAAGCAGTGTTCACCTTCTGATGTGAATGCCTTGGAGAGGCCTCTGCTCTAAGTGGGATATTAGCTCAAATGCAAACATAACCTGCCTCACAAAGCTAGCACTTTCTCTCTATTGATTTGTGCCAAAGACTCAGCCATTATTAATCACAAATTTTTCCAGAAGTAAGTATACTTTTACTGAAATCAAGTGCAAAAGTCAGATATGATAAGGAACAAACTGACTTTTATTTGGTGATATTTAAAAAATCTCTGACTGTGTCTCTGATGTTATGGAGAATTCAGCAAAGAAACTGAAGGAAAAAGAGGAAAGAGAACTCTGTGAACTAGAAATAAACAAAGGCAGAGAGGGATGGATGGGATTACACAAATCGACAGTGACGGCATCAAAGAACTTCCTCTTAAGTTATACTGTGCACACTATTGATGCAGAATCTTTATAAATATCTGCGTAGCAGATGCTGCCTGAGAAATATTTAGAGTTCGAATTCTGTTCGTTTTAACGCATCCAGTATCGGCATAAAATACGTGATAAAATATTTTACAGCTTCAGTTTTACTGGGATTCATTTTAATTTAAGTTAGCTTGAGAAAATTAAAACAAGCAGTTATTTATGTCATGACCATGTATAGGATTTCAGGAATGAAATTTTAATTGATAACACGTTTTTCATCTAATTCATATCATTTCGTATGTTTCACAAATAGAAGTCAACTTACATTCTAATTTACTGAAGTAAATGTGTCTAGACATTGAAGGATTATAGGGAAACACAGAGATAAATATAACAGATACACAAACACTCTCAAATTGATTCTGTTCTCCGATTTCAGCTATTTATAGGAGTTCCTTTTCAGACAGAAGAGCAGGATCTGGCAGCAGTCAGGGATTTGTCATTTTCAAACATAATTTCTACCACAAATAAAAGTACTTTTTATTCATTTCCATAATTTGTTCGAGTGAAGTCAAACCAACTTAGAGAACCACATGTATTGTTCCCACAATTCACGTAACTTTGTCAAGTGTTTCTCCTTCAGCGTGGTTCGTATGATCGGCCATTTGCCTATGGTCCTGGGAGAAGTCATAGCAATCCGAAGCAATGAAAGCATTTTGGTCTCCCTTAAAATTGAGGCTCGTGACTGAATGTATGAGTTCCCGCTTTGGAGATGGTCTTTTTCTCCAGGCAGAATCTTGGTTCTGTCCGCGTAGTGTCAGAGTTTGAACCTGTCTTATCTGTACAGGAGGGGAGGGAAAAGCAGGGACACACTGGAGCTGCCACTCACTGGCTTCAGAGAACTGGTTGCTCAACCCTCAGGAATTGTGAAAGCTAGTTCTTAAGCACAGCCATTACAAGTTTAAATTATAAGAGCTTATGAATACTGAAAGTTTGCTGAGAGGATAGATCTTATGTTAAATGTTCGTACCACAGAATAAAATAACAGTAATAAATAGGAATAAAATAAGAAGGAGGGAGGAAATTTTTGGAGGTGGTGGATAGGTTTATGGCATAGATTGTGGGGATGGTTTCATGGCCATATGTTTATCTCCAAATGCATCGAATTGTTTTCCATTAATTACGTGCATCTTTTTCATATCAAAAAACCCTTATGGGGCGTCTGGGTGGTGCAGTCAGTTAAGCATCTGACTCTGACTCTTGGTTTTGGCCCAGGTCGTGACTTCAGGGTCGTGAGATCGAGCCCCACGTCTGGCTCTGTGCTGAGCATGGAGTCTGCTTGAGATTCTCTCTCTCCCTCTGCCCCGCCCACTTGTGCTCCTTCACCCTCTCTCTAAAAATAAATAAATCTCTTTTAAAAAAAACCTTATAAGTAAATACATTATATACCAAAACCAAAAGTAATAGACACACAAAATTCTAATTATTTTAAAACATATTCTATTTCCAATTTGTTAGACTCTAAAGTACCATGATAGCTTTTGAAACTAGAATGAGACTCTTCTCCAAGTTCAGTGATCATCAGTGATTTCTTTCCTACACAGCATTTATTTCTTTTCCATCTGAGTTTGGAAGGGTACCATTCCTTATCCTCCATCACATAATATGTATTTAAGAAAATTTTTCTTTAAATGAGTTGGTTGGAGAACAAGAAGAAAGCCAAGGATTCTGTTTGCGGGTATGAAAGTGGACCTTTTCCTTCTATCCCAAGTCCCAGCAGGAAAGTCTGCACTGGAGCTCTTGAGAAGATATGCAATGGGTCACGTGTAGGCAGTCAGGATGCCCAATCCACCTTGTCCCACATTCCTAAAGGGTTAATCTCATCACGATAGGAAGATGAAAAACTCAGCTATCACTTTCAGGAATTCTCAAAGCTTTAGAATTGCAGATCAAGTGCCCCTTTGTTTCACCATCCATCTGTTGAAGTGTATTCTCATTCCATCAGCACACACACACACACATACACACACACACACACACACAAAGCCGCGTGATGTGTTTATCTTCATTTGCAATTAGCTTAATGCATTTTGTGCCCTAAATGTACACTGAGTAATGGTATTAGTCTCTCTCAAAGCTGAAGCTCATTGCAAAAAATTAATTCATTCTAGAAAATATGATAATTCTTCAAACACTTTTAGATGTAATTCTGCAATCATATCTAACACGCAGAAGTTTGATTCAACTTTAGATTGCATTTCTTCCTAGCCAACAGTCTTTACTTAAGAAAACCAAGCAGATTGCCTTGTATATTTGGGCATTTGTTATCATCACCACGTCAACCTTCACATTTACTTCCTGAGCCCCAACAAGACCCCTCAGAGAAGTATTATATATTTGTCAATACCCTGGAGCTTTGAAACTCCCAAGGGCTTCTCCCATTTGACCTGAAACTTCCTCTCTTCTCAGATTCCTATCTCTCAACACAAAATAAATAAAACTTTGGTTAAATTAGTCCATGTGTGAATTTTTAGAGTCATTTGTTTCAGATCCACAAAGACTCCACGTCTCTTTGTTAAATGTTGATGTATCTTTATCCAAATGCCAGTAGCCTGAATTCTTAACTGTAGCTGTCCCTGGGCTCAGTATCAAATGCTCCATAGAATTTGGGTGTCTGTATTCCATTCATTTCTCTTTTCAGAACATAGCAGAAGTACAGGAATAACACTTTTGTTGGATGTGGGCCCTAAAGTAGCTGTTAATTTCTGGCACTTATAAGAATCTAAAGTTATTCATCATTCAGTCTACATTTATGGAGTTGATCACGCTCTTCACATTAGCCTAGTATCGCTCTTTGGCATTCAGATTCGTTTCGACTAGATAAACTTTGATACGATTTATTAAATCATAAATAGTAAAAAAATAACACAAATTATGGTTATTGAGAGCTTTGAATCAAAAAAAGACAGCATGGTATATCACATGTGGTCTTTCCTCAATTTCTCAGGCATTATTGCCTTTGGAAAAAAAACACTTAGATAAAAATAGAATATTTTTAAAATTTCTGTGATTTTCATTAGTTTTGAGGCAGACATGGTCAT
This sequence comes from Ursus americanus, assembly GCF_024610735.1. Taxonomy (NCBI): domain Eukaryota; kingdom Metazoa; phylum Chordata; class Mammalia; order Carnivora; family Ursidae; genus Ursus; species Ursus americanus. The sequence continues at coordinate 60,975,809 of NC_142135.1, forward strand.
TCTCACAACTGATTCAGTGATTTGTATGAGATGATGAAGTCTTAAATATATTCCTTACAACTTCACCTGCCTAGATATAGTACAAAATTCATTGCATTTAAAAATTAATGTTCAAAAAAATTAAAATTAAAGTTCAAAGTTTTGCCTCCTATCACATTCCAATAATGGGTGCATTCCATTATTCAGCTAAATTGTCAACATTGCATTCATTCAACAAATATAACCAGAGTCAACACACGACAGATGTCGGGAAATACATAAAGTAGAATGAGAAGCTACACATAAAACTTATATTCATTGCACCTATCCGAATATTTCAAGTAGATCTCTCTTATCTATATGGTGTCATTGGAAAACTACACAAATGACATTCTCAAACTTTGGTGAACGTGAGGTATAAGTCAAAATCTTGGCAGTGTTGATAAATCGTTTTTCTTCATGTTTCTTAGGAAAATGACATTTGAAATGTATTTTACAAATGGTCTGTAAGTAGAAATCTGTAAGGAAGAAGGAGGCAGTTGAGAGATTCAAAATAAGGAATGATGATCCTATGTGAAGTCTAGAGACAACTCCGGAGTCAGAGTCCTTAGTGATCCAGCAGTTGCCATGGCCCCTCAGGGCTCTCTACAGGGGCCTGCAAGTCTCCACTCCACGGGCTTGGTTACAGGGCCTCTGCAGGAGCTCAAGGAATCATACTGGCTACTTAGGACTGTGAGATTTTTCCTACCTACCTGAACTTTATGTGGAAGTTGTTAAAAAATCTTCAATAGCCCGGAATGATTCATTTCCAGAGCTGGCCCAGTCTCTCAGAATCTTCTAAGAATCCTCATGCTCAGTTCTCTCCTAAGCTTACACAAGAGACAAATCCAGGGCATCCAGAGTGGACATCCCAGGGTATAATTAAAAATTAGTATCATCAGATCATATAAATAGGCAATTTTAAAATATTACATGTCAAGCCCATATTTTGTAAATGCCAGATATTGATACGGTAATTACAAATGAATTATATCTATGGAACAGGGCCAGTATAAACTAAAATTTTATGTTGAAGAATCTCCAATCTAAAAATCTCCAATCTAAAAATCTCCATTGACAGATGAGTGGACAAAGAAGATATGAGTGAACAGATAGAATATTATTCAAGAAAGGAGGAAATCCTGCAGTCGAGGCACCATGAATGAACTTGGAGGGCATTAAGCTAAGCAAAGTAGTGAGACAAAGACAAATATTGTATATCTCACTTGTATGTGGAATCTTAAAAAAAAAAAAAAGAAGAGTTTTTAAAAGTTAAACTCATAGAAACGGAATAGAATGGTGGTTACCAGGGGCTGGAAGTTAGGGGAAAGGAGGAGATGCTGGTCCAAAGGAACAAACCTTTACATATAAGATGAATAAGTTCTGAGATCTAACGTACCGCATGGTGACTGTGGTTAATAATACTGTATCCTATAATTAGAATTTACTGAGAGAGTAGATCATGAGCATTCTCACCTGGGGGGGGGGAGAAAGAAAGAAAAAAGGGAACTATGTGAGGTGATAAATGTGTTCAGTAACCTGATTGTGGTAGTCATTTCACAATGTATGCATGTATTAAATCATCGTGTTGTAGACTTTAAATATACGCAATTTCAGTTGTCAATTATACTTCAATAAAGTTGGGAAGAAAAAAGGAAAGAAAAGAAAAACATTGCCATGTGTAGTTTTTACAAAAGATGACTTAGACTGTGTATTCAAAAATGGCCTATTTTGCTTGAATAGGACGATTGGGACAATTTTCAATTCCTGTCTTCTAAAACACTAAAATTATAAGCATTATATTCCAGTTGTAAAAATGTTACTGTGCTGTTAATACTTTATTAGTAACACAGATCCACTATTAACCTTGAAACTTCTTTTGCAATTTGTAAAAAGGACATCATTAATACAAGGACTCAAACATTCAGTGTTTCATGATTTAAACCATAAGTATTCTTATGTTTCTGGTAAAACAAAATACTCAAAGTCACTCTCTGTTAGTTGATATATATCTGTGACTGCTTCACACCTCATTTGACAGAAATATTATGAGGTCTGAGTTGGTATTTGTGGACAACTCTGTATATTTTTCTCATGGCAAAGAGCCAACAATAATTTTACATGTCTGCCACTTTTTATGTAGAGCTGTCTTTGAAAAACACTTGCCAAAATTACCTCGATGGAGGTCTAATCTTAGATGACTGCCAATGAACAGATACCATAGACAAAATGCAAGGGAGGTGGAGAGACTAAGAAAAACAGAACAAAAGTAACTGGGATTTAACAAAATTTTGGGCCCCAAATCGGTAAATGGTATATTAATCAAATATGAAAGTAAAGCCAGCAGGAATATTGATGGGTCAACTTTGATAAGAAATTATGCTGCGAGTAAGACATTTCATGCATTCACCAGAAAGCTTTCAAGGGATTTCTAAAAGGACAGTATCCAGTTATCAGTCTCAACAGGAGTGACTTTCCCCTGGGTCTTCAAGAAGAGTCTTGCTGAGAGCTCCTGATACAGTCAGACCTTGATAAGGCATCTCCATGAAACTCTTTAGATACTTCCATACAGTAACTGAGCTTGACCAACTGACCCGAAACATTTCTGCTCCTTCTTCCCTCTGTTTCCATTTGCTTGGCCCTTCTATCTTGAATGAGCTGACCCTCTCAAGATTAATTTGTTCTGAATATCAAGCTAAGAGAATGGTTGTTACACTTTGGTATTTAAGAAGTTCACAGGAAAGGCTAGGATAGAATTTTACTAACACATTGAAAGAGAATATTTCAAATTTTAAATAGACTCATGAAGTGATTGCTTCACTGTCAGTTTGACTCATAGGAACTCAAGTTTTCTCAAGTGACAATTTGATTGTTTGGATTCTAGCTGAGTCTTCCAGATAAACTTCCTTTATAGCTAATCTAACATGACCAGATCACACGTTCTCCCAAGATCCGAAACAGAATGATTTCTTCTTTTTCACTTTCAAAGGATAAAACATGTCACAAATTTTTTTCCAGAAGGTTTTCCCTCAGAATTAAAACATTATCGATTTAGATATTCTCTGCCTTATATAAAGCATACATTCCTGAAAAAGAAACAATTACTTATTAATCCTGATTATTGTCTCCTACTTCTCTACCTCTCCAGTTTCTTATCCTCAAATTATTTTTCTTCCTGCCCTTTCGATGCTGTTGTTTTAAAGGAAGGCATTCTTACCTGATTTTCTTCCCAGTTGGCCTCTCTGTAGCCAGTCTTAACCTTGGACATGGCTGTACTTCACACCTATTTACTTATGACTCTCTAACGTTTACACTGAGCCAAGATTTCTTACCAGAGTGCAAGAGCCATGTATCCAACTGCTTACTGGGTATCTCCACGTGGATGTCTTACTGGTGTCTCAACCTTGACATGTGCTAAAATAAATTTATTATCTCCTCCAAACTTGTTTCTGTACACTTATCTCAAAGAACGTTTTTGTTCAAACCATTAAAATCTCATATCTGGGTATTGTAATAACCACTATTGAGCACCATACCCCTGATCGCATGCTTCTTTGTCTGTAATCCATATTGCACGTGGCTCCTTTTTATTCACTCAAGAAATACTAAGAGAGTACAAACTGTTAGGCGTCATTTTAGGCATCGAGGATCTCAGTGAACAGTGACAACAAAAAGATCCTGCTCTAATAGAGTGTATATTTTAAGACAGTAGACTATAAGTATATAATTTGTCAAGTTGTGATAAGTGGTATATAAAAAAATAAAGACGGATACCTAAGCATGTCATTCTGCTTATCAAAATCCTTCAATGACTTTCCATTGTCTTCCTGATAAAATCGAAACTCTTTTCCTTGGCATACAATGCAAGCAGACCTAGTTGGCTTCTTCTCTGTGTGGATAGCTTCAGCCATACAAATAAATTCTGTCATTATTCTGTTTTCAATGCCTGGAAACTTTTCCTGATTGTCACTTTATAAAAAAAATGTATTTCCATATTCCATGTATTATCTTTGCCTTCCCTTCATTAAGAACCCTTTTGTGTGAAACTTTCTTATCCAAGCAGAATTAGGCATTCAGTGATTCAAAGCTCTTTTTTATACTTAAAAATTTATATTACAATATCTATCTCTCTACTCAACATGCACTTATCTGAGGGCAGAAACAACTTTCTTTCTATTTATAGCATCTAGCACATAACATTGAACATAATATGCTTTCACTGAAGAACTAAAGGATTTTTTTAATAAAGCGTGAATCATGTTAAAAAAATCAATCTTAGTTTTGTTGTTTCAAAGATGTTTTTACTCTCCTTGCAAGCTGAGAAGATAGACTGCCAGTTTCTTGGATGCTGGAAAAAGACACGAGACTCCTGAGACAAATACAAATGACATTTATAACTCACAGCAATTTCAGTATCCAGAGTATCAACAATTTGCTGTTTCCTTGAGTCCCAATTTCCAGGATGATGCTAAGAGGGCCAGATGATGCCTGTGCATAGAGAGGCTGTATTATAGGAGGAGAACCCTGAGCTTAGGGAAAAAATCTTTTATAATGGACAGTAAGCTTATTTGACCTTTGCCCTTAGAGAAGACTTTTCTTTATTATATTGGACAGTAAACAAACCTGTCCTTTCCTCAATCTTCCAAGGCTGTTTGTTGTTCAAACATCCTTGAAAATATCGCTGAGAACAAAGGCAGTCATGTACTGCTCACCAGTGTGGTTGTAAGAAGTATAGACGTGTGAAAAACTCATGGACAACTGTCTCCTAACAATAGTAAATAACTTATCTTGTTGATATGGTTGTTATTCACTTAAATGTTGCTATTTAAGGAAGGTTGAGAAGGATACTGATGTATATAAAAGAGCATCAGAAGAAAATTTCTTACAATGTCATCCTCATTTGTCTTCTTTTTAAATAAGAACAAAGTCTGCCCTTTTCAAAAAAAAAAAATCTCATTCAAAGCAATACAAAATCTTTTAGGAGTGTTTTCTGAAGTACCTCTCCCCACTTGCTAAGTAATTTAAGTTACCAAACATAAGAGAACACAAACAAGGTGTCTGAGATGATAAGTCACTCTAAATGCATTGGCCAATAATCAGGACCTTTCAACAGTACGTAGGGCAGACATGTTAATAAATATTTTAAGTCTTAAGCCACAATAATCATATAATTTGATTAAACATGATAGATTTGTAACAGAAATTCTAATCCATGTTTCAGAATTGAGTCTGTTAAGACTCAAAATTACATAACAATCAGTGCCTCAAATTTATATACCATGTCTTCATGGTTTTTAGTGCTCATTTACACAGCATGCTTCCAATAAGCTTATAGAGATATTATCCCCATTAAATTAAAATTGTCACCTATGTTTTACTGCATTATTGAGTACATTCAAAACAACCTTTATGAATAAGAAGAATATATTGGCATTTATGCTTCACTGTACAAAGATGAATTACATCTTAAGAGGCATTTTAGAAATTGTGTCTCCGTCATAGAACAGAAATTGCTTTTTATAAACTCATAAACTAAACATTTATTTTGAGAGGTAGAGGTAAAATATGTACACTTAGTAATGTCAAATTGGACTAAGTCTCAGAAAGATATTAGAAGTTACAAAATTGTGAGTTATTCAATGTTGTTGAGGAAGAAGATAGAGACATATGCATCAGATGGCATAGTTCCAATCAACAGATTCAATGAGTCCAATCTATTGCAAGATCTGTCATTAAAATAATAAAGCAGATATGGACAAACTGCAATCTGCAGGCCAAATCCAGTCCATTATCTATTTTTCTAAGTGAAGTTTTATTGAAACATCATCATAATCATCCATTTATCATTGTTCATTTATTATCATTTATTATATCATTATTTTTGTTCATTTATTACTGTTCTCACTGCAATGGCAGAGTTGGGTAGTTGTAATGGAGATCGTATAGCCTACAAAACCAAGAATATTTACTCTATGACCCTTTACAGAAAAAGTTTGCCAACCTCCATTACTAGAGAAAGGCAACTCCAAATGTTTTCTAAAGGTCAAGACCAGCTATTCAAGTTTCTTGCTGATTTAAACAGAAAAGAAACTTGTTAATGGCTTTTGAGTAGCTTACAGACTCATCGGGAGGGTTGGAGAGCTAATGTTGGCTTCCCACCTCGGAATAATGGCTAAAATCTTGTTGGAACTGCCCCAGTTAGGACACTACTGCCATTACCACCACTAGCATTAAATATTGTGGCTCGCACTGCTAATACCATTAGCACTGGCCAACGGAGCCCAACCCTAACATCACTGCTTATGTCCCAATATTCAGGCCACCTGTGATGATTGCTCTTGCCAGACAGTCTCTGAGGCAGGTGGGTCTGACTAAAGGAAACAGTTCATGTGCTTGTACCTCAGTTGCAAAGGATTCTAGGACAATTAATATCTAGCATCTTCAATATCTCTCTGCCATGAAGATCATAAGATGGGGCATTCTCCAAAAATGAGAAAGGGCTTCTGACACTGGGTGGCCTAAAATCATAACTTAACTATAATGCCCACTTGAAACTGCCTGGAAATACTATAACATTGAGTCAATTAATAGACATTTGTATGATACCACATGAAACAAAATAGGATTCTTTAAGGTAAGAATAACAGATTCAAAAGACTTACAAGGGTCAGACAGATCAATGAAAGAGATAGACTAGGTTAAAAAATAAGAATTGGGAGTGCTAGTGACAGTGGCAAACAGAAGAGCATTAGATTAATCTAAAGACACTCAATTGCAATTATTTTGGACAAGATTACTATGTAATTTTCTCCAAGGGAACCGACTCTTTGAAACATGGATTGAATTTCAAATGTCAGTCTGTAATACATAATAATTAAGTCACATGACTTGTGGTGGCTTAAGACTTTGAATTTTTGTTAACACGTCTGCACTAGTACACTAATAAGTTGAAAGGTTGTGAATATGGGTCAATATTATTTATTATGACTATTTGCATTGGTTCATTTATGCACCTAATTTAGGAGGACCTACATCAGCTGGGCCCCTAGGGATTAAGATTCCCTCTGGAAGACAAAAATATAACCAGAATATTGAACTTTTGAAAGCCTATAAATAAGCTATGGATTTACTTAATGGTATTCTCTTAACCATGAAATTAAAGCTAAAATAATGAAAATTAAAAGATTAATGTAATGCATATATTTCCATGATCTAAAATCAAATATTCTCAAGGGAGGCTTTTGTAGAATTCCTTATGAAGCTGATGCCTAAGCAGCTAATAACTCCTTTTCTATATCCTATGCTTTCTCCCTGATGATCATATGCAAGGAATTCAGCTATGACCTTGAAAGCTGAGTAAAAATAAACTAATTTCTCAATTTCCAAATGTAAAGTGGCTAAGTATTTTGGGAAAAACCACAACCATCTGAAATCTGATCTAAACAATAAAATTAATGATAGAAGAAACATGTAAAAGTAAGCCGTCGATGGTAAAATTAGAGGTATCCTACACATCACGGTCACCATGAGGAAGATTAGGTGAATTTGAGATAATTTAAAATGTTCCAGAATCCATTTAGAATAAAATGTGATTTTGGCAAAGTCTAACTCTATAGGTAATTTTTCAAAATAACTTCCAATCTTTTCCAGATTTGATCATGAAATCCATCTAAATGTATAAAGAGTTATCTCCATTCTGCAGCAAAATTTCAGTTTGAGTTTTGGTCTTTTGTTTCGTTTTGCAAATTACTGGAAAAGAAAACTTCATGGATTATATAGAAAATAATTATACCATGTAAATTAACTGAGTCTCTCCAATATAACCCTTGGTCGATATGCACAGTGAAGGGCATATCATCTGGGTTTATGAGTTGGACACTAAAATATAAAGTTTTTGCTTTCTCACGTGGCATCTGGACATGAGTCATTTTTCTTCATTGGGTTTAAAACCAAACAGAAATCTTACAGTGGGACTAGCAAGTAGCCTTGATTACCTATCTTGAGGAAAACTCACCTACTCCACATCTCCCACTGTTACAGTCTTTCTGAAGTCATGTGGTGCTTGAAAGTGCTTAATGAAACTTGAATTAAGACACATATTTAGGATTCCAGAGGGTCAGCGGCATGATGCTAAAATGTATTACCTCAGTAATATCACAATGCGTCAATAATACCACATAGAGAATATTCAAGAATGACTCCCTAGAGAAGCAATATGTACTGAGCTCTCCAGCTGATTGCTAATCTACAGAGATTCTGTTATCCATCTCTTATCTTTTTGTTTTCTTCCTACTGATCCTATGATTCTTGTAATTAATACATTTTTCTTTAGTTAAGATATTTTGATTCTTATAATTAAGACATTTTAAAAGTATTCACAATATTTAAAATACTTATTCCAGCTTTATTTGGAATACTATAAAATTAGAAACACAAAAATGTCCATCAATAGGAGAATGGGTAAATCAGGGAATAACAGTTCAGGGATATACTGAAGAGTTATCTCGAGAAGGTAACCTTAGTTGTATGGACTAAAGGTATACATGACATATTACATTAAAAAAAACCTTACAAGCCAACGTGTGTAATATGCCCTTTTCCCTTTTTAAAAGTTACGTATCTATGTGTGGTACGTATGCATAAGCACAGAAAAAAAAATACTAGGATTGAAGAGGACAAAGGGACTTTTACTTCAAACCCTGCATAAATTTTAGCAGTCTATGAGTGATTTATACCTTCTATTGTGTTTATTTTTCTCTACTTTTCAAGTGAAACATCTACTACTAATTCAGTCGGCGTATGCAAATAATTTTGTCAACCTCTCTAAAACCAAAAATCAATTCGGGAGTTTAAAATCTCAGCCTCAGGACTCCTTTGAGGACCCAAATCAAAAGAAATTTGTGTTTCCTATTCAGTTTCTAGTTCAATATAGGGGCCTCTGTGATTTTTAGAAAATCTGTATAAAAACTGAGTTACCCTGCCATCTTATATCATTAAATCATGTTCTAGTTATTCCCGACTAGATCTCTGGTTTAAAAAAACAAAAAGAAAAACAAACTTATTTGAGCAAATGGTCTTTCTCTTCAGTTTCTGTAGGGTTTTGTTATTTTTGTTTGTTTTGTTTTGTTTTTAATAAAGTACTTCCTACATTAAAGCAACAGAGGTAATTTAGGGCATCCGACCCTGATGCTGGAGTACTGCTGTGAGAAGGAATGGAAGAATTGACCTCAGATGTCTTTCCAATACTGGCTTATTAACGAAAAAAAATGTGTTCTTTACATTTTACTTGGCCAGCAATGCTGACAAATGGATGTTGCAACATGTGTTGGTCATGGACTTCTGGAGATAATCACATACTTTCAAGTACAGCGTGCTCTAGTAAAGAAAATGTTTCCAGAAAATTAAACCTTCTCGCATTTATTTTCAAATCTCTATTGAGGACCTACTGTGTTCTTAGCATCCAAATTGTATTTTGTAGACTACCTCCTATGCACAGAAGTGGCACCAAAAAAAGTATTCTAACAATCGGGGTGAAAAATACGGTAACTTCAGTTAGCGTCACAATATCCATATGTCAACACCTTGACCTATTAAGATCAGGTTTTGGAGCTCAGTGTGTGGCTTTGAAGCAGTAACTTCCTATAGGCTGTGTTCAGTGATCCGTAAGAGGGATATGATGTGATATTTAATAAACAGATACAACAGATAAGAGTATAATTGCTATGTTAGTTGTAATTTAGTTTAGTTTCAAGGATCAAGATCTGGCCACAAGTCACACACCTAACATAGTGAGAATAATTTATATTCTGTAAGAGTTATCTGTGCAAGGCAGAATGTTCAAGAGCTTTCTCATGCCTACTGAAATATGTGCTTTGGACCTATTTCAGAGAATTTTATGAAAATATTATTTAGGGCAAGACCAATCTCTTTGAGAATCACTTTCTTCTCTTCAATTAGAAATCAAAATAATTCCTGATGACAAGACTAAATGGAAATGGTATGTACCACAAGGGACTCTCCAATTCATAACAGTGTTTCTTTTTCCAATAAATAGACTAGTTGAAGAAACAGAAGTAAGTTGTTGGGAGTAAAACTGGTTGTCTAAGATGTGATCAATTAGGTCTCCAACAAATCACTTCTTGAATATCATCTATAATGCTTTTTGAGTCCTTAGTGCTGTTCATCACATATTTCTGGCTCTCTCTTTTGGGACATGGAGCAAAACTGGGCTTCTCTATCTTCTTTGAAGTTAGGGTTGGCCAAGTAACTTGCTTTGGCCAATGAAATCCAAGCAGCCATTTTAAGAGCCAGGATGAGGTTTGCCAACATCCCTTTTTCCACTGTCAAGAGGAGCTATGTCAGGATGAAGCTTTTGTCATTCTAGGTCCCTGAGTAACCAAAGTGAGTAGGTGGGTAATGTGCCTGAGAAAGAAACTTCTGTCATACTAAAATTTTGGAGTGGTGTTTTTATTACCAAAACATAATCTATTCCATCCTGATACAAATAAAACACCCTTCTTTCAATTCTAATGCCCGTCTCTCCCATCCTTTTCTTCTATTTCTAACTCCTTTTCATGAACAACATCTGCCTAGGTCACGTCCAAGAAGACAGTATCCTTTGTGAATTTGTGAGTTTAAAGCATCAGTGAGATATAGCCAACTATAATTTTATTTTCTAAGAGAATGAGAATGATGGATTGCAAAACATATTTAAAAATTGTCGCTAGATGATGTATTGCACCCTGAAGAAAACAGACACCACATACTTTCATTTATTCTCTCCTAAAATGCAAACACAGTCCTATCGTCCCATCTCTTTCAATTTTTGTGCACGAAGACATACCTGGCAAAATTACAAACTACAACTTCCATAATTCTTAAAAAGTCTACCTCTGGGCAAAATCCATAACCAACCAGAAAGAATAAAATCTAGATTTTGAAAATGCCATTTCTATCTTTGATATTTGCAAAGCAGTTACCAACTTCCCTTAGACTTAAGACCATGAGAGTCTAACATTGAATAAGCTGTTAAAGTATTTTGCTGTCAGCTTAGAGATGGTAATAAAGCATTGAAGGAGAACACCCACCTCAGCCAAAACCAACTGTGTTAATGTTTTAGAGACCAAACAGAAAGTTTACACGGAGCCGGAAGACCTCTCCGATACCCTACATCCCCTCTCCATTTCCCTTCTACCAAATGATCTCCCAACTGCTGTGGAGTAAAATTCACTTTTGGACCTTTCAGACTCCTTTGTGTGTTTCGTGTGAGAAAATGATTATTGTTCATAAGCCAGTTCTAAAATTGTAATTAATTTCAAAACAAAATATATACTTTGATCCTAATTATTTCATCGTCACTTAAGGAGTGACAAAATCCTCTGCAAGGCACAATAGATGCATTTGAAAATAAAAGGAACAATATTTTCTCAGAAATAAATTTCTCCAAATTGTGTTCATGCTTCTTCTGAGTCTTCCTTTCTCTTCTTCAGACGTCATGAACCCTGTTCAACGTTTCAATCTGACAATGAATGTTTGGGAGCAGTTTCGGAAGGAATGACAGTGTTTTCTTGACTATATTTAAAATTGCTTCTGTACGACATGGACTAACCCACCTGTAATTTGTAACTTTGAATTTGTCAATGTGCAAGTAAATAAGTAATATGTTCTTCTGCAGGCTGATTTATAAGAACCAAGTAGAAGAATGCAATAGACAAAAATCTAAAACAGATGAATTAATTTACATTATGAGCACCTGGCAAAGCTTCTCTCAAGTTTTATGTTAATATAATTCTTCCTATGTTGAGAGTAAAAGTCAATTAATTTGATTTAGTGAAAAAATGAAGAGGAGAGGCATAGAGATGTCTTTGAAAATTTGGAAACTCTTAGATTCACACGCTATGCTCTTTAGCCACATGAGAAATTAGGATGTAGGAGACTCATTTTAGGAATCTAAAAAGAAATATGGAATTTAAATGACAAAGTCATTATTAATGGATTAATAGATAGTTAATAGATTTGATTACTCAATAAGTTTATCACAGACATACATTTCTAGCCATGTGATAATAAGGTAATTGTGATCGCAACTTCAATGATAAGTTCATATTCCAACATAAGTTTTCATTGAAAATGATATGCAAAAGGAAAATTACTTAGATCAACGTGATCGTCACTTCCCCGATAGTCTCTAGAGAAATAAACAATAATTTTACAAACAGACGCTTGGGTCAGTTTTAAACATGATCATGGAAGAACTATGATGGCTTCAGTTGGTTAGGTGCCGACTCTTGGTTCCACCTCAGTCATGATCTCAGGGTCCTGAGAGGGAGTCCGGCTCCACACTCAGCGGGGAGTCTGTTCGCTCCCTCTGCCCCTCTCCCACTCGTGGGTTTTCTCTCTCTCTGTCTCTCTCTCAAAAATAAAGAAATAAAATCTTTAAAAACCCCACATGATTGTACTTCTTGGCTCTCACCCTCAGCTTATGTACATTCCCACGGGAGCAATACCTTGTTTCCTCCAGTCTGAGGACTGAATCTGTGGCGAAGTCCATATTTTCCATAGCTTTCAAATACCGCTGCTAATTTAAGACATGGCTTTCAAATGTGAGCATTCCCTACTCTGAACCTTCAGACACAGACTCTAGAAATGATGACCCCTTACTTTATTTTTCTTATTCCTATAACTTCCATCAGGTTGTACCTCAAAACATACATTTTCATAAGAAAATTATTATTATTATTATTATTATTATTATTAAGCCGGATTCCATGCTGGCAAAGCTTTCCTGGTGCTAGTACACTTTTTTCGTAACCGGAGTAGGATCTACAGTAAACATAGAATAACACGCCCTGCCTTCTCCCTATAAACACTGTCTTATAACCTCTACTAACACAGAGTTGAACTGAATTTCAATGGATCTTGGCTAGTTAAAACCAAATAAAAGATAGTGAGAAGATCATTTGATGATGGGTATGACAAAACAATCCCCTGATATTTGAAAATGCATATAGCTTGTTTTACCAAATTAAGACAACCAAGTAAAACAACATGGCAAGAAATCAGTAATGGATATTTAAATGAGTTTCATTCCTTATTGTTTAACATTATCCAAAGTATTGCCCCCATCTCTCTTCTCCTTACTTCTTCACATCTTTGATAGCTCCTCTATTGTAATGAATCAGAAAGAACGTAAATCTGAGGAGGAAAAACAATTCTCTCTGTGCTTAAGTTTTATTAAGATTTTATTTTATTTTATTTTATTATTTTATTTCTAAAACAGAGATCGATGATCCTTGGTCTTTTCTAGTCTTTGTTCAAGATTCTTCTGCAATTGATGTGCAGGTAATTTGCCCGTAACATTTCAATAACATTCACAGATGCAAGTAGTCCTTGATACCCAACAAGAAGGGAAAAAACCTCATTTATCTTGTAAGTCGTTGGATTTACTGTGTGTAATTCAGAAAAACCAGGGTGAGGACAAGGTTCCTTGGACTTAGTTTATGTGAAAATAGTCCACTGAGGACACAATGACAACCTTAAACTTTGGAATAAGTTTTACAGGCACAAGTAAATCACTCACTCTTTTCTATAAACATTATATTCCTAGTAGTCTTACTGTTTGCTTGTTCTTAAGAGTATGAGAAAAACGGTTATGTTCATGGAGACTTGCCTTTCACATACCTTTAAAAAATTTAATATCTTTATTAAGTCATAATTTGTGCAACATAAAATTCACCAGTTGTAAGTATAAATGTTGGAGATTTCTATTAAATTTATATAAACGTGCAACCACCACCATAATACAATTTTAGAACATTTCCACCACCCAAAAGTGTTCTTTCATGCCCATTTGCTGTCAATCCTACTCATTGCCAGCACAAGCCAACTGCTGATCTCTTTTCTGTCTATAAATTTACCTTTTCTAGAAATTTCATATAAACAAAATATACACTCTGTTTTCCTTTGTGTCTGGCTTCCTTCACTTAGCATAATGTTTTTGACGTTCACCCATGTTATTGTGTATAAAAGTAGTCCATTCCTCTTTATTAGTAAATAAAATTCCATTGTATGAATATATCACACTTTGTATGTTTATTCGATGGTTGATAAACATCAAGGTGGGTTTCAGATTTGGGGCTATCAAAAATAATGTTGCTAGGAACACCCACACATATGCCTTTGTGTGGTCCTATCACAGGTGGGTAACTAGAACAGGAGTTGCTGGGTTATATGGTACGTACATGTATAACTTTTAAGAAACTGCCAAAGTGTTTTCCAAACAGGTTTTACCATTTTGTGTTCCCACCAGAAGGGATGTCTGAGGTTCCTAGATTCTGTACATTCTCACCAACAGTTGGTATTTCCAGTATTACGGATGATAGCCACTCTAGTGAGGGTAAAGTGGCATCTGATTGTAGTTTTAACTTGCATTTCCCTACTGACTAATGACATTAAGCATTTTCTCAGGTGGTTAGTATTAGTCTTTCCCATATTTTCTTTGGTGAATATCTATTAACATATTTTGACCATTTTTAAATTATCTTCTTATTGAATTTTAAGAGTTCTTCTGCATTCTGGATATAGGTCCTTTGTCAGTTATATGATTTATAAATATCTTATCCAAGTGTATAGCTTCTCTTTTCATTTTCCTAATTATGTCTTTTGAAAGATGAGATCTTTCATTTAGATGGAATCTAATGTATCCATTTTTTTCTTTTATGAAATTTGCTTTGGGTGTCATAACTGAGTTATGTTTGCTAAGTCTAAGGTTACCATATTTTTTCATAATTTTTTTTTTTTGGTTTTAGAGTTTAAGCTCTTACATTTATGTTTATAATATATTTGGAATTAATATTTGTAGATGGTGTGAGGTAAGAGTCTAAATGAATTTTTTTCTTTTTCTTTTCTTTTCTTTTCCTTTCTTTCTTCTTCTTCTTCTTCTTCTTTTTTTTTTTTTTGTATATGGCTACTTAATTGTCTCAACACCATTTCTTAAAAAAACGATTCTTTTGTTATTGATTTGTCTCTCCACCCTTGTCAAAAAATCAATAAATCTAAGGGCTTATTTCTGACTTCTCTATTTCCAAATACTTTTAATTAGAATTTTTCCAAAGTCTTTGGTATAGATAGAAGAGACATAGAAATATAGTGAATTGTCCATCAGTGCTAACTGATAGTTATCAAATTACCTTTTACCACTGTTCATACCAATTTTTTTTTCTTAGGATGCCATTTTTTTCTTTCTTTCTTGTCTTCTTACCTTGTTTAATCCCAATTCTCCATCACTGAAAAACAGGACAATATGTTAAGAAGTAGCGAACTGGAACATCAGTTTTGGAAGAAGGGAAATGTAGGAGCCAGAAAAGTCAAGAACCTTTAGACATCAAAGGCCCCTGGTAGTCTGGCCCCTGTGTTGAGACCATTGCCTCAGGATCCTCACCCACATTAGCAACTTTTCATTGTGTGGATTATTTTCATGTGATCTATTTGCATATTCTTAAATGACAAATAATGTCAACACGGAACCTATGGCTTTTCTCTCAACAGGAATATGAATAAGATTTTAGTTCTCAATTTATTACTCTTATCCTCGTGTTCTTCATTGTTTTCTTATAGCATTGCTTCAAAGAAGTGTTATCTTCATTGTGTCACACCTGTAGCAATCACAAAACATAGTATCTCATAGTATCCCAGGAAGATTTTTTCTTTAAACTGAGCCTTGGAAGGAATTGCATTAGTTTTTCCTTGCTAACATGTCAACATTGCCTTTAAAATGAGTCATTTTACTGTTGTAACCTGTAATTAATGTGCTTTATAAATACACCTTGTTACCTGATTAATGAAATCCTTATAATTGCCAATTTGAGGCAGAGGGATAACTAATCTATTTGAAATGTACTTCCTCTTGCATTAAAAAAAAAGAAAAAGGCCTGATTTGGGCTTGAATAATAATAAAATTTGAGGTGATTTGAGGAGATTTTCTACCCGAAGCACTGCTCACACTCTCAGTTAGCCTTAGTGACCGTTCTCCTCCCCTACCCTCAACACATTCACTCAAAATTGATTTTTTCTTTTTTTTTTTTTTTTTACTCATTTTTTCCAGAATGGTATAATCAGCAGGTGGTCACTTCAGGAAGAAAACCAATGTCTTCCTTTGGTCCTTTCCTTTTTTCCCAGGCTCCTCACAACGATGGATTGTGATCATACAAGGCTTACAAACTCACTGTGGATGTTACTTGGATTTCATAAATGCTGCTCCCTCTTTCACCTATTTTCTTTCTTTCTTTTCCTTGTTCACACTTTAAAAACAATTTTTCCTTAAGAATTTTAGTACCTATCGATCTTTATTATTTAACTCTTTTTTTAAAAGATTTTATTTATTTATTTGACAGAGAGAGACAGTGAAAGGGAACACAAGCAGAGGAAGTGGGAGAGGCAGAAGCAGGCTTCCTGCTAAGCAGGGAGCCCAATGCAGGGCTTGATTCCAGAACCCTGGGATCATGACCTGAGCCGAAGGCAGATGCTTAACCAACTGAGCCACCCAGGCTCCCCTTTATTATTTAACTCTCAATTTTAAGATCTAGTTTAAGTTTTTCCTTCTGACAATTCAAAATTTCTACATAAAAATACTTCCTTTAGTCTATATTGTTATCGTTTGTATTTTTATATTTAAGACGTCATTTTGAAAGGTTTGAAAATGTGCCATTGGAATTTATTTACTCCTATGATTTTGTATTGTTTAGGTAGTCGAAGCTGAACATTTAACCAGCGCAGCATTCACTTCCATTAAAGCGGTGTCAGGAAATTGGCAGCGTCTGGTCAAATTGTGCATGCTAATATTAAGCAGCAGTTACAGAAAGCAAATGAGGGCTGGTGAATGGGAATGAACTCAACCAAATCTTGACACTTTTCTAACAGATAAAATGCCCACAGCATTTACAGTATTTCCAGTTGCAAAAAAAGATCTTAACGAATTCCTGATGGCCTTTTTTTATTTTTAGTCCACAAACCAGATGGAACAATTGAATTGGGGGTCATAAATAATTTTCCAGAGAATGAAGATACGTGAAGGTTGATTTCAGGATATTCTGAAGTCAATAAGTCAGAGCCAAATAATAAGCACAAAGGAGACATTGGCCAGAGCTAGAGTATCTCCAAAGTTGGCTCTATGAACCCTTATTTGAAAGCATGTTAAACCGGTCATGCCCTGCCGTTGGTACTGGAGCTAGGATGATGCAACTTTTAAACAGCATCTTACAGAGGTCTTATTTTGCCACAATAGCTTCCAGAGCATTCTATAGTACAGCACAAATGTTCCTGGATTCTCTGCTAAGCTTTATTTCCCCTTCAACATTTACAACACCAAACAACATCTGGATTATATTTCGGTCTGAGCAATGGGCAGAGGAGAACCCAGACCAAACTGAGAGTAAGAATAAATGTTTCTGGCTGTCCTTGGAGATCAAAGGGAGACTCTGGATTTTAAGCAGGACTCTTCAGGGTCCTTTGGAAAAGCAGCATGAAGGACATTATCACATTTGTTTTATCCAGCACTCTATGCCCTGTGCCTAGCATAGAGCCTGTCCTATAGAAAGTATGTAAGAAATGTTTTTGAGGGATGCCTGGGTGGCTCAGTTGGTTAAGCATCTGCCTTTGGCTCAAGTCATGATCCTAGGGTCCTGGGATCAAGGCCCACGTCGGGCTCCCCGCTCTGTGGGGAGCCTGCTTCTCCGTCTCCTTCTTCCCGCCGCTCCCCCTGCTTGTGCTCACTCTCTCTCTCTCTCTGTCAAATAAATAAATAAAATCTCTTAAAAAAAAGAGAGAAATGTTTTTGAATGAATGATTGAACAGACTGACTAGATTCTTTCTCCACTCAAATTAACCTTCCTCATTTGTGCAGCATTGTTTCCTGAGTGCATAAAAATGGAACACTTTGTGATGTGTTGTGATGTCACGGGATGAGGATGGTGGTCCCGGCATTATAGGGTTATCAATGTGGGTGGAGGTACGAGTTATGTGACCATTCAAATGATATCTCGATTTTCAAAATGAATTTTAGAATTCCTCAAAAACAATCAAAAACAATCTGACAGGTTAGACAGATGCCTTTGAGGTAGGGACAAATCCTAAATCTAGCTGTATGGGTATACAGGACAATTGGGTGTCTCCTTCCTATTAGGGGCGCAGTCTGGCTGGACGTTAAGGACTCCCAGGCAAAAAAATTGTTTTGATACAGATGCAGTCTCACAGACATCCTGAGATTTACCCTAAATAGCTGGGAACCAGACAAAAATTCTCAATTTTCCTATGATTACTACACTTTTTTCTTTGGCAAATCTTAGAATAATGTCACAATTGAGCAAAAGCAGCCCAGTGAAAATGCTGGTTTATGTTTCCAACACTTCAGCCCTAATGCTCGCAAAGAACAAAGTCTGTATTCCACAAAGAAAAAGTGACTGTTCTATTAAACTACATTGATAGATAATATACACTAACTAGAAACAGAAACATTTAAAAGGATTTTTATATTCCAAATCTACTTGGGGCTGCAGATAATCCTCTTCAAGTTAGCTGTCAAATTAGCTTTTTATACATACATGTTTTATAAGAAAGACCATTAAGAGATAATTGGGAACTTGCCTAGAATCCATGGCTGATAAAAGTAGACTTGGACATGATTTCTAGTGATAATGGAAAATATTTAGAAATGCCAAGAGGAAAAGGATGACTGCATAATCAATTATTTTGTTATAATGTACAATAGCCTAATAGAAGGGAGTATTAATAACTATTAAAGTTCTCTGTTAGCTATCAAACCTTTTCTTTCTAATACATTAGTTCAAGTATTGTTTGTAGTTAGAATAAATCACTATAATAAAATAGAATACAAATTAATATGTGGCATTTTACTACAACCTGATAGGGACCGTGGGGTTTTATTTCATTGCTGCGTTGACTTTGGGTACTGTTTTGATCACTCATGAGTGTGGAGTCTGGAGGACATGAACAACTAAGGGGTCCATGTCACCCATTGGGACTCCAATGAAAACAACAGGTGCAGAACAACTGAAGTACTAATGCTGTCCTGCCCATGTAAGTCCCCCATAGTTAATGTGGGCTGATTTAAGAAGCTCACATAAGATTAAGTTATCTAGATATTAAAAAAGAAATATAGGAGAATATATTATTTGATCAGAGAGTAGATATCAAAGAGTAAGAATTAGGCAAGACATCATTGGATGTTGGCATTCCATTTAGCCCAAAAGTTACAAAAGAAGGCTTTCTGAGAAGAGGTGCTCTACATATCTTGACTATGACATCTCAAGAGTACCTCGCTTTTAGCCTGGTCAGGATGGTGGAGTGTCCAGAGAGAATCTATTTATGAAGTTGCCGTATACACATATTTGTACACATTATATAAATGCTAGCCTGAATAATAATCTATTATAGAAATCTATGCTATTTTTGAAATGACCTCAGAAACAAGTGAAATATTCAAGTGGCACCATAAAAAAAAAGAAAAAACTTTTATTTTTATTTTATTTTTTTGAAGAAAAAATTTTAAAAGCATGCTGTATATAACACAACCAGTCGAGGAAATGATCTCTGACCTCTGAAATCACTACAACTTTTGTAAAAAGTTTTCAGGGGTAGATTGCAAGATCATTCTAAAAGTAGATACATGCAGGATAAATGTAATATAAATAGTATCTAAAAGTAGATACTCCATCCAAGGGAGGTGTGTGCTTCTCAGAATGACAGCCTTAGGAATCGCTACATGGAATGAGTCATCTAAGTTATTTTGAAAAAAAAAAAAAGGTTAGGAAGACTATTTCACTTATGGACATATTTTCATACATATATATATTAAGCTTTTCTGCCTCCAATTTGTTTAAACAGCTAATGAGCTCATAGTGCTGTTCAAAGAAACATTAATTAAATTCATTTGTACTTTCGTGTTTTGTCTTAGCTTGCAAAAAGTTTATAATTAAATTTTACATGTAGTTGCAATGGTTTTCTTAACATAATTTTTTTTCTATTAGCGGAAAGAAGGCAAAATTAATTAAGCTTTGTTCTTTTTGTACGTATTAGAGCTTATTACATCTCTAAGTTTACTTTGAACTGCTTCAAGTAATTTTTTGAATAGCAAAGCGGGTATATCAATAAATATGTGCCTGCCATCTCAGGCTATGCAAGTGAAGCAAAAGTTATTCGCTGACCTATCAGTGGATACGTACTGCATTTATTTCTTCTGGTAGTGGTGATCTAAACGTTTAGCCCTCTTTCCTGACACATTTGTCAAGTAACTTGCCTGAGTTATGGGACGATCTGAGACCACACAACAGAAAGTAGGAATCGTAAGGTCTATTATGAGTGATCAAACTTTGAACCAGAATCTGTTACTGGCCGATCTCAACAAATCAATGGAATGGGGCTCTGCGAGTGTTTGACGACAGTAAGGAGAGTATCTGCATTTTGTGCTAGAGAATATAGGCTTTGGATACTTTACTTTCTCCAAATAATACAAAAATGTCCTGGATAACATAGTTCATAGACATTTACAAAGTTCTTATAAAATGCCTTAACCTGGATTTTGAAGAACTAAAAGAGTTCAGACATTATTTTTTAAGTTACAGAGCAGTTGAAACTTGATACTTCCAAGTCCTTAAGAAATCCTATCAAAAAAGATTTATGAGTAAAACCACTCAGTAGGTCATCCTATCCTTTGATGATTTGTATTTATTTTAGACCTGAAAACACAATTGTCTATTAATATGTTATGGAGACTGCCAGTGTCCTCCACAATTCACACATTGCAGTGTGAATTATTCCACTTATCCTTGATGCCCAGAGAACTATTATTCAGAACATGATCCAAAAAGAGAAAAGTAGAAGAGTTGAGTGTCTTTGTGAAAAAAAAAAAAAATTAAGAGGCATAGTTATGTACACAATAAAATTGGGAGAAAGTGCTATCGAGAACTTCAGATGAGGGTACGTTTCTATTAAAAGAACACCTTCTCTCTGAAGCCAGGTTTCATGAGCAGCTGGCATAAGAGAACTTCACCTAGACATTTACATGAGAGAAACCCACGTCCAAGTGCTCGTCTGCGCTCAGATATGGGGAGGTAAAATCAAAGGAGCAAACTGCTGAATGTCTCCACAGGAGTCAAGCTTACCTCATGCAGCCTTCCTTGTCGAAAAAGGAAAAACTCACCAAGTTATGTCATTAGGAATTTAATTTACACACTGCCACATTCACCACCGCAAGCTCTTTTTCTAGTTGCATTTATGTTTTTCCACTCTGCAAAACCCAAGCCCAATACTTTTGCATGCACCATGTTTTCAAAGAAAAACAAATAGTGTCAGTAAAATAGGCAGACATTTCTGCCACTAACAGTTAAGATTTAGAGTACTTGTAGACAGATTACCAACTGAAATCTTTCCATGTCTTCCCTCTTTGTATTCTAGAAAACATTTTTAACACGCTTTATGTTAATTGGAAACACTACACATCGATTCCTATCTGTACTCGTAGTCCGTGCACGTCTTTGTCTTCGTAATGCTTCACGCACTTTCAGAAAGAAAGGCGAACCGTTCGATATCGCCAAATCTATTCTAATGCTCAAGGTCATGTTGCAGAACAGTCTAGTCTAGTCTAGAGACTAGAAGTGAGGGGCCATGTGCGATGCTGCTCTGAAATCCTCCAGAACGACCCACAACCAATGTCTCTGACACTGCAGCAGAGAGCATCGAAGACATTTCGGCGCTGTGTAGAGGTCACATTGCTCTCTAACGGGGAGGCTTTCTAATGGCGGCACGTTAACCTTAGCGACAGTTAATCAGTAAAGTAAGCAGTTTGATTTTCGAAGTTGTGAATTCCCATCAGGCCAGCAAGCCCACGTGATGCTTTCCTTCACAGAGGGTGTAATGAAAGCATAGGGTTCTTATTAAATTATAAAACTATTACTTTGAGAAAAGAATGACAACTTACCCTACATCTACAATTGTGTCAATTTTTTTTTTTTTTACTATTGTTGAACCTGTCATTTTACTGGTGACCAATATAGAACAAGTTTTACAAACAAATTATTACTCTGCTGCTTTCTCTCTTGTTTACACTGTCGTTTTCTTGATAAGGTCTATGCTAGTAAAAGTAAAGTGCCTTGTCTTGATTTGTAAAGGAAATAGGCAAGACAAATGGCTGTAACTATGGGCATTTTTCTATTAGAGTGGTAAGAAAAAAGTTCTTTAATAAGTGAATAGATAGAGGTATGATATGGTAAGAAATGGACAACTTTCTTTTACTGATTGACTAATTGATTTTTAATCTTTTAAAAAATTTTGACCAAATGCAAGTATTGCACGGGAAAGATTCTGGATTTGAAGACTGGGGAATGGTCTTTAGTATCTTGTTACCAAACGGAAAGTGGCTGTTGATAAGTCTTCCCATTTTATTCCCATTAAAGCAGTGTCTTTAATGTAGAAATGAAATGTGTTTACGGTCCCTGTCTTTGTGGCACTTGCAAATGACGGCAGCATCACACAGGTGTCTCCTTTCAGAAGAGAAAATATCAGAAGCACTTTTATGTAGCAGATCATTTGGGAATCAAGCAACTGTATGTCACCTTCAGATTTCAATTGAAATAAATATCTGACTTTGAAATATTCTTCTTTTTTCCTTGAGATAGAAGTAAATATAAAAGTACTTTACCTGTTGTCAATCAGCTGGAAGTTTCTTAACATGGGTTTACTTCAAAAATCTTTTCATGACCTAAAGGATTAGCTAAAAGGTTCTCTGGGAAGTCTCCAGTTATTTGAAATATCATAACTAGTTTTTAACACAACTTTGAAAGAGTCCTTTTATGACAAATTCGACATACAAGCACCTACTTTTCCAGCTTGTTTTTTGGGCATTGAAAATATTGCTGTCATTAGAGATATTTAAAAATTCCTGTAATTATAATGGTGGGAGTTTCGTAGTCTAGTGGACATCTACACTGCTTTCTACTCCTCTTCTTTTCAAGCTCTTTCAAGCTTCTTTTCAAGGCTGGAGGGAATCAGATGAAGTCAGATTTTATTCTTCTTCTCTTAAGACTATTTGTTCATTACTTTTCTTCTTCATTTGCCTTATTCAGAAGTCTCATTATTAGATTTCTGACATTCAACGAACATTTGTTGAGCTGTATTTAAGCTCTAGGCAGTGTGGTCATCGTCCAAAGCACAAAGCATTATTGTTCCAAATGAATATTTTCTGAGCATACGATGTATCTGGGCTACTAACATTATTAAGACTTCCACTTCTGACTTCTGAATTCCTTACAGAACATGTCAGCAGCAGCTCTCCCCTTTCCCCATTCGCTTACAGTATATTTTCTGTTTGGGGGGAAAAAAGGAAATATCGATTAAGTCCTCAACATTGATCCATCGGACACAGCCACCACGTGACTGCTCGTTGGCTGAGTTTGCAGACCTCTACTACTTCTCTCTTAATTTCTACACTTTGGTCATTTTGATCTGATACAGATTTGAAAGGTCAAACTTAGCCCTACTTACTGCAGTGGCCCTCAACCTGGGTCATCAGCATTTGTGGCTGGGGGGGAGGGGCGGGCGGGGAGGGACTGGAAGTCCACGGGGAGGATTAGGAGGTTTCATGAATTTGAATGTAGGCAACAAACCATCTTACCAGTAGCAATGGTTTGTTATTATTGCTGTTATTATTATTATTGCCATCATTGTTGTTAGTAATAGAGTGTTGCAGATCTTTTAAAATTCACTTAGGAATTATTTGACCTCACGTGACCTCTTGTGATTTAATATGTTAATAAAAAGACTATAGATTACCATATTGCAAATGTGCTTTTTAGTGTTTTGATAATTGCATTTCAGTGTAACTTGTTTCATTTTGTACTCCTAAGTATTTTATTTTGGGAATTTAGCAACTTGTTCTGAGAAGACACTTGTAGTTTTCACCGGCCTGCCAAAGTGTCCACGGCATAAAAGTGTAAAGCCACTTTTAGAGTGTCATTTAACGGAGTTAGAGGGTCATTTAACGGAAAAATGCAGGAGTCTGACTCATGAGGATTTCTCTTCGTTGTCAAGAAGAATAGTGTCAACAAATGCATATCGAAGTCCTACCAACCAGACATTTCCTTCATGCACCGCAGACTGAAATTACAAAGTTATACTCACAAAAATCCAACCTTAAACTAAACATGAGGGACCAAAAGCCTGAAGACCAAGGAAATTGGAGTACAGTAGCCCCCCTTATCTGTGGGGGTACATTCCATGACCCCTAATGGATATCAGAAACCGCCAACAGTACTAAACCCTATATATACCTTGTTTTTCTCTATACATACATACCTATGATAAAGTTTAACTTATAAATAATGCATAGTAAGAGATTAACCACAATAACTAATAATAAGGTAGAACAATTATAATAATATACTGTAATGTAAGTTGTATGAATGTGGTCTCTCTCTCTCTCAAAATGTCTTATTGTACTCTACGCCCCCCTTCCTGGGATGATGTGAGATGACAAAATTCCTGCCCGATGAGATGAAGAGGGAAAGGAATGACGTAGGCGTCGAGAGGTAGTGTGAGGCTCCTACTGACCCGACAAGGAGCCAGAAAGAGGCTCATCTGCTTCCAGACAGCGGTTGACCCCAGGTAACCAAAACCACAGAGAAAGGGGGACTCCTGTATTGGAAAAAGTTTGCTGAAATGATGGACAATGGGTTCTTTCCTGAAGAAAGAGAGAAGTGGGGAAATGAGAGGGCTGAAGGATTTGGAAGAAAGGAGGGCTTTTTAGCTGAAGATCTAAATATCATCATAGAAAGTCAGTCACGGGACAGGTAAACAAAGGAGCTTTACATAAGGTTTTGCTGTGGAGCGGTTACACACGCAGCTGTGACCGGGCACGTTTGGCGAAAGCGGTGAAGTGAAGGGACAAAGACTGAGTGAGGGTCCTGCGTGGGTCACCCATGTGGAGACAGTCACACAGGGTGACCAAAGTGTGTGGAGACAAAGACATGGACGAATACCCTCAAAAGAGGAAACGGGGAGAGGGAGTAAAGTCCCATGACATGGGCTTCGAAGGGTTGGTTTTTAAAAGACAATAGGGTATAAAAATTTTATTTTCAAGGAAATATTCTGAGACAAGATTTCACTGCACTTAGGGAAGGATCAAAGAGGCAGGAGAAGCATAGTGGGTGCTTTTAAAGGCCCTGGAAAGTTGAGGGGATCCTTTCTTTAATAAGTATGGCCACCTGGGCTCAGGAAGGGAGGAAGAGAGAGAAACAGTATGAACTCCACCTCCCAGAGAAGCCTCACATAAAAGGCTACGAGTGATACTGGGGTTTCTGAAGAAAAAACACTTCTCACATTTTCAAAATCTAGATTTTCTGAGATACAACAAGGGATAACATAGTGGCAAGAATACTGAAGAGAATAGCATCATAAAAGTCCTGAAACTTTCAAATGTCATGTGTGTCATGAGTCAAAAGTATTTACAAATGTCATGAACACTTCTAACAAATCCACCAACCACCCGTTATTTTCTTTCACAAGAGGTCAGCTTCACACCGTGTCTATTTATGCAAAGTATTCTACATTTTACTCTTCAGCTGGAGGAACGATCAGTTTTGACAGCACTTTTTATAACTAACTAGGGAACACTTGTGACTTGGAGATGAATATGTTATAGGTCGGGGGAGACCTGTTTTGTCTAAAGGCAAGAGGGTGAAAAAAATACCTCCTAGTGAGCCCCAAACCTGTGGTAGAGTTTGATCATCGTGTTCCTAGCCTGGGAAAAGAGCTAAACGGCCTCAAGTTTCCCTCGCTTCCAGAACACTGTAACAGTCCTAGCCCTCACTAGGCAACTAGGAAGGCCCTCATATTTATATTTATGGTTTGAAATGTTTGTATTCCCTGCACATTATTACAATCACGTAAGACCATTACTAGCAAGAACCATATCTTATAATTCTTTCGTCATCGGCATCAGCATCTAACTCAGGGCTAAGAACATACCCAGAACTCGTTAAACCACGGACTGATTAAAACTTACAAAGTTCCAGGTTAGGAAAGCGATGATCATGCTTGCTTTGTGTGGCCAGGACTCCCAGCAACTCTTGGCTTACACTGGAGCTCCTGTTCTCTGGTAAGGGCTGCCTACCAAAGCTATCCAAATGCACATAGGAACCCCATTATTCCCAGCAAGGTTTTCCATTGCCTAATTAATTCAACCTCACTCTTTCAAGATCGCCCTGTGTAGCACTATTGAATCCCAATGACTTAGGAGGCTGGCTCTCTCAGCAAGTAGTTTTATGAACTGAGTGTGAACTAGAAGCAGTGATAAAATACTACCTGTCCCTATTGCTCTATTTGTACAAAAGCTGTTATTTTGAAACAGGCTGTTCCTGTCGAAATACCATTCGCATCGAACCAGGTTTTAAATCAGGCAGATTTTCCAAGAAGCCAGACATGTGAGATGGGAGAAGGGCAGTGAAATGATGAAGCAGAAACTGATACCAAAATATTCACAAGGCTCTTTCCCTCTTGCCCCAAACCCCCCACCTCCCCTGCTAAGGTTTAATGGTTGATTCTGTTCAAAATATTCAATTGTTGTGGTGTTTGGCATGGATTCAAATTCTTGAAAGGAAAACTGATGTTTCCTCATGTAATAAAGATGCAAACAAGATTTCTGTGAGCTCATGACCTACGTCTGGATCTTCTCCAGATTCAGAGCCCAACACTCTGCCTGGCCAATGGTGAGTGTTGTACATTACTGATCCAATCCTGTAGATAAGTTTCGAAAGACTTCTTCTCTGAGATGATATTAATATCTTACTTCTCTTGCTCTCCCCTTTATGATAGGTTGGCTATTTGCCTTCCTGTCTCAGACATAAAGATCATAACTACTTGGAAAATGGCCCATCTTTCCTGATGGCTTTATTACGTCTCTCACTGTTAATGTGAGAAAGCATAAACCCAAGACTACAGCCATTTACAGATCTGGAACAGTCTGGAGCCCCTCAGGAGTAGGCTCCTATGTAGAATGTTTCTCAGTAAAAAATAGTAAAATAAGTGACCCAGACCTATGGAATACAGATACACATAAAGACATTTGAGAGGTAAAGAAAAACCTCTGTCTTAAATCTGGAAGTTGAATAGTGTTTTCCAAAGCTCAAAACCAAATCCATTTCAATCTTACTGCCTGTTGAATGAGGACTTTCATTTGAAATCCCACTCAATCACTGACCTTTCAGCTTATGATTGTTTTCCCCTCTTGTCTTACCTCTAGGCCATTTTTTAATAAACTTTATTGAAGTATAATTTACATGCAATAAATGACATCCATTTAAAATGTGTAATTCAAAGAGCTTTGACCGATACATACACCACAATCAAAATACATAATATTTGGATCCATGACCCAAAACGTTTTCTCGTGTCCCTTTGCCACCCATCCCTCTTACTGCCTCTGCACCTTGGAAACCACTCATTTGGTTTTTGCCACATTAGCTTGCATTTTCAGTATTTTATATTAACGGAACCATGCAATATGTACATTTTTGTTCCTGACTTCTTTCAACTTAAAGATTTTAGATTCACCTAATTTTGCCTATGTCCATACTTTACTCTTTTTTTTTTTTAATGGCTGAGCAGTATTTTATCCTGTGGATATACTACTTTCTTTTATCCATTCACTTGTTGATGATCACTTTTGACTCATGGCTAGCTTTTGAGTGTTGGAGACAAAGGTTTGTGTAGATATGTTCTATTTTTCTTGGCTAATTACCTAAAAATGAGATTGCTGGTTCATGGGGTGAATAGATGTTTTTCTTTTCAAAAACCTGCCAAAGATTCCCAAAGTGGCCATATGATGTTATATTCCCACTATCCATGTGTGCGTTTCATCTCCAAATCTTCACCATCACTTGGTGTATTCTTAGTCTTTTTAATTTTATTTTATTATTTTTTTAAAGATTTATTTATTTATTTTAGAGAAAGAGAGCACAAGCAGGGACCAGGGGGGAGAGGGAGAGAGAGAATCTTAAGCAGCCTCCATGCCTAGTGGAGACCCTGAGGCCAGGCTTGATCTCATGACCCTGAGATCATGACCTGAGCCAAAACCAAGAGTTGAATGCTTGACAGACTGAGCCACCCAGGCACCCCTTATTCTTTTTAAATCTAAACATTCTAATGAGTGTGAAATGACATTTCATGTGACTACCATATATATTTCCCTAATGACTACACATTGTTAAGCATCTTTTCATGTGCATATATGCCATTAATATAGCTTCTTTTGAGAAGTGTTCAAATCTTTTACTAATCTTTTTATTGGGCTGTTAGTCTCTTAATGACTGACTTGGAAGAATTCTTCCTATATACTGGCTATCAGTCCTTTATCAGAAATGTATAGTGAATATTATCTCCTTCCCATTCTGTAGCTTACTTTTTCACTTATGAGTAGTATCTTTCAAAAGACCAAACAATTTTTTTATTTCAATAGTCTAATTCAGCAATTTGCGTATGTTTTATGATTCGTGCTTCTTAAGTACTCCTTGTTAAGCATTCATGCTGTCTAAGCATTTGTGGCTTTAAGGGCACAAGGATTTTCTCCTGTGTGTGTGTAATTTTTCCAGGTCTTGTTAGAAGTAACCCCCTCTCTAGAATGATCTGGTTTTGGCCATCTAATATCTCATTTATGCAATTTATGGATTTCTGTATTTGTATTCAGTTGTTCCAGGGAAGACTCAGAATTCCCAAGGGTAATAAAAGATCTACAGGGAAATACTGAACAGAAAATTAGGTCTTTGGTGTAAAGCTTGTTTTCTTTCTTTCTTTCTTTCTTTGGGGAGGGTCGGGGCTGTGAATCTAGAAGTAATTAAGATTTGTCCATAGAATTTAAACCCAGAAGGGGCCTTGGAGATCTTCTAGTCCAATTGCTCCCTTTTGTAACATAAGAGAACTAAAGCTTTTAAAAGTTTAAGTAATTTTTCCATTTACACATGGTTAGTGTTCAAAGGTTCTCTCTACACATTTTATCTTCCTTCTCTGAGGCATAATCTGAACTCTCACATGGAATTCTAAAGTAACAGTCTTATTTCAACTAATATTGATAAAATCACTGAGAATCTGCCGTAGTTTAAATTCCAATTTCAAATATACCTCAGGATAGCTATCTGAAATTGAATGAAGAATTTGGCCGCCCATCCCCCACGTAGTTTCTTTCTAAATGAAAGGATGCCATAAAAACTCCACTTATCAAAATATTCCCTATGCACCCACTGGATTAGTTATCTATTGTTATGTAACAAATTACTCTGAAACTTAGCAGCAACATGTATTTATTACCTCACAATTTGTTAGGTCAAAAAATCCAGGCATGGCTTAGCTGAGTCCTTTGCTTTAGGGTTCCTCAAAAAGCCACAGTCAAGGCCTTGGACAGGTCTGCAGTTGATCGCAAGGATTCATGGGCAAAGAATAAGCTTGCAAGTTCCCCCATGAGGTGTTGGTTGGATTCAGTTCTGTGTAGCATGTTGGACTGAGGGTTTCAGTTCTTCACTGACTATTGGCCAGAGGCAGCCCTCTGTTCCTTGGCAAGTGGCCCTTTCCATCAGAACAAGCACCCAAGCTGAGCCAGAGAGAAAAAGCCACAGTCTTTTATAAGCTAACTCAGTAGGTCCACACTCAAGGGGGGATTACATGATGGTGAGACTACCAGAGACAGGGATCACTGGGAACTATTTTAGAAAGCTGCTTACTGCACCCACATATAACAGTACCTATATTTCCCACATCAGAGATTCATTTTCTCAGCTTAAGTCCTAATTTTTAAGAACTGGCACTTTAAAATTGGCAACTATCCAAAATGATTCAACTATGGGAATGATAATATGTTACTCGGTTATTATGTCAGATCCTTTACATGGACTTGTTATATAATTAGTAATTTGGGAAAGTAGATCCTGGTACATAGGGCAATATGGATTATTATTATTGTATATTAATATATATTATTATGGATTATTATATATTAAATAATTATGGATAATTATTATGATAATTGTGGATTATTATTATTTCTTGGATTATCAAGAAGCGAGTAAAAAGTCCTAATTAAGTATTCCTAACCAGTGGAAACATTCGAAGAGCCAAGCAGCCTCATGGACTAAAGAAAAGAGAAGGGCAAAATGGGGTAGTGGGAAAGCCATTGTCTGGGAGCCCTGGTCTAGACGCAGCTTCAGCTTCAAGAGATATTCCTCCGCTTAAAACGAAAAAACAAATACACTGAATTTGTGCCATTAAGTTCAGTCTGTAGAAGGATCACATCACTGACAAACTGGCCTATGCTGTTTATTAGCTGCTTTACCTACCCTCAAAGTTTCCGCTCAGGTGGGATTTTTGGGTTTTTTTAAGATTTTATTTATTTATTTGATAGAGAGAGACAGCCAGCGAGAGAGGGAACACAAGGAGGGAGAGTGGGAGAAGAAGAAGCAGGTTCCTAGTGGAGGAGCCTGATGTGGGGCTCGATCCCAGAACCCTGGGATCACGCCCTGAGCCGAAGGCAGACGCTTAACGACTGCACCACCCAGGCGCCCCAAGGTAGGATTTTTAAAAAGCATTCTAACCAGGGTATGTTCTAGTCTATGTGGTCCCTCTGATGAGAAAAAAATAAACCCCTTTGGGAAACGACGTCTCTGGGCACATGGCTGGCAACGCTGAGGGCACATGTTGAGCAGAAACTAGGAGCCTTTTCTCTGACTGATGCGGTCCTCTATGCCAGTATAAGGCACGGGGCGCCGGCAGGAGAGGATGGAACACACTTTGGGCAGGACTTGTCTCCTCAACCGAGAATCTTTGCGCGGGGCACGTCCTCCACAGCAGCTTGGCGCCGGAACTTCTAACGAGGGGAATTCAGCATGTTCCTTCGCCTTCGCAGTTAAAAGCTGAATTCGCATTGAGAAGACAGGTGTTTGGTCTCGGTTTTGCTGCGTACTTCTATGGTGATCTAAGGCTCCTATCTCTTGAAGTTTCGGTTTTCTATTTTTAGACGAGAGTCGACGTGACATAGGAGAGTCTGCATGACATAATTGTTGCAGTAATTACGTGAAACCGTATTTGGACATTTTGGAAGCTCCAGGTCTTCTGCGGATTATCTTTTAGGGAAGCCAGTGGGATCTGGCTCTAGTGCCACGGTTTTCCCTATTCACTCCATAAGAGTGGAGAGGCTGCAGTCCAGTTGGCCCACGGACCAAACCTGTGGCCTAGGAGGTCTTCAAACCTGTGTGTGTCCGTCATTGCTGGCCATCGTCTACACAGATGCTCATTATCATAAACTTACTGGCAGGCTTAATTGTCCCAGGCTCACAAAAAGGCCCATTTCTTCCATGTTTCAGAAAAGCTCATCCTTTTGAAAAAGAACTAACAGAAAGAAACAAAAGGACTGCAAATGCAAGTTGTAGCATTTTGAATATCACAGCTATGTCTAAACATCTACAAATCCTCAAAAACAACAACTACAAAAATAAAACTGCTTTTTCAAATTACTTGAGCCCCCCCACCCCCACCCCGGCTTCCCCACTCCTGAGCAGAGGGGCAGAGGGGTTGTGAGAGTATTAAGTGACAAGACTCCTTCCTGGATCAGTTTTCCCACACAAATAAGTTCACACCCTCAGTTATCTTAGTTATTTCCTTTTAAACACTTCCCCCCAATCGTATCAATATCTTCATGGTTAAAAAAAATGTGGGTGGAGAGGCAAGTTATCGTACCAATGGCAACAACATGAAAAGGAAACCAGACAGAAAGAAAGACTGCAAAGGAAAATTTAGTTTAGATAAAAGATTAGATTAAATACTTCAGTATCGACAAATCTGGCCTTGTCTCTGAACCTCAAGAAATCTATGTGCTGGATCTCAGTGGGAGAGGGAGGACAGCACAAGGATGGCACATTTTGCCACGCAAGAAGGTCTACCATGAAGAGGCACCAGGGCAGGACAGTGTCTGGGCTGCCTTCACCCCTTCCCACAGGCCCAGAGTTAGACCAAGCACCGGACCTTCCTGAGAGTTTCTGTAAATAAGCCAGCCAGTCACTGGGGACACTGATTTCTCTTCCTATCCAAAAGGAGATGTGAGAAAACCAATTTCGACCTACTGCAGCACCAACGAGATTAGGATTAAAAAAAAAAAAAAATCTCAGGGAACATAAATCAAAAAGCCCATAAAAACTTGTCAAACTGGCTTTAACTTGGAAAACTTGAATGAAGTAGAGACTCATTTGAAGGGAAAAGACACTTCTGTCCTATCCCTGAGCGTGTCTCAGGACATTTTCTTCTACTATCAAGGCTCCTCAGACCCCAGTTTCAGAAACACTGACTTAAGAAAAGGTGGATTCCATGAAAATGGTTTTCAGTTGTGAATTATTATTATTACAGTCAGTATTTATAACTTACATGCTGTCGAATTCTCAGAATACGTCTGTGGACTCCCAAGCTTGAGAATGAACAACTAGTTATGCCTGGTCAGCACAAATATCTGTTGGATCTATGACATTTATCAAGTTATTTAAATATTCTGAGCTTCATGGGATTAATACAGGGACTGGCACATAGTAGGTGCTAAATAAATTTTTCCATTTTGCTAAGTGCATTTTTACTATTCACAGATGCTTTCACATTCTATCTTGCACTATAATCTGGGCAAGAAGTCATTGGCTGTTTCAGTTTATAAGATATTTATTACTTTGTTCCTTTTCTCTTAAATGTTCTTCCTGCTTTTTGTTTTGTGATTAAAAATCAGATTTCAGGAAAACATACATTTCTGTTTTAAGAAAACTTCCAGATCTCGAAAGATCTTTATCTCAGTGATTGATTTCCAGATACTGTGGAAGATAGACATCATCCAGGTGGCACCCCTTCCAAACACACAAAAATGGTGGCCAAAATAGAGTACAAAAATAATTTCAAATATATAGTCAAGGTCAAAAGAAGGAAAAAAAATCTATGACAGAAATGAAGAGTGAATGCTAACCAAAGGTGACAGCTGCAGAGGAAGTGGACGTGAGTAAAGACCTTTGGGAAGTAGAGTTTAGGACCTAAGCTGGAACAGGAGAAGAGGTCTCAAGACTGCAAAAAGGGATAGGATAAATCACAGAGCACCCTGAGGAGAACTGGCAGGCTTAAGGGAATGTACCTTCCACAAAACTGGAGTTAGAAAACTCTGCCTCCTGCCCAAGGAATTTGATATTTTTAGGAACTGTTGAGAGGTGCAGAGGGAAATGGAAGACCTTAGTCTATAATAAATGCAAGAGTGAGGTGTGGATTTATACTATGCTATGGTTTAGGAGACTAAAATGGGGGAAAGAACATAATAACTGGTTTGATTTTAGGGCCCAGGAAGAATGCAGAAAGTATGTAGAAATGCTTCAGCAGCTCAGTACATGGCAGTCCCACAATAAGTTAACTACACAAAGACGAGTTCACGTTAAAAAAAAAAAAAATTATTAGGGGTGTGTGGGTGG
Organism: Ursus americanus; assembly: GCF_024610735.1. NCBI lineage: Eukaryota > Metazoa > Chordata > Mammalia > Carnivora > Ursidae > Ursus > Ursus americanus. The sequence continues at coordinate 61,009,360 of NC_142135.1, forward strand.
CTCCGCTGGTGGAGCATCCAATTCTTGATCTCAGGTCTTAACTTCAGGGTTGTGAGTTCAAGCCCTGGGCTGGGCATGGAGCCTACTTACAAAAAAAAATTATTAGCCATAGAAGGAATTGTACCATCATCAGGAAGAGACAACATATGCAACCAAGAGGAAAATGTGAACCCCAAAGTTGGGAAAAATAATAGAACAATTGGTATATTATAGCTTTTTTTTTTTTTTTAAAGAACTTTTGACAAAGTAACAGCACACTGAGGTTTTTTAAACATCAAAGACAAAAGACTACTATCCAGAGTGCATGTGAGCACATGCATGTGAGATTCTGATATAGTTTAGAGCTGTACTGGAAGGAGATGCATTGTTTGGGCCTGTGGTCAGAGTTTTGTCTCCTCTGACCCACCAGTCTTGGACAGGGAATTGATGCGGGGAACCCTCCATGGAGGTGGGGCCTCAAAAGATTCCTTAGTTTTATTTCAAAAAGAACTAGAAAATAATTCATACACCAGCCTAGCACCACAGCAAAGGAATCTTGCCATCCAACTGGGACCATGAGTGAGGAAAGAAAAAAACACCAGCACGAAAATGAATCCGAGCCAGTTCTGTATGTGATTGAGTGGTTTAAATGCATTCAGCCTCTCTGGTACTAGAACTAAGACCAAACATAAACATGACATCTGTCTGAGACAAGTGAAACACAGAGGCGCTGGCAGAATACAGAGAAACACTGCCTAGGAGAACATGGTCATCACCCAGGGCACAAAGCGACGCCGGCAGATTAGCTCACAACGCAGATTCACAACCACACAAAACGTGAGGTCAAATTCACATATGCAACAAAGGAAGATTAGTGCCCCAAGAGATGGCCATAAGAACAATCTGATTTATTTCATAAATACCTTTGAAATTGTAACGACCAAGAAGAAAGGGTAGCCGTAATGATTGCTCTCGTGTGTTCTCAAATGCTTGTACGTAGGGGTGGGGTACAATCATTAGACTGATTGAGATTTTTAGGGAAACCGTTGAAAGGACAGAAGTAGAACGGATAACTTCCAAAACTCAGAAGAGGAAAAGGAAGAGAGAGGGAAAAAAAAAAAAAAAGGCAAAGGCAAAGTGTGCCTTAAAGATGTACGTGCACGCCAACAAAACGTGTAGAAATAAATGCAAATATATCAGTAATCATAATTTCTTAAAACTGTAAAATATCCCATTCAATATATTTTTGTAATTTGTTTAACCAGTCTTATACTCATGGACTTTTTGAATGTTTTTAAACAAAGGCAGTATCTCTGTGTATGTGTGTGTGCATATAAATATATATAAATATATAATTACATATAATTTCAGACATTTTCTGCTAAACTTATGGGACAAATTCATAGATGTGGGATTGTAATGCTTTTTTTTTTCTTGACAGTTGCCGTCAAACAAATCTAACTTGCACCAGAAAAAAGGAATGTGTTTCTCTACACCTTGGCCATAGCCATTTACCAAATCTAATGAATGACAACGGTTTAAGACTATCGTTTCATTTATATTTCTCTTAATTTGAGTTTTAGAGTCATTTGTGTTTTCCGCTTCTACATTTCCCTCCCTACAGTCAATTTGAAACCTCACTGCCACAACAAACCAGTGAAAACCTAAGTCCACCACGTCGCTGTGCTTCAGCAAGCCTCCCTCGAGTATCCGGTTCACTCCGCGAAAAGCTACCTCCCTGAGGTGACTCCCAGACCCCGCCTCCACTATGCCTCGAAGCCCCTCCTCTTCCGGCCACGGTGCCCTTCCCCTTCCGGACTCGGTGTCAGGTCGGCCCGCTCGCTCCCTTGCCCTCTCCCTTGCGCCGCACTGGCCTTTTCTCATCTTCAGTGCCAGCCGGAGAGTTCATGCTTTAGAAAGTTTGTTCTGGCTGGTCAGCTTCTCCCAGCTATCTGCTTGGCTAATTCTCACATTCTGCAAATCTTTGCTGTGATTTTACCTCTCCAGTGAAAGTCACCTAAATAACCTGCAATACTGTATAACCTGTAATACTGTAGTTTTCTCTCTGGCCCTTATGCCTTGCAATCACCAGCCCCTAGCCGGCTGTTTCCCTTTTATTGATTGTACTATAAATTATATAATATTCACAATATCCTGTCATTTAGTATATGTTATATAATTTGCTCCTTACTATTGTAATAAAGTTTGCATACTCGTCTCCACGTTACCTTCTCTTGCTCTTTAAAAATTGTCTCCATTCAATTGTTAGTTTTTAAAGCACTGATTCATAGAACATTTTTAAAAATGAAAAGTGCTCATTTTATTGCTTTATGTGTAGCAGATATTTCTTCTGACTTGGCCATTTGTATTTTGGTTTTTCATTTTAGGACAAAATTTATTGATCTTATGCCTTCTGGTTTTGTTTTGTTTGTTTGTTTTTAGGATTTTATTTATTTATTTGGAGGAGAGAGACAGAGAATGAGAAGGGGAGGAGCAGAGGGAAAGCAGACACTGCAAGGAGCCCAACACGTGGCTTGATCCCAGGACCCCAAGATCATGACCTGAGTCAAAGTCAGACACAATACACTGAGCCACCCAGGTGTCCCATGCTTTCTGTTTTTTAAGTCATAAGTGAAGAGGTCTTCCCACTCTGTAAATACACACACACACACACACACACACACACACACACACACACATAAACATATACATATATATTTATACGAACTCACATAAACATACACACAGAACTGTAACATCACTTTGTAGGGTAAAGCACATACACACACAATGCCTTTTATTCTCATTGATTGCATTTCTCTTATAGATCAATTTAGAAAAAAAATTTGCTTCTTTGTCATTTTGGTTCTTCCTATTTGAAAACAGTATATCTCTTTATATATTTAATCTTTTTTGTATAAATTGGATGCATTTAAAGAGTTTGGGAACATTTAAATTTATTCAGATATTCCTTATTTGTTCTTAAGCTTATTTCCAGGTATTTTACACATTGAGTTGCTATTAAGAATAAGATTAAAAAAATAATAATAAGATTTTTCTTGCATTATCTTTTCTACTGTGTGTTATTCAAACATAAGAAAACAATTGATTTATATGTTAATTTTGTACTCAGAAACTTTATTGAATTCTTTAATTTGAATAATGTTTCAGATATGTGGTTTGCAGGTACCATGCTGCATTATTTGCAAACAATGAGAGTTCTTATCTCCTTTCCAGTTTTCCTCTCTTTTCTTTCTTGTGAATTATATCAGATACTACTTCCAAAATAATGTTACATCATAATGGAGATAGTGAAATTCTTGTCCTATTCTTAATTATCATGGAAAGACATCTTTGGGTTGAGATAAAGTATACATTCCATGATATTAGTTTGTCTCTAATCCTGTTTTACTTTGAGACTTTTCTAAAGTATAAGTACAAAAATGGAAAAAAAGCCTTTTCAGCATCTATGAAGACGATCATATTAATAGATTTTCTAACATTGAGACATGGTAAAAATGTGTATATGAACCTCTCTCGGACAGGTGCTATTATTCTCTTTGTAAATATTTCAGATTATTAGGTTAATATTCACAACTCTTTTCCATGTGCTACCTTTTCAAATTTTATGGTCAACTGAACACTGGTTTCATTAAAAGGATTGAAAGCTGTCCTTGTCCATCTTCTGCCACAGTTTAAATAGCTGTTTCTCTACTGTCATTTATAGGTTTTATATAGTCCTCTTAGCAAACTATGATTCTGATGCTTTAAGGGAGATGAGTAAGACTTTTTTGCCAACATTATTTCTAATGTAGAAATGTTAGGGTTCAGAGCCGACGGCAAAGGAAGAATTCTTGAGACATCTTTGGTGCAGAAAGGTGGTTTTATTATAGCACAGAGACAGGACCCACGGGTAGAAAGAGCTGCACTGGGGTTGTGACAGGTGACTGGTTATATACTTTCAAGTTGGGAGGGGGTTAGGGATAGCGCAAGTCTAAGGAATTTTGGAAGCCAGGTTTCCAGGGCCCTGAGGGGGCCAGCTGTCATTAGGAAAAGGTCATTTATTACTGTCTAGGAAAACCCTAATCGTGAGACCCTTCAGATGTATATCGATGGGCCATACGCTTGGAGAATGATTGCTGACCTATATCTTGGGGGATAGAGATAAAGGAAGTTTCCAAAGGAATTTTTATATGTTAAAGTAGGCTTACAGGATCTTGGGGAGTCAGGATAATGTTAAACTGATTGCCTTTTGCCCTTAGCAAAGTATTAGCATCAAGGCAGCTGAGGTCCTAGAGGAAGGTCACTCTGCCTGTTTCCAGGACTTGGCAAAGGGCTGTTAAGTAGTAAGGAAATTTAGTTTTTCTCTTTTGCCTTTGTTTCCCACATCAATTGCCTCTTTGGAAAACTGGTCGTTTTGTCAGTTTTAATCTGTTATATTTTCTTAGAAAATGGTCTATTTTATCATGGTTTTCAAATTTATTTTCTTCAAGTTAAGCCAAGTTTTCATTCATAATTCCTTTAATTCTTCTGCATCTATTGCTATTTTGTCTTCTTACATCTATTTTTATACTTGTCTCCGTTTTCCTTGATTAAATTAGCTAATAACATTCCCATTATATGGCTAATTATTTTTCAAAGAATTGACTCTTAGTTGAATTAATCCTACCATTTTCCTGTTTTATTATTCATTAATGTGTTCTTCTTTAATGTCTTCTTTACAGTCCTTGGTTTTTATCTTTCATCATGTTTCAAACCACTTTAATTAAATGCTTGTTCTATTAACTTTTCATCTTTCTTATTTATAATGTGATTATTTAAGGCTTTTCTTTATAGAGCACACATAGTTATGATTTGTTTTCATTATTTTTTTCTATGTATTTGTAATTTCAGTTTTGTTTATATCTTTGATATAAGCTGTTTAATTGGTAGGGGATTTTTTTTCTACATTTTAATTAATATGAGACCTCAGTCAATTTCAAGTATAAGCAGAGAATGTGTTCTATATCTCAAGCCATCCCAATTTACTGAGATTTCCTCTGTGACCTAATATTTGGTCAATGTGTATTACTGTTCCTCAAAAATGTGGAAAAAAGGTACATTCTCTGTTTTTAGATTATAGAATTACATGTGTACACATTAATTTTATTATATTACTTAGATCTTCTCTATCATCTTCATTTGACTTATAAAACAAGAAGCAAGTCTTAATATTTTAATGTGGTCAGTCTACTTCTGTGTATGTGTGTGTTTATAAGTTTACATATATATATATATGTAAACTTATATATAAATTTTTAAGGTATTTATATATAAGATATATATAATTTTTAAGATTTTATTTGTTTATTTGACAGAGAGAGAACACAAGCAGGGAGAGCAGCCAGAAGAGGGAGACGGAGAAGCAGGCCCTCCACTGAGCAGGGAGCCCAATGCAGAGCTCTATCCCAGGACCTTGAGATCATGACCTGAGCTGAAGGCAGACGCTTAACCAACTGAGCCACCCGGACACTCCACGAGTTTATATTTTAGATGATTGGTGCTTGGGTATTGATGAAAGTCAGATAATCTTTATAGATTGTGCTCATTGCTATCAAGAAGTGTGTGTTTGTTTGTTTTTTTTAATTTGAGAGAGAGAGGGTTAGTGAGCACCAGAGAGAGAGAGAGAGAGTACACCAGCGAGGGGAGAGGCAGAGGACGGGGAGAATCAGTCTCCCAGCTGGTTAGGGAGCCCGACGTGGGACTCGATCCCAGGACTCTGGGATCATGACCTGAGCTGAAGGCAGACGCTTAACTGACTGAGCCACCCAGGTGCCCCATAAGTGTTTTTGTCTTGTCCAGTATTTTCACTCTGAATTCTACTTGCCTGATATGGAAATGGTGGCCACTGTTACTTTTTTTCTCTTCATATCCTAAAATGCTTTCTTCATCTTTTTTACTGTCTGCTCTTCTTAGTCACTTTGTTCTAGGTGTGTCCTTCATTTATGCTTTCTGAGCTTGATGATGACCTTATAATTTGGGAGGTTTGCTTTCTGTTTATTAGAACATCTAGCAGTTACTTCTTTAAGTGTAACTGAATATAACATATTTAATATTTTATTTATTTGGGTAGTATCAACTGACTCTTCACTGTGAGGCCACAAGAAATTAATATATCCTACCTACTTCCTTTCAGGTCTTCTTTTCTTTTTTCTCACTGCTACCAATACAATAGTTAATGTTATTTTCTTGGTTCTCAAATAATATTTAGCTTTATGACATGAAAAAGACATACTTTAGTTACCTGATTTGTCAGCTTTTAAATGAATGGATTGACTCTTGGCTACAAAGTGAATTATACTCCTCCCTAGCCCTCCACAGACTTCTTTAATCTTGTTCTGGTTGTGCATATGTGCATTTCCATTCTCTTGGTTTTAGGAGTAATCGCTAAGAGATATTCAAATGGCAGAACTGTCTATATATCACATCCTCAAAAGTGGAAATCTAAGAACAATTTTATATCTCTCTAAAAGCAAATACATTTTAAAAGGTAAGGATATTTTCCTATAGTCACCAAAGAGTTAACCAAGGATTTTAAGAAGAAATTTAGACAGAATAAGTCCTGTACAGCACAGAAAAGAATAAGTTGAATGGTATAAGAGTGGTATAAGGTAACTCAAGTCTTACAGAATATTTTCAGTGCATAAATTTAAATTGTGTCATTAAAGTAGTCATTATGTATATAATAATGTTGCATGAAAATATTGCAAGGCAAGGATAATATTTGTGAAGCAGAATAAGAATGGTTTGTTTTAGCTTCACCTGCATAGTGCCTAATATAAACACATTTCTGTTTGCTCACTAGAAAGAATTAGTTGAATACACATTCTCTGGACAGTTTGACATACAGTCAAGAGGTACAATCTGTACTACTTGTCTAACTATACAAACTTTTCAACTGGAGTTAAGTAGAAGAGGCAGTTTCTAATGGGTTTGTCTTTTGCATGAGAACCCCTTTATGTCTCATATAACCCCGGAGAAAATACCATTGGGGTTACTTGGATTGGAATTAGGACCACCAGAATTGGATGTGAGTTTTATTTGCTGTGTCAGGGAAAACTCAATGTCTATTGGGTGACTGTGGTTATTACAGAAGGAATTCAGAGTCAGTTGCTTAAGAAGTCACCTACGGACAGTCCCAGGAAGGACTTCTCTTTGCATTTAATCAATTCAACCAACTTCTTGGTGCCCCCTGGAGTACCTAAGGTTCATAGGCAGGGTTATCGTCCACCTCTCTGAGAATGCGCATCTCAAGGGTATCTTTGCTTCACTGTCTATTATTCATTCATGCATGTATGACCATAAATAAAATTTCCAACTGACTATATTATGAAGTAGACATGCCACATCCCACTGGCTCTAACCCTGCCCAAAGAGAATTCTAGATGTTTCATTACCTAGACTCCACATGCTCATAACCAGAGAGGTGGACGTTGTTGTGATAACCTGCCCAGCAAGTCACGAGCTTCAACTACCTTGTTGGAAATGTTATCAATACTAATAATATTTACCAAATCACCATCCTAAGAAAGCCAGTCTGCTTCCTACATGCTCTCACTGAACTCAGGGCTTCCAATGCGGAGATGGTTTTCAATCAATATATCCATTGTGTCAGAGTTCCTGCCCCTTGGCCCTCTGCCAAGGCTCTGCCCAAGACATTAGTCCTGTGTTTCCTCAGTGAATTCAGCCTTTCTTATAGGATGCAGGTATTTAATCACTCATGTTCACACAATACCACTGTGAGCCCTGGGAAGAATTACCGCATTTCTGTTTTTATTTTGTCACTCACTCCCCGGACTGGTTTGTTTTTAGAGGTTTAACTGAGCCTTTAGCCTAAAGGCTGTTTCCTTTACATGTGTTATACAAAAGCATGCAGGAATTTCGCCAAGAGGCAATATAATGAATGTTGAAAATCAGACGGGTTTTAGGGTCAGATGGGCCTGTTGCATTTAAGATCTGGCTAACCACTCACTTACTGAGCAACCTAGGAAAGTTTGCTTCACTTCTCAAAATCTTATTTTTGCATCTGTCAGTGTACATATTATCCTCCAAATTAAATAACTATTTGGAAAATTAGAAATAAAGCCATCTATCTAGTTGGTTTTTAAAAACAACTAGTTCTTTTGTTTATGAGTACATACGCATTCAAAGCAAAGACTCACATACAAAAATTGTGACTTGTCTATACTATTAAGAAAAAAAAAGAAAGGAAAAATAGTTATTACCATAAAAGAATAAGATACTCTTGGAATTTTTCATTCTAATATTTAAGTTATTATATTTCATAGGAAATGACTTTCACCAATTTTGAATGACAAATGACTCAGTGCAACAATCACCTTCAAGCGTGAGGACTGTGCTGAGTGCCATGAGAAATTCAAGATGCAGCGGAAGGGCCTTCCTCTCAATGGCCATATGTTCCAATGTCGTGAGAGGACCACACAAGGAATGAAAGCATTATATACACAACATCATGAAAACTACCTGAGACGAATTGAGAGTGCTTTGTAATTTTAATGAAAGAATCCACATCTGGTTGGGGGAATAATTAGGAAGAACTTCAGAAAGGAGGAGATCTCTGAATTGGATCTAGCAAGATGGGGAGGAAACCTCCATGTGGAGATAAAGAAAAAGCATTCTGGGAGACTAAAATAAAAATAAATGTAGCTGCTGCCAGTTGTTGACATTTTCCTATGTGCTAGACATTCTAATATATATTTTTAAACATTTAATCCCTAAAGCGTTCTTGTGAAGTAATTATATCCATTTAGTAAAATAGAGAACCAATGCATAGAGAGGGTAAGTTACTTGAGGTAAAACAACTAGTAAACAAATTTAATCTTTCTTGTTGACTTAAGATCTGTCTGATTCTAAAGTTACTCTAGTAACACCATACTAGGTTGCCTGTGGGTAAGGATGGAACATCTGTAGAAATTAGGTGGTAGTTCATTTCCAAGTTAAGGCTGGAACCGTGTGGTAGGTTCAGATAGAAGAAAGCTTTGGTTGAAAAAATCGAATTTATTTTTAAAATGAAGAGAACTCTTGGAAGTATAGTGAAACAATCGAACATTTGCCTTGAACATTAGCATGACTGTGGTGTTTAGAATAGGGACAATAATAAAATTAAAGATAAATAATTATTTCAGAAGATATTGCAGTAGTCTAAGGGATAATAGAGTAACTAGCTTGGAAATAAGAACTATTATCTAAGAATTACTGGATTATCTGAAAGACTATTAGATACAGAAACTAGTTGAATATTGTTTCACCAAAAAAAAAAAAAAAAGGATAAAGTCAAAGGTTGTTGTTGTATAATAAAGAATTTGGCATTGATCCCTATTTTCTAGAAGGGAAGCTCTAAATCCTTGGAATTTCCCAAGTAATAAGGAGTTTCTCTGTGATTCGTGAGTCTCTGGGATCACACTTGAATTTTTGCTAAGAGAGACGAGATGATTCAGCAGTTGGACTACTCACCAGAAAGATCAACCAGGTTAACAGAGAGTTGGGACTGGAGATTGAGTTCAGTCACAGCCAATGATTCAATCATGCCTCAATAATGAAATTCCAATAAAAACTCTGGATGCTGAAGCCCAGCGGAGCTTCCTGGCTGGTGAACACATTGCAGGAAAGTGACATGAGCTGATCCCATGAGACAGCAGAGGCTCTGCATTCAGAACCCTCCTGGACCTTGCCCTTTGAGACTCTTCATTTGGCTGGTCCTGATTTCTATAATTTACATAAGCATAGCACTTTCCTGAGTTCTCTGAATCTTTCTAGCAAATTATAGAACCCAAGGTGGGGTCCTAAGAACCCCTGAATTTGTATGCAGTTGGAAAGAAATGTATGAAACCTGGGGATCCCTAAAATGTAGCCGGTGTTTGAAGTGAGGGTACTCTGGTGGGAGACCATGCGCTCCCACCTGTGGAGTCTGACACAGGTGCAACCAGGTGGTTAGTGTCACAACTGCGCTGCGGTATACCAGCTGGTGACCCAGCAGTTGCTCGGAAACCTTAAGCCTAACTGAGAAGAAGACAATGATAAAGATAATAGCAAAAATAGAGAGGTCATCTGGAGTTGCACTCCGAGGTACTGAAGATAATTAGAAGATTTCTAGAAATGGAAAGCCACAGCTTATTATTCGTATTGGTTTTCCAGGAGTTGCTTCAACAAAACACCACAGACTGGGCGGCTTAAACAGCAGGAATTTACTTTCTCACAGTCTCGGAGGCAAGAAGTGTTAAGGTCGGTGTGTGAGCGGCGTCTTAGTCTGTTCAGGCTGCTATAACTAAATGCCCCAGACTCGGTAACTTATAGACAATAGAAATTCGTTTCTCACAGCTCTGGAGGCCGGAAGCCCAAGATCAGGGTGTCAGCATACGTGGGCTCTGATAAACACTCTCTTCTGGGCTGCAGACTCTTGACTTCTTGCCCTGTCCTCACATGGTGGAAGGAGCAAGCAAGTTCTCTGGAATGTCTTTTTTAAGGGCACTCATCAAATTCACGAGGGCTTTCATGACCGAATTTCCTTCCCGAAGCTCCACATCCTAATAGCATCACCTGGGTTAGGATCTCAACATACGCATTTGGGTTGGGGGGCACTTTTGGAGCCCAGCATAGCAGTGGGTTCTTCTGAGAGCCTTTTTCCCTGGCTTGCAGATGACCACCTTCCTGCTGTGTCTTCACATGGCTTGCTTTTTCTGTCCATGCATCCTGGTGTTTCTCCCCGTATTTATAAGAACGAGTCCCATTGGATTAGAGACCCACCCTCACAGGCTCATTTTAATTTAACCACCTCTTTAAAGACCTTATCTCTAAATATGATTATATTCTCAGGTTCTGGGAGCTGGGACTTCAAGTTGGGGTTGGGGGTGTGAGATACAATTCGGACTAAAACACTGTAGTTTGGGGACTCGCCTAAATATAAGGCATTGTTGAAATACCTAAATATAAGGTATTCTGTTGAAAACAGAAGATTGGAAGAAGTTGCTAAGAGAATAAATATAAAAGGGAACACGGGTAGAGGCTAATAAAATACTTGGGAATCCCATGTAACAAATTATATGAAGCAGAAATTAGAAATCTAAGAATATTTTAAGATCCAAGGGGCAAGAGTGATGATAAAATGCTCAACTATTAAATATCACAGGTCGTCGATGCCATTGTTTGGTTGGTTACTCAACCAGTAAGACCATATTACTGGGGCCACCGCAACAATTACCTAAAGGTTGAGGAAAGAAGCTAACTTGGAAGGCAGCCTCCCCAAAAGTGGATAAGGATGGATACAAGGAATAATGGGTACAAAAGAACAAAGAATGAATGACTATAAGAATACCTGTTTCATGAGGCCTTTTATTAAGAATTGACCTCCGATGCAAACTTTGGAGGGTCAGCTAACTGCTTAACTGAATATCTCTGGTGTCCCAGGCATCTAAAAATACATACATACAACACCCTCCTCATCTTCCTCCAAAGGTTTAAAAAGAAAAAAAAAAGTATCTCACTGATTTTGCTCGAACCCATCAGCATTTTGGGAGAAAGGGGGGAAATAGAAATAAAATTTCTAATAGGCTGATCATTTATGTGTATAAATAGAAGTACTACTAACTCGTTTATATTTCAGTTACAATCTGGAAAGGAAAAATCCTCTCATTGGCTCTCTAGGTATTAAAAGGCACCAAGAAGTGAACAGTCTCTAATTCTGTACTCTGTCATTGACACGAGCACAGCAATTTAAATCAGAATTCAGTAAGTGACCTGACAGAGTCAAACTCAGTTAAGAAAAATGCAGATTTCATAAGCTCTAAAGCTACAGATTTTGCTATCAGGTCATAGTAGCGAGTACATGAAACCACTTTTAGAGGATTATATTTTTCTAAAATGCTTTAATATGGTGTTTGTTTCCTGGGTGTCTCCCCCAGCAAAACTACTGCATTTACCCTACCCTTGAACTGCTTCTATTCAGTCCACAGATTGAGTCGAGGTTAATCCGGAAACAGAAAATGATGCCACAGTGCCACGCTCAGGATGAAGTTCAATATATATTTGTTCATTTTATTTTAATCAAAGGAAATAAAAGGTAACACTATCTCATTGCTAACAGTATAGAATTATTTTCCGACAAAACGAATGAATCTTGTCTATTCCACTATACTAAAGACCTGGCATTCTCTTTGAAAATCAGAAGAATGAGGAACTAAACCTCGTGGTTGCTATTCCGCTGTATCGGTTGAGACTCTCCCTAGAATGTTACGTGTTCATCTTTATAAACACGAATATCATGTTGAGGCAATAACAGTGAATGGAGACGAGGCTCTTGTTTTCTTCTTCAACAGATAATATAATTTCCCACAACAGTGTGCATGTTTCTTAAAAAATGAGACCTCTTGAGAAGGCAAATGTCCCTCTCACTGGGTCATTTGATTCCTTTCCGAAAGCTCTAGCTATTCGTATATTTTTATGACCTCCATATTCTGCACGTATCATGTTTATCCATGTACTTGAATCATATTTACTCATTGGGTCTTAAGCAATTGTGGAGGAACTGGGTGAGGACAGGAATGTTTAAAAATTTCTCTGTTATAAACTCATGAATAGTGTTTGTCATCCTGACTATTGTAACACAGTGATTTTGAAGTGAGACAGAGCTGCTGTTTTGTTTTTGTTGAGCTATTTTTCTTAGATGAAGAGATAAAACTGAGGATGAGGGATTCAAAATATGGCTCACTCTACAAAGCTGGCAAAACACAGCATTTAAAGCAGTTTTTGGAAGAAGAATGGGGGTGGAAATACCATAAAACCACTAAAATGACATGCATTGTATTATGTTTGTCTATACATATGTGTACTTTTCTGGTAAGAAGTTCCACACTTTGAACAGATTCTCAGGGGAAATCTCTACTTTTCAAAATGTGACAAACAGCTGAGTTACTGACTTTTCTTATTTCAGGTCACATCTAAAAGCACCAAAACAGTGCATTTATTCTTTGTATTTATTTAACATTTATTGAGTTCTTTTTTTTTTTTTTAAAGATTTTATTTATTTATTTGACAGAGAGAGACGGCCAGTGAGAGAGGGAACACAAGCAGGGGGAGTGGTAGAGGAGGAAGCAAGCTTCTAGTGGAGAAGCCTGACGTGGGGCTTGATCCCAGAACGCTGGGATCACGCCCTGAGCCGAAGGCAGACACTTAACAACCGAGCCACCCAGGCGCCCCAACATTTATTGAGTTCTTATCACATCACCCTGCTCCTCAGGAAACAACAATTTAGTGGAACAGATGGTAATTATAATACTAAGGTTATATGCATGCTACAGAATAATGCTTTTTAAAAGATAAAAAAAGCATGGCTTTCAAAAAATGTAGAATGAACACATGTAAAAGATTTTATTAAATTCATTAAATGAGGGAGTCAGTAAGATGTTACAACCAGTTCAGAGCAGAATTTTCAAAAAAACTACACAACTGTAAGCAATAAGAAATGCTCGAACAAATCTATAAATCAACGCAAACTGGTTTATCCACAGGGCAATAGTCGATTGCATTCTATTAGGACTCAATTTTTTTGCATTTCTCAAAAAGAATCATTTACATTATGTTTTGTCTTTTTTTTTTAATTTATTTATTTGAGAGAGAGAGAGAGCAGAGCAGGAGGGACAGAGGGAGAGGAAAAGAGAATCTCCGGCAGACTCCATGCTGAGTATGGAGCCTGGCATGGGGCTCAATCTCACAACCCTGAGATCACGCTCCTGAGATCACGTTTCTGAGATCATGACCTGAGCCTAAACCACGAGTCGGACGCTTAACCGACTGTGCCACCCAGGTGTCCTACATTATGATTAGTCTTAAATAGTTCAGAGACAGTGAAAAGCGAAGATAACCTAGAATAGTACACTGTAAAGGGTACCAGTGATCGCCCCCTTCCTCCCTTTTAGATCCGTCTTGTTTTTTCCTGCCATGAGTTTGCAGAAAATTCATGATAAAGTTTTTCTTTTTCCTGTGGGGAAAAAAGTAAGCAAGATTTGATTGAAGGAATTAAAATAAGTTTCCATGCAAGTGATACATGAAAGTTGAAGAATGAAGGTGAATTAGATAGGCAAAGGGAAGGTGAAGGGCACGTAAAGCAGATTTAACAACATCTACGGCACGAACGTGGTCATTGGGTCTGTCTGACGTCTGCACAGCCGTGTAAGGCTGCTAGATGGCAATGAAAATGTAATCGAGAGTCTTGTTTGGAACAACGTTGAGGTTCCAGTGAAGGAATTGGAGTTTTTATGATTTTCCAAAGTATTTCTTTTTTTTTTTTTAAAGATTTTATTTATTTATTCGACAGAGATAGAGACAGCCAGCGAGAGAGGGAACACAAGCAGGGGGAGTGGGAGAGGAAGAAGCAGGATCATAGCGGAAGAGCCTGATGTGGGGCTCGATCCCATAACGCCGGGATCACGCCCTGAGCCGAAGGCAGACGCTTAACCGCTGTGCCACCCAGGCGCCTCCCAAAGTATTTCTGACAGTAAAGGAAGTGCACTTCTATGCTTGAGGGAGTCTGAGCGTGTACCCTGGGGTTTCTCAATGAAAAAGTCGAATTTATGTAGAATCATTTGTTTTATCTTAAAGCTTTATGTTATGGTTTTTATTTGAAAACTTGAGATTATAATTTATTGAGTAACCCTTATTGTGTCTGAGGCACAAGAGGCAGGCAATGTACTGCTGAATTTTGGCTGAACGGACATGCCAGGAAGGCATCCCAGGCTTTGAGTCACAGACTCTCTGGGCACTTGCTTTCGTTTCTGGGGATACACAGGCTTTTCTATTTGAGATGAACAACCGACATTGACAACAGGCTGCTAAGAGTCTTTCTTACAGAAGTAACATGGTTCGTTTGTTTTGTTTTTTTTTTTGCTTGACGGAAGTTACTGGCAATTCCATGAAAAGAGAACTTGGATCAGCACTGATAGGAGGCAGGCAGTGGAAACAGCTCAGAAGACAGGTTGGGAAAGCAGGGACTGAGGTGGTGACAGGTCAAGTGCAAAGGGAAAAGCTGTATTAAAGAGTTAGAGTTTTCTAACCAACTGGCTACAGGGGATAAAAGGGAAGGGGCAGATATATAGAGATGTTGCTAGGGGACCCAGAGTTGGCTGTTGAACAATGAAAGAGTGGGTGAAGAAATCACACACACTCATCTGAGAACCAAATCCTGTTTCTTGGGTTACTCATGGATCTTGTCTTCTGACATGTTTAGGTAGATCGGTAAAAGACCAGGCCACTTTAGAATTTCTTTTCTTTCTTTTTTTTTTTTTCTTTTTTTCTTTTTCTTTTTTTAATGTTTTTAATTATATTATGTTAGTCACCATACAGTACATCCCTGGTTTCTGATGTAAAGTTCGATGATTCATTAGTTGCGTATAACACCCAGTGCACCATGCAATACGAGCCCTCCTTACTACCCATCACCGGTCTATCCCATTCCCCCACCCCCCTCCCCTCTGAGGCCCTCAGTTTGTTTCTCAGAGTCCATAGTCTCTCATGCTTCATTCCCCCTTCTGATTACCCCCTCTTTCTTTATGCTTTTCTTCCCCTACCGATCTTCCTAGTTCTTATGTTCCATAGATGACAGAAATCATATGATAATTGTCTTTCTCTGCTTGACTTATTTCACTTAGCATTATCTCCTCCAGTGCCATCCATGTTGCAGCAAATGTTGAGAACTCATTCTTTCTGATAGCTGAGTAATATTCCATTGCATATATGGACCACATCTTCTTAATCCAGTCATCTGTTGAAGGGCATCTCGGCTCCTTCCACAATTTAGCTATTGTGGACAATGCAGCTATGAACATTGGGGTGCAAATGACCCTTCTCTTCACTACGTCTGTATCTTTGGGGTAAATACCCAGTAGTGCAATGGCTGGGTCATAAGGTAGCTTAATTTTTAACTTTTTAAGGGACCTCCACACTGTTTTCCAGAGTGGCTGTACCAACTTGCATTCCCACCAACAATGTAGGAGGGATCCCCTTTCTCCACATCCTCTCCAGCAATTGTTGCTTCTTGCCTTGTTGATTTTTGCCATTCTAACTGGCTTAAGGTGGTATCTTAGTGTGGTTTTGATTTGAATTTCCCTGATGGCTACTGATTTTGAACATTTTTTCATGTGTCTGTTAGCCATTTGTCTGTCATCATTGGAAAAGTGTCTGTTCATATCTTCTGCCCATTTTATGATTTGTTTATTTGTTTCTCATGTATTGAGTTTGAGAAGTTCTTTGTAGATCTTGGATACCAGTCTTTTATCTGTAGTATCATTTGCAAATATATTCTCCCATTCCGTGGGCTGCCTCTTAGTTTTTTTGACTGTTTCCTTGGCTGTGCAGAAGCTTTTTATCTTGATGAAGTCCCACAAGTTCATTTTATCTTTTGTTTCTCTTGCCTTTGGAGATGTGTCATGAAAAAGGTTGCTGTGGCCGATGTCGTAGAGGTTGCTGCCTATGTTCTCCTCTAGGATTTTGATTGATTCCTGTCTTACATCGAGGTCTTTCATCCATTTGGAGTTTATCTTTGTGTATGGTGTGAGAGAGTGGTCAGGTTTCATTCTTTTGCATGTAACTGTCCAATTTTCCCAGCACCATTTATTGAAGAGACTGCACTTGAACAGGGTAGCAGGTTGGTTGCATTTTTGAGACACTAAGGAACATGAGATGAACTTCTTTGCGTGATCAAAAGGTATCATCTGCTCCAAGTGCATCTGTGAATAAGTCTTCCATGATTAAGTTCTAGTAAGAAAACAACACTTCCATGTTCCTACTGGGATCAAAGAAAGTTCATTGTAATATTACCATTGTCGTTGGAGGGGTTAATGGGAGTGTACAAAGCCAAGCCATACTTAAACTTACCTGCCTAAAAAAGAAGCCTCCAAGCTGGCATTGTAGCAAAGAGATCTCGTAAAGAAATTTCTTTTTAAGTCCCTACATAACTGAGCTTTTAGAAATGCAACATAGGACCATTCAGAGATAAGTTATACAATTACAAACAAAACTATCTATATATATTTATACATAGTTCCATTATGTATATAAATGTACGTTTCATTGGATGACAGCAGGTAGAACCCAAGAAGAGAGATTCTGTGCTGAAGTAATTGTGCTTTCTGAGTACCAGAAACACACCTACACCCACACCCACACCCCCCCCACACACACAGTGTGTTTCTAGAACGAGAGGTACAGAACTGGCTGTAAGAGGGCTAGGATGCAAATCCCATCCCTCTTGTATTCCAGGAGGCTGGCCTGGTTTAAAGGGCATCTGAGGGAAATTATCATAATTTCTTTAATACCATCTGGTCCACTGAACTTTCCCACAAGTCTGGTCATGGAGGCAGTTCCCAAGGATTTCTGCTTTGGGTATTTATATCCATCTGACTTCTAGGAAAAAGCCAAGGAATTGACGGAGGAACAAAGAATACCCTAAAGACACTTAGAGATGAACCAGATTGTAATGCTGCACATTTCTTATGACAACATAATATATTAGAACAGAGTGGGTTTGCTTGGATAAGAATCAGAAATTTGGAAAAACAATGGCTCTGTTAGCATATGCAGGCTTCACCCTACCATGGAGCCTGTTTTTCTTAGCACACAGTGGATTTAAAGTTATGGCCTGAGTGGATATTCCCAGCTCGGTTGATTTCTCATGAGCACATATATTCACATGCCCCAGACAAGATCATTTCCAGTTTTCAGCACTTGGAGTTCTGGGAAGGGAGAGCTAAATTATGTGAGAGCACTCCCAGTGGGGGAGCACATAGAGATAGTTGTTCTAGAAGCAATAAAGCGAGGGCAATAAAGGGAATTGAAGGTTAGGCAAGTTTGAAGCCTCAGACATTTTGTTCAATTAATTATAACAGAAGGGCCTTAGCACTGGTTCTAGCTCAAATCTTAAGTATATAGTGGCTGGATTAGGCTCATCAGAGAAAATAATTATTTCTGGGGCTACCTAAGAAGATAAACTCTATAGGAAGCTCTTATTTTCATATAAAACATTAATATTTCAAAAAAACACCAGTGAGTATATTCTGGATACTGGGAATACCAAAGGGAGAACAGAGATCTTTCTCTCACAGAGCTCTTAGTCTCTTCACAGATTACTTGTGGATTGACAACAGAAACAAAACTAGAGAATATTTATACCCATAATCACTAAGGCAACTTTTCAGGGAGAGGAAGGGTGAAAGAATATCCAAGAGAAATGAGATATTCTAAATAAAATAAAAGCTTATGCAAGTCTGTTTCAAGCTGCTAATATTTTTTCTAGAAAGTTTTTTTTTTTTTTTAAGATTTTATTTATTCATTTGAGAGACAGACAGAGCACACAAGCAGGAGGAGAGGCAGTCTCCCTGCTGAGCAATGAGCCCGATGGGGAGCTCGATCCCAGGACCCTGAGATCATGACCTGAGTCAAAGGCAGACGCCTAACCATCTGAGCCACCCAGGCGCCCCTCTCTACCAAGTTTTATTGGATTTTTCAAACTGCCGCCTGTCCTTAGTAAGAAGCTCTTATTTCGGTCATTTGGTTTCCATGGTTGATGTGAGCTGATTTATAACATTCAGCTGGCTGTAAAGGCAGAGGCTACTGGATTCTTGTTAATAGCTCTACTTCCAACCGTAGGCAGGAACCATTTCTAACGTTCTAGTATCAGTCTCCCCATCTGCAAAATGGGTTCAACAATACATTTACCTAATGGATATTCAAAAAAGATATCCCAAAGGTAAGTATATATAAACCACAAAGAAGAGTAGTTTATTCATAGTAAGCTATTAGTAAATGTCACCAATTATCATTGCTCTCCAGGCTATTTTGGTTTCCTAAAGACTCTGGGATCACCCCATCCCGCCCCCCACCCCCACTCCTTACTCCTGTCTGGGGTCAAGAGCTGTTACTAAGGAAGTGAGCAATAGCTTATGCTTCTCACATGGGAGGGGCTGAACGAGCCACAGTCCTCAGCGTGGACATCTGGACTCTGCTCCTTCTTCCTCATCACGTCTGCTGGGAGGAGAAGAACTGAGCAGTGGGCGCACACTGTGTATGGGAACTTCCACGTGGTGGGCGTTTCCAAGGTCCGTACAGGAGGGTAGGTGTGAACACACACATTTCCGCTCTCAATAGCCCAGGTCTCTTGTCCAGTTGACTTTGGTGCTCCATCTGCTACACTGTCTTGTCAGATTTCTCAAATCACACAGAACTCGGGAGCAGGAAGCAGCCAGAGGAGAAGCGTGATTTTCATTCAACCCCTTCAAAAATCTCTGTATTGTTCAGAGCCTGAACAAGTCGGACATAGCGTGAACTATGAGCACGACTAATAGCGTAGGTGAGTGAGGAATAAAAGCTCTCTTATTTGTCGTTACTTATTCTATGTCAGCCAAGCCACTTTATGGTCCCATTAAAAAGCTTCCTTTGGGGGCGCCTGGGTAGCGCAGTTGTTAAGCGTCTGCCTTCGGCTCAGGGCGTGATCCCAGCGTTCTGGGATCGAGCCCCACATCAGGCTCCTCCGCTATGAGCCTGCTTCTTCCTCTCCCACTCCCCCTGCTGTGTTCCCTCTCTCGCTGGCTGTCTCTCTCTCTCTGTCAAATGGATAAATAAAATCTTAAAAAAAAAAAAAAGCTTCCTCTGGCTATCCTGTGTCCTACTTCGCCTTAGGCCTGGCAGCCTGGCTGGCAGTAGGGCGGATGTCACTCAGGGTCCAGCAGAAGCCACGGGGGGTGTGCGTGTGTGCGAGCGCGCGCACATATGCCGGCGGGTCGGGAGGAGTAGGAAGAAAATATTAGAAATCGAGTTCTGGGAGAACGGACTCAAGCGTCAGCTTAGATTGGAATCACTAGAGGGCTTGTTAAAACAAGATCGCTGGGCTCCAAGAGCTCCTGACCACATGGGTCTGGGGTAGGGCCTCAGTGTGACTGTCCGACAAGGCCCCCCGAGGCTGTCTCTGTTAGTCTGGGATCCCACTGTGAGAGTCATTACGTCAGAACTCTTTACAATAATGTGTGTGAGAGTGCAACGAAAATATGTGTAACCTTCTCTCTGTAATTGTAGGATCGATCCAATGGAAAGCTTCGAATTGGAAAATACCATAAGCAAAATAAAAAATTCAGCGAATGGGCTCAAAAGCAGGATGGAGACAACAAAGGAAAGAATCTGTGAAATGGAAGAATGGACTAGAAATTAGCCAATCTGAACAAGGGGAGAAAAATAGAAAGAAAAATTATTGAACAGTGCCTCCAGGATGACAGTACTATAACAAAAGATTAAAAAAAAAAAAAAAGATCTAACAGTCAGATCATCTGAGTCCCAGAAGAAGAAGAGAAAGTGGGCAGGGCTGAAAAAGTGGTCAAAAAATATTGGCTGAGAACTCCCCACTTTTTTTTTTTTTTTTTTTACTTGATGCATTTTGGAGCTGTTATTAAGTCCGCTGACACTTAGCTTTATGTCCTGTGGATGAACTGACTGCTTTGGAAGTGTCCCTCTTCATCACTGGTGATTTTATTCCCTCTCGAAGTGATTTTGTCTGATATTAATACAACCACACCAGCACCAGCGTTTTTCAAATCAATGTCAGCCTGATATATCTTTTTCCAACTTTTACCTTTAACCTATTTACATTTTAAATGCTCCCTTATAATATAGGAGCATATAGTTGGAGCGTGCTTTTTGTCCAATCTGCAATCGTCCTTTTAAATTAGTTCTTTTGACATTTGCATTTAATGTGACTTGGATACGATTTGCACCCCTATAAATATTCCAAAACTTTGTCCTGGGACATAGTTAAGTTACTGGGAAATAAGTTGATCTTTCAAGTTTTGCTTTTAAGCTTTAGTAAACAGGATTTTGCCCCACTATACAGACAAAATCCTTTTGTCTACCTGACACAGTGAATTATAAGGTTTGATACTCTGAGTGGTAGTAACAGAAAATGTTCTAAGTCATGTGGGAGCTCCAAGTATTGTTCCCCCTAATCCTCTTGAGCAGTTCATTTCTTAGTTTTGTACAGTTTCTTCACATGCATGTGCTGATCAGTACTCAGTTGATGATTTGGAGGAAATGCTCTGGAATTCTCTGGAATTTTCTCTTTCCAATTTTCTGTCTCTGTCTTCTTTTCTGTGAACTCAAGCTTCCTCAACCACCCTACACTTCCAGATCTGTCTCTTCAATTCAGGGAAATGAGCAAATCCTGCCTGGGATTCCTGTGCCACCATCTGGAAACTGGGAACATTCTCCAGGTAGTAAACTGGAACAATTATAGGTTTTTCCTTATTTGTTTCCTGACTCCAAGTGAGCATTATTTTTTATTGCCTGATGTCTAACATATTGAGCCCCATTATATCATATACTTGGTCCACTGTTTGTTTTGTTTTGTTTTGTTTTGTTTTCATTTGGGAGGGTAAATCTGGTCCCTGTTATCCCACACTGGCTAGAAGTGGAAGTCCTATTACTCATTTTTGAATGAGTATCGTTCTTTTTTTTTTTTTTTAAAGATTTTATTTATTTATTCGACAGAGATAGAGACAGCCAGCGAGAGAGGGAACACAAGCAGGGGGAGTGGGAGAGGAAGAAGCAGGCTCATAGCGGAGGAGCCTGATGTGGGGCTCGATCCCATAACGCCGGGATCACGCCCTGAGCCGAAGGCAGATGCTTAATGACTGCGCCACCCAGGCGCCCCTGAATGAGTATAGTTCTATTTCTACTATTTGTTCAGGAAAAATTTACAGAGTAGCAGAAGTAATCTGCGGCTGTCAGCAATTTTAAATGAGATGTGTTTCATCATCATCATCATTTTTTTTTTTATGCTGTCTTGGAAGCACGTTTGTCCTAAAGTGAACAGATTATCCAAGCAGGTTGATACAGCTCAAAATTAAGCATCCTATTTATCTTTTGTTATGTTGTTGAATTTATTTTACTTATGTTCTTTTGACTTTGATCAGGAGCTAGTATTTTCTATTTCTTCCTAACTTCACTTCAAATCCAGACTCCTCCCATATAGGAGCCCAGATTTCAAAGAAACCTACATCCCACAGGGATGTTTATTACTTCAGTCCACCCATGCTCCCTTGGGATTCTCACTTATTTTCAGAGAATTTTATACTTCATTCAAGATGTGAAGATTTTCATTTATTTTGGCTTTCAGCAACCTTCCTCAATTCATCTGAATTTCAGAATGTTCGGCAGATTATTCTTCATAGAATGTGGTTTAGAGAAGTAGAGTTTTTCCATCCTCACTGCAAATAGAATATTCTTTTAATTCTTTCTTCTTTTTCTTTCTTTCTTTTTTCTCCTTCTCTCTCTCTCTCTTTCTGTTCTTTTGGGTTGGTTTCCACGAAGGTCATAGATTTCACAAGTACATTACCATCATTCACTGAAAGGCCTATGTTTGTTAATGAAGCTGTAAGTCTCTCATTCATCAAAGTCTAGAACCTCAGCTACCTTTCTAAATATGGAGAGCAAAAGCAAAGGGTGAGTAAGTCCTGTAGCTGTCAATTATTTTTCAATAATTTCCCTTACATTGATCTGTTTTCACCACGACTAGAACACTTATGTAGGCTTCTATCATTGCATGCTTGACTACTGAAATTTTCCTTTTATGTATTATTTTGAACTCTCCTTCTTTGAAAAGAATGTTCCCATTGAGTTACAATATGAGATACAGGTACAAGTCTTTGCTCAGATGTCACCTTTTCAGTAAGGCCTGCCCTGACGACCAAACTGCCATCTAGCTTCCTGATACTACCTCATCTCTCTTACATTGCTCTGATTTTTCTTTTTTTTTTCCCCTGAGAACTGATGAAAAAGCACTCTAATATATAATAGAGGCATATAATAGAATTCTATACTACGTATATACTCTATACTATGTAACCTCTGATAAATGACATAGCTTCTTTTTTTATTATGATTGTTGTCTGTCTCTCTGGTAGAACGTAAGCTTATTGGAGCAGGGAATCTTCGTTTCATACTGCTGTTTTGTTCGCCTAGAACAGAGCTTAGTAGGTTTTAAGACATGTTTGTTGAATTAATAAGTAGAACTATTAAAAAACAGATAAGTGATCTATTGGAGTAAGAGAAACACATAAATGAGGGGCTCCTGG